>NC_083588.1:31418206-32070706 GCF_027579695.1 Neoarius graeffei
ACATTACCAAACTTTTTTTTCTAATGCACTCAAACTCACACACACAAATATGACCATATATGAACTAAAATGCCTTCAGAAGAACAGATTAATACTCTCTGAGAAGTGATTTTAAAAACCATCATGATATTTACTAACCTTGTATTTATGAGTCTCAGTCTTTTGTTTTATTGCCACCTGTGAAAACTCTACTGCAGCCAGCCCTAGTGGAAAAGCCATCAAATGGCACATTGATGCCACTTTATCAGGTACATCTACTACATGCACATAGTTTGGAAGCATACAATTACTGAGTATAGCTCATCTTTTGTTGGGCACAATGTGTCAGCAACCCTTTATCCCATCCATCAGTGGAAAGACACCATCATCATTCAGAGCTTCTCAAACTAGGGGTCAGTTTACCGATGGGGTTGTGAGAGAAACTCTGAGTCAATTTACAACCTCACAAACTCTTTGTTTTATTAATTTATTATACTAATTAAAATTACAAATATTGTTCTAACTGTAAAGTCTGTGTTTTTGTGCTATTATTTTTTAAATGTTACTCGGAATCACATTCAAACAAGCCACATTCAAATAAACCATGTATGTGGTATTTAGGTCTTTTTTGCTATGCTGACACAGAGAAATATGTCTACCTTTTCTAGTTCCTCAACAACTCTGACTGACTGACTCAGTGGAACAACAGAAGTCAAGAAAACAAGGGCAGAAATATGTCAAAATATTTATTAAATATGAATTTGCAATTGGTATGAAGGTAAAAACTGAGGAGAAACTAAAATGTCCAGGCTTGAAGTCACAGAAAATTTGGGGTCATTTGCCCAAAAACCCCTGTCATAGATGGTCAGGTATAGACATTAAATTACAGGCATTTATCAGATACTCTTATCCAGAGCAACATACAACAGGCCCTTGATATACCCACAGCACTGAGTAATCCAGGAGCAGTTTGGGGTTAGGTGCCTTGCTCAAGGGCATTTCAACCATTCCTGCTGGTCTAGGGAATCAAACCAGCGACCTTTTGGTCCCAAAGCTGTTTCTCTAACCTTTAGGCCATGGCTTCCCCATGATGCAATTTAATCACTCTATTCTTGCTGTTCACTGTATTACGGTATATATACCTGCATTATTGAAAAATCTTGTATAGTTAGGGATTATATAATCTTTTACCATGCACAATTAGTGTTAATCATTGTGGCAGCGGGGTCGTGGCCAAGTGTCGGTCTGTGAATGGAGGGCGGAGTCAGGGAAGGTAAGCGGTGGAATCATTGCACCTGATGGGAATTAACCTGTGTTTGTGTGTCTTCCCCGGTGAATGCACCCTTTAAAAGGAGAGAGAGCAGAAAAAGGGAGCTCTCTCCCCAACCAGAAGACTTGTGTGTGTGCGTGTGTGGCTGGGAGATTGGGAAAAGCTGAAAAGCTTAAAAGAAAAAGAGTTTTGAGAACTCAGTTCTGGCCTGCCATGCTTCTGTGCTCCACTCACCTGGTCAGATACTACAGTGGTGCCGAAACCCGGGAAGGAGTGCAGAAGGGAACGGCCATATGGAGTCCTCCCCCTTCAAGGACCTGGTCCATGCCCTCGCCACAGCCCAACAGAGCCAGCACCAGGTGCTGATCGCCCTCCGGAAGGAACAGGAGCAACGGTTCAAAGCCCTGGTGCTGGGATCACAGGAAGATCGCCAGGCGTTCCGGCACCTGCTTGCGTCAGTGGGGGCCCCGATCAGCACCGCCGCAGACCCTCCCCACCTCACCCTAAAGAAGATGGGTTCACATGATGACCCCAAAGCCTTCCTCGCTCTTTTTGAGCAGGCAGCAGAGGCTTGGGGTTGGCCGGTGGAACAGTGCGTGGCGCGCCTCCTCCCCCTGCTAACAGGTGAGGCGCAGCTGGCCGCGCTACAGCTCCCCGCCGACAGCCGGCTGGTCTACGCTGACCTACACAGGGCCGTCCTCCAACACGATGGTCGCACCCCGGAACAGCAACGGCAGCGCATCCGCGCGGTGTTCCTGGTGGAGGTCGGCCGGCCGTTCGCATTTGGCCAGCAACTCCGGGACACCTGCCAGCGGTGGCTGAGGGCTGACAACCGTGACGCCAAGGGAATCATCGATCTGGTCGCACTGGAACAGTTCGTCACCCAACTTCCGGAAGGAACAGCGGATTGGGTCCAGTGCCACCACCCAGCGTTGCTGGATCAGGCCATCGAGCTGGTGGAGGACCATATGGTGGCCATTCCGATGGCAGGACAGCATGTCTCCCCTTCTCCCCTCTCTTCTCTCTCTCTCTCTCTCTCTCTCTCTCCCTCTTTTCCTTGTCCTCGCCCCATTCCCCCACCGCGGAGGCGGGGGCCGGCTCCACCCCAGCCGGCCCGCCGCACCTGCGGTGTCCTACCACTTCCTACTTCCTTGTCTGTGTCTTTCCCCCCTCAGGTGAGTGATCTCCAGAACACCGGTGCAGGGAGAAAGCCTGGGCTGGTATGCTGGCACTGCAGGGAACCGGGGCACCTCCAGCATCAGTGCTTGGCAATGGAGGTGGGCACGGTGGTCCGGATACCCGACGTGCCAGGGACCGCCCTCGATTGGGCTGGAGTGTATCGCATACCAGTGAGTATCCAAAGGGATATGTATCAGGCTTTGGTGGACTCCGGCTGTAATCAGAACTCAATCCACCAAAGCCTGGTGCAAGATGAGGCATTGGGAAGAGCACAGTTTGTGAAGGTGTTGTGTGTGCACGGGGATGTTCACAACTACCCTTTAGTGTTGGTCCACATTCTATTTCGAGGGGAAAAATTTAGAGTAAAGGCGGTGGTTAATCCTCGCCTTACCCACTCTATAATTTTGGGGACTGATTGGCCGTGATTTCGGGAATTAATGACGCATTTGGTGAAGAGTGGAGCCTGCCATAGTTCAGCGAGGGGAGGTCCCGGAGTGGCATTGGTGGGAGCAGCTGTCACAGAGCTGTCTACATCATTACCACATCAGAGTGAGGAGCAGCAGGCTCCTCCTTCCTCTCTTGGGGATTCCCTCACAGATTTCCCATTAGAGCAGTCGCGAGACGAGACTCTGCAGCATGCGTTTGACCAAGTGAGAGTAATTGATGGTCAAACTCTCCAGCCAAATGCCACCCCGTTCTTCCCCTTTTTTTCCCTTATTAAGGATAGATTATACCGAGTGATGCAGGACACTCAGACTAAGGAACAAATAACCCAGCTTTTAATCCCAAAGAGCTGCCGGGAATTTATATTCCAGGCGGCTCACTTTAATCCCATGGCCGGACACTTAGGGCAGGATAAGACACTAGCCCGAATAATGGCCAGGTTCTATTGGGCAGGGATTCGCGGCAATGTCCGTAGGTGGTGTACGGCGTGCCGCGAATACCAGTTAGTAAATCCTGCAGCCATTCCAAGAGCGCCTTTGTGGCCTCTGCCATTAATCGAGACCCCGTTCCAAAGAATTGGGATGGATCTCGTCAAGCCATTAGATCGGTCAACACGAGGATATCGCTTTATTTTAGTTCTGGTGGACTATGCAATGCGATATCCGAAAGCAGTGCCTCTTCGCAATATCTCAGCACGTAGTATTGCAGAAGCACTCTTCCGCATCATCTCCCAGGTCGGAATCCCCAAAGAGATTCTGACTGATCAAGGCACTACATTTATGTCATGCACACTGCGCGAACTGTATGGGTTACTGGGAATTAAGCCTATCGGCACGAGCATTTATCACCCACAAACGGATGCCTTAGTCGAATGGTTTAATCACACCCTCAAAAACATAATTAGAAAATTTGTAAGCGAGGACACATGCAACTGGGATAAATGGCTCGAGCCCCTGTTATTCGCAGTGCGAGATGTCCTGCAAGCTGCCACGGGGTTCTCCCCATTCAAATTATTATACGGGCGTAAGCCATGTGGCATTCTGGATGTGCTATGGGAAAATTGGGAGGAGGGACCTTCAACCAGTAAAAACAAAATTCAATACGTTATCGACCTGCACGCCAAACTCCACACACTCATGCACCTAACCCTGTAAAATTTGCGGCAGGCCCAAGAACGTCAAGTCCGTCTGTATGACAGGGGCACGCGCCTTAGGGAATTCACACCGGGAGATAAAGTACTCGTGCTGTTGCCCATGTCACGCTCCAAATTGATCGCCAGGTGGCAAGGACCCTTTGAGGTCACATGGCAAGTTGGGGACGTCGACTATGAGGTGAGGTGAACAGACAAGGGTGGAGCGTTACAGATTTACCACCTCAATCTCCTAAAACTTTGGAACGAGAAGGTCCCTGTGGTGTTGGTGTTGGTGGTTCCAGAGAAGGCGGAGCTGGGGCCGGAGGTTCAAAAAAGAAAATTTAAATCCCCCACTGCTCCGGTCCCCTGTGGAGACCACCTCTCCCCAACCCAGCTCACAGAGGTCACCCAGTTGCAAACAGAATTTTCTGACATGTTGTCGCCGCTGCCTGGCCACACCCACCTCATGGAACACCACACTGAGATGCCCCCAGGGATAGTAGTGCGCAGCCACCCTTACAGACTGCCCGAACACAAAAAAAGGTGGTTCAGGAAGAACTCGAGGCCATGCTCGAAATCGGCATCATCGAGGAGTCCCATAGCTACTGGAGCAGCCCGGTGGTCTTGGTTCGCAAGACCGATGGGTTGGTCCAGTTCTGTGTGGACTATAGAAAAGTCAACGCAGTGTCTGAATTTGATGCGTACCCAATGCCTTGTATTGATGAGTTGCTCGATTGACTAGGCATGGTTCATTTTTACTTGACACTGGATTTGACAAAGGTATATTGGCAGATCCCCTTGACTCCACTATCCTGAGAGAAAACGGCCTTTTCCACACCGTTTGGCTTATACCAGTTCATCACACTTCCTTTTGGGCTGTTTGGGGTGCCCGCTACATTCCAGTGGCTTATGGATAGGGTCCTCTGCCCCCACGCCACCTACGCCACCGCCTACTTTGACACATTATAATTTATAGTAATGACTGGCCATGGCACTTGGAACACCTAAGGGCCATCCTTAGGTCACTGAGGCAGGCGGGTCTCACAGCCAACCCGAAGATGTGTGTGATTGGGCGGGTGGAAGTATGGTATCTGTGTTTCCACTTGGGCAATGGGCAGGTGCATTCCCAAATTAATAAGACAGCAGCGATTGTGGCCTGCCCGAGGCCCAAGACCAAAAAGGGGGTGAGACAGTTCCTGGGGCGGGCTGGCTACTATCGTAGGTTTATACCTAATTATTTGGACGTCACTAGCCTGCTGACTGATCTCACTAAAAAGGGAGCACCAGATCCGGTCCAGTGGATGGAGCAATTCCAGTGGGCTTTCTCTGAGGTAAAGGCTGCGCTGTGTGGGGGGCCACTGTTACACTCCCCTGACTTCTCTCTCCTCTTAATTTTGCAGACGGACGCGTCGGACAGAGGGCTGGGGGCTGTTCTGTCCCAGGAGGTGGAGGGGGAGGACCGTCCAGTGCTGTACATCAGCCGCAAGCTGTCGGTGCATGAGGGCAGGTAAAGCACAATCGAAAAGGAGTGCCTCACCATCAAGTGGGTGGTCCTCGCCCTCCGCGACTACCTGCTGGGGCGCCCTTTCACCCTCTGTTCAGACCATGCACCCCTGCAGTGGCTCCACTGCATGAAGGATGCCAACGCGCTGATCACCCTTTGGTATCTGGTACTCCAGCCGTTTAAGTTCGAGGTGGTCCACAGGCCGGGGTCGCAGATGGTCATGGCGGACTTCCTCTCCCGTCAAGGGGGGGCGGGGGGGGAGTTGGCTACCGGTCAGACGGCTCCCCAGCCTGAGTCGGGAGGTGGGGGTATGTGGCAGTGGGGGCGTGGCCAAGCATTGGTCTGTGAATGGAGGGCAGAGTCAGGGAAGGTAAGTGGTGGAATCATTGCACCTGATGGGAATTAACCTGTGTTTGTGTGTCTTCCCCAGTGACCGCGCCCTTTAAAAGGAGAGAGAGAGCAGAGAAAGGGAGCTCTCTCCCCAACCAGAAGACTTGTGTGTGTGTGTGTGTGTGTGTGTGTCTGGGAGATTGGGAAAAGCTGAAAAGCTTAAAATAAAAAGAGTTTTGAGAACTCAGTTCTGGCCTGCCATGCTTCTGTGCTTCACCCACCTGGTCAGATACTACAATCATCCTCGAGCCCTTCACCAGTGTTTGTTTCTAATCACTGGCTAGATAATTTTGGTTCATGCACTGTTACTAATCCTGTTATGACACTCAGCTGCTTAAAATCTCAGACCCACTGCTCATCCTGATACACTTAGTGCAACTCAGATCTACACTATATGGCCAAAAGTATGTGAACACCTGACCATGACACACATGTATACTTCTTGAAAATCCTATTCCAAAGGCATGGCATTAATATCAAGTTGTGCCAGGTACAAGTCCTTCCAAACCAACTTTGGCAAACCACATCTTTATGAACGTTGCTTTGTGCCCAGGAGCATTCACATGATGAAACAGGTTTGATGCTGTTAGTTCCAGGCAAACTGTAATGCTAGTGCATACAAAAATATTGTGGAGGTCATAGTTAGGAATCTGCATACATTTTGCCATATAGTGTATGTCAGTATAACTGTTATGCTGAGAATGATTCAACATCCTAATAGTATCTGGTCACCTACTGACATTTGGTGGTCCCACATTCAGCAAAGTTGTTATTGCTTATTAGAATTTCTAGAACTACCAACCCCATTTCCAGAAAAGTTGGGATATTTTCCAAAATGTGATAAAAACAAAAATCTGGGATTTGTTAATTCACATGAAAGTTTATTTAACTGACAAAAGTACAAAGAAAAGATTTTCCACAGTTTTACTGACCAACTTAATTGTCTCATCTCATTATCTCTAGACGCTTTATCCTGTTCTACAGGGTCGCAGGCAAGCTGGAGCCTATCCCAGCTGACTACGGGCAAAAGGTGGGGTACACCCTTGACAAGTCATCAGGTCATCACAGGGCTGACACATAGACACAAACAACCATTCACACTCACATTCACACCTACGGTCAATTTAGAGTCCTCAGTTAACCTAACCTGCATGTCTTTGGACTGTGGGGGAAACCGGAGCACCCGGAGGAAACCCACGCAGACAACATGCAAACTCTACACAGAAAGGCCCTCATCGGCCATGGGGCTCGAACCTGGACCTTCTTGCTGTGAGGCGACAGTGCTAAACACTACACCACCATGCCGCCCAACTTGATTGTATTTTGTAAATATAAATTAAGTTAGAATTTGATGTCTGCAACACACTCAAAAAAGTTGGGGCAGATACAAATTAAGACTGAAAAGTTTATAGGATATTCAATGACACCATTTTGGAAGATTCCAGAATAAGCAGGTTAATTGGGTATAAAAGCAGCATTCATCAAAGGCTCAGTCTTTGCAAGCAAAGATGGGTTGTGGCTCACTCCTTTGTGCCAAAATACGTGAGAGAATTGTGAGTCAATTCAAAAAGAACAATTTTCAATGCATGATTTTAGGTCTTTCAGAATCTACAATACATAATATTGTGAAAAGATTCAGGGAATTCAGAGACATCTCAGTGTGTAAATGGCAAGCTCGGAAACCGCTATTAAATGTGTATGTGTTAGGGATTTGCTGGGATTCAAACCCTGTGTGATAATCCAGCAAACCCCCACTAGGCCACCGGGGGATGACTCAAGTGCAGAGGCGTGAGGCATAGGTAGAGTATCAAAAAAGTTTATTTACAATATATACAATCCAATGGAAAAAACAAAAAGAAAATCCAAAAGCTCAGAAGATGACCAAAAATAAAAATATCCAAAGGTTCAAAGTCCCAAAAAACAAAAGGAAAGGCAAAAATGCAGAACGCTCAGAAGATCAAAAATACAAAGTCCAAAGAAAGCAAAAACATCAAAAACACAAGGGCACAGGCAAGATATGTGGGACAGAGGAAACTGGCACTAGACAACATAGCATAAAGACTCCGTGACTAGGGGAACAAACAGAGGGGTATTTATACACAAACTCATTAAGGAACAGGGCGGGGCAGAAAACAGGCAATCAAGACAAACACAAAACACAGTGGCGGCCTCTAGAGGCCAAAACAACCATGACAAGATAAACATAACAGCGGCCTCTAGAGGCCAAAACAGTCCCAGTCCTAACAGGACCCAACCCCCCCCCCCCCCCCCCAGGAGCGTCTCCTGACGTTCCCAGGGCGATCCGGATGGGCCGAATGGAAGTCCCGGCACAGTCCTTTATCTAAAATGTCCCGGGCGGGGACCCAACAGCGTTCATCAGGGCCATAGCCCTCCCAATCTACCAGGTATTGAAGCCCGCCGCGGACCCGGCAGGAGTCAAGCAGGCGATGCATGGTGAACACAGTCTGACCCTGGAAGATGCGGGGGGGTGGGGGATTCCTAGGGGCAGGGGCATATGTGGACGTCAGTACGGGCCGCAACAGGGAAACATGGAATGTGGGGTTGATCCTCAGAGTCCGGGGCAACTGGAGCCGGTAGGCGACAGGGTTCACCCTGCGCACCACCTTGAAGGGGCCAATGTAGTGAGGAGCAAGCTTGTGCTTCTCCACCTGCAGCGGAAGGTCCTTGGTGGACAGCCAAACCCGCTGCCCAGGGTGGAAAGCATGGGCAGGTCTTCTATGGCGGTTGGCCTGAGTCTGGTTGGTTCTGGAGGTCTGGATGAGGGTCTTCCTGACCTTGCTCCAGGTCTTGCGACACCGTCTCACATATTGGTTGACTGAGGGCACCCCCGCGTCCTCCTCCTGGTCTGGGAACAGAGGTGGCTGGAACCCGAATTGGCACTGGAATGGCGACAGCTTGGTGGCTGATGACTGCAGGGTGTTGTGGGCGTACTCTGCCCATGGCAGCCAGGTGCTCCACGATGTCGGGTTATCCATAGCCAGGCCTCGCAGGGTGATTTCCAGGTCCTGGTTGAGCCTCTCCGTCTGGCCATTGGACTGTGGGTGGAACCCAGAGGACAGGCTGGCAGTGGCTCCGATGACCTTGCAAAACCCGTGCCACACTCGGGAGGAGAACTGGGGCCCTCAGTCTGAGACGATGTCCTGTGGGAGACCAAAAACTTGGAAGACATGAGTGAACATGAGTTTGGCAGTTTCCAGGGCAGAAGGGAGCTTGCACAGTGGTATGAAGTGGCAGGCCTTAGAGAATCTGTCTACTATGACCAAAATGACAGTATTACCTTGTGACTCAGGGAGACCCGTGATGAAGTCGACTGCCACGTGGGACCAGGGACGCCGGGGAATGGTCAGAGGATGCAGGAGACCCTGGGGATGCTGTCGTGGATTCTTGCTTCTGGTGCACACTTCACAGGAAAGGACGAATGACCTCACTTCCTTCTCCATGCTAGGCCACCAGAAGCATCTTCTCAAAAAGTCCAGGGTCCTCTGAGCTCCCGGGTGGGCGGTGAGAGGGGACGAGTGACCCCACTGGAGAACCTTGGCCCGGGCTTGATGTGGGACATACAAGAGGCCCGGTGGCCCCATCCCAGGACCGGGGTCCTGGCGTTGGGCTCGTTGGACGGCCTCCTCAATACCCCAGCGGACAGGGGCCACAATCTGGGACACAGGGATAATAGGACCAACTTCGCTCTCCCTGTTGGTGGGAGCGAACAGCCTGGAAAGCGCGTCAGGTTTGGTATTTTTGGAGCCGGGGCGGTATGATAGGGTAAAGTCGAACCGACTGAAAAATAAGGCCCACCTAGCCTGTCGTGGATTGAGTCTCTTTGCTTGCTGGAGGTACTCCAGGTTCTTGTGGTCCATCCAGACCAAAAATGGGTGTTGCGCTCCCTCCAGCCAGTGCCTCCACTCCTCAAGGGCCAGTTTAACTGCTAGCAGTTCTCGATCCCCCACGTCATACCGGGACTCCGCAGAACTCAGGCGGTGGGAGAAGTATGTGCAGGGGTGCAACCTTCCTTCCGAGCGTTGAGAGAGGACCTCGCTGACGCTGCTGTCCGAGGCATCCACCTCGACGATGAAGGGTTGCGAAGGGTCCGGGGGGACCAGAATAGGTGCCGTGCAGAAGCGGTGCTTGAGGTCTTTGAACGCCTTTTCTGCCTGAGGAGACCAGACATATGATCCACCTGTCCCTTTGGTGAGGTCCGATATGGGCACTGCTACAGAACTAAAGTTCCTGATGAACTTGCGGTAGAAGTTAGCAAATCCTAAGAACCGCTGAACCTCTTTGACGGACTTGGGGGTGGGCCAGTCCCGGACGGCCAGGGTCTTGGCTGGATCCATCTGGAGTTGGCCTGTCCGTACAATAAAACCCAGAAAGGAGACCTCGGGAACATGAAATTCGCATTTCTGGGCCTTAGCGAACAGATTGTTCTGTAGCAGCCTCTGGAGAACCTGGCGGACATGGTGGCAGTGCTCCTGCATGGTCTTGGAAAAGATTAGGATGTCGTCGAGGTAGACAAAAATGTACAGGTTAATCATGTCCCTCAAGACGTCGTTGATTAGGGCCTGAAAAACAGCTGGTGCATTGGTGAGTCCGAAGTGCATCACCTGGTATTCGTAGTGCCCTGACGGGGTGTTAAAGGCGGTCTTCCACTCGTCTCCTTGTCGGATACGGACGAGGTGGTATGCATTCCGTAAGTCCAACTTGGTGAAGACTGTAGCACCTTGGAGCAGGTCGAATGCTGTGGACATCAGCGGAAGGGGATAGCGGTTGCGCACGGTGATCTTGTTCAGGCTCCTATAGTCAATACACGGTCGGAGTCCCCCATCCTTCTTGCCGACAAAGAAGAAGCCGGCACCAGCAGGTGAAGTGGAGGGTCGAATGAACCCAGAGACCAGGGCTTCCTTGATGTATTCCTCCATGGCCTTGCGTTCTGGCTGAGAGAGGGAGAACAGTCAGCCCCGAGGAGGAGTAGTCCCAGGGAGCAAGTCGATGGCACAGTTGTAGGCGCGGTGCGGAGGAAGAACGGCGGCCCTGCTCTTGCTAAAAACCTCTTTCAGATCCCAGTACTCTGTGGGAACTTGAGATAACTCGGTGAGATCAGGAGGCTCGGCAGGAGACACAGGAGAGCTAGAGAGCAGACAAGTGGCATGGCATGCAGGACCCCATTCCACAACCTGGCTTGTTACCCAGTCTATGCAAGGGTTGTGGCAAGTAAGCCAAGGAAGGCCTAGAATAACTGGGAACTCAGGTGAATGAATAAGGTGCAGGGATATTTCTTCTTTGTGACCTTGAGAAAGACTGGAGAAGTAACTTGGGTGACTCTTCCATCACCTAAAGCTTGGCCATCCAGGGCAGACACAGACAGTGGGACTTCAAGAGGTGCAGTCGGGACATTGATACTTTGGGCAAAGTGAACATCCATAAAGTTTCCAGCTGCCTCTGAGTCTAACAAGGCCTGGCAAGAGTGGACGGACTCACCCCAGGAGATGGAAACCGGGATGTAGATTCCTTAGCCAGGAAGTCCGGGAGAGAGGGTAGGCCCCGTCACAACCCTCCCTCGGCTGGACGGGGCGGTCCTTTTCCAAGAGCTCGGGACATGATGCTCGGAAGTGACCAGGCTTGCCACAGTAGATGCAGCACTTGTCCCTCCTTCTGCGCTCCCTCTCAGATGCGGAGAGGCGAGTACGGCCCAATTGCATGGGTTCTGGACAGTCACTGGAGGAGGTAGACGGGCTCCATGTTGAGGCAGTGAGGCCGGGGAGACTCAGGACTTGGCGGCATTCTCTAATCCTGTTGTCCAGATGAATGGCATGAGAAATCAGTGTTTCGAGGTCACTTGGGCATCCGATAGAGGCCAGACCGTCTTTGATGAGGTCAGACAGACCATGGTGAAAGGCTGAAACCAGGGCAGTCTCGTTCCATCCACTTACTGCTGCGAGCATCTGGAACGAGATGGCATAGTCTGTGACGCTTCCTCCTTGCTGGATGGACATGAGCTTTCTGGCTGCATCTTTGCTGATGTCTGCTTGATCGAAGAAATGAAGCATCTCCTCCGTAAACAGCTGGAAATCAGAGCACTCGGGTCCCTGTCTCTGCCAGATGGCTGTTGCCCAAGCTCGTGCCTTACCAGCTAACAGGGTTATCACAAAGGCAATCTTGCAGCAATCCATAGTGTAGGTGGTAAGCTGGAGCTCAAAGGTGAGTTGGCACTGGGTAAGGAACTCCCGACACTCACTGTGCTTGCCGTCATAACTCTGTGGTGCAGGAAGGCTGGGTTCGCGAGGTGAAGGAGGCAGCATGGCAAGAGGCACTAGAGCAGGAGCAGAGAAGTCAACTGTGCCAGGGTTTTCCCAATTTGCTGAAGCAGTACCTTGTGGCGAGCAGTGGTCTCATGTTGGCTTGCAAGAGTCCGTCCATGAGTGTCCATGGTGGATCCGAGGCGTGTTAACGCGGCCATCATTCCCTGAAGGTTAGCCGGGTAGACAGTTGAAGAAGCCTCTGCTGAGTCGGTCATGACGGACTCTTTCTGTTATGGTTTTGCTGGGATTCGAACCCGGGTCACTGGTGTGATAATCCAGCAAACCCCCACTAGGCCACCAGGGGGATGACTCAAGTGCAGAGGCGTGAGGCATAGGTAGAGTATCAAAAAACAGTTTAGTTACAATATATACAATCCGATGGAAAAAACAAAAAGAAAATCCAAAAGCTCAGAAGATGACCAAAAATAAAAATATCCAAAGGTTCAAAGTCCCAAAAAACAAAAGGAAAGGCAAAAATGCAGAACGCTCAGAAGATCAAAAATACAAAGTCCAAAGAAAGCAAAAACATCAAAAACACAAGGGCACAGGCAAGATACATGGGACAGAGGAAACTGGCACTAGACAACATAGCATAAAGACTCCGTGACTAGGGGAACAAACAGAGGGGTATTTATACACAAACTCATTAAGGAACAGGGCAGGGCAGGAAACAGGCAATCAAGACAAACACAAAACACAGTGGCGGCCTCTAGAGGCCAAAACAACCATGACAAGATAAACATAACAGCGGCCTCTAGAGGCCAAAACAGTACCAGTCCTAACAGTATGACCTTCATGCCCCAGGCAGCACTGCCTGAGAAACCATCATGCTAATATGACAAATACTGTATCGCTACATGGGCTTGGGAGTACTTCAGAAAACCATTGTCACTTTATACAGTCTGCCGCCGCATCCAGAAATGCAAACTGAAGCTGTATTTATGCAAGGAGGAAGTCATTCATCAATTCTATGCAGAAATGTTGCTGATTTTCTGGGCCCAAACTCATCTCAGATGGACTGAAAGACAGTATAAACATGTGCTGTGGTCAGATGAGTCCATATTTCAGCTTGTTTTTGGGAAAACCAGACATCGAGTTCTCAGTGCCAAAGGTGAACATGACCATCCAGTTTGTTAACAGAGAAAGGTGCAAAAATCAGCATCTGCGATGGTATGGTGTGCATCTTTGCATGGGTGAGTTGCATGTGTGTGAAAGTACCATTTCTATATTGGGGCATATATTGGGATTTTAGAGAGACATATTCATCAAGGCAATGTGTCTTCCTAGGAAGTCCATGCTTATTTCAGCAGAACAGTACCATGCCTCATTCTGCACAGGCTACAAGAAAGAAAGCACAACTTTATTCATCACACACTTGTGAAATTCCTCTCTGCATTTAACCCATCTGAAGCAGCAAACACGCACATGCAAATGCACACACACATGAGCAATGAGCGCACACACACACACACACACACACACACACACACACACACACACAGCAGTGGGCAGCCATGCTAACAGCACCTGGGGAGCAGCTGGGAGTTAGGTGCCTCGATCAAGGGCACCTCAGCCCAAGGCTGTCCCATATTAACCTAACCACATGTCTTTGAACTGTGGGGGAAACCGGAGCAAACCCACGCAGACATGGGGAGAAACATGCAAACTCCACACAGAAAGGCCCCCACTGGCCGCTGGGCTTGAACCCAGAACCTTCTTGCTGTGAGGCGACTGTGCTAACCACTTACACCACTGTGCCGCCCATGACAACAGCATGGCTTTGTAGACATAGACTGCATGTGCTTGACTGGCCTGCCAGTGCAGATCTGTCTCCTATTGAGAATGCATAGCACATCGTGAAGAGAAGAATCAAACAACGGTGACCATGGACTGTTGAGCAGCTGAAGTCTTGTATCAAGCAGGAATGGGCAAAAATTCCAATTGCAAAACTGCAACAATCAGTATCCTCAGGTCCCATATAATTAAAGTGTCATTAAAAAGAAAGGTGATGTAATCCAATGGTAATAATGCCTGTCCCAACTTTTTTTGAGTGCGCTGCAGGCATCAAATTCTAAATTCTGTTATATTAACAAAATACAATTAAGTTTTCAGTAAAACTATTGAAAATCTTTTCTTTGTACTTTTGTCATTTAAATAAATTAATTAACAACACGAATTAACGAATTCCATATGTTTGTTTTTATTGCATTTTGAAAAAAATTCCCAATTTTTCTGGAAATGGGGTTTGTATAAACCTTGTATGAAATCTGGTTGGCCTACACACCTATACTCCCAATGCAGCATCAAAAACATGCAAACTACTGTATACCTATATCCACAAAAGTGCAAACATTGCTAACAATAAAATCTTAACAGGCAGAGAGGAAAATGAATAATTTTACCACAAAAACCATAGCACATGTTGGTGGACAGGACAGCTTCATGCTAACAGCATAAATTATAATATGGTGGATTAATATAAAATATAACAGCATATATTATATTAAGCCACCAGAGAAGTATGAATTCCCGGTTTGAAAAATTCACCAGGCAGAGCTTCACTTGCTCCTGCAAGGCTACCTGGTTGTGGCTAGAATACAAAAATGGCAATAAATCAATGTAATATATGAGATGACAATGTATTCACACACACTGTAACTCAACTGAGAAGATTAAAAAGAGAAAACAAGAAAAAGGGAAACATTTTCCATGAACGTCTTAAAATATGAACTTGAACTTTTCCTTGTGCCTTTTTTCCCCTTCCACTGTAAATATCTGTAAAAACTGTGAATGCTTTTAAAAAATATTTGATTTGAAGTTATGTTTAACCCTCTGTATAGAAAGTTTCCTGGTGAATGTATTGCAATGGATTTATCATTGACAAATTATACAAAGCTTTGAAAAATTCTAAATAAAGTTACATTTTAAAAAGCTAGAACACATTGCAGACACTTACAGCATTGTGTGTGGTGTGTGCAGGTCAGTGATGGACTGTAATTTGTTCGTCTTCTACTTAAAGTACAAATTTGAGGTGTCTGTACTTTACTTGCCTATTTCTATTTTATGCAACTTTATCCTAAGACTCCATGATGCTATGTCACAAATATTCCACTATATTTGTCTGACGGTTTTAGCTACAGTGGTGCTTGAAAGTTTGTGAACCCTTTAGAATTTTCTATATTTCTGCATAAATATGACCTAAAACATCATCAAATTTTCACACAAGTCCTAAAAGTTGATAAAGAGAACCCAATTAAACAAATGACACAAAAATATTTGCTTTCAGTATCTGGTGTGACCCCCTTGTGCAGCAATAACTGCAACTAAACATTTCCGGTAACTGTTGATCAGTACTGCACACCGACTTGGAGGAATTTTAGCCAATTCAGAACAGCTTCAACTCTGGGATGTTGGTGGGTTTCCTCACATGAACTGCTCGCTTCAGGTCCTTCCACAACATTTTGATTGGATTAAAGTCAGGACTTTGACTTGGCCATTCCAAAACATTAACTTTATTCTTCTTTAACCATTCTTTGGTAGAACGACTCGTGTGCTTCACCTTCAAATTAAAGGGGTGCTTGAAAGTTTGTGAACCCTTTAGAATTTTCTATATTTCTGCATAAATATGATTTTCACACAAGTCCTAAAAGTAGATAAAGAGAACCCAGTTAAATAAATGAGACAAAAATATTATACTTGGTCATTTATTTATTGAGGAAAATGATCCAATATTACATATCTGTGAGTGGCAAAAGTATGTGAACCTCTAGGATTAGCAGTTAATTTGAAGGTGAAATTAGAGTCAGGTGTTTTCAATCAATGGGATGACAATCAGGTGTGAGTGGGCACCTTGTTTTATTGAAAGAACAGGGATCTATCAACGTCTGATCTTCACAACATGTTTGCGGAAGTATATCATGGCACGAACAAAGAAGATTTCTGAGGACCTCAGAAAAAGCACTGTTGATGCTCATCAGGCTGGAAAAAGTTACAAAACCATCTCTAAAGAGTTTAGACTCCACCAATCCACAGTCAGACAGATTGTGTACAAATGGAGGACGTTCAAGACCATTGTTATCCTCCCCAGGAATGGTCGATCAACAAAGATCACTCCAAGAGCAACATGTGTAATAGTCAGCAAGGTCACAAAAGACCCCAGGGTAAGTGACTGAAGGACTCTCTCACATTAGCTAATGTTAATGTTCATGAGTCCACCATCAGGAGAACACTGAACAACAATGGTGTGCATGGCAGGGTTGCAAGGAGAAAGCCACTGCTCTCCAAAAAGAACATTGCTGTTCATCTGCAGTTTGCTAAAGATCATGTGGACAAGCCAGAAGGCTATTGGAAAAATGTTTTGTGGACAGATGAGACCAAAATAGAACTTTTAGGTTCAAATGAGAAGCGTTATCTTTGGAGAAAGGAAAACAATGCTGTGGCAGTGGGGGTGTGGTCAAGCATCAGTCTGTGACCAGAGGGCGGAGTCAGGGAAGGTAAGTGGCAGAATCACTACACCTGTCATTAATTAATGTGTTTGTGTGTCTTCCCAGTGACCGCGCTCTATTTAAGGAGAGAGAGCGAGAGCAGAGGGAGCTCTCTCCCCACCCAGACGACTGATGTGTGTGCGTGTGTCTGAGTGTATGAGAGAGTAAATATAGAAGCTGAAAAGCTAAATAAAAAAAGAGTTTTGTGAACTCAGTTCTGGCCTGCCGTCCTTCTGTGCTCCACCCACCTGTACGAACTGTTACAATGGTGCTGAAACCTGGGAATGAGCACAGAAGAGAACAGCCCATTGGAGTCCTCCCCCTTCGCAGACCTGATCCATGCCCTCACCACGGCCCAACAGAGCCAGCACCAGATGCTGCTTGCCCTCCAAAAGGAGCAAGAACAACGGTTCGAGGCCCTGGTGCTGGTGCAACAGGAAGATCATCGGGTGTTCCGGCACCTCCTCACGTCGGTGGGGTCCACCATCTCCACCACCGCGGGCCCTTCCCCCCTCACCCTCACGAAGATGGGCCCGCAGGACGACCCCTAGGCCTTCTTCACACTTTGAGCAGGTAGCAGAGACCTCGGGGTGGCCGGTGGAACAGCGCGCGGTGCGCCTCCTCCCCCTGCTAATGGGAGAGGCGCAGCTGGCCGCACTACAGCTCCCCGCCGACCGCCGGCTGGCCTACGCGGACCTTCGCCAGGCCGTCCTCCAGCGGGTGGAGCGCACCCCCGAGCAAAAACGTTAGCGCTCCGCGCTTTGCGCTTGGAGGAAGTCGGCTGGCTGTTCGCGTTTGGCCAGCAACTCCGGGATGCCTGCTGGCAGTGGTTGAGGGCCGACAACTGCGACGCCGAGGGACTCATCGACCAGGTGGTACTGGAACAGTTCATCACACGTTTACCAGCAGGAACCGCAGAGTGGGTCCAGTGCCACTGCCCGGCGTCACTGGATCAGGCAATCGAGCTGGCGGAGGACAATTTGACGGCTGTCCCGATGGCAGGACAGCAGACGACCTCTTCTCTTCTCTCCTCTCTCTCTCTCCCCTCCTCCTGTGTCTCCTCCTCGCCCCATTCCCCCACCGAGGAGACAGGGGCCTGCACCACCCCAGCCGGCCCGCCGCACCCACGGTGCCCTCCCGTTTCTCCCTTCTGTGTCTGTCTCTACCCCCCCTCAGGTGAGTGAGCCCCAGAGCACTAGTGCAGAGAGGAAGCCCGAGCCGGTTTGCTGGCGCTGCGGGGAGCCGGGCAACCTCCAACAGCAGTGCTCGGTAATGGAGGTGGGCGTGGTGGTTCAGATCCCCGATGCGCCAGGAGCCGCCCTCGATCGGGCCAGAGTGTATTGCATACCGGTGAGTATCCAAGGGGATACATATCAAGCGTTGGTGGATTCTGGCTGTAATCAGACCTCAATCCACCAAAGCCTGGTGCAAGACGAGGCATTGGGGGGAGCACAATTGGTGAAGGTGTTGTGTGTGCACAGGGATGTTCACAGCTACCCTTTAGTGTCAGTTCACATTCTGTTTCGAGGGGAAAAATTTATAGTGAAGGTGGCGGTTAATCCTCGCCTTACCCACTCTATAATTTTGGGGACTGATTGGCCAGGATTTCGGGATTTAATGACACACTTAGTGAAGAGTGGGTCCTGCCATAATTTAACAGGGGGATGTCCCGGTGTCGCTTTGGCAGGAGCAGCTGTCACAGAGCCGTCTACGTCATCTCTGCGTCAGAGTGAGGAGCCGCCGGCCCCTCCTCTCTCTGTTGGGGAATCCCTCGTGGATTTCCCATTAGAGCAGTCGTGAGACGAGACTATGCAGCATGCATTTGACCAAGTGAGAGTAATCGATGGTCAAACGCTCCAGCCAAATGCCACCCCGTCCTTCCACTACTTCGCGATTATGAAGGATAGATTATACCGAGTGAAGCAGGACACTCAAACTAAAGAGCAAGTCACGCAGCTTTTAATTCCGAAGAGCCGCCGGGAATTGGTATTCCAGGCGGCTCACTTTAATCCCATGGCTGGACACTTAGGGCAGGATAAAACACTAGCCCGAATAATGGCCCGGTTCTATTGGGCAGGGATTCGTGGCGATGTCTGTAGGTGGTGTATGGCGTGCTGCGAATGCCAGTTAGTAAATCCAGCGGCCATTCCAAAAGTGCCTTTGCGCCCTCTACCGTTAATCGAGACCCCATTCGAAAGAATTGGGATGGATCTCGTCGGGCCATTAGATCGGTCAGCACGAGGGTACCGCTTTATATTAGTTCTGGTGGACTATGCAACGCGATACCCAGAAGCAGTGCCTCTTCGCAATATCTCAGCACGCAGTATTGCGGAGGCGCTCTTCCACATTATCTCCCGAGTTGGAATCCCAAAAGAGATTCTGACTGGCCAAGGCACCTCGTTTATGTCACGTACACTGAACGAACTGTATGGGTTGTTGGGTATTAAGCCGATCCGCACCAGCGTGTATCACCCACAAACGGACGGTTTAGTTGAACGGTTCAATCGCACCCTCAAGAATATAATTAAAAAATTCGTAAGTGAGGATGCATGTAATTGGGATAAATGGCTCAAACCCTTGCTATTTGCAGTGCGAGAGGTCCCCCAAGCGTCCACCGGGTTCTCCCCATTTGAATTATTATATGGGCATAAGCCGCGTGGCATTTTAGATGTGCTGCGGGAAAATTGGGAGGAGGGACCTTCACCAAGTTAAAATGAAATCCAATACATTATTGAACTGCGCGCAAAACTCCACACACTCACGCACCTAACTCAGGAGAATTTGCGGCAGGCCCAAGAACGACAAACCCGCCTGTACGACAAGGGTTTTAAGGGGCCTTAGGGAGTTCGCACCGGGAGATAAAGTGCTCGTACTGTTGCCCACACCAAGCTCCAAATTGGTCGCCAAGTGGCAAGGACCCTTTGAGGTCACACGGCGAGTCGGGTATGTTGACTATGAGGTGAGGTGAACGGATAGGGGTGGGGTGCTACAGATTTACCACCTCAACCTGCTCAAACTCTGGAACGAGGAGGTCCCCATGGCATTGGTGTCGGTGGTTCTGGAGAAGGCAGAGCTGGGGCCTGAGGTGCAAAAGGGAACATTGGCATCACGTACATCTCCGGTCCCCTGTGGAGACCACCTCTCCCCGACCCAACTTACGGAGGTTGCCCAGTTGCAGACTGAGTTTTCGGACATGTTCTCGCCCCTGCCCGGCCGCACTAACCTCATAGAGCACCACATTGAGACGCCCTCAGGGGTGGTAGTGCATAGCCGCCCTTACAGGTTACCCAAGCACAAGAAAAAAGTGGTTCGGGAAGAACTCGAGGCCATGCTCGAAATGGGCATCGTTGAGGAGTCCGACAGTGACTGGAGCAGCCCGGTGGTCTTGGTACCCAAGGCCGATGGGTCGGTCCGGTTCTGTGTAGACTATAGAAAAGTCAATGCGGTGTCTAAATTCGACGCGTACCCAATGCTTCGTATTGATGAGTTGCTCGATTGGCTAGGCCATGGCTTGGTTTTACTCGACACTGGATTTAACAAAGGGTTATTGGCAGATCCCCTTGACTCCATTATCCCGAGAAAAAAACGGCCTTTTCCACACCGTTCGGCTTACACCAATTTGTCACACTTCCTGGGCTGTTTGGGGCGCCTGCTACGTTTCAGTGGCTGATGGATAGGGTCCTCCGCCCCCACGCCACCTATGCGGCCACCTACCTTGACAACATTATTATCTATAGTAATGACTGGCCGAGGCACCTCGAACATCTGAGGGCCGTCCTTAGGTCGCTGAGGCGAGCGGGTCTCACAGCCAACCCGAAGAAGTGTGCGATTGGGCGGGTGGAAGTACGGTATCTGGGCTTCCACTTGGGCAACGGGCAGGTGCATCCCCAAATTAACAAGACAGCAGCAATTGCGGCCTGCCTGAGGCCCAAGACCAAAAAGGGGGTGTGACAGTTCCTGGGGCTGGCTGGCTATTATTGTAGGTTTATACCTAATTATTCGGACGTCACCAGCCCATTGATCTCACTAAAAAGGGGGCACCAGATCCGGTCCAGTGGATGGAGCAATGCCAGCAGGCTTTTTCTAAGGTAAAGGCTGCACTGTGTGGGGAGCCACTTTTACACTCCCCTGACTTTTCTTTCCCCTTTATGTTACAGACGGTTGCATTGGACAGAGAGGGCTGGGGGCTGTTTTGTCCCAGGAGGTGGAGGGGGAGGATCGCCCAGTACTGTATATCAGTTGTAAGCTGTCGGTGTGTGAGGCGCACGATTGAGAAGGAGTGCCTGGCGATCAAGTGGGCGGTCCTCGCCCTCCGTTACTACCTGCTGGGGCGCCCTTTCTGTTAGGGTATTGCTGGGATTCGAACCTGGTTCGTTGGTGTGATAATCCAGCAAACCCCCACTAGGCCACCAGGGGAATGACTCAAATGCAGAGGCGTGAGGCGGAAGTAGAAAAAGAATCAAAAGGTTTATTTAAACTATATACACTATATACAGGGCAAAACAAAAGACAAAAAAAAAACCAAAGAGTATAATCCAAAAGAAAAGCAAAGTGCAAAAATTCAAAAGCTAAGAAGATCAAAAAACACAGTACAAAGGAAACTGGAGATAAACATAACAGCACAAAGACTCCGTGACAAGAGGACTGAACTCAGGGGTATAAATAGACAAACTAATTAAGGACACAGGTGAAGATAATTAGGCAATTAACACAAACACAAAACACAGGAACAGTGGCGGCCTCTAGAGGCCAAAATAAACATGACATGAAAAGGAAATAACAGCGGCCTCTAGAGGCCAAAACAGTCCTAGTCCTAACAGGACCCCCCCCTCTAGGAGCGTCTCCTGACGTTCCCAGGGCGATCCGGATGGGCCGAATGGAAGTCCCGACATAGTTCTTTATCAAGGACATCCCGAGCAGGAACCCAGCAGCGCTCCTCAGGACCATAGCCCTCCCAGTCCACCAGATATTGCAACCCGCCGCGGACCCGGCGGGAGTCAAGCAGGCGATTCACAGTGAACACAGTCTGCCCCTGGAAGATGCGGGGGGGTGGGGGGTTCCTAGGGGCAGGGGCATACGTAGACGTCAGTACGGGCCGTAACAGGGAAACATGGAAAGTGGGGTTGATCCTCAGAGTCCGGGGCAACTGGAGCCGGTAGGAGACAGGGTTCACCCTGCGCACCACCTTGAAGGGGCCAATGTAGCGAGGAGCAAGCTTGCGGTTCTCCACCCGCAGTGGAAGGTCCTTAGTGGACAGCCAAACACGCTGCCCAGGGCGGAAAGCGTGTGCAGGTCTTCTATGGCGGTTGGCCTGAGTCTGGTTGGTTCTGGAGGTCTGTATGAGGGTCTTCCTGACCTTGATCCAGGTCTTGCGACACCGTCTCACATATTGGTTGACCGAGGGCACCCCCGCGTCCTCCTCCTGGTCCGGGAACAGAGGTGGCTGGAACCCGAATTGGCACTGGAATGGCGACAGCTTGGTGGCCGATGACTGCAGGGTGTTGTGGGCGTACTCCGCCCATGGCAGCCAGGTGCTCCACGATGTCGGGTTATCCATAGCCAGGCCTCGCAGGGTGGTTTCCAGGTCCTGGTTGAGCCTCTCCGTCTGACCATTGGACTGTGGGTGAAACCCAGAGGAGAGGCTGGCAGTGGCTCCGATGACCTTGCAGAACCCGTGCCACACTCGGGAGGAGAACTGGGGCCCTCGGTCTGAGACGATGTCCTGTGGAAGACCAAAGACTCGGAAGACATGATTAAACAAAAGTTTCGCAGTTTCAAGAGCAGAGGGGAGTTTGCACAGTGGTATGAAGCGGCAGGCCTTGGAGAATCTGTCAACTAAGACCAAAATGACCGTGTTACCTTGTGACTCAGGGAGACCCGTGATAAAGTCGACTGCCACGTGGGACCAGGGACGCCGGGGAATGGTCAGAGGATGCAGGAGACCCTGGGGACGCTGTCGTGGGTTCTTGGTTCTGGTGCAAACCTCACAGGACAGGACAAATGACCTTACTTCCTTCTCCATGTTAGGCCACCAGAAGCGTCTTTTCAGGAAGTCCAGGGTCCTCCGAGCTCCCGGGTGGGCGGTGAGAGGGGAAGAGTGACCCCACTGGAGAACCTTGGCCCGGGCTTGATGTGGGACGTACAAGAGGCCTGGTGGCCCCGTCCCAGGACCGGGGTCCTGGCGTTGGGCTCGTCGGACAGCCTCCTCAATACCCCAGCGGACAGGGGCCACAATCCGGGACACAGGGATAATAGGCCCGACTTCATTCTCCCTGTTAGTGGCAGAGAACAGTCTGGACAGTGCGTCAGGTTTGGTGTTCTTGGAGCCGGGGCGGTATGAGAGGGTGAAGTCAAACCGACTGAAAAACAGGGCCCACCTAGCCTGTCGAGGGTTCAGTCTCTTGGCTTGCTGGAGGTACTCCAGGTTCTTGTGGTCAGTCCAAACCAGGAATGGATGTTGTGCTCCCTCCAGCCAGTGCCTCCACTCCTCAAGGGCCAGTTTGACCGCTAGCAGTTCTCGATCCCCCACATCGTACCGGGACTCAGCAGGACTCAGGCGGTGGGAGAAGTAAGCGCAGGGGTGCAGCTTTCCTTCCGAACGTTGAGAGAGCACCGCGCCGACACCACTGTGCGAGGCGTCCACCTCCACGATGAATGGTTGGGAGGTGTCCGGGAGAACCAGAATGGGTGCCGTGCAGAAGCGGTCCTTGAGGTCTTTGAACGCCTTTTCTGCCTGAGGAGACCAGCCATAAGATCCACCTGTCCCTTTGGTGAGGTCTGACATGGGTGCTGCCACAGAACTGAAGTTCCTGATGAACTTGCGGTAGAAGTTAGCGAATCCTAAGAACCGCTGAACCTCCTTAACGGACTTGGGAGTAGGCCAATCCCGGACGGCCAGGGTCTTGGCAGGGTCCATTTGGAGTTGGCCTGTCCGTACAATAAATCCCAGAAAGGAGACCTCGGGAACATGAAATTCGCATTTCTGGGCCTTGGCGAACAGATTGTTCTGTAGCAGCCTCTGGAGAACCTGGCGGACATGGTGGCGGTGCTCCTGCACGGTCTTGGAAAAGATAAGGATGTCGTCGAGGTAGACAAAAACGTATAGGTTAATCATGTCCCTTAAGACGTCGTTGATTAGGGCCTGAAAAACAGCTGGTGCGTTGGTGAGTCCGAAGGGCATCACCTGGTATTCGTAGTGCCCAGACGGGGTGTTAAAGGCAGTCTTCCACTCGTCTCCCTGTCGGATACGGATGAGGTGGTATGCGTTCCGTAGGTCCAACTTGGTGAAGACGGTGGCGCCTTGGAGCAGGTCGAAAGCTGTGGACATCAGCGGAAGGGGATATCGGTTGCGCACAGTGATCTTATTCAGGCCCCTGTAATCAATACATGGTCGGAGCCCCCCATCCTTCTTGCCGACAAAGAAGAAGCCGGCTCCAGCAGGTGAAGTGGAGGGTCGAATAAACCCAGAGACCAGGGCATCTTTGAGGTATTCCTCCATGGCCTTGCGTTCTGGCTGAGAGAGTGAAAACAGTCTGCCACGAGGAGGGGTAGTCCCAGGGAGCAAGTCGATGGCACAGTCGTAGGCCCGGTGCGGAGGAAGAACGGCGGCCCTGCTCTTGCTGAATACCTCCTTGAGATCCCAGTACTCTGTGGGAACTTGAGATAACTCGGTGAGATCAGGGGGCTCGGCAGGAGACACAGGAGAGCTAGAGAGCAGACAAGAGGCATGGCATGCAGGGCCCCATTCCACAACCTGGCTTGTTACCCAGTCTATGCGAGGGTTGTGGCGAGTAAGCCAAGGAAGGCCTAGAATAACTGGGAACTCAGGTGAAGGAATCAGGTGCAGGGATATTTCTTCCTTGTGACCTTGAGACTGGAGGAAAACTGGAGAAGTAACTTGGGTGACTCTTCCATCACCTAACGCTTGGCCATCGAGGGCAGACACAGACAGTGGGACTTCAAGAGGTGCAGTCGGAATATTGATGCTTTGGGCGAAGTGAATATCCATAAAGTTCCCAGCCGCCCCTGAGTCTATCAAAGCTTGACAAGAGTGGACAGACTCACCCCAGGAGATGGAGACCGGGATGTAGATTCCTTGGCCAGGGAGTCCGGGAGAGAGGGTAGGCCCCGTCACAACCCTCCCTCGGCTGGACGGGGCGGTCCTTTTCCCAAGAGTTCGGGACATGATGCTCGGAAGTGACCAGGCTTGCCACAGTAGATGCAGCACTTGTCCCTCCTTCTGCGCTCCCTCTCAGATGCGGAGAGGCGAGTACGACCCACTTGCATGGGTTCTGGACAGTCACTGAAGGAGGTAGACGGTCTCCAGGTAGAGGTAGGGAGGCTGGGGGGGCTCAAGGCTTGGTGGCGTTCTCTCATCCTGTTGTCCAGACGAATAGCATGTGAGATGAGGGTTTCGAGGTCACTTGGGCATCCAATAGAGGCCAGACCGTCCTTGATGGGGTCAGACAGACCATGGTGGAAGGCTGACACCAGGGCAGTCTCGTTCCATCCACTTACTGCTGCGAGTGTTCGGAACGAGATGGCGTAATCTGCGACGCTTCCTCCTTGCCGGATGGACATGAGCTTTCGGGCTGCGTCGGTACTGATGTCTGCCTGATCGAAGACCCGAAGCATCTCTTCAGAAAACAGCTGGAAATCAAAGCACTCAGGTCCCTGTCTTTGCCAGATAGCAGTAGCCCAGGCTCGCGCCTTACCAGCTAATAAGGTGATCACAAAGGCAATCTTGCGGCGATCCGTGGTGTAGGTGGTAGGCTGAAGCTCAAAGGTGAGTTGACACTGGGTAAGGAACTCTCGGCACTCACTGTGCTTGCCGTCATACCTCTGTGGTGCAGGAAGGCTGGGTTCGCGAGGTGAAGAAGGCAGCATTGCAGGAGGCACTGGAGCAGGAGTGGGAGCTGGATCAGGAACTGGATCAGGAGCAGGAGATGCAGGCAGAGATGTCAGCTGTGCCAGGGTTTTCCCAATTTGCTGAAGCAGTTCCTCGTGGCGAGCGAGGGCCTCACGTTGGCTGGTGAGCGTACGTCCATGAGCGTCCATGGTCGCTCCGAAGCGTGTCAAAGCTGCCATAATTCCCTGAAGGTTGGCCGGGTAGACAGTTGAAGCAGCCTCTGCTGAGTCGGTCATGACGGAGTCTTTCTGTTAGGGTATTGCTGGGATTCGAACCTGGTTCGTTGGTGTGATAATCCAGCAAACCCCCACTAGGCCACCAGGGGAATGACTCAAATGCAGAGGCGTGAGGCGGAAGTAGAAAAAGAATCAAAAGGTTTATTTAAACTATATACACTATATACAGGGCAAAACAAAAGACAAAAAAAAAACCAAAGAGTATAATCCAAAAGAAAAGCAAAGTGCAAAAATTCAAAAGCTAAGAAGATCAAAAAACACAGTACAAAGGAAACTGGAGATAAACATAACAGCACAAAGACTCCGTGACAAGAGGACTGAACTCAGGGGTATAAATAGACAAACTAATTAAGGACACAGGTGAAGATAATTAGGCAATTAACACAAACACAAAACACAGGAACAGTGGCGGTCTCTAGAGGCCAAAATAAACATGACATGAAAAGGAAATAACAGCGGCCTCTAGAGGCCAAAACAGTCCTAGTCCTAACACTTTCAACCTCTGTTTGGACCACACGCCCCTCCAGTGGCTCCACCGCATGAAGGATGCCAACGCGTGGATCACCCGTTGGTATCTGGCACTCCAACTCTTTAACTTCAAGGTGATCCACAGGCTGGGGGCGCAGATGGTCATGGCGGACTTCCTCTCCCGTCAAGGGGGGGGGGAGTCAGCTGCAGGCCGGACGGCCGCCCGGCCTGAGTCGGCCGGTGGGGGTATGTGGCAGCGGGGGCATGGTCAAGCATCGGTCTGTGACCGGAGGGTGGAGTCAGGGAAGGTAAGTGGCAGAATCACTACACCTGTCGTTAATTAATGTGTTTGTGTCTTCCCAGTGACCGCGCCCTATTTAAGGAGAGAGAGCGAGAGCAGAGGGAGCTCTCTCTCCACCCAGATGACTGATGTGTGTGTGTGTGTGTCTGAGTGTATGAGAGAGTAAATATAGAAGCTGAAAAGTTAAATAAAAAAGAGTTTTGTGAACTCAGTTCTGGCCTGCCGTCCTTCTGTGCTCCACCCACCTATACGAACTGTTACAACTGCATTCCATCATAAGAACCTTATCCCATCTGTGAAATATGGTGGTGGTAGTATCATGGTTTGGGCCTGTTTTGCTGCATCTGGGCCAGGATGGCTTGCCATCATTGATGGAACAATGAATTCTGAATTATATCAGCGAATTCTAAAGGAAAATGTCAGGACATCTGTCCATGAATCTCAAGAGAAGGTGGGTCATGCAGCAAGACAATGACCCTAAGCACACATGTCATTCTAACAAAGAATGGGTAAAGAAGAATAAAGTTAATGTTTTGGAATGGCCAAGTCAAAGTCCTGACCTTAATCCAATCAAAATGCTGTGGAAGGGGGCAGGCACGGTGGTGTAGTGGTTAGCGCTGTCGCCTCACAGCAAGAAGGTCCGGGTTCGAGCCCCGTGGCTGGCGAGGGCCTTTCTGTGCAGAGTTTGCATGTTCATCCCATGTCCATGTGGGTTTCCTCCAGGTGCTCTGGTTTCCCCCACAGTCCAAAGACATGCAGATTAGGTTAACTGGTGACTCTAAATTGACTGTAGATGTGAGTGTGAATGGTGGTCTGTGTCTATGTGTTAGCCCTGTGATGACCTGGTGACTTGTCCAGGGTGTACCCCGCCTTTCGCCCATAGTCAGCTGGGATAGGCTCCAGCTTGCCTGCGACCCTGTAGAACAGGATAAAGTGGCTAGAGATAATGAGATGAGATGTTGTGGAAGGACCTGAAGTGAGCAGTTCATGTGAGGAAACCCACCAACATCCCAGAGTTGAAGCTGTTCTGTACGGAGGAAGAGGCTAAAATTCCTTCAAGCCAGTGTGCAGGACTGATCAACAGTTACTGGAAACATTTAGTTCATCCAGGTGCGTCATATATAATCATAAAACACTGATGCACCATTTTACTGCACAATCAGTATTTTTGATCCATTAAGTAAATTTTAGTACTTTAAGTAAAAAGTTTTCTGATAATACTCACATACTTTTAGTTAATGTTTTGAATGCAGGTCTTTAACTTGTAGTGAAGTATTTTCATAGTATGGTATTGGTACTTTAATTTAAGGAAGGAATCTGAATACTTCTGCCACCACTGGTGCAGGTCAGCTATCAAGAGCAATTTGGTGTCAGAAACCAACAAGGGTCTTTTATTGAAAGAGAAAGGCTTTATACTTCTCAAATCATCTGATATTTGATCATTTGATAATGAAAGCCTTGGGTCACAGTCATTAATAGCTTAGTCTAATCAGCGCTGCTGTGTTGGACAGGGCTGTCCAGAGTGGGCACCACGAAAGAAGTAATGATACTACAAGTGAATTTCTGGAATGCCTCATGACCCCCCCCCCCCCCCCCCCCTGCAAGGCAAGGCAAAGCAAGTTTATTTATATAGCACATTTCATACACAGTGGCAGTTCAATGTGCTTTACAGAAGTAAAAGCAAAACAGTAAACAATAGAGAATAAAAATTACATAAAATAAATGGGAAAAAATATAATAAGAATTAAACAATAGTAGAAATAAAATAATAAAATGAAGTAGAAGTTCAAATGGGGGAAAAACAGCAGAATAAAATAGAATAAAAGTTAAGTAAAATTTGAAACATGCAGAGACTGTAAAAGTAAAGATTATAAAACATGTAAAGAAGACATTAATTATTTAACAGAAAGCATCTGAAAACAGCTTGGTCTTTAACCTAGATTTGAAGCTGCCAACAGCAGGAGCATTTTTAATGTCCTCTGGCAGTTGGTTCCATAGCTGCACTGCATAGTAGCTAAAAGCTGCTTCACCATACTTTGTTTTAACAACAGGTTTTAATAGTAAATTTTTCTGTTGCGATCTGGTAGATCTGATTGGGTTAGTCTGCTGCAACATATCAGAGAGGTAATTGGGCCCTGTACCATTTAGAGATTTGTACACCAGCAGCAATGCTTTAAAGTCAATTCTGTAGCTTACTGGAAGCCAGTGAAGGAACCTTAGAATTGGAGTAATGTGCTCTGTTCTTTTTGTTCATGTGAGAACCCTAGCTGCTGCATTTTGAACCAGCTGAAGTCATTTGATGGTCTTTTTTGGCAGGCCTGTGAAAAGGCCATTGCAGTAATCAACCCTACTAGAGATGAAGGCATGTATCAGTTTTTCCAGATCATTTTTTGACATAAGTCCTCTTAGTTTGGAAATGTTTTTTAGGTGATAAAATGCCGTTTTAGTGATTGCTTTCATGTGACTGTCAAAGTTTAGCTCGCTGTCAATGAAAACACCAAGATTTTTAACCATTTCTTTAGTTTTAATCCCTTTTGTGTCAAGAATAGTGGTAATCCTGAGTCTTTCATCTTTTTTCCAAATAGAATTACTTCTGTTTTATCTGTGTTCAGCTGAAGAAAATTTTGTGACATCCAGTTGTTGATTTGATTGATACACTGGTAGAGACATTCAAGGGGGGCATAATCATTAGGTGATAAAGCAAAATAAATTTGGGTGTCATCTGCATAGCAGTGATACAAAATTGAATTGTTATTGATAATTTGCCCAAGTGGGAGCATATAAAGGTTGAATAGTAATGGTCCAAGAATCGACCCCTGGGGGACACCACAGGTCCCACCACAGGGAATTCCCACCACAGGGAATTTGTTACATTCCCATGGTAACAAAGAAGCTTCTATCTTTTAAGTATGAATTTAACCAATTGATAACTTTACCAGTCAATCCAACCCAGTGTTCAAGTCGATATAGCAGTATGTTGTGATCAACAGTATCAAAAGCTGCACTGAGGTCCAGTAATACCAGGACCGATGTTTTGCCTGCATCAGTATTAAGACGTATGTCATTTATAACTTTAATCAGCATTGTTTCAGTGCTATGATTGGCACGAAATCCTGACTGAAAATTATCAAAACGGCTGTTTGATATCAAGAAGGCAGTTAATTGATTGAAGACAATTTTTTCAAGGATTTTCCCGATGAATGGTAAATTTGATATTGGCCTGTAGTTATTTAATACTGAAGGATCCAGATTATTTTTTTGAAGTAGGGGCTTTACAACGGCTTTTTTCAGGGACACAGGAACAACGCCAGTCTCTAGGGATGTATTTATAATTTGAAGCACATCTGTAATTATAAGATGAAGAACAGACTTAAAAAAGTTGGTGGGCAGAATGTCCAATTCAGATGTTGCGGAACTGAGATTCTGTACAGTTTTTTCAAGAGTCTCATAATTAATTAAACAAAATTCTGACATTGTGTTGAAGTTATCTATCTGTGTCATTGGTGATTGCAGTTTTTCAATTTTTTGCAACTGAGATATATTATGAGCAATATTCTGCCGTATTTTATCAATTTTACCTTTGAAGAAGGATGCAAACTCATTGCATTTATTAACTGATAGAAGTTCAGGTGCTAATTGTGGTGGGGGATTAGTTAGCTTCTCTACTGTTGAAAATAGCACACAGGCATTGTTCATATTCCTGTTGATGATGTTGGAGAAGAAAGACTGTCTTGCTTTATGAATTTCATAATTATAATTACAAAGCATCTCTTTATGGATTTGATAATTGATGTGAAGTTTAGATTTGCGCCATTTTCTTTCAGTCTTTCTACATTCTCTCTTTAGCAGTTTAACAGCCGGGTACTGCTTCCATGGTGCTTTCTGCTTATCATTGACTCTTTTGATTTTGAATGGAGCAATATCATCCATAATTTGGGTCATATTTAAATTAAAAATTTCCAGTAAATCATCTACAGAGTCTGACATTTTGGTTGAGTTCTGAGAGAGAGCTTGCTCAAAGAAAACACGTGTTGTCTTTTATGACTCTCCTACCCATAGTCGTTGAGCTGTTCAGAATGTGAGGAGACATAGAAACATCAGAGAAAACACAAAAATGATCAGATAAGGCCAGGTCAAGAACAGTAGTAGAAACAGTAAGACCCTTTGTGATGACGAGGTCAAGGGTATGACCACGAGAGTGGGTCGGCCCCTGTACATGTTGTACTAGGTTGAAGTTGTCAATAAGTGCAAGTAGTTCTTTGGCATAAGTGTTTTCAGTATTATCTACATGCAAGTTAAAATCCCCAGATATAATAAGACAATCAAACTCTAAGCAAATAACTGACAACAGTTCACCAAACTCTTCAAGAAAGACTTTGGCTGAATGTCTCGGAGGCCTATAAATAGTTAACAATAATATGTTAGGAGAGCATGTAACAAGTGCACATAAGTGTTCAAAGGATGTAAAATCACCAAGTGAGGATTGTTTACATTGAAAAGAGACTTTGAATATATTTGCGATCCCTCCACCTTTCCCTTGTCGGGTAACATTCAAAAAATTAAAATTTGGGGGAGCTGCTTCAATAAGGGTGGTAGCACTATTTGCTTGATCCAGCCAAGTTTCAGTTAGAAGCAAAAAATGAAGATTGTGTTTGCAGATAAGATCATTAATTAAAAATGACTTGTTTGAAAGTGATCTAACGTTCAGAAGAGCTAACTTTACAGAAAGTCTAGAAGTAATATCTGCTTGTGCACTCTGATGTTGTTTTAAAACAGGAAGGAGATTAGATTGGTTTACCCCCTGGGTTAAATGTGCTCTATGTTTTCTATTTCTTATCAACACAGGAATAGAGAATGGCATAGGCATATTGGGTCCCAGCTGGTTTTCAAAACTACACCCATTTGCAGGGACCCAGAGTACATCAAACAAGACTTTCTAAATGTTCCATTTGGTTTGAGGGTGAAAGGATTGGAGATGATATGTATCTTTTAGATGGTGAAAAAGATTTGTAGCCAGCTGAAAGTCCTGGGCGAACACAGTTTTGATGAACTGGGAACACTGCTTGTCGCGACAGATTTGGGCTGGAAAAAGAGAGTGTAGCCATTGGGAGCAATCTTTGCATACTATTAGGGAAATCCATGCGGGTGGGAGACGGAGATAGTGCAGTGAAGTCAGAAGAGCGAGAAATTGGTGAGTTCTTTGTATGGCAGTTTGTCTCTGATTTTTGGCAGTCTGTCTTTGAATCTTGGCAGTCTGGCAGGTCAGATGTCTGTGTGTCCTTGATGATGACTTGCAAAGATGATTGTTTTGGCTTTGCAGAGGTATTGTTTTTTGTAACTATGTCAGTCTGCGACATCTTATCAACTGTTTTCCTCAATGCTGGCTGAGAAAAGATTGCAAGTCTGTAATGGTCTACTAAGACTTTGGCTCCAATCCAGCTGAGTTCAGTGCTATTTGGCTTGAAGAATTCTCTGTGATTCCAGAAAAGGTTAAAATTGTCTATGAAGTTCATACCAAATGAAAAACAAGTTTTTCCAAGCCAAGTGTTAAGACTGAAGAGTCGAGAAAATGCAAAACTTCCTCTCGCTGGGAGTGGGCCACTAATAAAAGATTGTATTCCAGTCTTATAGCGATCAGAAAAAAATTTTCTGAAATCATCTTGGACAAACAGCAGTTCTCTGAAAACATCATTTGCTCCCACATGCACAACAATATGTTTGATAGTTTTATGCTTGGACATGAGTTTCAAAATGCTGTCTTTGGTGTCAGAGATGGATGCATTTGGAAGGCAACAAATAATCATCCCATGACCTTTTAAATGTCTTACAGTGGAATCACCAAGAACAAGGGTTGTGGGATCAGGTGGTGTTACAAGCTGCTTTTTGCCTCTTCCTACAGCTCTTCGATTTTGGTGCGATCTCTTTTTACGATGTGTTTGTCCGCTTGAAAAATCCTCTTCCACATCCCTGAGGCATTCAAATTTGTTCTGAAGCCTTATGGGCTGTGAATTTTCCATAGGATTGTAAATCCTACTGTAATTTGTAGAACATGCTGGTGTTGAGGTAATTACTCTTCTGTTTTTATTTTTGGGCTTACCACCCATCATTTGCCAGTTTTCTGTACTCACATTTTGCCCAGCTTGATCGATGAATTCATCCACTCGATCTGCAATGCCATCAGTCTGTCGGAGTGCAATCTCTGCATTCTCAGCCACTGTTTCTGTACTCCTTTCCTGAGATATCGCTTTTAATTCGTCCGTCTTTGGCAGAGCATCAATCTTTGATTCCAGGATAGAAATCCTCTGTTCTAGTTCCATGCATTTTCTGCAGGATTTTTTGCCCCCTGGCATTTTGTTTTAAAAGCTAACTTATTTTATAAAGATGAAAAATAAAATGAAAAAATAGTGGAAATTAAATTAAAATTAAATTAAAAGCTTATAAAGATGAAAAATAAAATGAAAAAATAGTGGAAATTAAATGAGAAAGTAAAGTATAGAAATAAAGATCAAGAAAGCAGGAGCAAAGCAAAGAAGCATCCTACTCGCTTGAGTAGGAGGAGCAGCACCCCTTCCCAGATAAAAGTTCCAACAACCCTGAGTACCAGAAACAAATGCCTCTTTCATGTTCTGTGTCCTTTCCCCTTCAGTCAGTTTCCTTTGCCACCAGTAGAATTTTTTTTTTGGCATTCAGATAGCTTATAAAATGCTACAGTTATAACGCTAATAGGGTAGTCACACTAGAGGCGGAATGAGCTGGAATGCCGTCGGAATGAAAATTCTTCATATATTCCGGGATATTCGAAGTGCATTCTAAAAATTCTGACTGTATTCTGAGTGCATTCCAAACATTCGGGCCCATTCTTGTAGCCGGCCCGAATGTTTTGCTCAAAACATTCAAGGTGCATTCGAAGAGGAGAAATATCGAACGACATTCGAAGTGTATTCTAACTGCATTCTGACTGCATTCTAAATATTCTTACGGCATTCCAACAACATTCGAAACATTCTGATTGTGTTCGAGGGAAAAATCAAAATGGCAAGCCACTTCAAATCCTGCCAGAATGTCCCAAATGTGCCTCGAATGAGCCGGAATGCTGTCGGAATGAAAATTCTTCATATATTCTGGGATATTCAAAGTACATTCTAAGTATTCGAGCTGCATTCTCTTTTATTTTTAGACATTTGAAACATATTCGGCGGCTATTCCGGGAGCGTTCTGACTGCATTTGAGGTAAATTTGTACATCATTCGAGGCACCTTCCGACCAGACTTCGGGTGGTATTCAGGCAGCAATCGAACTGCACTTGTATGGCATTCGAAGTGCACTCATATGCACTTAATATTCTTACAGCATTCTAACAGCATTCTAGGTATTCCTACTGTGTTCCAACTACATTTGAACTGCATTCAAAAGCTAATACACCCGGAATGTGCAAGAATCATTCGAGGCAGATTCAAAGCGCATTCTAAGTAGTCGAACGGCATTCTTACAAAACTGTAAGAATGGTGGTCAGTTTGAAATTCCTGCCCGAATATGGCATGAATTTTGAAAAATTTTTCATTCCGACTGGTTCTGCTTGATTCCTGCTAATTCTGAATAAATGTGATGGGGCCTTAAGTATTCAAGCTGCATTCTCTTTTAATTCTTAGACATTCAAAATATATTCGGCGGCTATTCCGGGAGTTACATTCGGGAGTTGTAACTGCATTTGAGGTGAACTCGTGCAGCATTCGAGGCACCTTCCAGCCAGACTTCGGGTGGTATTCGGGCAGCAATTGAACTGCACTCGTATGGCATTCGAAGTGCATTCTTAATATAAAATTAGGTACTACCTAATAGCAGAGCTTCCATTCAAATGAAAACAAACATGCAACAGATGATGTACGGTACTTTGATGTGTTTCAATTCCAATTTTATCACGAAGATAAATTTCTCCAAACTCACATGTATATTATTCTTTTTATTATTATAAACTACAGAGTACTTTAGGGATTTATATCAAAATGTTTTGAAAACAAAAGATACACGATTCATGAAAAAACTGACTGGATTCAGGTCAACTTGTCAGATCCCGAAGGATTTCGCAGTGATTTCAAAATCAAAATCACTATTTAGAATGAAATTCCTACAACTCATCATTTCTATTAATTTATTTTTTACACATTTTCTTTCTCTTTCAGCTTGTCGCTTTTATTGTGAAAGATTTCTTCACCTTTCTCTAGCTCTTTCACGTCTTCTTTCCTTTTCTTCCTCTGTCAAAACTCTCTTTCTCTTCCCGGTTTTGACTTCATCTTTCTCTCATTGGTTAACTTGTTCTGACATCTTTTTAAAGTTTGTATTAAAGTTTGTAAAAATGATGATTATTTTGTTGCGCTGTTTGAGTTGTTCTCAGTGGAAAAACCCGATAAATATGAAATTATCTGTAGACAAAAATAAGTTATGTAGGCGCGCTCGCGGTTCTAGTTCCCGCCAAAATCAAACAGCCAATCAGAATCGAGAGGAGCACAGACGGACGGATGGATATACATGGTACATGGCCCTGTGTGTCCATGAAAAATCAACTCAATGGGTTACCATATTTTCTTAAGTATGGAGCTCTGCTCACCCGCGCGAAAGCTCTGCTAATATTCTTACTGCATTCTAACAGCATTCTAGGTATTCCTACTGTGTTCCAACTACATTTGAACTGCATTCGAAAGCTAATACACCCGGAATGTGCAAGAATTATTCGAGGTGGGTTCAAAGCGCATTCTAAATATTCTAACGGCATTCTTACAGAGCTGTGAGAATGTTGGTCAGTTTGAAATTCCTGCCCGAATGTGGCACGAATTTTGAAAAATGTTTCATTCCAGCTGGTTCTGCTTGATTCCTGCTAATTCCGAATAAGTGTGACGGGGGCCTATGGCTTATGGCTAAACCTCATGGCTGAAACTTAGATACTGACACATCTACAGTACATTCAGATACCATACTCTCTCTCTCTCTTTCTCTCTCTCTCTGTCTCTCATTCAGTTGTTCTTGTAAAATATTGGCTTTTTGGTGTTTGCAGTCATAGAAAAACATTTAATAATAACAAATAATATGCAAACTGCATCAAAATGTTGCATTTTATGCATGTTATGGTTAGATGCATTTTTGTAAGTTATTTTACTCCATCTATTCATTATCTGCTTTATATATTTAGGACAGCTGTTATGTAATGACTTAATAGGCTTGAGTGCTTGGTGTACCAAATCCCATATCTGTATTATATGCCTATCTTTGCTGTATTTTATAGCTGCTGCTCTCCTCTCCATACCAACATTACATACTTTGAGGAAATAGTATTTGGTTTAATGGTAAATTGCTTTTTTTTTCCCCTTCTTTTTTTCCTGTATGCAGAACTATAGGCTATTAGATAGGCTATTTGCTGTGCAAAGCACTATCTATAAGAAACTTGTTTTACTGCAATTTGCTAGCTTCTTTACTTATTGTTTTGTCTGTGTGTGTGTGTGTGTGTGTGTGTGTGTGTGTGTGTGTGTGTGTGTACACAGCTTTAGCTTGCTGTATAGATGCCTCCTGCAAACAAGCATTCAGGATCAACTTACACTCAGATAAGTGAGAAACTGGCAGTCATAGCTATTCAACAAAAATGATCCCACTCATTAAACTTCCTCAAAGTCCACACACACAAAAACACACACACACACACACACACACACACACACACACACACTAATGAGGCACCCAAACACACAAGGTGAAATCTTTGAACCTTCCATCTTTTAACTTAATTTAAACACCATACACGTTCATATAAGTGTCAATCTTTTTTTTTTAATATCAAGCTGACATGAGGTAAGGGAATAGAGGAGGAAGTGAAGTATGTGGGAGCATGTGGGAGGTTTGATCCTCATCAGGTTTGCTTGATAATAATAATAATAATAATAATAATAATGCACACAGTGAAGCATGACCGGCTAGTGGCCTAGTGGTAGCATGTCCGCCTCTTGATCAGGAGATTGTGAGTTCTATTCATGGTTGGGTCATACCAAAGACCATCATAAAAATGGTACCTATCTGGCAAGGTGCAATGCAAGTGGGGAGTTAAACTCTCATGGTTACCAGAGGACTAGCCCCCCACTGTAACCCTAGCTATGTAATAGGCGAGAGGCCGAGGGCTGTGGAAACGGAGAGCGGCGCTGCCCGATGCGCCTTCCCGATGTGGGAAGGGTTTTAATGCAGTGAAGAGCAGAGATGTCTCGACCTTGCAAGTGTGATAAGCAGCTGCTAGCCACCAGGGAACCTGTAAGGGTTGCTGTATATCCATAATTAGTCTATCCACATTCACTGGATATGAGCAATCTGGATATGAGCTCTGATTGGCTACTCTACTACTAAGATATCAGCTCATATACTGTGAGTAGAAAAAAAAACAAAATGGCAGAGTATATTGCTAAACCAACCAAGGACAAAATAAAAACTCTACTTGAAAACAAAAGCTCAAAAAATACAAAAAGCAACAAAATATGGAATAAAAGTATTTGGTGGTAAGAATGCATCTTTTTTTATTTTTCAAGAATTATTATTATACCATTTTTCACAAATTGCTATTGTTATTTCACAGGTTTGTTTACATTCTAAGCGGAAATTATTTTGTCGGACATTTTGTATAAAGATTTTTATTTATCGAATTTGTAAAAAATAAAAATAAAAATGCTCTGTTTCTCAAAATCCAGTGAATGTGGATAGAATAAAACAGTCATTCCACTCAATCTTGTCATACATGGCTTATAGCCAACTCGGCGCTACACGCCTCGTTGGCTATCAACTCATGGTATGACTTGATTTTATGGAATACTGTATCTGTTAATGATCACAGCTGATTGCTTTAAGACTACATGGGATGCCTGGCCTGCCCTAACATTTCATTCAAATGTTTCTATATTAAATGTAGGAATGCGCCTACACTCACAGTATACACTATACTAGCTGTTGTTCAGCTAAATAAGATATCTCATGCATTAAAACCTTGACACTGAGTATGTGTCGAGCAGATCAGTTGACACGTATTGTGTTGAATGTTGTGACAAATTCACAGGTTGCATGAATTTTAAAACTACACATCACTATGTGTAAAAGAAGCTGAATTCTTCCAATACAATTTTATTGACTATTGACACAAAATGTGTAAAATACTACACATCATTTGTATTTTTTCGACACATTCCTTCTAAGAGTGCACCAGGACAGATAAGAGTCTTAATGCATGTCTTTCTTGTACCTTGAGCAATGGTGGGTCCAGTTCAGCCACGCTAGAACCTTGAAGAGAACATGGGCCAAAACAAGGAATATATACATTTATCTACATACTGTAAATGCCTGGAAATGTGCAAGTGTGTGCTGGTACATTTTTGGTTTTGTAGGTAAGTATCAGCTTTTTAAATCAGGAAGCCAGTGGAAGGAAATCAGCAATTAGGGTTATATGGGAGAAAACAGTCTTGTATTGAAATTCAAAATCAGTTACAAGGGTTAGATGACACACAAATACAGAACTGCCAGGAGCAAGTTGCAGTAGACCAGTCTCAAGATGACAGGCATGGCCAAATCCTCCTAATGTTGTAAAGGAGAAATCTGAATGACAGAGTCACGTTAGCAGTGTGAGCCATCATTCCTGAGTTTGGTAATGAATTGGTGCAAAAGACGGTCATCAGGGACCAAGTACCTGCACCCTAGTTATGTTTTTATTAGTATTAATAAGGCTTCTATTGGCCTTAACTACCAAGCTACCAAACATCTAGAATGGTATGAAATTGTAATGCTGCATTAGTTATAAAGCCAGGAAATGTATTAGCTAGGATGTTTTATTCCCAGGATCTTTCAAATATGTAATTGTGGCAGTGGGGGCGTGGTCAAGCGTCGGTCTGTGACCGGAGGGCAGAGTCAGGGAAGGTAAGTGCCAGAATCACTACACTTGATGTGAATTAACCTGTGTTTGTGTGTCTTCCAAGGAGCTGCGCCCTATTTAAGGAAGAGAGTGAGAGCAGAGCGGGCTCTCTCCCGACCAGAACACGTGTGTGTGTGGTGTGTGTGTATAGGTCGATCAAAGTATAGTTAAGGCTGAAAAGCTTTAATAAACGTGTTTGTGAACTCAGTTCTGGCCTGCCGTCATTCTGTGCTCCACCCACCCATCCGAGTTGCTACAGTGGTGCTGAAACCCGGGACGGAGCGCAGGAGAAAACGGCCCCATGGAGTCCTCCCCTTTTGCCGAGCTGGTCCACGCCCTAACCACGGCCCAGCAAAGCCAGCACCAGGCACTAGTCACCCTCCGGAGGGAACAGGAACAGCGGTTCGAGGCCCTGATGCTGGCTCAGCAGGAGGAGCGACAGGCGTTCCAGCACCTCCTCGCGTCGGCAGGGTCCACCGCCGCGGGACCGGCCCCCTTCACCCTGATGAAGATGGGCCCGCAGGACAACCCCGAGGCCTTCCTCACGCTCTTTGAACAGGTTGCAGAGACCTCAGGGTGGCCGATGGAACAGCGTGTGGCGCGCCTCCTCCCCCTGCTAATGGGAGAGGCGCAGCTGGCCGCACTATAGCTCCCTGACGACTACCGGCTGGCCTACATGGACCTTCGCCGGGCTGTCCTCCAGCATGTGGGACGCACCCCCGAGCAACAATGGCAGCGCTTACGTGCGTTGCGCTTGGAGGAAGTTGGCCGGCCGTTTGCATTTGGCCAGCAACTCCGGGACGCCTGCAGGTGGTGGTTGAGGGCCGACAACCGCGACGCCGAGGGGATCATCAACCAGGTGGCGCTGGAGCAGTTCATCACGTGTCTACCAGCCGGAGCTGCAGAATGGGTCCAGTGTCACCAACCGGCGTCGCTGGATCAGGCAATCGAGCTGGCAGAGGACCATTTGGCGGCTGTCCCGACGGCAGGACAGCAAACAACCTCTTCTCCCCTCTCCTCTCTCTCTCTCCCCCTCTCCTCCTGTGTCTCATCCTTGCCCCGTTCCCCCACCGCGGAGGCGGGGGCCGGCCCCACCCCAGCCGGCCCGCCACACCCGCGGTGCCCTCCCGTTCCTCCCGTCTGTGTCTGTCTCCCCCCCCCCTCAGGTGAGTGAGCCCCAGAGCACCAGTGCAGAGAGGGAGCCCGGGCCGGTTTGCTGGTGCTGCGGGGAGCCGGGCCACCTCCAACAGCAGTGCTCGGTAATGGAGGTGGGCGCGGTGGTTCGGATCCCCGACGCGCCAGGAGCCGCCCTCGATCGGGCCGGAGCGTATCGCATACTGGTGAGTATCCAAGGGGATACGTATCAGGCGTTGGTGGATTCTGGTTGTAATCAGACCTCAATCCACCAAAGCCTGGTGCAAGACGAGGCATTGGGGGGAGCACAATTGGTGAAGGTGTTGTGTGTGCACAGGGATGTTCACAGCTACCCTTTAGTGTCAGTTCACATTCTGTTTCGAGAGGAGAAATTTATAGTAAAGGCGGCGGTTAATCCTCGCCTCACCCACTCTATAATTTTGGGGACTGATTGGCCGGGATTTCGGGAATTAATGAGTCATTTAGTGAAGAGTGGGTCCTGCCATAGTTTAACAGGGGGAGGTCCCGGTGTCGCGTTGGTGGGAGCAGCTGTCACAGAGCCGTCTATGTCAGCTCCGCGTCAGAGTGAGGAGCCGCCGGCTCCTCCTCTCTCTCTCGGGGAATTCCTCGCGGATTTCCCATTAGAGCAGTCGCGAGACGAGACTCTGCGCCATGTGTTTGACCAAGTGAGAGTAATCGATGGTCAAATGCTCCAGCCAAACGCCACCCCGTCCTTCCCCTACTTCGCAATTATGAAGGATAGATTATACCGAGTGACGCAGGACACTCAAACTAAAGAGCGAGTCATGCAGCTTTTGATTCTGAAAAGCCACCGGGAATTGGTATTCCAGGCGGCTCACTTTAATCCCATGGCTGGACACTTGGGGCAGGATAAAACACTAGCCCGAATAATGGCCCGATTCTATTGGCCAGGGATTCGCGGTGATGTCCGTAGGCAGGGCCGTCGACAGGGGGGGACAACCGGGTATTTTGTCCCGGGCCCAGGCATGAAGACCCAGAACTGGTCCCTCATGAAGATGCCATTAATCATTCTGTTTCATTTCAAAATGTGTTGATTTGGGGGAGAAAAATGTGCTATATTTGCATTCAATGAATGATTTCTGGTTCTTTTGCCTTTATTGTCTTCGAAAATAGATTCAAGAACCCACCTACCACCCCTAATGCAGAAATGGTTTGGTCTTTGATTAAGGCGCCAAATAACACGGCACTATTCCATCATAACGCTTCGACAATAAGCGTGCGAGCCTGTTTGCCAACATGCACAAGTCAGGAGCAAAGAAAAGAAAGAGAAAAAGAGATGAAGAAGCCAAGAGCCTCAGGGGCTCACTGCATAGATATTTTAGAAAAGATTCAGATGATGCAGCTGAGCCAGGTAAGACACAGATAACTTTTTTCCAGCCCCGTAATGTAACCCCAGCACGCGCGACGCGCCATTCATAATTATAAAGTAGGGGATAGCAGGGTACACTGAGTGAACACTGAAATGCACAGGGCATTGAATTATTTCATAAACATATCGGTTTAATAACACTGTGTTGCATATATCTCAATGAAGCAAAGAATAGCACATTGGCCCGCAATCATATCCAAATGTTTTAGGCACGCTTGCTGAGCTGCGCTGAGCTGGACTCCGGTTAGCTGAAAGCCCGTGGAACGCTGCCTCTTGTTAATTAAACCTTATTTTGTTGGAAATCATCCCGTGTAGATATGACGGCATGTGAAATTGCCAGCTAGATAGAGTTTAATGTAACGAATGGGCTATAAATGGGGTGTTTTGAGGTTAGTCTGTTGCAAAACATTAAACTTTCGCTTAGACTGGATACTCTTCAAACAATTCCCTTGCTCAAGTGAAAAATGATAGGCCTGTATGAAAAGCGCAATTAATGAAAGTAGCCTAATAAGCCCTAAATGAATAAAACAACCTCTGTTTTATTGTTGTTGCTTACACGTTAAGATTTTGAAATCTTCTCGGTCCAGTTCTGTATCCAGGGAACGTTGTAATCCTTTTGGTTTATCCGTAATAAACGTGTCAGCCCCCAGGTCAGATAGGCTAATGTTACGTGGTTGGGAGGGTGTCAATTTTTTTTGTAACATTCTAAATCGAGTACGGAAAGGACGTTTATGAAAAACAAGACAAAAAAATACACTGAAAAACTCACTGTACACATCACTAGTGGTGATGCTTCTATGTTCAGATTTTGGGAAAGCCATAACTCCGTTCTCATTGAGGCCCAGTTCCATCCCGTAAACAATCATTTTGGTTTATCAACTACCTGCGCTCAAACATGTCACAGGAGAGGCTCAATGGGCTGGCTATGCTCTCTATAGAGCGCGAACTTGCAAAGAAGCTGGACTTCAATGGCCTTATTGATGACTTTGCCACAGCAAAAGTCTGGCGCATTGCATTTCGCACCTGAATAGTTGCAGACTAAGGAAATGTTCAAACTGTAAATATGTTGAAATGTTGAAATAAAATGGTTGACTGTTATAATGGGCTTGGAATACCTGTTATTTAAGGGTTGGAGTGAATGGAGACTGTGAAAAGAGGGGTTGGGTGTGGGTGGTTGCTGTGTGGCGATGTGCATGCGCGTGTATGTGTGTATGTGTGTGTGGGGGGGGCACTCAGATTATTTGGGGGGGGGCACTCAGATTATTTTGTCCCGGGCCCAGCCAAAGCTGTCAACGGCCCTGTCTGTAGGTGGTGTATGGCGTGCCGCGAATGCCAGTTAGTAAATCCAGCGGCCATTCCAAAAGCGCCTTTGCGCCCTCTACCATTAATCGAGACCCCGTTCGAAAGAATTGGGATGGATCTCGTCGGGCCATTAGATCGGTCAATACGAAGGTACCGCGTTATATTAGTTCTGGTGGACTATGCAACGCCATACCCGGAAGCAGTGCCGATTTGCAATATCTCAGCACGCAGTATTGTGGAGGCGCTGTTCCGCGTTATCTCCCGAGTTGGAATCCCGAAAGAGATTCTGACTGATCAAGGCACCACGTTTATGTCATGTACACTAAAGGAACTGTATAGGTTGTTGGGTATTAAGCCGATCCGCACCAGCGTTTATCACCCACAAACGGACGGTTTAGTTGACTGGTTCAATTGCACCCTCAAAAATATAATTCAAAAATTAATCAGTGAGGACGCATGTAATTGGGATAAGTGGCTCGAACCCTTGTTGTTTTCAGTGCGAGAGGTCCCACAAGCCTCCACGGGGTTCTCCCCATTTGAATTGTTATATGGGCGTAAGCCGCGCTGCATTCTAGATGTGCTGCAGGAAAATTGGGAGGAGGGACCTTCACAAAGTCAAAATGAAATCCAATACGTTATTGACCTGCGCGCAAAACTCCACACACTCACCCACCTAACCCAGGAGAATTTGCGGCAGGCCCAAGAACGACAAACCCACTTGTACAACAAGGGTACGCGCCTCAGGGAGTTCGCACCAGGAGATAAAGTACTTGTACTGTTGCCCACATCGAGCTCTAAATTAATCGCCATGTGGCAAGGAACCTTTGAGGTCACATGGCGAGTCGGGGACGTCGACTATGAGGTGAGGCGAGCAGACAGGGGTGGGGCGTTACAGGTATACCACCTCAATCTGTTAAAATGTTGGAGTGAGGAGGTCCCCGTGGCACTGGTGTCGGTGGTTCCTGAGAAGGTGGAGCTGGGGCCGGAGGTTCAAAAGGAAAAATTGGCATCACCCACCGCTCCGGGCCCCTGTGGAGCCCACCTCTCACCGACCCAGCTCGCGGAGGTCGCCCGGTTGCAAACAGAATTTTCGGATGTGTTCTCGCCCCTGCCCGGCCACACCCACCTCATAGAACACCATATTGAGACGGCCCCGGGGGTGGTAGTGCGCAGCCGCCCTTACAGACTGCCCGAACACAAGAAAAAGATGGTTCGGGAAGAACTCGAGACCATGCTTGAAATGGGGATTGTCGAGGAGTCCCACAGTGACTGGAGCAGCCCGGTGGTCTTGGTTCCCAAGGCCAACGGGTCGGTCCGGTTCTGTGTCGACTATAGGAAGTTCAATGCGGTGTCTAAATTCGACGCGTACCCATGCCTCGTATTGATGAGATGCTTGACTGACTAGGTACGGCTCGCTTTTACTCGACACTGGATTTAACAAATCCCCTTGACAGATCCCCTTGACTCCATTATCCCGAGAAAAAAACGGCCTTTTCCACACCGTTTGGCTTACACCAGTTTGTCACACTTCCTTTTGGGCTGTTTGGGGTGCCAGCTACGTTTCAGCGGCTGATGGATAGGGTCCTTCGCCCCCACGCCGCCTATGCGGACACCTATCTCAATGATATCATTATCTATAGTAATGACTGGCCGAGGCACCTCCAACATCTGAGGGCCGTCCTTAGGTCGCTGAGGCGGGCAGGCCTCACAGCCAACCCGAAGAAGTGTGCGATTGGGCGGGTGGAAGTACGGTACCTGGGCTTCCACTTGGGCAACGGGCAGGTGCGTCCCCAAATTAACAAGACAGCGGCAATTGCAGCATGCCCGAGGCCCAAGACCAAAAAGGGGGTGAGACAGTTCCTGGGGCTGGCTGGCTATTATCGTAGGTTTATACCTAATTATTCGGACGTCACCAGCCCGCTGACTGATCTCACTAAAAAGGGGGCACCAAATCCGGTCCAGTGGACAGAGCAGTGCCAGCGGGCTTTTTCTGAGGTAAAGGCTGCACTGTGTGGGGGGCCACTGTTACACTCCCCTGACTTTTCTCTCCCTTTTATATTGCAGACGGATGCGTCGGACAGAGGGCTGGGGGCTGTTTTGTCCCAGGAAGTGGAGGGGGAGGATCGCCCAGTGCTGTATATAAGTCGGAAGCTGTCGGTGCGTGAGGGGCGCTACAGCACCATAGAGAAGGAGTGCCTGGCCATCAAGTGGGCAGTCCTCGCCCTCCATTACTACCTGCTGGGATGCCCTTTCACCCTCTGTTCGGACCACGCACCCCTCCAGTGGCTCCACCGCATGAAGGATGCCAACGCATGGATCACCCGTTGGTATCTGGCACTCCAACCCTTTAACTTCAGGATGGTCCACAGGCCGGGGGCGCAGATGGTCGTGGCAGACTTCCTCTCCCATCAAGGGGGGGGGGGAGTCGGCTGCGGGCCGGACGGCTGCCCGGCCTGAGTCGGGCGGTGGGGGTATGTGGCAGTGGGGGCGTGGTCAAGCGTCAGTCTGTGACCGGAGGGCAGAGTCAGGGAAGGTAAGTGCCAGAATCACTACACTTGATGTGAATTAACCTGTGTTTGTGTGTCTTCCCAGGAGCTGCGCCCTATTTAAGGAAGAGAGCGAGAGCAGAGCGGGCTCTCTCCCGACTAGAACACGTGTGTGTGTGGTGTGTGTGTATAGGTCGATCAAAGTATAGTTAAGGCTGAAAAGCTTTAATAAACGTGTTTGTGAACTCAGTTCTGGCCTGCCGTCCTTTTGTGCTCCACCCACCCATCCGAGTTGCTACAGTAATGTAATGTCAAAAATAGAAAAGAGGAGCCAAGGCACTCATGTGGTTAATTTTAAAAAGCTTTAATTTTACTGGGTTCAAAATAGATTAAACATATTAAAACTGCACCTGCGTGTTTTGGCTTCTCTAAGCCTTCATCAGGGTGCACTCTCTCTCTCTCTCTCTCTCATGCACACACAGATACACACACACACACACACACACACACGTATGTAATCTAATATTTTACCACAATAATCTCTCACTCCAACTCTCATCAGCAGAATATTTTTTCTTTTTTATGTGGTCACTTTTTTTGTATATGTGGGGTTTTTGTATCTCTCTATGTCACTGCTTCACAAATGATTTCTTTTTAATTTCTGGAAGGTTAAGCATACTCAAATTAAGGTGCAGTGTTTTACCTCCTATTTGATAATATATTTTTTAAATCTACAAACATTTGTCCTTCACTCATATAGGTTTGCTGTATGTACATTCTCCTAAAGATATTTGAGAATTTCTAATTTCCTATATAACATTAATGTGATCTCCATCTCCAGCAGTTGAGTAGAATTAGCAGCAGTATTGCAGTATAAAGTGCTGTAACAGTTCTGTGAAAGTGAAGTGTGTGCCTACACAGAGGCAGCTGGCTGTGAAGTTAATTGTGCCTGCCACAGAATAAGTACTGTAGGTGCAATTGGTAATTGAGTGATCAATCTCATTAAATCTGAAGGTTAATAATTAAAATTGAATCAGTCTCATTTGAATCATATCATTGAATCATTCTCATTGAATCAGTCTCATTTGAATCATACCATTGAATCATTCTCATTGAATCAGTCTCATATTATAATTAAATCACTCATGGAATCAGTCTCATTAATTAATACCATTAATTTTGGTGCTTAATAATAAATTACCAAACAGCTAAATTATGGTATATTCCAAATTATTATGATCACTTACCATATTACATAACTCATATGCACCTTTGAATTCTTTGAGATTGGGTACTTCAAAGATATTGGAACACAAACAAACACACAGTTTCAATAATAAATGAATTTATTATAACAAAGATAAAATGAATAATGGCAGTTGAAATATATACAAATATGATATATACTTGATGAGCGTGTGTGTGTGTGTGTGTGTGTGTGTGTGTGAGAGAGGGGCCTTGTGTGTGTGGCCTACACAAAAGAATTAGCTCTGGTAGCTAACTCCACGTGTGTTTGTGGGGGGAGGATGACGACCTCGTGGTCCCTTGAGATAATACAATTAGCCCTGGATGCTAATGAAACAAAAGAATTAGCCATGTGTTTGTGAGGCCTGTGGCCACATGTGGAGACACAGAGTAGCCTTGTGTCGCTAGCTAAGACAAAGGGATGCTAGCTAAGGTGTGTTTGTGTGTGTGAGGCCTGGTGAGCTAGCTTTGGTTGCTAATTAGACAAAAGAATTAGCCGTATGTGGCTAGCTAAGGCCCAAGGATCCTACCTCTCTCCAAGGAACAAAGATGCAGAGATTCAACATTCAACAGGCATTGGAAATGATCCTGGATGGAGCAAACCCTTGCGACTCGGATGGAGAAGACATCAACCTTCAGGTGGATTCAGACTCCGAGCTGTCTCAGTCGTCTTCAGGTAAGATTTCATTTCATATCATTTCCTATTTTACATTTCATTTCAGTGAGGAAGTTGGAAAATATAGCACCATGTGAATAGAGCCTCCATTTTGTTTCTGAGTGCGGACTGCCGTCAGTTTTGTTTGATTCTACTTCTCCTGAGGTGTCTGCACCTTAGCCAACCTATTTGAGATGTTCTGGGATTATTATTATTAGCTTCTATGCTTGCATTTGTGATATCATTTGACTTTCCCATTGCTCATAATTACATTTTTTTCACATTACATATGAAGAGACTGCTCCCCAACCAAAAAAGAGAGCTCGGCTGGGGACTGATGTGACAGAGACTGCGAAAGACGGCACAGTATGGCATGAAGAACAGGTGGGAACGGGTCCACATTTCACCCCGCCATCGCCATACAACGCAGATGGAGAGCCAACAGCTAAGGCCAGGAGGTCAATCACAAGTCGTCTTCAGAGCTTCCTGTGTTTCATCACTCTGGACATGCTTGGTATCATTCAAGAATGTACAGTTCAACATGCAAAGCAAACGGAGCATGTGGATTGGTTCATGGGCCTCCCTGAACTAATGGCATTTATTTCCATCACCATTATGCGGGGAATCATCAGGGTGCCATCACTGCGTGACTGCTGGTCGAAAAACCTGGGAAGCCCACAGATCATCGAAACCATGTCCCGAGGGCGTTTCCAAAACATCATGCATCACCTGCGCTTTGATGACAGAGACACCCGCAGCGAGCGAGCACAGACCGATAAGTTTGCTGCAATTTCGAACATATGGGGATTGTTTGTCACCAACTGCATCACATCCTACATCCCTGGTCGACACATCACCATCGACGAACAACTTTTCCCGTCCAAGACTCGCTGCTGTTTCCTACAGTACATTGCATCTAAACCAGACAAGTTTGGGATCAAGTTTTGGGTGGCGTGTGACTTGAAAACCAAATACATCTGCAACATCCTCCCATACAGTGGTGCTTGAAAGTTTGTGAACCCTTTAGAATTTTCTATATTTCTGCATAAATATGACCTAAAACAACATCAGATTTTCACACAAGTCCTAAAAGTAGATAAAGAGAACCCAGTTAAACAAATGAGACAAAAATATTATACTTGTTCATTTATTTATTGAGGAAAATGATCCAATATTACATATCTGTGAGTGGCAAAAGTATGTGAACCTCGAGGATTAGCCATTAATTTGAAGGTGACATTAGAGTCAGGTGTTTTCAATCAATGGGATGACAATCAGGTGTGAGTGGGCACCCTGTTTTATTTAAAGAACAGGGATCTATCAAAGTCTGATCTTCACAACACATGTTTGTGGAAGTGCATCATGGCACAAACAAAGGAGATTTCTGAGGACCTCAGAAAAATTATTGTTGATGCTCATTAGGCTGGAAAAGCTTACAAAACCATCTCTAAAGAGTTTGGACTCCACCAATCCACAGTCAGACAGATTGTGTACAAATGGAGGAAATTCAAGACCATTGTTACCCTCCCCAGGAGTGGTCGACCAGCAAGGATCACTCCAAGAGCAAGGCATGTAATAGTCAGTTAGGTCACAAAGGACCCCAGGGTAACTTCTAAGCAACTGAAGGCCTTTCTCCCATTGGCTAATGCTAATGTTCATGAGTCCACCATCAGAAGAACACTGAACAACAATGGTGTGCATGGCAGGGTTGCAAGGAGAAAGCCACTGCTCTCCAAAAAGAACATTGCTGCTCATCTGCAGTTTGCTAAAGGTCATGTGGACAAGTCAGAAGGCTATTGGAAAGATGTTTTGTGGACAGATGAGACCAACATGGAAATTTTGGTTTAAATGAGAAGCATTAAATTTGGAGGAAGGAAAACACTGCATTCCAGCATAAGAACCTTATCCTATCTGTGAAACATGGTGGTGGTACTATCATGGTTTGGGCCTGTTTTGCTGCATCTGGGCCAGGACGGTTTGCCATCATTGATGGAACAATGAATTCTGAATGATACCAGCGAATTCTAAAGGAAAATGTCAGGACATCTGTCCATGAACTGAATCTCAAGAGAAGGTGGGTCATGCAGCAAGACAACGACCCTAAGCACACAAGTCGTTCTACCAAAGAATGGTTAAAGAAGAATAAAGTTAATGTTTTGGAATGGCCAAGTCAAAGTCCTGACCTTAATCCAATCGAAATGTTGTGGAAGACCTGAAGCGAGCAGTTCATGTGAGGAAACCCACCAACATCCCAGAGTTGAAGCTGTTCTGTACGGAGGAATGGGCTAAAATTCCTCCAAGCCAGTGTGCAGGACTGATCAACAGTTACTGGAAACGTTTAGTTGCAGTTATTGCTGCACAGGGGGATCACATCAGATACTGAAAGCAAAGGTTCACATACTTTTGCCACTCACAGATATGTAATATTGGATCATTTTCCTCAATAAATAAATGACCAAGTATAATATTTTGGTCTCATTTGTTTAACTGGATTCTCTTTATCTACTTTTAAGACTTGTGTGAAAATCTGATGATGTTTTATGTCATATTTATGCAGAAATATAGAAAATTCTAAAGGGTTCACAAACTTTCAAGCACCACTGTATCTTGGCAAGGACCCCACTCGGCCTCGTGGGGAGAGAGTGTCTGAGAATGTAGTCATGAGGCTGATGGAACCATTCCTGGACAAGGGCAGAAATGTTACCACGGACAATTTCTTTACATCACTGTCACTTGCAAAACGACTACTTAGCTGGAATACAACCATCCTCAGCACAGTCAACAAGATTCGCCAAGAAATTCCACTGTCAACTAGACAGATGCACCGCAATGAATTTACCACCCAAGTATTTTCAACCACTGGTGCCACACTGACGGTGTATGCGCCCAAGCAGAAGAAGACTGTATATGTTCTCAGCAGCATGCACAGCATGATTCAGACACAGGATACCACCAAAAAGAAGCCTAACACCATCACACTCTACAACACAACAAAGTGCGGCGTCGATGTCATGGACCAGATGGTGCGGGAGTACACTGTCCGCGCAGGAACACGGTGCTGGCCAGTAGCAGTGTTCTATAACATGATAGATATGGCAGCACTGAATGCACACGTGCTCTATCAATTATGCACCGGGAGGCAGGAGAGACGGGTGGATTTCCTGCTGGAGCTTGCAAGAGAGTTGGCTCACTCCCACGTGGGTATGAAAAAAGCCCAAAAGGAACAATTATTTCGGCAACAACCCTCCACACCACAACTAGGAAAAAGAGCCAAGTGTCAGGCTAAAATTAAATGTAAGGACAATCATGCAACTGTATGCTGTGTTGACTGCTACCGATATACATGTGGGAAATGCCAAAAGGAGCAATGGCAGTGCCAGGATTGTGAGTGACTGCTCAAATGTATTTCACTCATAATGCATGGTTTTTCATTCTTTGTAAATATGCTTGGGTTTCTTTTTTTTTTACTATTTTTAGCACAGGGTGGCACGATGGTGTAGTGGTTAGCGCTGTCGCCTCACAGCAAGAAGGTCCTGGGTTCGAGCCCCGGGGCCGGCGAGGGCCTTTCTGTGTGGAGTTTGCATGTTCTCCCCGTGTCCGCGTGGGTTTCCTCCGGGTGCTCCGGTTTCCCCCACAGTCCAAAGACATGCAGGTTAGGTTAACTGGTGACTCTAAATTGACCGTAGGTGTGAATGTGAGTATGAATGGTTGTCTGTGTCTATTGCCGCTTTTCCACTACAAACGCGGCTGAGTTGGGCTGAGCCGTGCCGTGCTGAGTCGGGCTGAGCGGGGCTGTTGGAGTTGCATTTCGACTACAACCGCGCTGAACCGTGCTGGCTGGAAGTGGGTGGACACATTGGGTGGAGTTAGCGAAAATGGGTGGACATCAGGTGATGTCGTTAAGCAACGCAAACAGTGACATCAGTGAGCTTTTAAGCGGTAGTCTCACGACCCGAATAGTAAACAATAAACATGGAGGACATGGAGTCGTTAGTGTTGCTGGTCTTGGTGCTGTGGCTTGTTGTCACAGACAACGCGGACAGATACTGGCAAGAGCGTACAGATGAGGCGAGGCGCATAAGGCTTCAGAAATTCTCGTAATTCGTAATTCTTCTCCTTCCGGGTTTGCGGTGTTTACAGATCCCAGCGCGCTCGCGGGGCGTGTGTGGGCATGTGAGGCCACTCCTCCTCACCAATCAGTGCACAGGGGAGTGTCTGCTCATGCCCCCAGCCTCACTCGGCACGGCTTGGCTCGCTTCAGCCCCACTCCAAAACGGTGCGAGTTTTAGGGGCTAAGCAGGGCTGAAACGAGCTGAGTCGTGCTGGTTTTTGGTAGTCGAAACGCGAGCCGTGTCGGGCTGAAGTGAGCTGAAGCGAGCTGAAGTGAGCTGAAAAAGGGTAGTGGAAAAGGGCCATTAGTGTCAGCCCTGTGATGACCTGGCGACTTGTCCAGGGTGTACCCCGCCTTTCGCCCATAGTCAGCTGGGATAGGCTCCAGCTTGCCTGCGACCCTGTAGAAGGATAAAGCGGCTAGAGATAATGAGATGAGATTTTTAGCACACAAAAATAACAATTACTTCTGCAACAACCCTCCACACCAAAACTGGGAAAAAAGTTGCTTTTTCATTCTTTGTAAATATGTTTTGTTTTGTTTTTTTTAACAATAAATGTCAGTGTGTTGATCCCTTCCTTCCTGTTGATCCTTTCCACTGCATACAGCTCAGTCCAGTGTCTTTATGGCTATGTTCACTGAGGTATTTATCCATCTCAGAACTAAAGCTTGCTCTCAAAAGAACCTCCTAAGCTGTAAGGTGTGTCCCCTCCCCCACACAAGTTCAAGTGGCTCCGGCCGTGTGCCACTAACAGCCACATTTCCATAACAAAATGAGTGTCCACAATATTTCCATAACAAAATGAGTGTCCACAGGGTGGACTTGGGGCCAATTGGCCCTCTTGTGGGTTTTCTAGGTAAAAAGGCCAAATGGCCCCTCTCTGGGACTTCTAGTTAAAGGGACTGTATGTACCTACAGTACTATAAGCAATAATCAGGTTTCAGAGGTTTTACTTGGGAATAAAATATATTTAAAGGGTCAAATAGGAAATGCATATGAATGCATTAATATATAGGGTAGGGTCCAAAAGTCTGAGACCACAAGTGAAAGTGCTTTGGTTTGGCATTCTTTTTCAATTTGAAACAAATGTTTTTAACACAAATTATATTGTCAGCAGCAACTTCTGAACTGTAGCTCAGAATTTCTTAATATTTGGTAAGTCGTCGTTTCCCCCCCCCACCCGTTTTTTTCTTTAATAACACATACATGTCAAGTTATACAGTTTCCCCATATTTTGTACGGGAAAATGCAATTTTTTGGCTAATACGGCGTACACTGATTTTCATACGGGAAAATTACGTTTTCTATCAGAGATTTTTTCCGTTACTCTGAGAAAATTTTCTTAGCATCCACCATTTATTTTTTCAAACACACATGCCCAATGAAACAGAACTATTTTCGATTTATGTGGTTTTCTAGTTGCACGTGGTTTTCTCGGTCATTTAAGTCCATCGGCTCGGACTGCCCAGACTTCTGTGACGGCTGCAGAAGTTATGTTCTGCCAATTTCTCATGGAACACAACATCCCCCTGACTGTGGCAGACCATTTTTCGCAGCTAGCGAAAAGAAAAAAAGGTTCCCGATTTAAAGACTGCACAGGTAAGCATCTGTGTTTTTTATTTATTTATTTAAAAAAAAGTTTTTACTGTTTGCATGCAGGAAAGCTTCCTCCATTAGTATAGGTAATTGTATGGGGCCAAGTAAAATTAAGGATTAATTTCACTCATGATTTCAAAGTTTTGAAAATTGCCCGAGTCACGAAGCAATGAGGGCAATTTCAAAACTTTGAAATCACAATTGAAATTGATCCTTAATTTTACAAGGAACCATACCATTACTTGTTTATAATATATAGGGCCAAATTCATACTTCGGAAGCCATTCAAGTTCACAACATTTGTCATTTATGTTTTCTGAATCAATCAGGGCGCAAGACTATCTTGCACGTTTGAATCAGTTTCTAAAGTGTCTTTCATCATGACACAAAAAAACACAATAGCACCTTGTCTAACTCACAGCATTCATATGCCACCAGTCACTTATTTGTCTTTCTGTGGCCCTTTTCTTCAACACGGAAAGACAAAAATTCATACTTTTTTGGTATTTTAATTTTCACTTGCAGCTTTCAATTGGTTTATCATTTCTTTGTCAAATATTGTGAAATGTGGCATTGCTGAGTCAGCAGAGTCAGCCATTTTGTTGACAAAATCTGCTAATTTTTGTAACTGTAACCAAGCAATGAACTAGCCAATAGCATTTCAGAAATATGGCCCCGTGTTAAGGAAAAAAGCCCTCCTTGATTGACCAAACAGAATTGAGTAATTTGGCCCTATGTATTATAATGATGATAATTTAGGGAGGTGATACTGGGAATCACCGTTTATACAATGGCAACTGTAGTTACCCGGCGATTTCTGGTTTCGCTTCCTTAAACATTTTAATTGCTGATAGACATTATATGTAGACACAGATGACCAACACTTGTTACTACCATCAGTCGTCAGTAAATTGGATAAGTATTGAATGAAGAGTAATGGTGGTAACGACCATTGGTAACCTGTCTCTAAAATGTGTTGTAGGGGATGGAAGCAATTTAACACCATCTACATGTTTGCCATGCTCTGATTTTCTTTTATTGACCAGGAAAATAATAGATGTATATTGGGGAAAGGTCTTCAATGTAAAAACTGCTCTGGGTGTTGCCAGGTTTCTAATGCTGAAACTACTTTTTACTGCTTTGCTGTGCCTCCCACATAGCAATGCAGATAGTGAGAGGGCTTTTTCATTGGTTAGGAAAATTCATCCTGAGTACAGAAAAAATATGGCTGCAGACACATTAACTGCATATCTGCAAATTAAAATGAACTCTGATGAGGAGCTACAACTGCTACCCAAGCAGTGATATTATAGCTAGTGCCAAATCTGCAACATCTTTGTACAACAAAGAACACTCCAAAATGGAATAAGATTTAAATTCTTGTTATAAATTACTGGGAAGATTTTCAGTTTAACTTCATAATTTATTAATATTTTCACTTATCCTTGTTTACATAATATACTTGATGTGGTTCAGTCATCTTTAGTTGGATCTAACACTGCTTGTGGTGTCAACAGTTTTTTCTCAAATGGAACTTTTACTAACCTTCATTTACTGTTTGACATGATTATATATAATTTGTTACATGTAACCTACTATTTTAATGAACATACCTAGTACTGCTGTAATATTTCAAGTAATTTTCTTTGGTGGAATGTAATATTGTAGGTGATGTCAACACTTGTCAAATATAACTTTGTGTAATTTTTATGAACTATTTAATATTAATACATTTTATTTGCAAAATTTACATCAATAATTCTGGTATTACTGATACAATGTATATTAAATAATTAAGTTCATAGTTCAGTCATTCTCTAGTAGATAATTGTTTACTTGACTGTACATATAGTCCTTTTTAATTCAGCTGTTTTCTTTGGGATCTAAAATTTATTTTTATTCAGTACTGTACATGCTTATTTGATCCCTTTAACTTGATGCAGTGTGATAAATATGCCTATTACAACAGGAGTGTATAATGTGGAATAAAACAATCGGTGCTTTGGATTATATATTGGAATTTTTTTCTCGTGTATAAGGGCTCATGGGTGTATGTAAGGGAAAAGTACAGATTTTATAAGGGCATGGGTAACTAAAGGTTGACATGTATGATAACAGTGTGCACTTGAGTGGACAGACTCCACACATTAAATCAAATCTATCAGCATGTGAACTGAAAACTTGCTTCAGTCGAAGGGGTAAGACTCATGGAAAATCTGAGCTTTTGTACAGAGGAGTTCACATGGTCACCATAGCAAATTTGTTACAGTTTAAAATAGTGACTGATAGTGTGCAACATCTTGAATATTAAATAGTCAAGGTGTTGCACATTTTCTTTTGTGTTTTAGAATTTTATTTCTATTTATTTCAGTAAATAACATATGACTCATATGACATATCACGTTAAAGCAATCCAAGTGTTTTGCTGTGCTTTGTCTTTTGGAAATTGATTCATATTCATTTCTGAAAGCAAGTTTGTTCCTGCCTTGCTTGAACATCTACAACCCCGATTCCAAAAAAGTTGGGACAAAGTACAAATTGTAAATAAAAACGGAATGCAATAATTTACAAATCTCAAAAACTGATATTGCATTCACAATAGAACATAGACAACATATCAAATGTCGAAAGTGAGACATTTTGAAATTTCATGCCAAATATTGGCTCATTTGAAATTTAATGACAGCAACACATCTCAAAAAAGTTGGGACGGGGCAATAAGAGGCTGGAAAAGTTAAAGGTACAAAAAAGGAACAGCTGGAGGACCAAATTGCAACTCATTAGGTCAATTGGCAATAGGTCTTTAACATGACTGGGTATAAAAAGAGCATCTTGGAGTGGCAGCGGCTCTCAGAAGTAAAGATGGGCAGAGGATCACCAATCCCCCTAATTCTGCGTCGAGAAATAGTGGAGCAATATCAGAAAGGAGTTCGACAGTGTAAAATTGCAGAGTTTGAACATATCATCATCTACAGTGTATGATATCATCAAAAGATTCCGAGAATCTGGAAGAATCTCTGTGCGTAAGGGTCAAGGCCGGAAAACCATACTGGGTGCCCGTGATCTTCGGGCCCTTAGACGGCACTGCATCACATACAGGCATGCTTCTGTATTGGAAATCACAAAATGGGCTCAGGAATATTTCCAGAGAACATTATCTGTGAACACAATTCACCATGCCATCTGCCGTTGCCAGCTAAAACTCTATAGTTCAAAGAAGAAGCCGTATCTAAACATGATCCAGAAGCGCAGACGTCTTCTCTGGGCCAAGGCTCATTTAAAATGGACTGTGGCAAAGTGGAAAACTCTTCTGTGGTCAGAAGAATCAAAATTTGAAGTTCTTTATGGAAATCAAGGACGCCGTGTCATTCGGACTAAAGAGGAGAAGGACGACCCAAGTTGTTATCAGCGCTCAGTTAAGAAGCCTGCATCTCTGATGGTATGGGGTTGCATTAGTGCATGTGGCATGGGCAGCTTACACATCTGGAAAGACACCATCATTGCTGAAAGGTATATCCAGGTTCTAGAGCAACATATGCTCCCATCCAGACGACGTCTCTTTCAGGGAAGACCTTGCAGCATGACAATGCCAAACCACGTATTGCATCAATTGCAGCATCATGCTGCGTAGAAGAAGGGTCCGGGTACTGAACTGGCCAGCCTGCAGTCCAGATCTTTCACCCATAGAAAACATTTGGCGCATCATAAAACGGAAGATATGACAAAAAAGACCTAAGACAGTTGAGCAACTAGAATCCTACTTTAGACAAGAATGGGTTAACGTTCCTATCCCTAAACTTGAGCAACTTGTCTCCTCAGTCCCCAGACTGAGTCCCCAGACTCAGTCCAACAGACTTTTGTAAAGAGAAAAGGGGATGTCTCACAGTGGTAAACATGGCCTTGTTCCAACTTTTTTGAGATGTGTTGTTATAATGAAATTTAAAATCACCTAATTTTTCTCTTTAAATGATACATTTTCTCAGTTTAAACATGTGATATGTCATCTATGTTCTATTCCGAATAAAATATGGAATTTTGAAACTTCCACATCATTGCATTCTGTTTTTATTTACAATTTGTACTTTGTCCCAACTTTTTGGGAATCGGGTTTGTAGCTACATGGTATGAATTTTAATTTGGACATCTTGTAATTAAAAATATAATTGGTGTTCCACTTGTGTATACTGAATAGTGGAAACTTTGGCCATGACCAAAGACTCTTAATGTATATGGAGCTCATAGAAAGATTTGGCCACGGGACTATGTATTGTCTAACAAATTCCCCTGTCATAACAGTGCAATATTAACTTCCCATATCTTCCTATAACTTCTTATATCTTCTGTACTGTGGAAACCATGAAAAATATATCTCACAAGGTAAAAGACATACAGGGCTTGCACTCCTAATATTCTCAAAAATAATGTTCATGTTGGGATATGCTTCAGCAAGATAAATCAGTATTAAACCGCTACTGAAATCATGAACCTTATTGCAGGCAAACATGAATGTTTTGATTTATACAATATTTAGGAGAAAGACGTTTTATTCATCCAAACTTTGTGATTATGACTAATAATTTTGTAATAAAGTGCATGGATTTTATTTACACAAAAAAGACACTATTACAGAGTAAGGAGGCTTACAATTATTTTATAATATTTACGATTACAATGCAGATGGCACCTGTATTGTTTCTGGTGAAGACGGAGCAATCAGCCACTGTCTAAAACAAACTCATAGTAGAGGTCATTGCTAAGAAAGAAGAAGTTGCAAGCAGACACTGCATGTGTATGGCTCTGTGAGTTAGCTAGCCATAAGGTTAGCTTTCTTGTTTGGCAAAAATGAATGAATTACATAGCTGAGTATTCACCTGTTTAGGATATGACATGCAACTCATACTCACTTCTTTTTAAAATGTCTGTTAGAGCTTTATATGTTTTGTTGATGATTCTTATCATGTAACAATGCTGCTTTTAAATATGTAATACTTCATATAAATATTACTAGAGACAAAAAAAATGTGTCCAGATTCCAGAGTTAGTTGCTATCCACTCATCTGTCTTCACGTTAAAGCAATCCAAGTGTTTTGCTGTGCTTTGTCTTTTGGAAATTGATTCACTTTCATTTCTGAAAGCAAGTTTGTTCCTGAACATCTACCTACTGAACAACATGGTACAAATTTTAATTTGGACATTTTGTAATTAACACAAACTATCAGTAACTTAAAAAGAGACACTGTGTATGGTTCTTCTCTAGTGTTTTGAAAGATGTTTACAGTCAACTGAATATGTTCTAGGAACAGCAACGTCACTTCCTACATTCATGAATATTCACTTCAGTAGACTTGATATCAACACACGATGTTAAAAGCAATTTTATTTAGAGCTGTCCCAGAACTTCAAAGTGTATTATCCTGAGGTATTGCACCATAGAGGCGCAAGTACCTCATGACAATTTTATGACTGTTCCATCCTACTGTCACCCTGTCAAGCTGGTTTAATAAGAGGCATGTCCAGCTAGAATTTCCAATAGTCTTTATGGGAGTAGTGCATGCTGGTGAGACTGAGAAAGAATTGACAGATTGCAACCTACTGTGCTGGGATTAACAGCACAGGGACTTATTTATCTGCATGCATAGATCAGCCTTAAGCATTTTCTCCTCATCACCATCTGTCCACTAATTCCACTACCCTCCATCGCTGTTGCCTAGATCATGATGTTGACTTTGGCACGTGTTGGCATCATCCACCTCTCATCCACAAGTCAATCCTTAAAAGCAGGTCAGGTAAACAGAATGTCAGTCCACTGCCCCTGCCCAGCTGTGCTTATATATATATATATATATATATATATATATATATATATATATATATAAATAATTTTTAAGCATCTTTAAGCACAGCTGATCAGTAGACTGACATTACTGTACATATACACAAATGTACTTGTGCCTCTGTGGTGCAATACCTCAGGATAATACACTTTGAAGTTCTGGGACAGCTCTAAATAAAATTGCTTTTAACACCGTGGGTGGATATCAAGTCTACTGAAGTGAGTATTCATGAATGTAGGGCGTGATGTTGCTGTTCCTAGAACATATTCAGTTGACTGTAAACATCTTTCAATTTCATGGAATATTTAACAGTTATTCCATGAAATTGAGTCGGTTATGAGCTGATAGCCGACGAGGCATGTAGCACAGAGTTGGCTATAAACCATATACAATGAAATTGGGTGGAATAACTGTTTTATTCTATCCATATTCACTGAATTTTGAGAAACAGAGCATTTTTATTTTTATTTTTTGCAAATTCGATAAATAAAAACTTTATACAAAATGGCCAACAAAATAATTTCCACTTAGAATGTAAACAAACTGGCAAAAACAGCAGATATTGGGAACAAAAAAAACTATGGGCGGCACGGTGGTGTAGTGGTTAGCGCTGTCGCCTCACAGCAAGAAGGTCCTGGGTTCGAGCCCCGGGGCCGGCGAGGGCCTTTCTGTGCGGAGTTTGCATGTTCTCCCCGTGTCCGCGTGGGTTTCCTCCGGGTGCTCCGGTTTCCCCCACAGTCCAAAGACATGCAGGTTAGGTTAACTGGTGACTCTAAATTGACCGTAGGTGTGAATGTGAGTGTGAATGGTTGTCTGTGTCTATGTGTCAGCCCTGTGATGACCTGGCGACTTGTCCAGGGTGTACCCCGCCTTTCGCCCGTAGTCAGCTGGGATAGGCTCCAGCTTGCCTGCGACCCTGTAGAAGGATAAAGCGGCTACAGATAATGAGATGAGATGAGATGAGATGAAAAAAAACTATATTCTTTTATTTAGCTATTTCTGCTTCTTTTAAATACTTAATAACAAAGTGATATATCTGACTTGATGTGCACCACCATTTTGTTTTTCTCTACATGCGGTATATGAGCTGATATCCTAGTAGTAGAGTTGCTAATCGGAGAATGCGATTGCTCACATCCAGTGAATGTGGATAGAATATACATACATATATATACACACACACTTTACTGTACTGTACTGACAGTACCAGTACTGAGCAAGAGTCTTAGGCACATGTAAAGAAATGCTGTAGACCAAAAATAGCTTAAAAATAAATAAATGAAATGTTTCAACATTAAAAAATACTATAAATAGCAGTAAACCATTATAAATTAAACAAATTCAATATTTGGTGTGAGGCAAACCTTTGCTTTAAAATAAAATAGTCTCAGGTACAATGAGTGCAGTTTTATAAGGAAATGAGCTGTAGGTTTTACTGAGCATCTTGCAGAACCAGCCACAGTTATTTTGGACAATTTGACTGTCATACTTGCTTCTCAATTTTGCAGCAAACCCCAGTAGCCTTCATTATGTTTTCTTTTTTAATCTGAAAAGTGGTCTCTTATGTAATATGCTGCTCAGATACAAACTTTTTTTCTGTAACATTTAATTTTGTGCTGTAAAATGAACGTTTAGAACTCTAAAATGTTTTTTGTACTGACCCGATAAGGTAGAAGTCATAAACAATATGCTGCAACAATATGCTCAACTTTCTTCCGCAGATTTATTCAATATGACAAGGTGTGTATTCAGTATGACAGGTTTATTCATGAGTGGCAAGGTCTATTCTCCACTGGCTTACAGTGGTGCTTGAAAGTTTGTGAACCCTTTAGAATTTTCTATATTTCTGCATAAATATGACCTAAAACATCATCAGATTTTTACACAAGTCCTAAAAGTAGATAAAGAGAACCCAGTTTAACAAATGAGACAAAAATATTATACTTGGTCATTTATTTATTGAGGAAAATTATCCAATATTACATATCTGTGAGTGGCAAAAGTATGTGAACCTTTGTTTTCAGTATCTGGTGTGACCCCCTTGTGCAGCAATAACTGCAACTAAACGTTTGCGGTAACTGTTGATCAGTCCTGCACACCAGCTTGGAGGAATTTTAGCCCATTCTTCTGTACAGAACAGCTTCAACTCTGGGATGTTGGTGGGTTTCTTCACATGAGCTGCTCGCTTCAGGTCCTTCCGCAACATTTTGATTGGATTAAGGTCAGGACTTTGACTTGGCCGTTCCAAAACATTCAATTTATTCTTCTTTAACCATTCTTTGGTAGAACGACTTGTGTGCTTAGGGTTGTTGTCTTGCTGCATGACCCACCTTCTCTTGAGATTCAGTTCATGGACAGATGTCCTGACATTTTCCTTTAGAATTCACTGGTATAATTCAGAATTCATTGTTCCATCAATGATGGCAAGCCGTCCTGGCCCAGATGCAGCAAAACAGGCCCAAACCATGATACTACCACCACCATGTTTCACAGATGGGATAAGGTTCTTATGCTGGAATGCAGTGTTTTCCTTTCTCCAAACATAATGCTTCTCATTTAAACCAAAAAGTTGTATTTTGGTCTCATCTGTCCACAGAACATTTTTCCAATAGCCTTCTGGCTTGTCCACATGATCTTTAGCAAACTGTAGATGAGCAGCAATGTTCTTTTTGGAGAGCAGTGGCTTTCTCCTTGCAACCCTGCCATGCACACCATTGTTGTTCAGTGTTCTCCTGATGGTGGACTCATGAACATTAACATTAGCCAATGTGAGAGAGGCTTTCAGTTGCTTAGAAGTTACTCTGGGGTCCTTTGTGACATCACCGACTATTACACGCCTTGCTCTTGGAGTGATCTTTGTTGGTCGAACACTCCTGGGGAGGGTAACAATGGTCTTGAATTTCCTCCATTTGTACACAATCTGTCTGACTGTGGATTGGTGGAGTCCAAACTCTTTAGAGATGGTTTTGTAACCTTTTCCAGCCTGATGGGCATCAACAACGCTTTTTCTGAGGTCCTCAGAAATCTTCTTTGTTTGTCCCATGATACACTTCCACAAACATGTGTTATGAAGATCAAACTTTGCTAGATCCCTGTTCTTTAAATAAAACAGGGTGCCCACTCACACCTGATTGTCATCCCATTGATTGAAAACACCTGACTCTAATTTCACCTTCAAATTAACTGCTAATCCTAGAGGTTCACATACTTTTGCTACTCACAGATATGTAATATTGGATCATTTTCCTCAATAAATAAATGACCAAGTATAATAGTTTTGTCTCGTTTGTTTAACTGGGTTCTCTTTATCTACTTTTAGGACTTGTGTGAAAATCTGATGATGTTTTAGGTCATATTTATGCAGAAATATAGGAAATTCTAAAGGGTTCACAAACTTTCAAGCACCACTGTACATATTCTGAAGGAGTGTGGGTTTATATTTATTAATGGTAAGATTCGCACAAGCAGTCAAGGTTGAGCTGTGTTATAGTCGACATTTTCTTGCTCAAAAACCACAATGCCTTTGCAGTCACATCTGCCAAATCAATATGTTTTTTTGTTTGTTTTTTTTTACTGTAACATTAAATCAATGCATAAATAACAGAAACTTTTTAATAGCACCAAATTATCTAAATAAGGTATTTGTACTTCGCTTTTTCACTGTTCAAGTGAAAACCTCTTTCATGAGATTCATATGCACTTCAATTCATGATGTGATTCAAGTGAACAGATGGACACCAGTGCCAAGGTCACAGCTGAGAAGATTTCAGCTTCCTGATTCAAACAGAAAGTTGGGCCCATGGTTTTACATTTTTTACTGAAACAGAGGAAACTAGAAACAGAGAAAAATAACAGAAACAGAGAACAGAGAAAAATAGAAATTCCAGTTCCTTCAAGTTTGAATTCTTTGACATTTTCTGCATTTTCATGCATTTCATCACATTTTCTGCAACTTTATGCTATTATCTTTTTTAAAGTGCTATTAATGGTGGATTCCTGTAGTCTACATTCAGTTTTTAAAATATATAGGATAGAATGTATGAGGAGAACTGACTGGAGATATTTTCAATTACACCTTCAATTATAGCAGCTTGAAAAGGCATTCAGAATGGCTGTTACACTTGAAGAATAGTGAGGAAGAAAGGAAGCTCAAGGTCTGTTAGTCAGGAGCACCACTCCTCCACAGAGGTCAGGATAATGACTGCACTTCTTCCAGAGAGTCCTTTTATTCCTCTTACTCTTTGCCCAAATTTGTTTTTTTTTTTTCTTTTACCTATCTATCATATGTCTCGGTCACAACCGGCCGTACGTGCTCCTACGGCCGGTCTACGTGCAAAAAACGCAAGAAACGCACAGAGGGTGCGCGTGAAACGCATGGAGGGTGCAAGTGTGACGTGCTGATTTTCAAGCCGTAGACTGGTCGCAGACCGGCCGCAGAGGTTCTTTGTCATGTCAAACAAACTCTATGGGCGCTTACATTTTTTTTCAGGTTGCAAGACAAACTTACGGCCAACGTGCGTCTTTCTCCACGAACAAAAAAAATGCAGCGATTTGGGAAACGCCAAAAATCGCACAGCCAAAAAATTGTACGTCCGGTTGTGACCTAGGTTATACTGTGAATTGAATCCAGTACCAATTCAAATATCTCATGACAGTGGATTCATAAACACTAATCTGAGATCAGGTGGCTAATGCGTATGATTACATTCAAGTGTTTGTTGACAGATGGCTCTTATGTGTGATGGTCAAATGGTCAAATTTTGACATTTACTACTATACAGTAGATATTTAAAAAGTCTACTATCCCCTGTTCAAATTGCAGGTTTTTGTGATTAAAAAAACCCCCAGAAACCAAGATAAATCAGATCAATTTCCACCTTTAATGTGATATAACAACCAACAAAATTTAAGTGAAAAAACACATTGAACTGCCCCCCCCCCTTTTTTTTGGGGGGGGGGGGGGTTGCAATAGCCTGGTTGCATAAGTGTACACTACCCTTAACTAATGATTAAAACACCTTTTGCTTGTTATACACAGAGGTGGACAAAGTACATTTACTTGAGTACTGTACTTAAGTACACTTTTTGAGTATCTGTACTTTGAGTATTATTTTTTTGGAAATTTATGACTTTAACTTCACTACATTTGAAAGACAAATATCGTACTTTTCACTCCACATTTCTATCAAGGTCCTCATTACTCGTTACTGTGAAGCAGCTTTGAAAGCGGATGCTTTTTCTTTTCTAAAATGTGATTGTTTTTTTAACAGCTGACACTGAGACAACCTATCAGTAATCACTAGGGTCACATCATGTCCATAGACTGTATAAAATCAAGTTCAGTGATTTTTCAGCAGCATTATTTGAACATGATGAGTTGATGGCAGAATGGAAGGAGGCAGTTCTTCTGGGAAATGCACACACCCATGGCCATACCTAGAACCCATGTTCCAGTTTTCTGAAAGGATTAAAGATTTGTTTCATTTTAAATGTTTGCTTTGTTTGCCAAAAATGAACCATATCACGGCCTACAAAAACTTGCCATCCAACCTGCGGAAGCATATTGAGGTATGTAAATGTTTTATTCCAAGAGAAAGCTTGCGATAAAATTGGCTGTGCTTTTAGAGCTAGTGATAATGTTGCAATAGCTATGCAGTCTGGTTAGTCAAATGGCTTTCTATGGATTTGCCCGCCAAGTTGCCGTAGCCTTGTCCACGGCTAACGTTAACACATACGGTAGCTAATTAACATGGACACTGTTAGTTAGTATGTAAAAACAAACAGTTAGACTAACATGAATAACGTTAACTTATCTGAAGTCCTTTCAGAAATGTTTTAGCATCATCTTGCCAAATAAACAGAATGTAGAAATCTTTCTTTTCTAGTAACGTTTGCTACCCAATATGATTTAGAGTTTGAAAAGAGTTTGCTAACATGTCAGGAGCTTCACTGACTAGCTTAACGTTAAACCACTATGATGTCATAGAATGCGTTCATTTTGTGAATTCACATTTCTGTCTTTGGTAATGTTAACATTGTAGCTTTTGTGACCTTGCATAATTACTAAGATAAGATAAGATAGCCTTTTATTATCCCACAAGAGGAAATTTACATTGTTACAGCAGCAAAATATATAAAGAGAAAAAGATAAGGCAGTGAAGGAGTAGTGCAAAAGTACTAAGTATACAAAAAAGGATATATATAAAATAAATAAACTACAAATTTAGAGATAAAAAAACAAATTTGCATAAATTAACAGGTTTGCAGATATACGGTACAGTGAACATATGTGTATTACAAAGGTGGTATTGCATGTCTAAGTATTGCACTGGTATTATTACCAGTATTACCCAAGTAGTATTGCACAAGTCGGTATATTGCACAAGAGCCATTTTAACCATGTGTAGCTAGCAGTTCGCTGTAAAGTACTGATGCTGATAGTCAGTGCACACAGTATACATTCAGAGGGGTTTCTATGGATGTAGAAGTGATCTGGACAGTATTGTTCATTATTGTGAGGAGTGTCTGGTGCTGTGCTTGGTGAGGTGCCAGTTGTACAGTCTCACAGCAGTAGGGAGGAAGGAGCTGCTGTATCTCTCCTTAACACACCGCAGATGGAGGAGCTGGTCACTGAAGGAGCTGCCCAGTGCTGCTGCTGTCTCCTGCAGTGGATGGGAGGTGTTCACCATTAAGGATGATAACTTGGCCTGTACTCGCCATCATCGCCATCTTGAAAAGGCAGGAAGCACTGTTAGAATCATGTTCTTTGATCTATCCAGTGCCTTCAACACCATCCAGCCGACTCTTCTGAGGAGTAAGATGGAGAGCGCAGGGGTGGGCCATCATCTTACCTCGTGGACTATGGACTATCTCATAAACAGACCACAGTATGTGAGACTGAAGGACTGTGTGTCAGACACCATTCTTTGCAGCACAGGGGCTCCACAGGATACAGTCCTGGCCTCATTTCTGTTCACACATGAGGCCAGGACTGTATCCTGTGGAGCCCCTGTGCTGCAAAGAATGGTGTCTGACACACAGTCCTTCAGTCTCACATACTGTGGTCTGTTTGTGAGATAGTCCATAGTCCATGAGGTAAGATGATGGCCCACCCCTGCGCTCTCCATCTTACTCCTCAGAAGAGTCGGCTGGATGGTGTTGAAGGCACTGGATACTGTAGATCAAAGAACATGATTCTAACAGTGCTTTCTGCCTTTTCAAGATGAGAGAGAACTCTATGAAGCAGGTAGATGACTGCATCTTCCACCCTGATGCCTGGCTGGTAGGCAAACTGCAGGGGATCCATAGCTGTCCCCACCAGTGTGCGGAGATGTGCCAGAACAAGTCTTTCCAGAGCCTTCATCAGGTGAGAGGTCAGTGCCACTGGTCTATACTATAGCTACTACATGTTTTTTTTGTTTGTTTTTTTTACCAGTAGCCAAAGAGAAAAACTAGCTAGCATCTTATTGATGATTCTGGCACTGCCAGAGCTGTATCAAAACATTGTCATGCTGCTTTGTGCATTACCATGCTAATGGATCTTTTTTTGTCAATTCAGTTGTTTCGTTTTGTAACATTCTACCAGGCTCTACAAGTTAGTCAGTAAATCTGACGGTTGCTTCAGAGGCATTAGGTATTGTAAGCATTGTGGCAATAATACAACAACGCGTTGACAGAAAATGTACTTTTAATACTTAAGTATTTTTAAAAGTAATACTTCAGTACTTTAACTTAAATAAAAAATTTGACTGAACAACTTTCACTTGCATCAGAGTAACATTTGACCAGTGGGATCTGTACTTTGACTTAATAATGAAGTTGGGTACTCTGGTTATACAACACTATCTTTTTTTGGGTAAGAGTCTGGCAACTTAGCACACCTTGATTTGGCAGTTTTATTCCACTCATCCTTGCAAAAATGTTTCAGATGTATCAAGTTAAAAGGGGGGGGGGGGGGGTCTCCTGTGCACAGCCTTTTTTCAGTCAGTACACAGGTATTGGATATGATTTCAATCCAGGGTTCTTGCAGGATTAAGTAAGTTAAATTTTAGACCTTTTTTAGACTTTTTAAGACCATTATGAAATTTTTTTTAGACCAACACGAAGCATTACAACCTGCCCTACCCCCGCCCTTCCCAAAAAAAGACAATCGAGTTCAATTCTCAAAACAAAGTCATTTGTATTGGTAAACTGACTATCAGGGATACAAACTGATTGTGTGCTTATTTATGTCATATACATTAGTACAACATTAGTACATTATGTCACATAGCAACAAAAGTACAAGACAATAGAGTGATAAAGGGCATTTGTGCAGTAAATGCAGTCTGTAGGGGTTTGGTTTTTTCCCCTAACTGCAACAGAACTCATTTAAACTTTTGATTAGTGGTGTTCTGGTAATAAAACAGCGTTATTATATAATGCACTGTTCTCAGATGATGACTTTCTTGATTGCTCATGTGAACCCCATGCTGCAAACCACAGCATCGCAGACCTCCACTTGCTGTAGCAACCATTTCAACCATATTAACAGTAAAAATGCATACACATCTTTTAAAACTAATAGTTAAAACATACGTAGTAGCCCCATAGCACACTTGCTTCCAGTTAAACAGCAGACTCACGCAAGGCGGCAGCGATTTACCAATGAAATCAAGTCATACCTTGTGAGAGGTATACATGGGAGACAGCAGGTTTTTAAGCAGTAGCGGAGCAAACAGGGGCCATTTGAGACAGATGTGTAAAATCATTGCAAAATATGAATGCAAAATTAATAAATACTAAATAATAAAGCCAGGAAAGACACACCATTGGGGAGAGAATAATATATTTTAAAAAAAAAAGAGCACTGTTAGAAAGCTGAATACGCTGACTGGACTCATGCGCTCCATGTCATGGTAACGCTAAGATTGTCTACAGTGCAGGGGCTTCAAAGTTTGCGAGAATAGCAGGGTACAAATAATTTACAGCAGGGTGCAAAATGGTAAAATGTCTGCCAGCGGCAGACATAATGCACGCAAAGCGTGCAGGGATATATATATATATATATATATATATATGAGCGAGAGAGAGAGAGAGAGAGAGATGCAAGTACGAATTTTTCATGGGGCGGGATGGTTTGGAATAGGTCGTCTAAAATTGGGATAACATTTACCCAGGACGGGTATTTGAGGCGGGTCGTCTAGCTTAAGCTTGATTAGCGTTGTTACGCACGCCAGTGTTTCCCACAGAAATTTTGGAGACTATGGGGGCAGCCCATGGGGGGGAGGGGTTGTTTAAAATTGAGTGATATGTTAAATATTAAGTTATTACTGAAAAACTATTGATTAAAAAAACAAAGACACTGAGAAATGGTCCTATAAACAACTTTACCAATATAAAAGATTACCAGGACTACAAAAATGCAGAAAAATAGGCTTTATTTATCCAAATGCACCTGTTGGTTCAAAAGTTAAAGTGCAGAGAACCTCACAGCACAACATGAAGTTACCTTAAAATATAATATAAATGCCTCAGCTTTCATGTAAGAAAAAAAAAAACTATTAATACTAGTAGGGGAGAGTGGGGTAAGATGAGCCACTTTTTACATTTTTCATCATAACTACATGTTAAAGCCATTTTTGCTTCCAGTCTACACACCATACCAAATTTCAAAGTGTACTGTTACTATCTGAGCAAAACATAATTGATAAGCTCTTATGGTTAGAGTGATATTACCTCTTGAAAAAAAAATGTCAAGTGGCTCAACTTACCCCATGCACGGGGTAAGATGAGCCACTGTGTGGGGTAAATTGAGCCAACACGAAACATGTTAGGTTAACAAAGTAAACAACTTTTATTATTAGAAATGCAATCAATGAATCAAGTCAAGTCAATCAAGTGGGGGATAGGGCCGTTGCATAGAGAAGGGGAGATGAAGAGAGAGGTGATAGAACGAGATGGGATAGGGAGGGATAGATAGATGGATAGAGAGAGAGATATGCGTAGATAGATAGAAAGAGGGATGGTTAGAGAGGGAATGAGAGATATACTATATTATAGAAATTACTAAAACAGTAGAACAGTGCCAAAAGAATCTTATTTCTTTCAGTAGGTTAAAACATTGCTAAAACATGCAGCAATCATTCCATCAATCATTCAATCATTTCATCATTATTCAATGTTCCAAGCGTTCAAATGGCAAGGGAACACCATTTGCCTCTCCCTCCGTGCTGTCCCCCCAACAGTAAAGGGGCGGGGCAATTTTTTCACAATATCCTGTCTTGACAGGACAGCCTTATCTTTCTCTTTGAAGACAAAGGTTGGCTTTCTTGCAGAGCCATGGCATGACCGGCTTCTTTTGAGAAATCTTGCCTCTATTTCGAAGACATCCAATTTGATTATCTGGCCAATGAAGAAATGCACTTTCTTCTTCCCCATGTATTTTGCCACAACATAATCCCCCACAGGGCGGCACGGTGGTGCAGTGGTTAGCGCTGTCGCCTCACAGCAAGAAGGTCCTGGGTTCGAGCCCCGGGGCCGGCGAGGGCCCTTCTGTGTGGAGTTTGCATGTTCTCCCCGTGTCCGCGTGGGTTTCCTCCGGGTGCTCCGGTTTCCCCCACAGTCCAAAGACATGCAGGTTAGGTTAACTGGTGACTCTAAATTGACCGTAGGTGTGAATGTGAGTGTGAATGGTTGTCTGTGTCTATGTGTGGGCCCTGTGATGACCTGGCGACTTGTCCAGGGTGTACCCCGCCTTTCGCCCGTAGTCAGCTGGGATAGGCTCCAGCTTGCCTGCGACCCTGTAGAAGGATAAAGCGGCTAGAGATAATGAGATGAGATAATCCCCCACATCTAACAACTGGTCTTCCTCATCTGATGTCATATATATATATATATATATATATATATATATATATATATATATATATGTTGTTGTCATATATGACCAGTAAATGTGAAAACTTAAGTGTCATCCATATTGGGTAAGCTCAGCCACCAATGGGGTAAGTTGAGCCAGTGGCTCAACTTGCCCCACATCTAATGGCTCATCTTACCCCATGGCCACCATTTTGTAGAAAAATGCTAATAAAGGGGATTAGGCTAATCAAAATTATTTTTATTAGCATTCATATCATAGCTTAGAAAGCCACTAACTTAACCCTAATGTGTCTAAATATTATTCTACTTTTGTCTTCTCTAAATCATCTTCACTGTGGACAAACATGGAATTGACTTAGAAAGCACAAAAACACATTTTTATAAATATGTCCCTCACCTAGTTTGACATGTGGTGCTCCTCTCCACAAGTGTAAGTAAATGGTCCCGGCCCCCTTTGAATGTGGTCACATGGTCACATTTGTTTACTGTTTCTTAGAAACAAGGGGTGGCTCATCTTACCCCCTGGCTCATCTTACCCCGCTCTCCCCTACTGTGTGCAGGCAGTCTCTCCTGAAGACTAAATTAAACAATAATTATAAACTAATAAAATAAATGGCTCAGGCTTCATAGAAGAAAAAAAACAATTTGAACAGAATCTCACAGTATGATGCTGAAGCTGCCTAAACAATGGAAAATAAAATACCATTTTGGCAAAAACGTTGGCATCCATTAATTTCTTGTATTAAGTAAAAAAAAAATATGTTGTTTTACAGCCAAAAATATGTTCAAAACCCGCCAAAATGCACTTAAAACCGCCCAATCTGGCAACACAGGGCAGTAATGGCTGCACTCATGTCGAGGATGTAAACAAAGTTGACGCGGTAACGGACATACATGACATAGTGGATGTAATTTACATTCGCAACTTTTTTTGCCGTCAGAAATATTTAATATTAAATTTTGTGACTCGACTGACAATAGCTGGTGGCATAACAAGCCACAGACGGCGATTTGCCGCCGGTGACCGGCTACTTTTGAGACCGCTGACAGTGTGAAAGCTCTCCGCGCTAATGTGAGCGGCTATTTAACCCACCGTTCCAGCCCAACACAGCTCCTTTTAGCGATAGTGTGCTTCAGCCTATTGCTCGCAGAACGTTCTCGTTTTTCATACTTACGGTGGTGCTTGAAAGTTTGTGAACCCTTTAGAATTTTCTATATTTCTGCATAAATATGACCTAAAACATCAGATTTTCACACAAGTCCTAAAAGTAGATAAAGAGAACCCAGTTAAACAAAAGAGACAAAAATATTATACTTGCTCATTTATTTATTGAGGAAAATGATCCAATATTACATATCTGTGAGTGGCAAAAGTATGTGAACCTCTTTACTCACTATTATTCGACGCGCTATCCACACTCTTCATCGCACTGCCAACACAACCGCTAACCTCCTCTGACTGCCACAGACTGCATAAACTCGGCAGGAACTTAGAAGGTAGAACTACGGTAGGCGTAGTGGACAAACTGGACCGTTGCATACTTGCCGCGATCATCGGTGATTGAAGTTTTTTAGCAGGCAGACAACAACGCAACCGGCACATTTTTTATTAATGTTTTGCAGGCACTTCTAGGAACGGACTGAGCGGATGTAAGAATTTTAGACTTGGATAAATTAAATTTTAGACCTGAGATGAAAATATGTGTGTTTTTTAGACATTTTAAGGCCTAAAATTTAACTTTCTGAATTTTAGACTTTTTTAGAACCCGCGGGAACCCTGTCAATCTAGGCTCTGACTGGGCCATTCCAAAATGTTATTCTTCTTCTGAAGACAATCCTTTGACATTCATTGAATTAGATTTGTATTTTGGGTCATTATTCTGCTGGAAAGTGATTTTTCTCTTCTTTTTCTTTGGCTCTTTAACAGAAGCTTTGTGCCAAAATAGATTGGTATTGGAGCTGTCAGTGATTCCCTCTGTTTTGGCTAGAGCCCAGCTGAAGAGAAGCAGTGCCAGAGGATGATGCTGCCACCACCATGCTTCACCTTGCGTATGGTGTTCTTTGGGTGGTGAGGTGTCTTGTTGTTACACCAAGCATGTTGTTTAGAATTATGCCCAGAAATTTCTACCTATTGGTTTCATCCGACCATAACACATTTTGCCACATGATTTGGGGTGGGCTTGATTTGTTTGTTTGTTTGTTTGTTTGTTCATGAGAATGGGATTCTGTCTAGCCAAGCATAGCCCATGCTTGTGAAGAATACAACCTGTGAAGAATATGACTTGTTGTCTCATGCAGGAAGTGACCAGTACTTGCCAGATATTCCTGCAGCTCCTTCAGTATTGCAGTAGGTCTCTTGATAGACTCCATGATAACTTATCTCAATGACCTTTTAGCCAGTTTAGGAGGAATGCTGCATTTTTGTCACGTCACGGTGGTGCCCAATTTTGTCCACTCATTGATTATGGCCATCACTTGATACCTTTTGACAATGAGATCCAATACATGTTTTGTAAGCCAATTGCAGACCATGGCTTCAGAAATCAGATGAAGCCAAGATGTCAATTATTTGGTGTTATTTGGGGTCAATCAGAATCACTTCACTGATGACAGTTGTACTTTTGAACATGAGTTTGAATGTGTTTGGTTAACTCTGTATTGAATGTGATTGGTTAACTCTGCAGTATGCCACATTATAAATGGGTGTGCACACTTACACAACCAGGTTATTGTAAGATTGTTTTTTTCTATTTCTATTTGTTTTTCATTTAATTTTATTGGTCCACATTAAAGGTGGAAAAAAAAAGTCTGGCATGATTTATCTTAGTTTCATTTTTTAAATTCTAAAAACCTGCAATTCTAACAGGCATGTGTACCACTGTATATAGTGCTGAAAATTACATTTTCATGAATTGGGAAATGTTTATACATAATACAAATACATTTGTTTATGCATTTCAAGATTTCCAATTCTTTTTCAATTCCACTGTACGACACCCTCTCTATATGAGCTACATTTATAGCAGAGCATCAGTTGATCCTGAATGTCTGTTTGCAGGAGGCATCTATACAGCAAGCTGAAGCTGTGTATATACACACACACACACACACACACACACACACACACAACAATAAGCAAAGAAGCTAGCAAATTGCAGTAAAGCAAGTTTCTTATAGATAGTGCTTTGCACAGCAAATAGCTCCGTGTTCTACATACAGGAAAAAAAAGAAGAGGAAAAAAAGCAATTTACCATTAAACCAAATACTATTTCCTCAAAGTATGTCATTTTGGTATGGAGAGGAGAGCAGCAGCTATAAAATACAGCTAAGACAGGCTTAAAATACAGATATGGGATTTGGTACACCATGCACTCAAGCCTATTAAGTCATTAAATAACAGCTGTCCTAAATATATAAAGCAAATAATGAATAGATGGAGTAAAATAACTTACAAAAATGCATCTGACCATAATATGCATAAAATGCAACATTTTGATGCAGTTTGCATATTCTTGTTATTATTAAATGTTTTTCTATGTCTGCAAACACCACAAAGCCAATATTTTACAAGAATAACTGAATGAGAGAGAGAGAAAGAGAGAGAGAGTATGGTATCTGAATGTACTGTAGATGTGTCAGTATCTAAGGTTCAGCCATAAGGTTAAGCCATAAGCCATAGGTCCCCGTCACACTTATTTGGAATTAGCAGGAATCAAGCAGAACCAGCTGGAATGAAACATTTTTCAAAATTCATGCCACATTCGGGTGGGAATTTCAAACTGACCAACATTCTTACAGCTTTGTAAGAATGTCGTTCGAATACTTAGAATGCGCTTCAAACCCACCTCGAATAATTCTTGCACATTCCAGGTGTATTAGCTTTCGAATGCAGTTCAAATGTAGTTGGAACACAGTAGGAATACCTAGAATGCTGTTAGAATGCAGTAAGATTATTAGCGGAGCTTTCGCGCGGGCGAGCGGAGCTCCATACTTAAGAAAATATGGTAACCCATTGAGTTGATTTTTCATGGACACACAGGGATCCCAACCATGTCCGTCCGTCCGTCCGTCCGTGCCCCTCGCAATTCTGATTGGCTGTTTGATTTTGGCAGGAACTAAGTTTGTTCCTGCCTTGCTTGAACATCTACAACCCCGATTCCAAAAAAAAGTTGGGACAAAGTACAAATTGTAATTAAAAACGGAATGCAATAATTTACAAATCTCAAAAACTGATGCTGTATTCACAATAGAACATAGACAACATATTAAATGTCGAAAGTGAGACATTTTGAAATTTCATGTCAAATATTGGCTCATTTGAAATTTCATGACAGCAACACATCTCAAAAAAGTTGGGACAGGGGCAATAAGAGGCTGGAAAAGTTAAAGGTACAAAAAAGGAACAGCTGGAGGACCAAATTGCAACTCATTAGGTCAATAGGCAATAGGTCTTTAACATGACTGGGTATAAAAAGAGCATCTTGGAGTGGCAGAGGCTCTCAGAAGTAAAGATGGGCAGAGGATCACCCCTAATTCTGCGCTGACAAATAGTGGAGCAATATCAGAAAGGAGTTCGACAGTGTAAAATTACAAAGAGTTTGAACATATCATCATCTACAGTGCATAATATCATCAAAAGATTCCGAGAATCTGGAAGAATCTCTGTGCGTAAGGGTCAAAGCCGGAAAACCATACTGGGTGCCCATGATCTTCGGGCCCTTAGACGGCACTGAATCACATACAGGCATGCTTCTGTATTGGAAATCACAAAATGGGCTCAGGAATATTTCCAGAGAACATTATCTGTGAACACAATTCACCGTGCCATCCGCCGTTGCCAGCTAAAACTCTATAGTTCAAAGAAGAAGCCGTATCTAAACATGATCCAGAAGCGCAGATGTCTTCTCTGGGCCAAGGCTCATTTAAAATGGACTGTGGCAAAGTGGAGAACTGTTCTGTGGTCAGAGAAATCAAGATTTGAAGTTCTTTATGGAAATCAGGGACACCGTGTCATTCAGACTAAAGAGGAGAAAGACGACCCAAGTTATCAGCGCTCAGTTCAGAAGCCTGCATCTCTGATGGTATGGGGTTGCATTAGTGCGTGTGGCATGGGCAGCTTACACATCTGGAAAGACACCATCAATGCTGAAAGGTATATCCAGGTTCTAGAGCAACATATGTCTCTTTCAGGGACGACCTTGCATTTTCCAACATGACAATGCCAAACCACATACTGCATCAATTACAGCATCATGGCTGCATAGAAGAAGGGTCCGGGTACTCAACTGGCCTGCCTGCAGTCCAGATCTTTCACCCATAGAAAATATTTGGCGCATCATAAAACGGAAGATACCCCAAAAAAGACCTAAGACAGTTGAGCAACTAGAATCCTACATTAGACAAGAATGGGTTAACATTCCTATCCCTAAACTTGAGCAACTTGTCTCCTCAGTCCCCAGATGTTTACAGACTGTTGTAAAGAGAAAAGGGGATGTCTCACAGTGGTAAACATGGCCTTGTCCCAACTTTTTTGAGATGTGTTGTTGTCATGAAATTTAAAATCATCTAATTTTTCTCTTTAAAAGATACATTTTCTCAGTTTAAACATTTGATATGTCATCTATGTTCTATTCTGAATAAAATATGGAATTTTGAAACTTCCACATCATTGCATTGCGTTTTTATTTACAATTTGTACTTTGTCCCAACTTTTTTGGAATCGGGGTTGTAGAGTTATTAGGATAAATAAATGTTTTAAAACTTTGGCTTCTGTAATTAAGCTCTTATTTACAGCATTCTCTTCTGATAATGATGTAAATGCAGGAGCATGGAGGACATTTTGACAGACCGTCTCTGATTACAAACTGAATTGATTAGCCTTACCCAGTATGGTACCGGTACATCACACAGCCAAAATAAGTTTAGAAATTAGTCAAAATAAAAACATTTACACATTGTTTAGGTGAAACATAATTGTTTTCTTAAAGTTGAGATGTTAAAGTATATTATTGGCAGAGAACACAAAACACCATTTTGGTTGTTTTCCAGCCAAAATACAATTTTGGACTATTTTCTAGAATTTAGCTGTAACAACTTATGGCAGGGGGCGGCACGGTGGTCTAGTGGTTAGCGCTGTCACCTCACAGCAAGAAGGTCCGGGTTCGAGCCCCGTGGCCGGCGAGGGCCTTTCTGTGCGGAGTTTGTATGTTCTCCCCGTGTCCGCGTGGGTTTGCTCCAGGTGCTCCGGTTTCCCCCACAGTCCAAAGACATGCAGGTTAGGTTAACTGGTGACTCTAAATTGACCGTAGGTGTGAATGTGAGTGTGAATGGTTGTCTGTGTCTATGTGTCAGCCCTGTGATGACCTGGCGACTTGTCCAGGGTGTACCCTGCCTTTCGCCCGTGGTCAGCTGGGGTGGGCTCCGGCTTGCCTGCGACCCTGTAGAACAGGATAAAGCGGCTAGAGATAATGAGATGAGATGAACTTATGGCAGGTATTTTGAGTCACCACACATGGAAAGTTAGGCAATAACATTTGTACTACTTTTAGCTCACACACAGCCAATTTTTTTTTTTTTTTGTCTGCTGCCCCATTATTCCGATACATTTGAATATAATACATAGATGCAATAACTAGGGGAAGCCATAGCCTAATGGTTAGAGAAGCAGCTTTGGTACCAAAAGGTCACTAGTTCAATTCCCTGAACCAGTAGGAATGGCTGAAGTGCCCTTGAGCAAGGCACCTAACCCCCAGGCTGCTCTGGGTATGTTGTATGTTGTTCTGGATAAGAGCATCTGCTAAATGCCATTAATGTTTTGTTTTTTTGTTTTTTTAAATAAATGTAGCCAAAGTGTTCGTAGATCTACTCTATACTGCAAGTTTGGATGGAATAATTATGCCTTTCAGTAAATTTCTGCATAGTGTTAGAGTAAAAGCCACACTTTTTTTAATAAAACACATCTACAGTCGCCCTGTGATGACCTGGCGACTTGTCCAGGGTGTACCCCGCCTTTCGCCCATAGTCAGCTGGGATAGGCTCCAGCTTGCCTGCGACCCTGTAGAAGGATAAAGCGGCTAGAGATAATGAGATGAGATGAGACATCTACAGTCTGTGCCTTGTGTGTCCATCCATTACGCCGCCAATTCATGTTTATGACTCCATCTGAGATCAAATGGCATTTACAATGTCATCTTGTTAATGTGTTAACCATTGTAGCCAGTATCATATTGCGTACAGACAGGTGTATATCATGTGATTACTCCAAACCTGTGCAGCATTATGTTACATTTTGTCTTTCCATATAATCGTCTTTTCATTTTACTTATTCTGTTTTTCACTTGATTATTGATTGATGATTATGAATTGTTCTATTATTACCTTGGTACTTGTTTTTTTTTAACTTGTGCTGTACTGATGCCAATTTCTGGATTAGCTCAAAAAAGACGTTCTGCACTCCCATATGGTACACCTACATTCCCATAGCAGACTGCTGCATTTGAGATAAATCAAGATACATTAGTTGTAACTGTCATAATGCAGAGACAGGGATATGTAGATGTGACCATCATAATGTTGAAGTAGTGCTTTTTTACACAATTAATGATACATAAGTCAAGTTTATTTTTATAGTGGTTACACTGTCACAAAGCAGCTTTACAGAATTTTAATGACTTTAAACATGAGGTGCTTACTGGTGCGCTCTCCTTTGTTATTCAGTTTTTTTTCTCCAAGCAGGATTTTGGCCCATCTCACAAGTCCATCTTGGCCTTTGATGGCCTCAGAGACTCTCCCAAGTCTCCACTGGCACCTGGGTAAAGTGTCCTCAGTGTCCATTACTATGTCACCGACTTGCAGATTCCTTTTAGTACTGTGCCAGCACTGTCTCATTGTGATGTTGTGGAGGTACTCCTTTTTCCATCTACTCCAAAATTGTTCTGTCAAATACTGCACCTGACACCACCTTTTTCGACCATACAGATCCTCTCTTTCAAAGGTGCCAGGTGGGGGCAAGGCAGAAGTGGATTTCATCGTGATCAAGTGGTTTGGAGTAAGGGGCTCTAAACTATTGGGGCTGTTTAGAGTATCAACAGTGAGCGGATGGCTGTTCACTATAGCCGTAGTCTCATAAAAGAAGGTACGCAATGATGCATCGTTGAGCCTGCCAGGGGACAGTAGCAGGGTGGCATTCAGGATGCTTCTCACAGTTCTAATTTGCCTTTCCCATACACCCCCTGCATGACTGGCATGAGGTGCATTTGTTACAAATTCACACTGTTTCTCTGTGAGAAATGCATTCAGTCTGTTAATGTCCAATTCCTTTAGTGCGGCATTCAGTTAGTTTTTTGCACCCATAAAGTTGGTACCTTGGTCACATTTAATTTGTCTTACCGCACATCTTAAAGCAATAAAGCATCTCAGTCCATTAATGAATGTGTCTGTAGACAAGTCCTCTAATATTTAAATATGAATTGTTCTAGAGCAAAAACAGGTGAAGAGCAATCTATACTTTTTTTCTTGTTTTCTCCCTTGCTTTGTCCAGAACGGATCAAAACTGTCTATCCCGCAGTATGTGAACGGCAGTGTGGGCTCTGTTCACTCCACTGGAAGGTCACTCATTCTTTGGCCTTCAACAGGCCTTCTCAGCCTGCAGCAAGTCAAACACTGATGGATATAGGATGCAGCTGCTCTGCTTAGTCCACAGATCCAATAGTCATTGGACCTAATCTCATTGATGGTGAAGCCTTTACCCTGATGTTTCACATTTTCATGATGACGGGCGATGAGAAGCTTAGTCATGTGATGTCGCTGTGGAATGATTGTCGGTTGCTTGAATGGGGTAGGGAAAAATGAGCGGGTGAGCCTACCTCCCACCTTGAGCACACCCTCTGCATCCAGGAAAACATCGAGGTGGTACAGCTTGTTATGTCTGGGTAGCTGATGTCCTTTGCTAAGTAGCTTTATCTCTTCGTCGTATGCTTGATTCTGCATGTCTTTAATGATAAGTCATTCTGCACTTTGTCTTTCACTAACTGTTGAGAGGGCATTTGATTTATCCTTTCTGGCACGCCGCTGGAAACGCGCTACTGCCTGGACAGCCTAAGACCAGGATGAAAACTTACTGAGTCTGTCAACAAGGCTTACTTGTTCTGAGGTCTCCATTTGAAAAGCCTGGGCCTTTCCAACTTCTGGGTCACCGACAGGCAGCTCTAAAGGCACCTCTGCTGGCATTTCTAGTTCTCTTTTCCACAGAAAGTTAGGGCCAGTGAACCAGTCAGACAAGAGTAATTCATCTACTATTTTTCCCCTTGGGTGGCACGGTGGTGTAGTGGTTAGTGCTGTCGCCTCACAGCAAGAAGGTCCGGGTTCGAGCCCCATGGCCGGTGAGGGCCTTTCTGTGCGGAGTTTGCATGTTCTCCCCGTGGGTTTCCTCCGGGTGCTCCGGTTTCTCCCACAGTCCAAAGACATGCAGGTTAGGTTAACTGGTGACTCTGAATTGACCGTAGGTGTGAATGTGAGTGTGAATGGTTGTCTGTGTCTATGTGTCAGCCCTGTAATGACCTGGTGACTTGTCCAGGGTGTACCCCACCTTTCACCCGTAGTCAGCTGGGATAAGCTCCAGCTTCCCTGTGACCCTGTAGAACAGGATAAAGTGGCTAGAGATAATGAGATGAGATGAGATTTTTCCCCTTGAAGCACAGTCTGCTGGGTTTTCATCAGTGGGTATGTAAAACCATTGCTTGGGGTCTGAGGCATGATGGATTTTCTGTACCCTATTTGCTGCAAAGGTGTGAAAGCAGCAGGCATCATTATTAATGTAGCCTAAGACAACCTTTGAATCCGTCCAAAAGAACTCCTCTATGTTAGAGTGGCCTAATTCTTCCTTGAGCATGTTGCTTACTGTGACTGAGACTATTGCTGCAGTGAGTTCTAACCTGGGTATAGTAGTTACCTTCAGTGGTGAGACGCATGCTTTTCCCATGAAAAGAGCGCGGTGTACATCTCCGCTTTCATTTATCAGTCTCAGGTAAGTGTATTGGCTGTAGCCAGTGGTACTGGCATCTGAGAAGTGATGTAGTTCTGTTTTAATCACCTTTCCAAAGCCGGCTGGCTGGTAGAAGCGGGCTATGTGTATTCCTTCAAGTTTAGCAAGGTCATCCTGCCATTTCTCCCACCATAACTGTAGCCTCTCTGGAATCAGGTCATCCCATCCTGATCCTTGATGGCACATTTCCTGAAGAATTATCTTTCCATTGAGGAGATAGGGTATGATGAAGCCAAGTGGGTCGTATATGGAGGCAACAAATGACAGGATGCCGCGATGTGTTGCTGGGTGTTCCTTTGGTGTGACTTTGAAGGTAAAGCAGTCATTCTCAATGTTCCAATGCATTCCCAATACTCTCTCTAAGGTTGTATCATTGAATGTGAGACTCTTTGCTTTGATGTCTGTAGCGTGTTCTGTTGATGGGATGCTTTGCATAACAGCATGGCTATTTGACACAAACTTGTGCAGGTGTAGACCTCCCATTGCGCACAGCTCTCGTGCCTCCTTTGCAGGATGAATGGCTTTTTCTTCTGATTCGACACTGGCCACGCCATCATCTACGCAAAAATCTCTGGCAATGAACTGTGACCCTAATGGGTGTGTGACTGTGGTCTTTGGCAAGCTGCTTTAATCCATAGTTTGCGCACCCTGGTGAAGATACGGCTCTGAAGAGATAAACTTTCGTCCTGAATTCATTAGCAGGTGTGCTTAGGTCATCGTTCTTCCACCACAGGAAGCATAGGTACCGGTAGTTACGGTCATTTTCTGAGACATGAAATTGATGGAACATCTTTTCTACGTCACACATCAAAGCAACGTGATGCTGCCGGAAACTAATCAATACGCCAGTCAGACTGTTAATCATGTCTGGGCCTGGCAAAAGGTGTTCATTGAGACGTCTGCCTTTGTATTTTGCTGAGCAGTTGAATACTACTCTAAGCTTTTCGGGCCTTTTGGGGTGATAGATGCCATGGTGCGGTATGTACCATTTTTCTCCATCAGTGCCTTCAGTACGTACATCTTCTACATCACCCCTTTCAATGATGTCCTTCATGTAGTTCACGTAATCATTCTTGTACCTTTCATTTGCAATGAACTTCCTTTTCAGGTGATTGAGCCTCACAACAACAAGCTGTTTGTTGTCAGGCAGGCATGGCCTTTCTTTGAATGGGAGGAGCATTTCATAAAGTCCATGTTCATTTTTCTTTATGTTTTCCTTCAGCCTGTCAAGAAAGATCAAATCTTCTTGAGAGACTGCTTTGTCATGTCCCTGAGTGTCTCAGAAGTCAGTCTCAAGAATTCTGATGGCATCAATAGGAGTCACTGCAGGTAGCTCCTTCATGGTTACTCTGTGGCAGTGACTGGTTTGTGAATCTGAGTGAGGTGCTGAACAGCCCACAATACTCCACCCTAAGTCTCTGAGAATGGCATAGGGCTCATCATCCTTTCCTGTTATGACCCTTCTGGGTATGAGAGTTCTTGGGCAGTTGTAGCTGATCAGTTGCCCCACTTTGCAGCTGAGGAGAGGTGGTATTTGGTTTGCAATCATGGTGAGATGGCACCATCTTTTTGCCGTTTCCTGCATTGGAATATGCTCCCTGTTCACAGGTATACAGTCTTTGGTTTAGGCAGGGGTCAAGTTAATATGCACCATGGAATTGTAGCCTCTCACACGCAGGCCAGATGCTCTTTCACTTTTCAACACCATGTTTTCTCCCATCATGGTGATGGGTTTTAGTTTAACTGAGTAAGTAGTCAGCTGCAGTTCATTACTTAAGTCTTGTTTAATGAATGTTGTGTCACTTTGTGTATCCAGCAGGGCATACACAAGTTTCTCTCTTGATGGATTCTTGTTGTTCAAGACCCACACTGGCACCATCATGGAGGTGTTCACCGACTGACCTTGGCTGGTGACATTGAGGGACAGGGCAGATGTTGGTTCCGTTTCACTGTGTTGCACTGGATTTTCCTTGCTTGCCCTTTCTTTGTTTTCACCTTTTCTGTAGCTGTAATCATGAAGACAGGTAGGATGTTGTCCTTTGCACGAGTCACATGTGTGGCGATGTCTGCATTCCTTTGTGCTGTGATTGGGCTTGAGACATCCATAACACAGTCTATTGTCTTTGACATAGGACCTTCTGAATTCAAGTGTGCCTTTCAGGAAGTCTAGGCATTTGCAGAGCTGGTGCCTTACATCTTGGCATAGCATGCATGGGGCCTTGGCTTTACTCTTTGTTGTTGTCTGTGTTAGGGCTGGTGGAGGTATGGTGAAGTTAGGATCCAAAAACAGAACACAGACAGTAATCCAATAAATAAGATGATTGTAACAAATGTCTAAGTGGGTGGAGCACAGAAGCACGGCAGGCCAGAACTGAGTTCTCAACAGACTCATTTATTACAGCTTTTCAGCTTAAAGGCGTCACGCAGTGGCGATAAAAGTCGCATTATTCTGCACCAGAATGCTTTCGAGATTCGAAATAAATTGACCGTCGATTTTTCAAAAGCTTCCCGCAGTTGTAATCGGTCCTTATTTGATCATGCCCATCACTTGAAATTTTCCGCGTTCACAGCGCCCCCTCTCGGTCAATGGAACAGCTGCGTGACGTCATACCAGTAACCACTCGGTGCAGTTGCAATGACGGACACACCAGAAAATAGGAGCGATGCTGAGGAAATTAGCTTTGATTTTACCGATACAGAAGAAGAAAATGGCCCACAAGTAGAGATTTTGACAGCTGAATGTCCTGGTGGTATCCAGCCTTACAGATTTGAACCTGAGCGCTCATCTTCAGAAGAAAATGAGGACAGTTCTGACGACGACAGAAACGAAGACAAGAATGAAGACCGGCGACTTGAAGACTTGTTTTGGTTGGTTTCTCTGACTAAATCACTACTTATGTGTATTTTTAAAGACCATTTTCACTTGAATTAGAATGCTGTGTGATTAATCTATGATTATGTGTAATACTGATAGCTGTAGGGGGTGAAAGTATAGCTAGAAAGATTGAATTCTAGCAACTTGACAGCTTGCGATCTCACAAAATGCAGTGGGCCTTCTGATACAGTAGACCCCTTGATATTCCAGTTTTCATCATTTTCCTTTTATTGCAGTTGATTTTAACTTGATATTCAGTATGTTATAGGCTGGGAGTATTGAGCTTTGTATTGTATTGTTTAGTAAACGTACAATCGTCAGTAATAAGTGATAATTATTAGTTAAAGGCAGCTCTGTGGCATAAATCTTTCAATTAATCTTCTGTCATCCATTTGCTAAAATTATGTGCCACGTGTTATCAAGACAACACTTCATGTGACAAAGAAAGATATGACAAATACATAAATGTACGAAAATCATTTTGTACAATTAATGATTGATACATAGAAACACTTAAAACATGTGTGTGGCAGCGGGGGTGTGGTCAAGTGCCAGTCTGTGACAGGAGGGCGGAGCCAGGGAAGGTGAGTGGCAGAATCATTACACCTGACGGTAATTAACCTGTGTTTTGTGTATTTTCCCAGTCACCGCGCCCTATTTAAGGAGGCAGAGCAGAGAAGAGCTCATCCCAGGACAAGAACACACTGCGTGTTTCACTATCAGATTAAAACTGGCGGTTATACTGAAAAGTCTGGCAATAAAAAGCCTATTTGCATCTGAAGCGTTGTCCTACCATCCTCTGTGCTCCACCCACACTTCAGAGAGCTCTACAGTGGTGCCAAAACCCGGGACAAGGTGGAGCACCAACCTCGCAGCCCCATGGAATCCTCCCCGTTCGCGGACCTGGTCCACGCCCTCGCTACGGCTCAGCAAAGCCAGCACCAGGCGCTCGTCACGCTCCGAAAGGAGCAAGAGCGGCGCTTCGAAGCCCTGGTGCTGGCCCAGCAGGAAGATCGCGAGGCGTTCCGGCATCTCCTCGCGTCGGCGGGGTCCACCAGCGCCCCGGCCGCGGGCCCGTCTCCCCTCACCGTGACCAAGATGGGCCCGCAGGACAACCCTGAGGCATTTCTCACATTGTTCAAGCAGGTCGCTGAAGCCTCGGGGTGGCCGATGGAGCAGCGCGCAGCGCGCCTCCTCCCCCTCCTGACGGGAGAGGCGCAGCTGGCCGCACTATAACTCCCTGCCGGCTGGCCTACGCGGACCTTCGCCAGGCCGTCCTCCAGCGCACGGAAGCGCTGGCGCTGTTGTTCTGGCATGCGCCCCACGCGCTGGAGGACGGCCCGGCGAAGGTCCGCGTAGGCCAGCCGGTGGGGAGTTATAGCGCGGCCAGCTGCGCCTCTCCCGTCAGGAGGGGGAGGAGGCGCGCCGCGCGCTGCTCCATCGGCCACCCCGAGGCTTCGGCGACCTGCTCGAACAATGTGAGAAACGCCTTGGGGTCGTCCTGCGGGCCCATCTTGGTCACGGTGAGGGGAGACGGGCCCGCGGCCGGGGCACTGGTGGACCCCGCCGACGCGAGGAGATGCCGGAACGCCTCGCGATCTTCCTGCTGGGCCAGCACCAGGGCTTCGAAGCGCCGCTCTTGCTCCTTTCGGAGCGTGACGAGCGCCTGGTGCTGGCTTTGCTGAGCCGTAGCGAGGGCGTGGACCAGGTCCGCGAACGGGGAGGATTCCATGGGGCTGCGAGGTTGGTGCTCCACCTTGTCCCGGGTTTTGGCACCACTGTAGAGCTCTCTGAAGTGTGGGTGGAGCACAGAGGATGGCAGGACAACGCTTCAGATGCAAATAAGCTTTTTATTGCCAGACTTTTCAGTATAACCGCCAGTTTTAATCTGATAGTGAAACACGCAGTGTGTTCTTGTCCTGGGATGAGCTCTTCTCTGCTCTCCCTCTGCCTCCTTAAATAGGGCGCGGTGACTGGGAAAACACACAAAACACAGGTTAATTACTGTCAGGTGTAATGATTCTGCCACTCACCTTCCCTGGCTCCGCCCTCCTGTCACAGACCGGTGCTTGACCACGCCCCCGCTGCCACAATGTGTTTTAAAAAATAATAATTTTTTTCTATCAATACCTAGCCTTGACCTTGAAATCAGATCCATTGATAACAACAGTCACAAATAGCGTTCAGTGTTCGTTGTTACAGCCAAACACAATACACCGATTAGGCATTTTGTATCACAAAATATTAATATATCATTTCATAGTGTTTTGAGTGTTCAAAACTATCCACAAACTGAATAAATCCACAAAATCCGCAATGTAAACAACTCTGGTAAACGCACGCTATAGAGAAAACATGGGGACAGGCCAGCATCACCCAAGGGAGGTTACTGGTATGACGTCACACATAAGTTGACCTAGTTAAGGGCTGGCTGCCTAAATTTGGCTATGCGCGTCAACTTTAAATGCTTGTAGCGGGCGCATCGTGACACTGAGATCGCGGGAAACCGAGGGGCTTGAATAACCCACCAAACCCGACATTTTGACACATGATATAGCCTGATTGCTGAAATTACCGCACGATGCCTTTAATATTTCACACACACATGCACTCATATAAGTATCCAGGTTGGGGAGAAGCTCCCTTCCTCCACTCTCCCTCTCCTCTTATAGGGCGCGGTCACTGGGGAAGACACACAAACACAGGTTAATTCCCGTCAGGTGCAGTGATTCTGCCACTTACCTACCCTGACTCTGCCCTCCATTCACAGACCGACACTTGACCACGCCTTGATGGGAGAGGAAGTCCGCCACAACCATCTGCGCCCCCGGCCTGTGGACCACCTTGAACTTAAATGGCTGGAGTGCCAGATACCAACGGGTGATGCGGTGGAGCCACTGCAGGGGCTTGTGGTCCGACCAGAGGGTGAAAGGGCGCCCCAGCAGATAGTAGCGGAGGGCGAGGACCACCCACTTGATGGTGAGGCATTCCTTCTCTATGGTGCTGTACCTGCCCTCGTGCACTGACAGCTTGCGGCTGATGTACAGCACTGGACGGTCCTCCCCCTCCACCTCCTGGGACAGAACAGCCCCCAGCCCTCTGTCCGATGCATTCATCTGTAAAACAAAGGGGAGAGAAAAGTCAGGGGAGTGTAACAGTGGCCCCCCACACAGTGCAGCCTTTACCTTAGAAAAAGCCTGCTGGCATTGCTCCATCCACTGGACCGGATCTGGTTCCCCCTTTTTAGTGAGATCAGTCAGCGGGCTGGTGATGTCTGAATAATTAGGTATAAACCCATGATAGTAGCCAGCCAGCCCCAGGAACTGCCTCACCCCCTTTTTGGTCTTGGGCCTCAGGGAGGCCGCAATCGCTGCTGTCTTATTGATTTGGGGACGCACCTGCCCATTGCCCAAGTGGCAGCCCAGATACTGTACTTCCACCCGCCCAATCGCACACTTCTTCGGGTTGGCTGTGAGCCCCGCTCGCCTCAGCGACCCCAGAACGGCCCTCAGGTGTTTTAGGTGCCGCGGCCAGTCATTACTATAAATAATAATGCCATCTAAGTATGCAGCCGCATAGGTGGCATGGGGGTGGAGGACCCTATCCATAAGCCGCTGGAAGGTAGCGGGCACCCCAAACAGCCCAAACGGAAGTGTGACAAACTGGTGTAAGCCAAACAGTGTGGAAAAGGCCGTTTTCTCTCGGGATAGTGGAGTCAAGGGGATCTGCCAATATCCCTTTGTCAAATCCAGTGTCGAATAAAAATGAGCCGTGCCTAGTCGATCGAGCAACTCATCAATACGAGGCATTGGGTACGCGTCAAATTTAGACACCGCGTTGACTTTTCTATAGTCCACACAGAACCAGACCGACCCGTCGGCCTTGGGAACCAAGACCACCGGACTGCTCCAGTCACTGTGGGACTCCTCGACATTGCCCATTTCGAGCATGGCCTCGAGTTCTTCCCAAACCACCTTTTTCTTGTGTTCGGGCAGTCTGTAAGGGCGGCTGCACACTACCACCCCCGGGGGCATCTCAATGTGGTGTTCTATGAGGTGGGTGTGGCTGGGCAGGGGCGAGAACACGTCAGAAAATTCTGTTTGCAACCGGGCGACCTCTGCGAGCTGGGTTAGGGAGAGGTGGGCTCCACAGGGGACCGGAGCGGTGGGTGATGCCGATTTTCCCTTTTGAACCTCCGGCCCCAGCTCCGCCTTCTCAGGAACCACCAAGACCAGTGCCACGGGGACCTCCTCACTCCAACGTTTTAACAGATTGAGGTGGTATACCTGTAACGCCCCACCCCTGTCCGTTCGCCTCACCTCATAGTCGACATCCTCGACTCGCCGTGTGACCTCAAAGGGTCCTTGCCACCTGGCGATTAATTTAGAGCTCGACGTGGGCAATAACACGAGTACTTTGTCTCCCGGTGTGAATTCCCTGAGGCGCATGCCCCTGTTGTACAGGCGGACTTGATGTTCTTGAGCCTGCCGCAAATTCTCCTGGGTTAGGTGTGTGAGTGTGTGGAGTTTTGCGTGCAGGTCAATAATGTATTGAATTTCATTTTTGCATGGGGAAGGTCCCTCCTCCCAATTTTCCCGCAGCACATCTAGGATGCCACGCGGCTTATGCCCATATAATAATTCGAACGGGGAGAACCCCATGGAGGCTTGTGGGACCTCTTGCACTGTGAAAAGCAGGGGTTCGAGACATTTATCCCAGTTATGTGAGTCCTCACTTACAAATTTTTTAATTATGTTTTTGAGGGTGCGATTAAACCATTCGACTAAGCCGTCCATTTGTGGGTGATAAACACTGGTGCAGATCGGCTTGATTCCCAGTAACCCTTACAGTTTGCGCAGTGTGTGTGACATGAACGTAATGCCTTGATCAGTCAGAATCTCTTTGGGGATTCCGACTCGGGAGATGACGTGGAAGAGTGCTTTCGCAATACTATGTGCGGAGATATTGCGAAGCAGCACTGCTTCCGGATATCGCGTTGCATAGTCCACCAGAACTAAAATAAAGTGATACCCTCATGTTGACCGATCTAATGGCCCGACGAGATCCATCCCAATTCTTTCAAACGGGGTCTCGATTAATGGTAGAGGGTGCAAAGGCGCTTTTGGGATGGCCGCTGGATTTACTAACTGGCATTCGTGGCATGCCGTACACCACCTACAGACATCACCGCGAATCCCTGGCCAATAGAACCGGGCCATTATTTGGGCTAGTGTCTTATCCTGCCCTAAGTGTCCAGCCATGGGATAAAAGTGAGCTGCCTGGAATACCAATTCCCAGCGGCTCTTTGGGATCAAAAGTTGGGTTATTTGTTCCTTAGTTTGAATGTCCTGCATCACTCGGTATAATCTATCCATAATAATGGAAAAATAGGGGAAGGACGGGGTGGCGTTTGGCTGGAGCGTTTGACCATCGATTACTCTCACTTGGTCAAATACGCCGCAGAGACCCGTCTCGCAATTGCTCTAATGGAAAATCTGCGAGGGATTCCCCGAGAGAGGGAGGAGGAGCCTGCTGCTCCTCACTCTGACGCGGTGATGACGTAGACAGCTCTGTGACAGCTGCTCCCGCCAATGCCACTCTGGGACCTCCCCCTGCTGAACTACAGCAGGACCCACTCTTCACTAAGTGCGTCATTAAATCCCGAAATCCCGGCCAATCAGTCCCCAAAATTATAGAGTGGGTAAGGTAAGGATTAACCGCCGCCTGAACTCTAAATTTCTCCCCTCAAAACAGAATGTGGACCGACACTAAATCAAATCAAATCAAGTTTATTTGTATAGCGCTTTTAACAATAAACATTGTCGCAAAGCAGCTGTACAGAATTTGAACGACTTAAAACATGAGCTAATTTTATCCCTAATCTGTCCCCAATGAGCAAGCCTGTGGCGACGGTGGCAAGGAAAAACTCCCTCAGACGACATGAGGAAGAAACCACGAGAGGAACCAGACTCAAAAGGGAACCCATCCTCATTTGGGCAACAACAGACAGCCTGACTATAATATTAACAGTTTTAACAGGTATAACCATCAACTGTCCTCATGGGGCCATCCTTCACAGGAGCGGTGCGATAAAACTCCGACCAGACACAGGGCACCAGGATGGATCAAGCAGGTCCGAGGGGCAGAAGAGGCCAGCATCTCAATCCCAGGATCAACATGTAACTCAGAGGGACAGATTGGGGGGGGGGGGGGGGGGGAAGAGAGAGAGAAAGAAAACACAGGTTGTTAGGTATGCCCTAAAAATGACAAGTATTAAATCTGTATGGTAGGCTTGCAGAGATGAGAGTCTTTACATCAGGCATAACACACAACAATGGCATGTTAATATGGTAAAAAATATCATGACCTGCTCTGGCTGGATGCTTGATTGGGTGATGGGAGCACACTCCTCAGCAATGATGAGATGCAGATGGGACCCTTAGGGCTGGCCAAGACAATTCAGTTACATTTCACCGGGTCTGGGACATGCAACAGAATGTCTGACGGCCGATTCCCTGCAGGCTACGATAGCCAGTTGAGGTCTCCACCCTCTCCACCAAAAGATTTCCTGTTGACTCCATGTAACTCAGAGGGACAGATTTGGGGTGGGGGGAAGGGAAAGAAAATACAGGTTGTTAGGCATGCCCAATGTCACCTGAATAAGTAGGAGCAGTATACATATTGCACCGAGTACAAGCAGGGACTCCGGCAACTAACTATGACAGCATAACTAAAAGGAGAGAGCCAGAAGGTAACACAGGCATGAGGGAGCCCCGGGACATAAAGCAGCCAGCCACTACACCATCAACAAACTCGAGTGAGCAAGTGAGTGGGGACTGACAGCATCCATACATCCCAGTTTACCAAAACACTCTATGTCTGAGGACCCTCCAGATCTACTCCTTTACCTCATAAACACCATTAACAAAAGGCTTGACTAAACAGATATGTTTTCAGCCTAGACTTAAATGCTGAGACTGTGTCTGATTCCCGAACATTACTTGGAAGGCTGTTCCATAACTGTGGGGCTTTATAAGAAAAGGCTCTGCCCCCTGATGTAGCCTTCACTATACAAGGTACCAGCAGATAGCCTGCACCTTTTGATCTAAGTAGGCGTGGCGGGTCATAGAGGAGCAGAATTTCACTCAGGTACTGTGGTGCGAGACCATTTAGTGCTTTAAAGGTCAATAGTAGTATTTTATAATCAATACGAAATTTGATTGGGAGCCAATGCAGTGTGGATAAGACAGGCGTGATGTGGTCATATTTTCTAGTTCTAGTAAGGACTCTTGCTGCTGCATTTTGAACTAACTGGAGCTTGTTTATGCACTTATTGGAACATCCAGACAGTAAGGCATTACAATAATCCAACCTGGAGGTAACGAAAGCATGGACTAGTTTTTCTGCATCATGCAATGACATTAAATTTCTTATCTTTGCAATATTTCTGAGATGAAAGAAAGCTATCCGGGTAATGTTATCAATGTGAGTTTTGAATGAAAGACTGGGGTCAATAATCACTCTGAGGTCTTTTACTGCTGCACGTGAAGAAACAGAAAGGTCATCCAGAGTCACTGTGTAATCAGAAAACTTACTTCTAGCTTACTTCTAGACACTAAAGGGTAGTATGAACATCCCCGTGCACACAAATCACCTTCACCAATTGTGCTCTCCCCAATGCCTCGTTTTGCACCAGGCTTTAGTGGATTGAGGTCTGATTACAGCCGGAGTCCACCAAAGCCTGATACGTATCCCCTTGGATACTCACCGGTATGTTATATGCTCCGGCCCGATCGAGGTCGATTCCTGGCGCATCGGGGATCCGGACCACCACGCCCACCTCCATCGCCGAGCACTGATGCTGGAGGTGCCCCGGCTCCCCGCAGCGCCAGCACACTGGCCCAGGCTCTCTCTCTGCACCGGTGTTCCAGATATCACTCACCTGAGGGGGGGGAGACACAGACATGGAAGTAGGAAATGGTAGGACACCGCGGGTGCGGCGGGCCAGCTGGGGTGGAGCCGGCCCCCGCCTCCATGGTGGGAGATTGGGGTGAGGAAGAGGAACAGAAGGGGAGAGAGAGGGAGAGAGGAGGGGAGAAGGGGAGACATGCTGTCCTGCCATTGGAATGGCCACCATATGGTCCTCTGCCAGCTCAATGGCCTGATCCAGCGATGCTGGGCGATGGCACTGGACCCACTCCGCGGTTCCTTCTGGAAGTCGAGCGACGAACTGCTCCAGCGCCACCAGATCGATGATCTCCTCAGCGTCGCGATTGTCAGCCCTCAGCCACTGGTGGCAGGTGTCCCGGAGTTGCTGGCCAAACGCGAACGGCCGGCCGACCTCCTCCAGGCGCAGCGCACGGAAGCGCTGCCGCTCCTGCTCCGGAGTGCGACCCACGCACTAGAGGAAGGCCCTGTGGAGGTCCGCATAGACCAGCCAGCTGTCGGCGGGGAGCTATAGCGCGGCCAGCTGCATCTCGCCCGTGAGCAGGGGGAGGAGGCGCACCGCGCGCTGTTCCACCGGCCAACCCCACGCCTCTGCTGCCTGCTCAAAGAGAGCGAGGAAGGCCTCAGGGTCGTCGTGTGGGCCCATCTTAGTTAGGGTGAGGTGGGAAGGGCCCGAGGCAGTGGAGGTGGTGGACCCCGCCGACACAAGTAGGTGCCGGAACGCCTGGCGATCTTCCTGCTGCGCCAGCACCAGGGCCTCAAACCTTTGCTCCTGCTCTTTCCGGAGGGCGACCAGCACCTGGTTCTGGCTCTGTTGGGCCATGGCGAGGGCATGGATCAGGTCCTTGAAGGGGGAGGACTCCATGGGGCTGTTCTCTCCTGCGCTCCATCCCGGGTTTCGGCACCACTGTAACAAGTGTCTAAGTGGGTGGAGCACAGAAGCATGGCAGGCCAGAACTGAGTTCTCAACAGACTAGTTTATTACAGCTTTTCAGCTTAATATTTCACACACACATGCACACATATAAGTATCCAGGTTGGGGAGAAGCTCCTTTGCTCCGCTCTCCCTCTCCTCTTATAGGGTGCGGTCACTGGGTAAGACACACAAACACAGGTTAATTCCCGTCAGGTGCAGTGATTCTGCCACTTACCTTCCCTGACTCTACCCTCCATTCACAGACCGATGCTTGACCACGCCCCTGCTGCCACAATGATTTAATACAGGGAAGAAAGGGCATGGCAAATAGGTAAACAGACAGGACAGAAAACAAACGGCAAAAATAGTCTGGGCAAAAAGAGACAAACAGCTAGACAAAAACACGAGACAGGCAAAGACAAAATCGCTAGTGTGAAAAACCATGAACCAGAAAAAAACCCTTAGTGCAAAAACCATGAACCAGAAAAAACGCTTAGTGCAAAAACCATAAACAAGAAAAGTTACGAGAGAGAAAAACCATGAGAAGCAAGAGCAGCACAGAAACGGCTAGAGTAGCAAACGAAATGTTCTGGCAAAAACAGAGTCTGAGAATGGCCTTTAAACAGGGGCGGACTGGCAATCTGTGCATTCTGGAAAAGTCCAGAATGGCTGTCCGGTCTACGGCCGTCGGCCCTGTTCAATAACCAAAATTTTCAGTCTATCAACTAACAACGGGTGGCACTAAGATGATAATTTATCCATCAATCATTATTCTATAGGCCTAAAAGCCAACAAAGAAGAGTAACGTTAGTGTCTGTCAACAGAAAGATGGCAAGCAGAAAACGTAAGGAGAAAGGTGGATGGGAAAAGTTAAAACAAAAGAAAGTGAAGTCACTTGAAGAAGATGCTTCAAAATGTAGAAAGCTCACAGAGCTTTTTGGCAGCAGTGCAACTGCAAGCAGCAGCAGTAACGTTCATGTCACGTTATCACCGAGAGAGACTGAGAACCAGGTGGACATCCAACCTGACCAACCACATGCTGATGATGATAGTCATGATGAAGGGCAGGCAGCTGAGGGAATTTCACTGGAGGAGGAAGTCCCGGTAAGTGACAACGACATAAAACCATAGCACGAGGTGAGCCTGAGGACAGCTAGGGCCAATCTGTCACGAGGCATCAGGGTGGCCAAGAGACAGTATTCCAGGCACATTGCTGACCATTTCAATGACAGCAGAGACACCAGGAACCTGTGGCAGGGGATTCAGACCATCACAGACTACAAGCCCTCGCCACAGACCTGTGACAACTCCACGTCTCTGCCGAATCAGTTGAACGACTTCTTCGCTCGCTTTGAGGCAGACAACACCACCACGGCACAGAAGACCCACCACCTCCTGGCAACCAGGTGTTGATGCTGTCCCCAGACAGCGTGAGGAGAGCTCTCAGGATGACAAATGCACGAAAAGCCCCGGGTCCTGATAATATTCCTGGTTGTGTCCTGAGAGACTGTGCCGAGGAGCTCACAGATGTCTTTACAGACATCTTCAACATTTCGTTGAGCCAGGCTGTTGTCCCCACGTGCCTCAAAACCACCACCATCATCCCATTCCCGAAGAAGCCGTCTCCCTCCTGCTTCAATGACTACCACCCTGTCGCACTCACTCCTATCCTCATGAAGTGCTTCGAGCGGCTAGTCATGCGGCATATCAAGTCTGCCCTCCCCCCCGCCCTGGACCCTTTCCAGCTTGCATATCAATCCAACCGTTCGACCGATGACGCCATCTCCACTGCCCTCCACTCAGCCCTCACCCACCTGGAGACAAAAGACTCTTATGTCAGAATGCTGTTCATAGACTTTAGCTCAGCATTCAACACAATCATTCCTCAGCAGCTCATTCATAAACTGGACCAGCTGGGACTCAACACCTCCCTGTGCAACTGGCTGCTGGACTTCCTGATGGGGAGACCACAGACTGTACGGGTCGGCAGCAACTCCTCCAGCACCATCACACTGAACACGGGGGCCCCCCAAGGATGTGTGCTAAGCCCCCTCCTCTTCACTCTGCTGACCCATGACTACACACCAACATCCACCTCAAATCTCTTCATTAAGTTTGCAGATGACATGACTGTGGTGGGTCTCATCAACAATGGCAATGAGACAATCTACAGGAGTGAGGTGAGCCGCTTGGCCATGTGGTGCAAGGACAACAATGAACGTGGAGAAGACGAAGGAGATTGTTGTGGACTTCAGGAGAGAGCACACCCAGCATGCTCCACTATCTATCGACGGTGCTGCAGTGGAGAGGGTGAGCAGCACCAAGATTCTGGGTGTGCACATCTCTGAAGACCTGTCCTGGAGCAACAACACTGCATCACTGGCCAAAAAAGCCCAACAGCGTCTGTACTTCCTCCGCAAACTGAGGAGAGCAAGAGCCCCAGCCCCCATCATGCACACTTTCTACAGAGGTACCATCGAGAACATTCTGACCAGCTGCATCACCATGTGGTACGGCACCTGCACCGTGTCCTGCTGCAAGTCTCTGCAGCACATTGTGAGAGCAGCTGAGAGGATCATTGGTGTCTCTCTCCCTTCTCTAATGTATATTTATAACTCCCACCTCACACGCAAAGCCATCAGGATTGCAGGTGACCCCACCCACCCATCTCACAGCCTCTTCAGCCTGCTGCCATCAGAGAGGAGACTGCAGAGTCTCCGGGCCAAAACCAGCAGGCTCAAGAACAGTTTCTTTCACTAGGCAGTCAGGAGGCTCAACTCCCTCCCTGTTCTGCCCCTCCTCCCCCCTCTGCCCCTTGCCATAGATTCTGCCCGCACACACCCCTGCCCCCCCTTCAGCATCTGACATGTCATCCTCACAGTTTCCCCCCCCAAACACACACACACACACACACACACACATACATCTCATCGTTCATTAACACACTGAACTCAGGGACCACACATCTCACTTTACCTCGCTCATTTGTACTATTCCGCACTACCTCATCTTAACAGCTGCTAGTTTGTTTATACTGCTTATTTCATGTTTACCTGCTATACCTCAAGTGCCCTTGACTGTTTGTTTATTTGCACCAATTTACGTGTGTGTGTGTATACAGTTAGGTCCATAAATATTTGGACAGAGACAACATTTTTCTAATTTTGGTTCTGTACATAACCACAATGAATTTTGAACAAAACAATTCAGATGCAGGCGGCACGGTAGTGTAGTGGTTAGCGCTGTCGCCTCACAGCAAGAAGGTCCAGGTTCGAGCCCCGTGGCCGGCGAGGGCCTTTCTGTGCGGAGTTTGCATGTTCTCCCCGTGTCCGCGTGGGTTTCCTCCGGGTGCTCCGGTTTCCCCCACAGTCCAAAGACATGCAGGTTAGGTTAACTGGTGACTCTAAATTGACCGTAGGTGTGAATGTGAGTGTGAATGTTGTCTGTGTCTATGTGTCAGCCCTGTGATGACCTGGCAACTTGTCCAGGGTGTACCCCGCCTTTCGCCCATAGTCAGCTGGGATAGGCTCCAGCTTGCCTGCGACCCTGTAGAACAGGATAAAGTGGCTAGAGATAATCAGATGAAATTCAGATGCAGTTGAAGTTCAGACTTTCAGCTTTAATTCAGTGGGTTGAACAAAATGATTGCATAAAAATGTGAGGAACTAAAGCATTTTTTAAACACAATCCCTTCATTTCAGGGGCTCAAAAGTAATTGGACAAATTAAATAATTGTAAATAAAATGTTCATTTCTAATACTTCGTTGAAAACCCTTTGTTGGCAATGACTGCCTGAAGTCTTGAACCCATGGACATCACCAGACGCTGTGTTTCCTCTTTTTTAATGCTCTGCCAGGCCTTTAATTCAGCAGTTTTCAGTTGCTGTTTGTTTGTGGGCCTTTCTGTCTGAAGTTTAGTCTTTAACAAATGAAATGCATGCTCAATTGGGTTGCGATCAGGTAACTGACTTGGCCATTCAAGAATATTCCACTTCTTTGCTTTAATAAACTCCTGGGTTGCTTTGGCTTTATGTTTTGGGTCATTGTCCATCTGTATTATGAAACGCCGACCAATCAGTTTGGCTGCATTTGGCTGGATTTGAGCACACAGTATGTCTCTGAATACCTCAGAATTCATCCGGCTGCTTCTGTCCTGTGTCACATCATCAGTAAACACTAGTGACCCAGTGCCACTGGCAGGGCAGCCATGCATGCCCAAACCATCACACTGCCTCCGCCGTGTTTTACAGATGATGTGGTATGCTTTGGCTCATGAGCTGTACCACGCCTTTGCCATACTTTTTTCTTTCCATCATTCTGGTAGAGGTTGATCTTGGTTTCATCTGTCCAAAGAATGTTCTTGCAGAACTGTGCTGGCTTTTTTAGATGTTTTTTAGCAAAGTCCAATCTAGCCTTTTTATTCTTGAGGCTTATGAGTGGCTTGCACCGTGCAGTGAACCCTCTGTATTTACTTTCATGCAGTCTTCTCTTTATGGTAGATTTGGATATTGATACGCCTACCTCCTGGAGAGTGTTGTTCACTTGGTTGGCTGTTGTGAAGGGGTTTCTCTTCACCATGGAAATTATTCTGCGATCATCCACCACTGTTGTCGTCTGTGGGCGTCCAGGTCTTTTTGCATTGATGAGTTCACCAGTGCTTTCTTTCTTTCTCAGGATGTACCAAACTGTAGATTCGGCCACTCCTAATATTGTAGCAATTTCTTGGATGGGTTTTTTCTGTTTTCACAGCTTAAGGATGGCTTGTTTCACCTGCATGGAGAGCTCCTTTGACCGCATGTTTTCTTCACAGCAAAATCTTCCAAATGCAAGCACCACACCTCAAATAAACTCCAGGCCTTTTATCTGCTTAATTGAGAATGACATAACGAAGGAATTGCCCACACCTGCCCATGAAATAGCCTTTGAGTCAATTGTCCAATTACTTTTGGTCCCTTTAAAAACAGGGTGGCACATGTTAAGGAGCTGAAACTCCTAAACCCTTCATCCAATTTTAATGTGGATAACCTCAAATGAAAGCTGAAAGTATGGAATTTATGTCCATGTCCATTATATAACTATAACTTGAATATGTTTCAGTAAACAGATAAAAAAAAAAATTGCGTCGGTGTCCAAATATATATGGACCTAACTGTATATGTATGTATATATGAGTGTTTAGTCTTTGTCTAGGTCTTATCTAGTGTTTACACTGTTTATATTGTCTGAGTGTTTAGTCTATGTCTGGTTCCTATCTAGAGTGTTTATACTGTTTATATTGTTTGTTTGTTTGTTTGTTTGTTTGTTTTTTCAATGATTCTATTTTTATTTATTGCACTGCCTGTTTGCACCGTGGGTCAGAGAGGACTGAAATTTCATCTGTGCTGTATGTCGAGCATGTATGGCATATTTGACAATAAAGTTGACTTGACTTGATAAAACAGGTTACGTAAAGGCCACTTATAGACCCCTCTCATAGTTGGCCAATCTTCTATTGACTGGATTTGGAGTGTGATGATGAGAAATACAGTGGGGCAAAAAAGTATTTAGTCAGTCACCAATTGTGCAAGTTCTCCGACTTAAAAAGATGAGAGAGGCCTGTAATTTTCATCATAGGTATACCTCAACTATGATAGACAAAATGAGGAAAAAAAATCCAGAAAATCACATTGTCTGATTTTTAAAGAATTTATTTGCAAATTATGGTGGAAAATAAGTATTTGGTCAATAACAAAAGTTCATCTCAATACTTTGTTATATACCCTTTGTTGGCAATGACAGAGATCAAACGTTTTCTGTAAGTCTTCACAAGGTTTTCACACACTGTTGCTGGTATTTTGGCCCATTCCTCCATGAATGAATCTCCTCTAGAGCAGTGATGTTTTGGGGCTGTCGCTGGGCAGCATGGACTTTCAACTCCCTCCAAAGATTTTCTATGGGGTTGAGATCTGGAGACTGGCTAGGCCACTCCAGGACCTTGAAATGCTTCTTACGAAGCCACTCCATCGTTGCCCGGGCAGTGTGTTTGGGATCATTGTCATGCTAAAAGACCCAGCCACGTTTCATCTTCAATGCCCTTGCTGATGGAAGGAGGTTTTCACTCAAAATCTCACGATACATGGCCCCATTCATTCTTTCCTTTCCACAGATCAGTCGTCCTGGTCCCTTTGCAGAAAAACAGCCCCAAAGCATGATGTTTCCACCCCCATGCTTCACAGTAGGTATGGTGTTCTTTGGATGCAGCTCAGCATTCTTTCTCCTCCAAACATGACAAGTTGAGTTTTTACCAAAAAGTTCTATTTTGGTTTCATCTGACCATATAACATTCTCCCAATCCTCTTCTGGATCATCCAGAATCCTCTCTAGCAAACTTGAGACGGGCCTGGACATGTACTGGCTTAAGCAGGGGGACACGTCTGGCACTGCAGGATTTGAGTCCCTGGCGGCGTAGTGTGTTACTGATGGTAGCCTTTGTTACTTTGGTCCCAGCTCTCTGCAGGTCATTCACTAGGTCCCCCCGTGTGGTTCTGGGATTTTTGCTCACCGTTCTTGTGATCATTTTGATCCCATGGGGTGAGATCTTGCATGGAGCCCCAGATCGAGGGAGATTATCAGTGGTCTTGTATGTCTTCCATTTTCTAATAATTGCTCCCACAGTTGATTTCTTCACACCAAGCTGCTTACGGTACCTATTGCAGATTCAGTCTTCCCAGCCTGGTGCAGGTCTACAATTTTGTTTCGGGTGTCCTTTGACAGCTCTTTGGTCTTGGCCATAGTGGAGTTTGGAGTGTGACTGTTTGAGGTTGTGGACAGGTGTCTTTTATACTGATAATGAGTTCAAACAGGTGTCATTAATACAGGTAACGAGTGGAGGACAGAAGAGCCTCTTAAAGAAGTTGTTACAGGTCTGTGAGAGCCAGAAATCTTGCTTGTTTGTAGGTGACCAAATACTTTTCCCCATAATTTGCAAATAAATTATTTAAAAATCAGACTATGTGATTTTCTAGATTTTTTTCCTCATTTTGTCTCTCATAGTTGAGGTATACCTATGATGAAAATTACAGGCCTCTCTCATATTTTTAAGTGGGAGAACTTGCACAATTGGTGACTGACTCAGTACTTTTTTGCCCCATTGTATGTGGTTTATTGCTGTCAAAACAAACACGTAACTACCAAGCAAGCCAATTATAAATAGATAGGCAAGCACAAATGGCCACGATTTCATATGTTCACCTCTGCATAATTCATGCAGCTTAGGCTCTTTACATTCAAGAGAACCAAAGCTCTAGCCTATCATTAACCAAAAGTTTGAGGGGGAGAAGTGTTTTCCATTTTGGCACTATTTATCTTTGTCTTCTCTTTCGTGGTGTGTGGTGGAATGTCTGTGGAATAGGCTACAAATGTTGTTTGAAGGATGATTGGTTGAATGGTATCATAACTAATCACAGCAGCATTGCGTTGTGCAATTTGTTAAGAGCCTAATTTTAGATCTGTTTGTCAGGCTTACCTACCAAAAAATCAGCAAAATATTAAAACTATAAAATGTGTCAAGCAGGCTAATTCTTACACAGAATAGACCTAAAAGGCTAAAAATGTAATTGGGATTTAGGAAAAACCTCCAGATCTGTTTTATTCTTCTTGTCTGTAGCCTAGGTATGAAATGCTATGTTTATCCAAAGTTTTGGCTGTTTTTTAAAAATAGAATTTTGAGGTATAAGTACAGGTTTAAAGGCTGTCATTCCAAATAATATTATTAAACAAATGTTAATCAAGCATATGTCAGTGCACAGTGTGAAGGGTTTTCCTAGATGTCCTTGCATAGTTTAGATATAATCAACAATAGCATTAGCATCCAACTTCATCTTTTACATTGTTTCTTTATTCAGGTTGAAGATAGTGGCAGCTCAAAAGATGACAGGGAGAGTCCAGGAAAGTGCCAGAATGAGGGATCAGTGCCCCAATATTTCAGCAGCCCCAGTTCAGACAGTTACCGCCTGGAGCAGTTTTTCAGTTACCACCCCCAGCAAAAGCCCAAAAACCTGTCTCTACAAAGATTGTTCAGCTGTAGAGATGGTACTAACCGTAAATGGCTTACATACTGTGAGGAGAATCACACACTTTATTGTCTGTAACATATTTCTCTTTAAAATGCAAGCATAGAAGTGACTGTAAAATAGCAGTATAAAAGACAATGTCTATGTTCATTTTTGTTTAGGAGATGCAAGTGATGTTTAGTCGTTCTTGAATATTAGGTGTTCTTGAGTTCTTGAATAAACAATCATAAATAGTTCATCTGTGTGGGTTTTGTTATGACAGACAATATACCACTATAGTATAGTATACTATAGTATAGTGGGCCTATTTGGGGGGAAAGTCCAGGGCCGTTTTTTGGTCCCAGTCTGTCCCTGCCTTTAAATAAGCAGCAGTGAAAACCAGGAAGTGAGTTCAGGGGAGAAGGAATTCCTGTCCCAGATCCGGATCAGTGCTGGTGTGAGAGATCCGTAATCTCCGGAGTGGACCATGACAATCTGATTACTATTATCCACAACTGTTCGTCTGTTGAAGACCCTGGTTTTGTTTCTTTTGTTCATTCTTGTGCTCTCCTTGTCTTTGCAGGATTCAGTCGAATGGAGAGTGAAAAGAGAGGTGACTGGATTGCAAGCGGTTTCTGCCTCCATGGACATGAATGTGGTGAACTCCTTAAAGCTGGGGAATTCTTTTCCTTCTGTGAGACACAGTGTCACTTAGCGATTCCACCTTGAGGCTAACTACTCAGGCAGTTTTCTGATCAATTTCTGATTTTCCTCACAGTCATTTAAGATGTTTAAGCCTTTTACGTGAGGCATGGCTTGCAGACAGGCATTTAAGAAATCAGAGAAATTTCTCAGTCCTTCAGCATCCTTTGACTGGATTTTGGGCCAGTTGGATAACTTTTCTCTGAAGGCCTTTTGGATGATAAATGGCTGCCCATACCTCTGATTGAGCTTGTTCCAAGTATCACTGTACACTTCGCTGTTGCTGCAATAGAAAGTCCCTTCTAAACACTTGAGAGCAGAGCCACCTACATATCATTTGAGGTAGTGCAGCTTATCAGCAGTGGAGATGTTCTTTCTATCTATGAGTGACATAAATGAAGCTTTCCACTCAACAAAGTCAATTGGATTGCCATTAAACACAGTGGGCTCTGACATTGGAAGCCTGTTAATAGTGATGCTGTCCTGAACAGCTTGTGCTAGGCAAGATACATCAATGGGAGGAGATGGAACGTTGGCTGTCTGAAGATGTGTTGTGGCTGGACGAAGAATGTAGCTGTGTGGCATAGAGTCATGAAAGGACTGAAAAGACTGGTTGTCAGACTCCTCTTTCACTTCTCTGTTGTAGGCTTCAAGTCTGGCCTGAGCAGCCTTTAGGTCTCTTTCAGCTTGCATTTGTTTTAATTCAGCTTTGTATTTTTCCCATTCCCTCCTTTGTTCCTCCTCTAGGGCTCTTATCTTCTCCTTTTGTTTCTTTCCCTCCATCAACGCCTTATACTCAACCTCCTTTGCAGCTACATCTGCCGCCGCTTCTGCCCACTTGGCTGCAACACCGGAGTGCTTGGAGTAATGACTAGAGTTCAATTCTGAAGCAGAACCATAAATGGACCAGGCATAGTCAGGCTCCAGCAGCTCACGCAAGCGCCTTCCTTCATGTTCTGCATCATATTCACCATTTACGCCAGTCAGTCTTTCATACAGAATTTTAACAATGTCACTCATTACAGCAGTGCAAGTATCAACTTTGCACCTTAGCTCTGTGTCTGGTGTGCCTCGCACTCTCAGTTCATCCTAAACTTTCATAATGTCCGTTTTGCTTTTTTCCAGTTCGTCTGCAAGGAATGCCAGATGCTTTTCTGTCAGCTCAGATTTTAGTTCTTGCCATGTTTTACGAGCTTGGGCTTTCCACTGTTCATAAAGGCTAACAAGTTTCTTTTCCCTTTTGCTCTATTCTTCTCTACGATATGCTAGCATTTTTTCAGTGGGAATTCGCACGCGCTCAGAGCGCCTAGCTAAATCTGTAGCATCTTGTTCATCATCATTTAACAGTTCAGCAAGAAGTTTTTGCTTGGTTTCTAAAGTCTCTTTCAGATCATGTCTGACAGCACCTTGTTTTGTTTCTTTTTCAAGCATTTCCTTGCATTCTTCTATTGCCTTTCAAAGGATAGCGATCTGCTCCTCCTTATCCTTGCTGGACAGATTAGCATAATTTCCCTCCATCTTCATTATCCTTTGTCCTTTCGTCCTTTAATCCATGTTGCTCCTTTTACCACCACACCGTCTTCAACTGACCACTGTCCTTGTCCTTTTCTCATCTCATCTCATTATCTCTAGCTACTTTATCCTGTTCTACAGGGTCGCAGGCAAGCTGGAGCCTATCCCAGCTGACTACGGGCAAAAGGCGGGGTACACCCTGGACAAGTCGCTAGGTCATCACAGGGCTGACACATAGACACAGACAACCATTCACACTCACGTTCACACCTACAGTCTAACCTGTTAGCCTAACCTGCATGTCTTTGGACTGTGGGGGAAACTGGAGCACCCGAAGGAAACCCACGCGGACACGGGGAGAACATGCAAACTCCGCACAGAAAAGCCCTCGCCGGCCACGGGGCTCAAACCCGGACCTTCTTGCTGTGAGGCGACAGCACTAACCACTACACCACCGTGCCACCCTTGTCCTTTTCATCCAGAAAAATATTCCTTTCCGTTTGTAGAAGTTGTCTTTTTCCTCCATTGAAGTGTTCGATGCAGCAGGTTAGCTGGAGAGGTGAAGTTCTTACTGTATGGATCCCATAAGAATGTGATGGCAATGATCTTGGCTGCTGGTGAAGTTCATGGTTTATTTCCTTTTTAACACTTTCAATAAACTTGGCAAACAACAACCACCATAAGAGCTTGTGCCTCCTTATGGGTCTGTAATCTGTAAAACTGTTCAACTTTATGCATATGCATCTGTCTCTGACGAGTGCCGTAACCTTACTGAGTATTCAATAGCAAGTAAAAGGAAAGTAAACAAATTGGCATTGACCTTTATCAAAATAAAAGCCTGCTTTTCACATTAATCCATAGGGTGGCTTAAGGCCTCTGTACTCTGAGCAATCTTAACTAATGAGCAATCCTTTATGCAAATATAAAAAAAAATCATCTCACAAATATTACACAGGTAATCAACTTGAAATAATAAACCTTTCAGGGGTTATTTACACAAAGCATTATCTCAAAATCAGTGCATATGCATGAAAGCAATGTAAAGCAAAAGGTTTTTCCTTTTAAATAATGTTTTGAAAACAAATAGACCTACTGTACATTTCGGGTTATTTTAAGCAGTTATAACAATGTCTCTACTCCTTTATATTTGCTCACAGGCAGATTTCTCTTCTTTGTATTTTATTTCATTTCTGGTGCCCCATGATCCTCCTTCTCCTCAGTGACAGAAACTAAAATACATCATGTATTTTAGTTTCTGTCATGACCTGAAGATAGGAAGCAAACACTGGTCACAGCAGGAAGCTGAGTGGCAATCAGCTTTTATTGTGCAGTTTGATCAGGTTACAGTGAAAATATAAATGTGTGAATAACATGGACAATAGCAACTTCAGAAGGTGAAAGACACTTTCTTTTTGATGCTGGGAAACTTACTCATAGTCAGCAAATAATGCAAGAACCTCAATTTCTAGTATAATAATAATAATAATAGGCGGCACGGTGGTGTAGTGGTTAGCGCTGTCGCCTCACAGCAAGAAGGTCCTGGGTTCGAGCCCCGGGGCCGGCGAGGGCCTTTCTGTGTGGAGTTTGCATGTTCTCCCCGTGTCTGCGTGGGTTTCCTCCGGGTGCTCCGGTTTCCCCCACAGTCCAAAGACATGCAGGTTAGGTTAACTGGTGACTCTAAATTGACCGTAGGTGTGAATGTGAGTGTGAATGGTTGTCTGTGTCTATGTGTCAGCCCTGTGATGACCTGGCGACTTGTCCAGGGTGTACCCTGCCTTTCGCCCGTAGTCAGCTGGGATAGGCTCCAGCTTGCCTGCGACCCTGTAGAAGGATAAAGCGGCTAGAGATGAGATGAGATAATAATAATAATAATAATAAAAACCTCATCAGGAACTAAAACTTTACTGGGATTCTAGGATCCTCAGAAGCTGGATTTTACGTCTGACTTCAACAAAATTTTATTGTGTCATGAACAGATAAAATATTGGTCCTATATTCACAATTATTACATGCACTAAAGTAGAACAAAATTCATAGCATCTTAAAAACCAGGCTTAATAAGACTGCATAGGCTTATTATACTTACTCAATATATTTATCTTGATCCTAAGCTTGGGTTTCTGTCAATGTGGAGTTTCAAACTCTCCCGCTTCATGCCTACTGTTCCTGGAACAGGTTCTAGAACCCTGGCCAGGACCCTGCCAAGGCCCTGAGTGGTAATAAAGTAATGCTGCATTCAACTTACCTTGGAAGTAATAATTTGCAGGTCAAAATAAACATAATTTTCAACCTTGGCACATTCAACATACAAAGTTAAAAAAAAAACATGGATGCCTTCATGCTCATCTTTCTGATCAACAAAAGATGAACATGATCAACTATCTGTGATGAGTAAAGTATATTTTATGTAGTCTGTACAATCAGTGGTATAGATTTAAAAATAAAATATATCTGTTGATTGATCTAAAGCAAGTATTTTTACAGTACCAATCAAAAGCTTGGACACACCTACTCATTCATAGGTATTTTAACTATTTTCAACATTGTAGAACAATACTGAAGACATCAACACTATGAAATAACATCTGGAACATATATGGAATTATGTGGGAAACAAAAAAGTGTTTAAAAAAACATGTTTCAGATTTCAGATTCTTCAAAGTAGCCACCCTTTACCTTGATGACAGCTTTACACACTATATGCGTGACTAATGAATAACAGAAATGACAGTCCATCATTACTTTAAGACATGAAGTGTCTTTTAATTAATAAACAATAAAGAAAAAACCAGTGAATTAGAAGGCATGTCCAAGCTTTTATAAAAATAATAATAATAATAATAATAATCAGTTACAGTTATAGGGCGGCACGGTGGTGTAGTGGTTAGCGCTGTCGCCTCACAGTAAGAAGGTCTGGGTTCGAGCCCCATGGCTGGCGAGGGCCTTTCTGTGTGGAGTTTGCATTCTCTCCCCTTGTCCGCGTGGGTTTCCTCCGGGTGCTCCGGTTTCCCCCACAGTCCAAAGACATGCAGGTTAGGTTAACTGGTAACTCTAAATTGACCGTAGGTGTGAATGTGAGTGTGAATGGTTGTCTGTGTCTATGTGTCAGCCCTGTGATGACCTGGCGACTTGTCCAGGGTGTACCCCGCCTTTCGCCCGTAGTCAGCTGGGATAGGCTCCAGCTTGCCTGCGACCCTGTAGAAGGATAAAGCGGCTAGAGATAATGAGATGAGATGAGATGAGTTACAGTTATATAGCGCCTTTTTCATACCCAAGGTTGCTTTACAATTATAAGGGAAAAAAGAAAAAAGTCCACCAAAAGAAGGTCAGGATGTTATTCCAATGGTGTAGCAGCCACAGTCCCACCAAAAGACGCAAGAAAATAAGTCCAATACCGCCTGCACAGCCGCTGAGCAACATCACTTTGAACAGCGCGCCATGGATCCACAAAGTGAACACAGAAGCACCGCCATGCAGAGTACTGGTATGTCCCAAACCACCTGCACAGCTGCCACAATGCCACCGAGCAACATCACTCAGAACACCGCGCCAAGCACAAAAGCACTGCCACACAGAGCGCTGGACAACCATGATGTTAAGAAAGCAACGAGCTCACTGCAGTCCATCGCGAGGAGCATAGGCATCACCCATGGTGACAGGGGCGGTTCTAGCCATTTTGGGGCCCTAGGCGAAATACAGACATGGGGCCCTCAAAAGTCAGTCTTGAAACACACATACAGAATAATGGTCATCCCTACTTGGCACATGCCATATCTCCTTGCTGTTATTTCAGAAAAAAAGATAGCAAACTGCCACTAACAATGTGCCCCAAGTAAGCTCCACAGTGAAACAGGTTTGAGATTACTCCAGCATTTGCCAAAATTCTGACAGTGTTTATTGCTCAGATCAAACCAGAAAGAGAGAGAGCGACAAGGCAAACAACAGAAGAAGAGACAGTAGAGAGAGATAGCCAATTTTAAGAGTCAATCTCCATATTTTAATAAAACAAGGATATCTGAAATCCAATTATTATTTTTACTCCACAGATACATATTACCAGATATAAAATTATCTTATTCTTATCAGAAGTAGAACACAAATGGATACATATTACCAGATACACATTACCAGAGATACAAAATGATCTTACTGTTATCAGAACTACAACACAAATGGATATTACTCTATCGAAACCTCTACATTTCAATGGGATAAGACTGATGCCAAGATAAATGTACGAGAGAGAGAGAGAGAGAGAGAGAGAGAGAGAGAGAGTTTGTGTGTGTGTGAGAGGGAGGGAGGGAGGGAGGGAGGGAGGGAGGGAGAGAGAGAGCCATTTAGTGACAGGCAATACAGTGGTTGAGAGACAGATACAGAGGGATTGTGAGTTTGTAAAGGATGCAGCCAGTACATTATTGAAATGTCCTTAATCTCCAAAATTCCATTGTTCATGTATTCCATCACCATTCCATAATGGGGTGTAGGTGAGTGAGTGAGTGTGTGTGTGTGTGTGTGTGTGTGTGTGTGTGTGTGTGTGTGTGAGAGAGAGAGAGAGAGAGAGAGAGAGAGAGAGTGTTTGTGTGTGTGCGGGGGGGGGGGGGGGGGGTAGAGAAAGAGAGAGGTATGAGTTTTTAAAGGTTGCAGCCAGTGCATTACTGAAAAGTCCTTAATCTCCAAATGTCCATTGTTCATCATAATCATATGAGAAAGAAAGTCCTACTTGTTGCTGACTTCTCCAAAGTCTTTTGGAGCACAAGGAACACATTCCTCAACAGAGGCCCTGTCCACACGGCAACGGATTCAGGTGAATCCGATACAATTGTTTATCGTTTCGGCCTGGCGTCCACACGGCACCGGCGTTTTGGGTGCCCCAAAACGCAATCTTTTGAGAACGGGTCCCAGAGTGGAAAGATCTGGCAACGTTGCCGTTGCGAAGTCGTCTGGATGAGTAGAACGAATTTGTTTACGATGACGTCACAACCACATGACTGTGAGTGCTTCACGCCAGGTAGAAGTGTAACGAACTCGATGCGAGTTGTCAACAAATCCTATAACTTGGTTCATGAAACGCGCTTACAAAATATTTTCACTGTGAATATTTATTGTGTAATGGTGCAAAGTGAGAGAGAGAGAGAGAGAGAGAATAGCCCTTAGGGCAGAGTCAATCCTGCCAGCAAAAATAGGGAAAAAAGGAGCGATCTCACCTCTTCAGATGTTGGTTTAAGTCCTACAATACATTCCTCAAAAAGGGCGTAGAAGAACAAATTAATCCATCATCGTGTAGCATTCAATTTATTCCGGACCATTAAAGACGCCGCCTTCCGCGTAGAATCATACGTCATCCTCGCCGCTATATTGGATGAGTCAAAGCGGAGAATAAAGATGCCTCATTCATGTGCTGCGTTTAACTGTACCAACAGGTTTGCCATCCAAACGAGATCACATGGGATTACCTTTCACAGGTGAGACTTGAAAAATACTTTTCATTGTATTTGGTCATTATAATGTAATTTTATGAACAGATTTTTCTGACTTTGTGGCTAATATGAAGTCTCGCGCATAATAGTTTATGCGCATGCGTCCTTACTTCTTCTATTGTTCTGGTGTCTCCGAAGGGACCGTCTTACAGCGCCCCTAGAGGTGTGGCATGTGTATTGTATCGTTTTCAGCAAGCGTTGCATTGCCATATGGACCTGATATTTTACTGATCGTTGCCCATGTGGACACGATATTTTTTTAAATAACATCTCATTGCCGTTGTCGTGTGGATGTAGCCAGAGTCAACAGCGGAGGTTGAGGCTGTAGCAGACTCAGGCGGTTTGAAAAATGTAGTTAGTGTTAGGGTTTTGCTGGGATTCGAACCTGGTTCGTTGGTGTGATAATCCAGCAAACCCCCACTAGGCCACCAGGGGGATGACTCAAATGCAGAGGCGTGAGGCGGAAGTAGAAAAAGAATCAAAAGGTTTATTTAAACTATATACACTATATACAAGGCAAAACAAAAGACAAAAAAAAACCCAAAGAGTATAATCCAAAAGAAAAGCAAAGTGCAAAAATACAAAAGCTAAGAGGATCAAAAAACACAGTACAAAGGAAACTGGAGATAAACATAACAGCACAAAGACTCCGTGACAAGAGGACTGAACTCAGGGGTATAAATAGACAAACTAATTAAGGACACAGGTGAAGATGATTAGGCAATTAACACAAACACAAAACACAGGAACAGTGGCGGCCTCTAGAGGCCAAAATAAACACGACATGAAAAGGAAATAACAGCGGCCTCTAGAGGCCAAAACAGTCCTAGTCCTAACAGGACCCCCCCCTCTAGGAGCGTCTCCTGACGTTCCCAGGGCGATCCGGATGGGCCGAATGGAAGTCCCAACATAGTTCTTTATCAAGGACATCCCGAGCAGGAACCCAGCAGCGCTCCTCAGGACCATAGCCCTCCCAGTCCACCAGATATTGCAACCCGCCGCGGACCCGGCGGGAGTCAAGCAGGCGATTCACAGTGAACACAGTCTGCCCCTGGAAGATGCGGGGGGGTTGGGGGTTCCTAGGGGCAGGGGCATACGTAGACGTCAGTACGGGCCGTAACAGGGAAACATGGAAAGTGGGGTTGATCCTCAGAGTCCGGGGCAACTGGAGCCGGTAGGAGACAGGGTTCACCCTGCGCACCACCTTGAAGGGGCCAATGTAGCGAGGAGCAAGCTTGCGGTTCTCCACCCGCAGTGGAAGGTCCTTAGTGGACAGCCAAACACGCTGCCCAGGGCGGAAAGCGTGTGCAGGTCTTCTATGGCGGTTGGCCTGAGTCTGGTTGGTTCTGGAGGTCTGTATGAGGGTCTTCCTGACCTTGCTCCAGGTCTTGCGACACCGTCTCACATATTGGTTGACCGAGGGCACCCCCGCGTCCTCCTCCTGGTCCGGGAACAGAGGTGGCTGGAACCCGAATTGGCACTGGAATGGCGACAGCTTGGTGGCCGATGACTGCAGGGTGTTGTGGGCGTACTCCGCCCATGGCAGCCAGGTGCTCCACGATGTCGGGTTATCCATAGCCAGGCCTCGCAGGGTGGTTTCCAGGTCCTGGTTGAGCCTCTCCGTCTGACCATTGGACTGTGGGTGAAACCCAGAGGAGAGGCTGGCAGTGGCTCCGATGACCTTGCAGAACCCGTGCCACACTCGGGAGGAGAACTGGGGCCCTCGGTCTGAGACGATGTCCTGTGGAAGACCAAAGACTCGGAAGACATGATTAAACAAAAGTTTCGCAGTTTCAAGAGCAGAGGGGAGTTTGCACAGTGGTATGAAGCGGCAGGCCTTGGAGAATCTGTCAACTAAGACCAAAATGACCGTGTTACCTTGTGACTCAGGGAGACCCGTGATAAAGTCGACTGCCACGTGGGACCAGGGACGCCGGGGAATGGTCAGAGGATGCAGGAGACCCTGGGGACGCTGTCGTGGGTTCTTGGTTCTGGTGCAAACCTCACAGGACAGGACAAATGACCTTACTTCCTTCTCCATGTTAGGCCACCAGAAGCGTCTTTTCAGGAAGTCCAGGGTCCTCCGAGCTCCCGGGTGGGCGGTGAGAGGGGAAGAGTGACCCCACTGGAGAACCTTGGCCCGGGCTTGATGTGGGACGTACAAGAGGCCTGGTGGCCCCGTCCCAGGACCGGGGTCCTGGCGTTGGGCTCGTCGGACAGCCTCCTCAATACCCCAGCGGACAGGGGCCACAATCCGGGACACAGGGATAATAGGCCCGACTTCATTCTCCCTGTTAGTGGCAGAGAACAGTCTGGACAGTGCGTCAGGTTTGGTGTTCTTGGAGCCGGGGCGGTATGAGAGGGTGAAGTCAAACCGACTGAAAAACAGGGCCCACCTAGCCTGTCGAGGGTTCAGTCTCTTGGCTTGCTGGAGGTACTCCAGGTTCTTGTGGTCAGTCCAAACCAGGAATGGATGTTGTGCTCCCTCCAGCCAGTGCCTCCACTCCTCAAGGGCCAGTTTGACCGCTAGCAGTTCTCGATCCCCCACATCGTACCGGGACTCAGCAGGACTCAGACGGTGGGAGAAGTAAGCGCAGGGGTGCAGCTTTCCTTCCGAACGTTGAGAGAGCACCGCGCCGACACCACTGTCCGAGGCGTCCACCTCCACGATGAATGGTTGGGAGGTGTCCGGGAGAACCAGAATGGGTGCCGTGCAGAAGCGGTCCTTGAGGTCTTTGAACGCCTTTTCTGCCTGAGGAGACCAGCCATAAGATCCACCTGTCCCTTTGGTGAGGTCTGACATGGGTGCTGCCACAGAACTGAAGTTCCTGATGAACTTGCGGTAGAAGTTAGCGAATCCTAAGAACCGCTGAACCTCCTTAACGGACTTGGGAGTAGGCCAATCCTGGACGGCCAGGGTCTTGGCAGGGTCCATTTGGAGTTGGCCTGTCCGTACAATAAATCCCAGAAAGGAGACCTCGGGAACATGAAATTCGCATTTCTGGGCCTTGGCGAACAGATTGTTCTGTAGCAGCCTCTGGAGAACCTGGCGGACATGGTGGCGGTGCTCCTGCACGGTCTTGGAAAAGATAAGGATGTCGTCGAGGTAGACAAAAACGTATAGGTTAATCATGTCCCTTAAGACGTCGTTGATTAGGGCCTGAAAAACAGCTGGTGCGTTGGTGAGTCCGAAGGGCATCACCTGGTATTCGTAGTGCCCAGACGGGGTGTTAAAGGCAGTCTTCCACTCGTCTCCCTGTCGGATACGGATGAGGTGGTATGCGTTCCGTAGGTCCAACTTGGTGAAGACGGTGGCGCCTTGGAGCAGGTCGAAAGCTGTGGACATCAGCGGAAGGGGATATCGGTTGCGCACAGTGATCTTATTCAGGCCCCTGTAATCAATACATGGTCGGAGCCCCCCATCCTTCTTGCCGACAAAGAAGAAGCCGGCTCCAGCAGGTGAAGTGGAGGGTCGAATAAACCCAGAGACCAGGGCATCTTTGAGGTATTCCTCCATGGCCTTGCGTTCTGGCTGAGAGAGTGAAAACAGTCTGCCACGAGGAGGGGTAGTCCCAGGGAGCAAGTCGATGGCACAGTCGTAGGCCCGGTGCGGAGGAAGAACGGCGGCCCTGCTCTTGCTGAATACCTCCTTGAGATCCCAGTACTCTGTGGGAACTTGAGATAACTCGGTGAGATCAGGGGGCTCGGCAGGAGACACAGGAGAGCTAGAGAGCAGACAAGAGGCATGGCATGCAGGGCCCCATTCCACAACCTGGCTTGTTACCCAGTCTATGCGAGGGTTGTGGCGAGTAAGCCAAGGAAGGCCTAGAATAACTGGGAACTCAGGTGAAGGAATCAGGTGCAGGGATATTTCTTCCTTGTGACCTTGAGACTGGAGGAAAACTGGAGAAGTAACTTGGGTGACTCTTCCATCACCTAACGCTTGGCCATCGAGGGCAGACACAGACAGTGGGACTTCAAGAGGTGCAGTCGGAATATTGATGCTTTGGGCGAAGTGAATATCCATAAAGTTCCCAGCCGCCCCTGAGTCTATCAAAGCTTGACAAGAGTGGACAGACTCACCCCAGGAGATGGAGACCGGGATGTAGATTCCTTGGCCAGGGAGTCCGGGAGAGAGGGTAGGCCCCGTCACAACCCTCCCTCGGCTGGACGGGGCGGTCCTTTTCCCAAGAGTTCGGGACATGATGCTCGGAAGTGACCAGGCTTGCCACAGTAGATGCAGCACTTGTCCCTCCTTCTGCGCTCCCTCTCAGATGCGGAGAGGCGAGTACGACCCACTTGCATGGGTTCTGGACAGTCACTGAAGGAGGTAGATGGTCTCCAGGTAGAGGTAGGGAGGCTGGGGGGGCTCAAGGCTTGGTGGCGTTCTCTCATCCTGTTGTCCAGACGAATAGCATGTGAGATGAGGGTTTCGAGGTCACTTGGGCATCCAATAGAGGCCAGACCGTCCTTGATGGGGTCAGACAGACCATGGTGGAAGGCTGACACCAGGGCAGTCTCGTTCCATCCACTTACTGCTGCGAGTGTTCGGAACGAGATGGCGTAATCTGCGACGCTTCCTCCTTGCCGGATGGACATGAGCTTTCGGGCTGCGTCGGTACTGATGTCTGCCTGATCGAAGACCCGAAGCATCTCTTCAGAAAACAGCTGGAAATCAAAGCACTCAGGTCCCTGTCTTTGCCAGATAGCAGTAGCCCAGGCTCGCGCCTTACCAGCTAATAAGGTGATCACAAAGGCAATCTTGCGGCGATCCGTAGTGTAGGTGGTAGGCTGAAGCTCAAAGGTGAGTTGACACTGGGTAAGGAACTCTCGGCACTCACTGTGCTTGCCGTCATACCTCTGTGGTGCAGGAAGGCTGGGTTCGCGAGGTGAAGAAGGCAGCATTGCAGGAGGCACTGGAGCAGGAGTGGGAGCTGGATCAGGAGCAGGAACTGGATCAGGAGCAGGAGATGCAGGCAGAGATGTCAGCTGTGCCAGGGTTTTCCCAATTTGCTGAAGCAGTTCCTCGTGGCGAGCGAGGGCCTCACGTTGGCTGGTGAGCGTACGTCCATGAGCGTCCATGGTCGCTCCGAAGCGTGTCAAAGCTGCCATAATTCCCTGAAGGTTGGCCGGGTAGACAGTTGAAGCAGCCTCTGCTGAGTCGGTCATGACGGAGTCTTTCTGTTAGGGTTTTGCTGGGATTCGAACCTGGTTCGTTGGTGTGATAATCCAGCAAACCCCCACTAGGCCACCAGGGGGATGACTCAAATGCAGAGGCGTGAGGCGGAAGTAGAAAAAGAATCAAAAGGTTTATTTAAACTATATACACTATATACAAGGCAAAACAAAAGACAAAAAAAAACCCAAAGAGTATAATCCAAAAGAAAAGCAAAGTGCAAAAATACAAAAGCTAAGAGGATCAAAAAACACAGTACAAAGGAAACTGGAGATAAACATAACAGCACAAAGACTCCGTGACAAGAGGACTGAACTCAGGGGTATAAATAGACAAACTAATTAAGGACACAGGTGAAGATGATTAGGCAATTAACACAAACACAAAACACAGGAACAGTGGCGGCCTCTAGAGGCCAAAATAAACACGACATGAAAAGGAAATAACAGCGGCCTCTAGAGGCCAAAACAGTCCTAGTCCTAACAGTTAGTTTCAGAAGTGCCACTGCATTCTTTTTACTTTGTGCCCTTTTTTTTGTTTAGCACAACCACTCTCATAACTGCGCTTCATCCTGTTTACAGTTCCCTCTGCTTTGGTTTGAATTTCCGTCGTGCACCTGTCTATGTCGTCAGATCATGGACTAGTCCAATGTAAAACAACTTGGGGTGCTGGGACAAATACTATATACACATGAATTCGATATTCTGATGCTATTTTGGTGTGTTTTTCCGTTTATATCGTTGACTACTTAACATCAGAGACAAATTAAAATGACATATATATTGTTTGGTGTTTACCATGACGGGGCTGAACGTTAGGGGCCCCCAAATTTGGGGGGCCCTAGGCAACCACTTTGGTTTGCCTAATGGTAAGTCTGCCCCTGCATGGCGAACCAAGGCCTGGAGGGAACTAACGTCCAAAGCTGGGTCCACCGCTACACCACAACTGGCGGATAAAACACTCAAACAAAAAACCAACATCAAACTACACAAACACAAAAAAGAAAAACAAAAGGGAAAATCAAATAAATCAAAAGCTCTTTTAACCTGTACTGTAAATACAGCATAACTCATTTAAAGGTAAGAAGTGCTACTTTGTTTACTGCTTGATGCCATGCACAGTCACACCATAAACTGAAAGAACTCTGTATAAGAACACTGTTTTAACGAGGACTGAAAGAACAAGCTGTGCAAGACAAGGTTGTTAGGTTGTACAATACTGGGCAAAATTCTTAGGCACATGTAAAGAAATGCTTTAGACCAAAAATGGCTTAAAAAAACCTTATGAAATCAAATGTTTCAATGTTAAAAAAAATACTATAAACAGCAGTAAGCCATAATAAATGAAACAAAGTCAGTATTTGCTGTGAGATAAACCTTTGCTTTAAAAAAAAATAGCAGTTTCAGGTAGAGTTGGTGCAGTTTTATAAGGAAATGAGCTGTCGGTTTTACTGAGCATCTTGCAGAACCAGCCACAGTTCTTCTGGACACTTTGTCACACTTGCTTCTTAATTTTGCAGCAAAACCCAGTAGCCTTCATTATGTTTTCTTTTTTAATGTGAAAAGTGGTCTCTTATATAATGTGCTACTCAGATACAAACTTATTTTTCTGTAACATTTAATTTTGTGCTGGGAAATGAACGTTTGGAACTCTAAAATGTTTTGGTACTGACCCCTCTACTGAAAAAAAAAACACCTTAGACCCCTCTGTCATCCAGAATTACCACCCTGTTTCTCTTCCCCCCTTCCTGTCAAAGACATTTGAACATGCTGTAGCGAACCAACTCTCCTCTTTTCTCTCATGGAACAACCTCCTGAATCCTCACCAGTCTGGCTTCGAAACACTCAACCAAGACTGTGCTTCTTTCCATCAGTGAGGCACTTCATGCAGCACATGCTGCCTCTGTCTCCTCAGTCCTGATTCTCCTTGATCTTTCTGCTGCATTTGACACTGTTAATCACTCCATCCTCCTGTCATCCTTATCAGCTCTAGGGATCTGTGGGACAGCCCTAGACTGGTTCAAGTCCTTCCTCTTTGGTCACTCCTTCCAGGTTCTGTATCAGCACCATGCCCACTTACCACTGGTGTCCCTCAAGGTTCAGTCCTTGGTCAGCTTCTCTTCTCCCTCTACACCCACTCTCTTGGCCCATTTATGTCTGCTCATGGTCTATCCTACCACTGCTATGCTGATGACACCCAACTGTTTCTCTCTTTTCCTCCTTCTGACACACAGATCTCCACTCACATCTCTGCTTGCCTGTGTGACATCCAGAGCAAGATGGACAACAATCACCTGAAACTCAACCCAGGCAAGACAGAGGTAATCTATGTTCCTGCTCCATCCTCTCCACCCCTGGACATTATCATCTCCCTGGGGGACATCTCTAGGTCCCCTTCACCCAGTGCAAAGAACCTAGGGGTCCTGTTTGACAACAAACTCTCTTCCTCAGTGAACATCACTGCAGTGACCCAGACATGTAAATTCCTCCTCTACAACATCCGAAGGAGCCGCCCTTTTCTTACCACCTACTCTACTCAGCTCCTGGTCCAAGCACTGATCCTCTCCTGCTTGGACTACTGCGACTCTCTCCTTGCTGGCCTTCCAGCTTCTGCCATCAGACCCCTGCAGCTCATCCAGAATGCTGCAGCTCGCCTGGTCTACAACCTCCCTCATTCTTCCCATGTCACCCCTCTGCTTGCTGACCTGCACTGGCTACCTATCACAGCTCACATTAAATTTAAGACATTGGTGCTAGCTTACCAGGCTATCAAGAGGTTAGGGCCAGCATACCTTTCATCTCAGAAATATTGCTAAGATAAGAAATTTAATGTCACTACATGATGCAGAAAAACTAGTTCATGCTTTCGTTACCTGCAGGTTGGATTATTGTAATGCCATACTGTCTGGATGTTCCAATAAGTGCATAAACAAGCTCCAGTTAGTTCAAAATGCAGCAGCAAGAGTCCTTACTAAAACTAGAAAATATGACCACATCACCCCTGTCTTATGCACACTGCATTGGCTCCCAATCAAATTTCATATTGATTATAAAATACTACTATTGACCTTTAAAGCACTGAATGGTCTCACACCACAGTACCTGAGTGAACTTCTGGTCCTCTATGACCCGCCACGCCTACTTAGATCAAAAGGTGCAGGCTATCTGTTGGTACCTTGTATAGTGAAGGCTACCATCAGGGGGCAGAGCCTTTTCTTATAAAGCCCCACAGTTATGGAACAGCCCTCCAAGTAATGTTCAGGAATCAGACACAGTCTCAGTGTTTAAGTCTAAGCTGAAAACATATCTGTTTAGTCAAGCCTTTTGTTAATGGTGTTTATGAGGTAAAGGAGTAGATCTGGAGGGTCGTCAGACATAGTGTTTTGGTAAACTGGGATGTATGGATGTTGTCAGTCCCCCACTCACTTGCTCACTTGAGTTTGTTGACAGTGTAGTGGCTGGCTGCTTTATGTCCCGGGGCTCCCTCATGCCTGTGTTACCTTCTAGCTCTCCCCTTTTAGTTATGCTGTCATAGTTAGTTGCCGGAGTCCCTGCTTGTACTCAGTGCAATATGTATACTATTCCTACTTATTCAGGTGACATTGGGCATACCTAACAACCTGTGTTTTCTCTCTCTGCCCCGCCCCCAATCTGTCCCTCTGAGTCACATGTCAGTCCTGGGATCGAGATGCTGACCTCTTCTGCTCCTCGGACCTGCCTGATCCATCCTGGTGCCCTGTGTCTGGTTGGAGTCTCATTGCATCGCTCCTGTGGAGGATGGCCCCATGTGGACAGTTGAAAGTCACACTTGGAGGACGCTCTAGACACTTACAGTAATGCTTTTATGGCTGAGGTCTACCGTTGACTTGCTAATTTAAGGACTGCAGTTGTCATGAACAGTTTTGCACTCAAGTTTCCATCAATGAAGAGTTTATAACATCAATGAAACTGACTTCATGTTAAAACCGTTAATGTTATAGTCATGTTGTCTGTTGTTGTGCAAATGAGGATAGGTTCCCTTTTGAGTCTGGCTCCTCTCGAGGTTTCTTCCTCATGTCATCTGAGGGAGTTCTTCCTTGCCACCATTGCCACAGGCTTGCTCATTGGGGATAGATTCAGGATAAAATTAGCTCATGTTTTAAGTCATTCAAATTCTGTAAAGCTGCTTTGCTACAATGTTTATTGTTAAAAGTGCTATACAAATAAACTTGACTTGACTCCAGTGTCTGTTCCACCCCTACATGCCAGCCAGATCCATATAGTCCGCTACTTCTGGTCACCTGGCCCCTCCTCCTCTTTGCTCCTGCCCAGCCCACTCAAGATTACTCTCTGTCCAGGTTCCCCGTTGGTGGAAAAACCTTCCACTCCCTGCCGACTCCCTGACCACCTTCAAGCACAGACTGAAGACTCACCTCTTTAGGCTGCACCTCTGCCCTTCTTCCCTGCCCACTGTGTAACTGTGTTTCGGCTGTGTACTGTCTAGCCTGCGGTTAGCTGTTTTGAGTTCCCCGAGTTGTATTTTATATGGTTGGTTTGTTTCCTTGGCTGTTTGAGTATTTGTACTTCAACAGAACTAGATATTGCTGTCACTTGTTCATTTGGCACTAGAACTTTCTTGTCTAGAAGTTCATCACTTTGTGTACCTGACTTTTGCACTCATTGTTGTAGGTACAATACCAGTCCTCACATGAGGCACCAAAATTATGTGGGTGCAATTACGTTATTAAATCATCTCATCTCATCTCATCTCATCTCATCTCATCTCATTATCTCTAGCTGCTTTATCCTTCTACAGGGTCGCAGGCAAGCTGGAGCCTATCCCAGCTGACTATGGGAGAAAGGCGGGGTACACCCTGGACAAGTTGCCAGGTCATCACGGGGCTGACACATAGACACAGACAACCATTCACACTCACACCTACAGTCAATTTAGAGTCACCAGTTAACCTAACCTGCATATCTTTGGACTGTGTATGCAAACTCCGCACAGAAAGGCCCTTGTCGGCCACAGGGCTCGAACCCGGACCTTCTTGCTGTGAGGTGACGGTGCTAACCACTACACCACTGTGCCACCCCTCATAAAATATCAGTTTATTAATTTTACTAATCAATCTAATCTCATTATCTCTAGCTGGTTTATCCTGTTCTACAGGGTTGCAGGCAAGCTGGAGCCTATCCCAGCTGACTATGGGCGAAAGGCGGGGTACACCCTGGACAAGTTGCCAGGTCATCACAGGGCTGACACATAGACACAGACAACCATTCACAGTCACATTCACACCTATAGTGAATTTAGAGTCACCAGTTAACCTAACCTGCATGTCTTTGGACTGTGGGAGAAACCGGAGCACCTGGAGGAAACCCACGCGGACACGGGGAGAACATGCAAACTCCGCACAGAAAGGCCCTCGTCGGCCACGGGGCTCGAACCCGGACCTTCTTGCTATGAGGTGACGGTGCTGACCACTACACCACCGTGCCACCCCTCATAAAATATCAGTTCATTAATTTTACTAATCAGTATTTCTATTAATTATTAAAGTAATTAATTAATTACTCTAGTGATACACTAGATCACTGAAGGCAATGTAAATTCTTTGATGGGAGAGGATGGCTTCAACTAATACTGCAGCAAAACAGACAAGACACAGTTTCTTCTAAATATTTTATTTATTAAAATGGGAAAATGGCGGCATGGTGGTGTAGTGGTTAGCGCTGTCACCTCACAGCAAGAAGGTCCGGGTTCGAGCCCCGTGGCCGACGAGGGCCTTTCTGTGTGGAGTTTGCATGTTCTCCCCATGTCCGCGTGGGTTTCCTCCGGGTGCTCCGGTTTCCCCCACAGTTCAAAGACATGCAGGTTAGGTTAACTGGTGACTCTAAATTGACCGTAGGTGTGAGTGTGAATGGTTGTCTGTGTCGATGTGTCAGCCCTGTGATGACCTGGCGACTTGTCCAGGGTGTACCCTGCCTTTCGCCCATAGTCAGCTGGGATAGGCTCCAGCTTGCCTGCGACCCTGTAGAACAGGATAAAGCAGCTAGAGATAATGAGATGAGAAAATCAAGTGAGGATAATACTGATCAGGTACATTCACTAATACGAGCAGCAGTTTAACAAAACAAGGCACAAAAATGGTGATATGAGGTAATAATATTGTGTGTGTGTGTGTTTGCAGGCTAACAAAGAGTTGTTTGCATGTGACAAAGGTGTGAAAAAGGTGGGGGAGGGGCTGTAGGTGCTCTGTTGCCCCTTTTCCACCAAAGCAGTTCCAGGGCTGGTTCGGGGCCAGTGCTTAGTTTGGAGCCGGGTTTTCTGTTTCCACTGACAAAGAACTGGCTCTGGGGCCAGAAAAACCGGTTCCAGGCTAGCACCAACTCTCTGCTGGGCCAGAGGAAAGAACCGCTTATGTCAGCGGGGGGGGCGGAGTTGTTAAGACCAACAACAATAACAAGACCGTGAAAGATCACCATTTTTAAGCGACGAGAAGCAGCAGCTGTAGAAATGCGAAGTTATCCATTATTATTATTGTTGTTGCTGCTGCTGCTTCTTCCGTGTTGTTTTTGCTTTGATATTCATGCCAAGATTTATGCAAACGTAGCGACGTAACTGACGTATACAGCGACGTAATGATGTGGCTTCCCTTCGCACCGCGAGCTATGGAAAAGCAAACTGGTTCTCAGCTGGCTCACAAGTTGAACGAGTTGTGAACCAGCACCAGCACTGGCCCCGAACCAGCCCTGGAACTGATTTGGTGGAAAAGGGGTATGTGTGACTGATTAGACAAAGGATTTTAAGAAAGGCGCATGAATAATCTTTGGCCCATGCAAGAATCAAACCCACGATCCAGAGGGTCCTTGGTTGAAAGTTTGTGGGTCTCTTTTTAATACCGATGGAGTGTTGGTCAGAGAGAGAGGCGCATCTGGGTACACCAGTCCGAGAAGATAACCAGAGGCAGAGAGCATGAGGCACATCTGCACACGCTGGAACAAGAGGAGAAGCCAGAGGCAGAGAGAAGCCAGCCAGCTTAGTTGGTCTAACCAACTAAGCTAAACAGCCCTTTGTTTACTGAAGTCTGAATGTTAAGATGTGTATAATCGTGTGTGCGGTAAGAAAACATTAGAGAGAGAGAAAAAATAAAAAGAGATAAGTAGAGATAAAGCATGCAAAATCTACCTACCAGAGTAAAACTGAGAAATACAATAAAACATGATCAAACCAAAACTATGATTATTGTGTGCACACTTGAAACAACATTATGTACAGGCATTTGGGCAGACATAAGGCTATAGGCATTTGGGTGAATCATAATTCTATATCTTATCTAACTAGGTCACAGTAACATATAAATCATTCAACACTGCACAGTCAGTCATACTTTGAGTACACAAAGGAACCAAAGTAAACAAACAAAAATAAAAAATTATGAGAGGAAGGGAAAGGCATGTCAGTAGCATAGTTAATAAGCCTAATTCCCTGGAAAGTTAATAGCAGGTGGCGGACTGGATAAGAAATGGGCGCTGCAGCGCCTGAAGTTGTCAAGCACATTGGCTATTGTGTCCAGCCTGGTGTGCAGTATCTGTATATGTTTGTGTAACATGTAGGCAATACCAGCTGTGATGACCCAACCACTAAGCAGAAGTCCCAAAGCAATCAGACTCACACCTATGTGAATGGTGGAGTGAGATTTTATTGGTTATCTGCCCCCCCTTTGGAGTGAGGACGACTCAAAGGATTTGATTTGGTTAAGGTGGACTTGTAAGTCAGTGTTTGGGTTGTCTGATACCTCATCTGGACCTCCTCCCTTGCCCACAAAGTAGACCCTTGGTGGGATTGGAGAGGGGTTCCGGTCTAGTCATGCCAGCGGGGGATTTTTGTCTTGCATAGCCACTAAGTAATAATAATAATAATACATTTTATTTTTAAACACCTTTCAAGACACTCAAGGACACTGTACAATGAATAGAAACAACAATAAATAAAATCAACATACATAAAAGAAACAATGGAGAGTGTAATAGAAGTTAAAATGAGTGAGCAATCTTAAACAGGTGAGTTTTGAGTTTAGACTTGAAACTGGGGAGAGAGTCAGAGTTACGGATGTGAGGAGGCAAAGAGTTCCAGAGGTGGGGAGCAGAGCAGCTGAAAGCTCTGCTCCCCATGGTGCTGAGGCGGGCATAGGGGACAGTGAGGTAGATGGAAGAGGAGGAACAAAGGGAACGGGCTGGAGTGGCGATGTGAAGAAGGTTGGACAAATATGGAGGGGGGAGGTTGTGGATGGCCTTGAGTGCAGCCTAAGAGGTAGGAGTGAAGCCAATCCAGGGGGGTATGAGTGATGCCAAGGGAGAAAAGTCGGCTGAGGAGGATGGGATGTGAGATGGTGTCAAAGGCCACACTCAGGTCAAGGAGGATGAAGATGGAGAGCAACCCAGAGTCAGCTGCAAGGAGGAGATTGTTTGTAATTTTTAATAGGGCAGTTTCAGTGCTATGCCACGGGCAGAAGCCAGACTGGAAATGCTCATATACCCCTTTTCCACCAAATCAGTTCCAGGGCTGGTTCGGGGCCAGTGCTGGTGCTGGTTCACAACTCGTTCAACTTGTGAGCCAGCAGAGAACCAGTTTGCTTTTCCATAGCTCGGGGTGCTAAGTGGAGTCACGTCATTACATCGCTGTATGCGTCAATTACAGTACATCGCTGTATATGTCAGTTACGTCACTGCATTTGTATAAACCTTGGCGTGAACATCATAGCAACAACAACACGGAGAAGAAGCAGCAGCAACAACAACAATAATAATGGATGACTTCGCATTTGTACAGCTGCTGCTTCTCACCGCTTAAAAATGGCGACCTTTCGCAATCTTGCTATTGTTGTTGGTCTTAACAACTCCGCCCCCCCACTGATGTAAGTGGTTCTTTCCTCTGGCCCAGCAAAGAGTTGGTGCTAGCCTGGAACCGGTTTTTCTGATCCCAGAGCCAGTTCTTTGTCAGTGGAAACAGAAAACCCGGCTCCAAACTAAGCACTGGCCCCGAACCAGCCCTGGAACTGCTTTGGTGGAAAAGGGGCAATAGAGGCAGTTTTGAGTTAAGTGTGTGTAGCTGGGTGGCGAATATATTCTCAAGAATTTTGGAGATGAATGGTGAGTTAGAGATGGGGCGGAGATTATTGTAGTTATTGGGATCTGAACCAGGTTTTTTCAATACAGGAGTGACTGCTGCAGTTTTGAATAATGATGGAACAGTGCCAATGGAGAGTGAAGAGTGAATAATGGCAGATATGAGGGGAAGCAGAGAGGAGAGGCAAGATTTGACCAAGATTGTGTGGAGGGGATCAAGCTGACATGTGGAGGGCTTGGATTTAAAGATAAGGTCAGAGATTTCGGAGGCATCAGGGAGTTGAAAACTGGAAAATGGCTGGCAATATGGGAGAAATTCAAAAGGGAAGAGAGGCAATGGATTTAAACACAAGTGCTGGTGAATATTGTGTATTTTTTTCATCGAAAAACAGCATTTGAGATTTACAGGTGTCAGTTGAGTACAAATGGGGGGGGGGTAGGGAGTAAGGTGACTGGAGGATTTTGTTGAAAAGCGAGAACAGTGTCTTGGTGTTTCCTTTATTGGAGATGATTAAACCAGAATAATAGTTTGATTTGGTACAAGCAATAGAATCCTTGTAAAGTAGAATATGGGTTTTGTGCATATCTTTATGAACAGTGAGACGAGTCTTTTTGTAGAGTCGCTCAAGTTGTCGACCTTTGGCTTTCATTGTCCGGAGCTCAGGGGTATACCAGGGAGCAGTTGAGGAGAAGGAAACAGACCATGTTTTCACCGGGGCAAGAGAGTTGAAAATGTTTTGCAAGCTGTTGTTGTAGTTTGCTACCAATTCATCGGGGTTGGAAAGATAGTCCGGGATCAGAAGATTGTCAACATTGGAATGAAGAGTGTCTATATTAATATCCTTCATATTCTGAAATGAAATGAGATGTGGAGACTTGATTACAGAAAGGCAAAGTACAACGTTAAATGTAAGGAGGAAATGATCAGTAACAGGAAGTTCATCGGCAGAGCGGTTGAAGGGGGTGAGACCAGAGCAGCAGATCAAGTCCAAAGTGTGTCCTTTTGTGTGTCAGAAAATGTATGTATTGATGGAATCCAAAACTCTCAAGGCATCATGAAAAATCCCTGGTAAGAGGCAGATTATCTATGTGTATGTCAAAGTCTCCCAACAATATTACATTTGGTGAGAGAGTGCACTGAAAAAAATGATACTTTGGACTAACTTAAAAAATTGCTGTAATTTGTTACAGCTATTTTTTTTAGTTTTTTACAAATTAAATTAATGATTTAGTTGAAAGCACAATTTTCAATTTAATGTAAATTAAATATATTTATTTTGTCAAAGTAAAAAAATACTTTCACTCAACTTAAAAAGATCACTTATTATAAAGACCACACAGATTGTTTTTACTTTGATGTAACTCATTTTTTCAATTTGGATAAACTTAATTATAACAGTTACATACAAGTGCATTTTTTTTACTTTGGAATAAACTAATTAAATTGCTGTAATTTTGTTACAGTCAATTTCATTAATTTAATTCAAACTAAATTACTGATTCAGTATAAACTATAATTTTTAATTAGATCTTAACCAGTATTTTCTCTTTGGTCCCAAATAAAAAGATTTCTTAATGTGATCAAATATAATATACATGTACAACTTACATTTTACCATGCAGAAATGCTTATTTTGCAATCAATTTAAGGTAGAATTTTCACTAAATATAAAATTGAAAACACATTTAGTTAACTTCAAATATATATTTAACAATGAAAGACAGAATCATTCTCTTCAAGCGACCTTGTTTATTGTGATGTCAAAAAATATGCACCACCTTTAAACTCTGGAACATCTTGCCGCCAATAAAGCAGCCAATAAAGTATGTTTCACACATCAAAAAAAAAAAAAAAAACAATCAAATCAAATACAATGTGGTCTTGCACAAACCTTGTGCAACCTTTTTGTAAAATGTACCACATACATCTTGGCTCACAAACCTTTGTTATTTTTGTACTAATAAAATGAACAGATCAAAATGAACCAGAAAAAAAACATCACAGTTTAACTGCTGAGCGCGCATGAGATGAGCAAAGTGCTAATAACCTCAGCATCCTCCTTTTGATTGCAAACTTAACAATGTTGACATTCAGTGCAATGACATCTGGACAACAGAGAAATCTGAATAAAACTTTTAGAAACATAACAACAACATGGTATATGTCTCTGACCATCCAATATTTAGAGCTTGACACTCAGACTGCACACTCTGCGTGTCATTTTCTTTGGTTCTATCTCCATGAATATTTTCTGCAGTGCATCAAAAGTATGTTTTAACTCACTTGGATAACGCAAGTTCAGCGCATAGATGAGGCCAAACAACATGGCACATCCATGTGCAAGCGATGGCAACTCACAGAGCACTCTCACACCTTCAATAATGACTCCAATATCACGTGGGGGCTGAAGAGGATCCTCCTCCTCTCTGATGACAAAAACTGCCATGGTACATCTCGCAAGCTCTTGTTCTGCTTCCTCCTCCTGACTGACCTGATACAAGACAAGCAATTAATTAAAAGTCATGCAGATGAAAGCAGTGCCTAATATACCAACATAAAAATATCTACAAACAATCCTGCCAATTAAATCTGTGGCATAGCAAACATGGGACGGCCATAAGAAATGCACCATCTGCTATGACAAAAATATTACTAGCAATAGTATACAGTGGCTACATACCCTTTTGTTTATTTTCTCAATTTTCTTGCGTTGTAGATTCAATACAAAATGGGTCAATTTTTTTTCTTTTTCTCATCTACATCATATTAAAGCAGAAACAGCTTTTGGAACCTCAGGCCATTTATGGTTTAAAATTTAAGTTTAGTTTTAAGGTGAGATATTCAGAAAAACATTTTCAACAACTTGATCAGTTTTGAACTACTTACCAGATATTCTTTGAAGAGTTTGTCGACGTCTTCCCCAAGGTAGACAATAAGGCCCTTCAGTAGACACTCTCGTTTCAGATTCACCTCAAGGCTCTAAGGGTAAGAACATGCTAACACTTGCAATATTAATTAATGCAAAATTAAACAGTCCACTTTTCAACCTGACTGTGTCCTTGGGCAAGGCACTCAACCCCAAACTGCCCAAAGAGCTAGTAACAGTAGGAGCAATAACTGTACTGTACTGTTGCTGGTGTCCTGTGGACTGTCCCGGGACACCTGAGCACTGTCGCATGCCACAGGCACCGCCAAAACTACGTAATCCTACATGTTGCCCCTTTAAAACAGTGGGTGTACTAGGACAGTACCAGTACCGTATTGGTGTCTCGGGACACCACCTGAGTGTCCCGGGACAGTGCTCAGGTGTCCCAGGACAGCGTTCAGGTGTCCCGGGACAGTGCTCGGGTGTCCCGGGACAGTGCCTGAGTGTCCCGGGACAGTGCCTGACACCCACGCACTGTCCCGGGACACCCAAGCACTTGCCCGGGACACTTAGGCACGGTCCCGGGACACCCAGGCACTGTCCCAGGACACTCAGGCACTGTCCCGGGACACCCGAGCACTGTGCTCAGGTGTCCCAAGACAGCGCCTCAGTGTCCCGGGACAGCACCTGAGTGTCACGGGACAGTGCTCAGGTGTCCCGGGACAGTGCCTGAGTGTCCCGGGACAGTGCGCGGGTGTCCCGGGACAGTCCACAGGACACTAGCAACAGTACAGTATAGTTATTGCTCCCACTGCTTCTCGCATGTGAATGAATGTGAATGGATGAATGTGATGAGTAATGTAAGGCGCTTTGAGCGGATGGAAAACCAGAGAATTTTTGTGCACATCTTTCTCACAATCATACAATTACAAGTGTTGAAGAAATGGCAATTGTTGCTTCTGTTTCTTTATGAAGCACAGTTGTAAGGTACAGTTTGAAGTGGGCAATACATACCTGATCAAGAACTCTCAGTATGTTTCGAGTCTTCTCTTTACAGCTCCTCCCTTGTTCCGAATGATCTCGATTACCTTGCTGTGCTGCTTGTCCAGAGAAGCCAGGAATCGCGGTGTGAGGGGAACAGTTGTAATCCTTGAGAATTCAGCATTGATCTGCCAAAAAAAAAAAAAGACAACAGAACAAGACTTGTGATTGCGTGACTGTTAAGTGAGATCTTCTAACATCACTTTGACTTGGCTCCATATATTTGCAGATTTCTTGGCATAGGCCAAATTATCACTAAGGCTACTTTACAGCTCAGAAGTGAAATTTTGTTATTGATTTAAGAGGTAGGGTATACACATAAATAATTAGGTTGTTTTATACCAATTTCCACCCTTCCTGACCAAGGATGACAAACACTTTATAATTTTTTGTTTTGCAAAATTATCTTATAAGATTATCTTGTAGTTTAAACCGTGTTGATTGAATGGGTCCCTATAATTTGCTCCAAAAAGGGTCAAGTCAACAATCATAAATATAAAATTCAGTTGTCATTACAATCACAAATCTTTATGTGTATGGGGAAAGCAGAGGACATGATTTTGTGAATTGTGACATGGAATGCAATTGAGCCAATCAAAAAGCAAGCCAACTAAGAAACAAGGAAGTAATTGTTTCAACAAATAAATAAATCTTCAGATTAAGAAAATCCTTATGCGTGTACTACCCTTTACTTACTTCATCCATCGCAAACAATGCAGGCCATCTCTCTTTTAACTCCTCCATTCCAGTTTCCTTTCCCACAATTTCCTGTCTTCGCAGCGAAAATGTCTTGTCCATTTTGTCCCTTACCACTGCACGATTGTTTCGCTTCTTCACTTCACTTAAAAGTGACAATCTCTCCTCTTCCAACTTGTCAAGGGTTTCTCCAGCTGGAATGTCGGGTATGTGGTTGGCCTCTCCTCTCCTAGGATGCTTTATGTTTTTGGCTGGCATCGCATCTTCTGGAGCCTTGGATTTCAATGAATTTGCAAGCAATTCAGAACACCCGTTTTGCTTCAACCAATAGGACCAATAGGGAGCGAACTGATGTGATGACGTGTTGTCACGTGGTATGGTCACCTCTGGTTTAAAGTGAAAATTATATTTTAGTTTAAGTACTTTTTTTAATTTGTTCCAATCGACGTGTAATTTGCTTCCAGATAAACTAAAAAAAATCAGTTCATACCAGAAACCAGAATTTTCATTTAAATCAATTCAAAAAAATACATCACATTAATTACACAGTCGTTTCACTTTTTTCAGTGTGGATAGATGGGTGAGTAACGTGGCAAAATCATTTAAAAAGTCACTGTGAAGCTTAGGTGGGCAGTAGACTGTAGCAACAATGGTGGGAGTAGGTCCAGGCAGCTTAAACATAATGTATTCAAATGAACTAAAGGTTGGCAAAGATACTGGATAGGACTTTGCACTTCTCGCGGTGAATTATTGTGAGACCTCCTCCCCGGCCATTGCCACGGGGATGGCAGATGTAAACAAAGCCAAGAGGAGTGGATTCATTTAGTTGAGAAAAGTCACTGGGCTGTTGCCAAGTTTCTGTTAGACAGAGAAAATCAAGCTTATGGTCAGTGAGGACATAGACATATAAACATAGACGCCGCCTTCTGCGTAGAATCATACAGTACGTCATCCTCACCGCCATATTGGATGTGGCAAAGTGGAGATTCTTCAACTGTCTCTGGTATAGCGTTTAGACAGTAGCCGAGAATAAAGATGCCTCATTCATGTGCTGCGTTTAACTGTACCAACAGGTTTACCGTCCAAACGAGATCACATGGGATTACCTTTCACAGGTAAGACTGGAAAAATACTTTTCATTGTATTTGGTCATTATAACGTAATTTTACGAACAGATTTTTCTGACTTTGTGGCTAATATGAAGTCTCACGCATAATAGCCGCTCGGTGAAACCTGTCTCCAAACAACGAAGTATTTCCTTCATAACTACGCTGATTGTTGTTAGTTGCTTAGCTAACTTTTCACATACTATGTAGGTTTCCCAAAAATAAAGCCATGAAAAAGCAGTGGGAGACAGCTGTGCGACGGGAAGGGTTTTCTGCTACTCCGTCATCCATGCTCTGCAGTGAACACTTCAGAACGGAGGATTTTGACAGAACTGTTAGAACTAGGACTGTTTTGGCCTCTAGAGGCCGCTGTTATTTCCTTTTCATGTCATGTTTATTTTGGCCTCTAGAGGCCGCCACTGTTCCTGTGTTTTGTGTTTTTGTTAATTGCCTGTTTGTCCTGATTATCTTCACCTGTGTCCTTAATTAGTTTGTGTATTTATACCCCTGAGTTCAGTCCTCTTGTCACGGAGTCTTTGTGCTGTTATGTTTATCTCCAGTTTCCTTTGTACTGTGTTCTTGGTTTTGCACTTTGCTTTCTTTTGGATTTAGTAGTGACTGTTTTTGGATCTTCTGAGCTTTTGCATTTTTGCCTTTTCCTTTTTGGACCTTAAACTTTTGATATTTTATTTTTCCCTTTGTCTTCCCAGTGTTAGATTATACTCTTTGTTGTTTTGCCCTGTATATAGTATAAATAAACCTTTTGATTCTTTTTCTACTTCCGCCTCACGCCTCTGCATTTGAGTCATCCCCCTGGTGGCCTAGTGGGGGTTTGCTGGATCATCACACCAACGAACCAGGTTCGAATCCCAGCAAAACCCTAACAGAAAGACTCCGTCATGACCGACTCAGCAGAGGCTACTTCAACTGTCTACCCGGCCAACCTTCAGGGAATTATGGCAGCTTTGACACGCTTCGGAGCGACCATGGACGCTCATGGATGGACGCTCACCAGCCAACGTGAGGCCCTTGCTCGCCACGAGGAACTGCTTCAGCAAATCGGGAAAACCCTGGCACAGCTGACATCTCTGCCTGCATCTCCTGATCCAGCCCCAGCTCCCGCTCCTGCTCCTGTGCCTCCTGCCATGCTGCCTTCTTCACCTCGCGAACCCAGCCTTCCTGCACCACAGAGGTACGACGGCAAGCACAGTGAGTGCCGAGAGTTCCTTACCCAGTGTCAACTCACCTTTGAGCTTCAGCCTACCACCTACACTACGGATCGCCGCAAGATTGCCTTTGTGATCACCTTATTAGCTGGTAAGGCGCGAGCCTGGGCTACTGCTATCTGGCAAAGACAGGGACCTGAGTGCCTTGATTTCCAGCGGTTCTCTGAAGAGATGCTTCGGGTCTTCGATCAGGCGGACATCAGTACCGACGCAGCCCGAAAGCTCATGTCCATCCGGCAAGGAGGAAGCGTCGCAGATTACGCCATCTCATTCCGAACGCTCGCAGCAGTAAGTGGATGGAACGAGACTGCCCTGGTGTCAGCCTTCCACCATGGTCTGTCTGACCCCATCAAGGACGGTCTGGCCTCTATTGGATGCCCAAGTGACCTCGAAACCCTCATCTCACATGCTATTCGTCTGGACAACAGGATGAGAGAACGCCACCAAGCCTTGAGCCCCCCCAGCCTCCCTACCTCTACCTGGAGACCGTCTACCTCCTTCAGTGACTGTCCAGAACCCATGCAAGTGGGTCGTACTCGCCTCTCCGCATCTGAGAGGGAGCGCAGAAGGAGGGACAAGTGCTGCATCTACTGTGGCAAGCCGGGTCATTTCCGAGCATCATGTCCCGAACTCTTGGGAAAAGGACTGCCCCGTCCAGCCGAGGGAGGGTTGTGACGGGGCCTACCCTCTCTCCCGGACTCCCTGGCCAAGGAATCTACATCCCGGTCTCCATCTCCTGGGGTGAGTCTGTCCACTCTTGTCAAGCTTTGTTAGACTCAGGGGCGGCTGGGAACTTTATGGATATTCACTTCGCCCAAAGCATCAATATTCCTACTGCACCTCTTGAAGTCCCACTGTCTGTGTCTGCCCTCGATGGCCAAGCGTTAGGTGATGGAAGAGTCACCCAAGTTACTTCTCCAGTCTTCCTCCAGTCTCAAGGTCACAAGGAAGAAATATCCCTGCACCTGATTCCTTCACCTGAGTTCCCAGTCATTCTAGGCCTTCCTTGGCTTACTTGCCACAACCCTCGCATAGACTGGGTAACAAGCCAGGTTGTGGAATGGGGCCCTGCATGCCATGCCTCTTGTCTGCTCTCTAGCTCTCCTGTGTCTCCTGCCGAGCCCCCTGATCTCACCGAGTTATCTCAAGTTCCCACAGAGTACTGGGATCTCAAGGAGGTATTCAGCAAGAGCAGGGCCGCCGTTCTTCCTCCGCACCGGGCCTACGACTGTGCCATCGACTTGCTCCCTGGGACTACCCCTCCTCGTGGCAGACTGTTTTCCCTCTCTCAGCCGGAACGCAAGGCCATGGAGGAATACCTCAAAGATGCTCTGGTCTCTGGGTTCATTCAACCCTCCACCTCACCTGCTGGAGCCGGCTTCTTCTTTGTCGGCAAGAAGGATGGGGGGCTCCGACCATGCATTGACTACAGGGGCCTGAACAAGATCACTGTGCGCAACCGATATCCCCTTCCGCTGATGTCCACTGCTTTCGACCTGCTCCAAGGCTCCACCGTCTTCACCAAGTTGGACCTACGGAACGCATACCACCTCATCCGTATCCGACAGGGAGACGAGTGGAAGACTGCCTTTAACACCCCGTCTGGGCACTACGAATACCAGGTGATGCCCTTCGGACTCACCAATGCACCAGCTGTTTTTCAGGCCCTAATCAACGAGGTCTTAAGGGACATGATTAACCTGTACGTTTTTGTCTACCTCGACGACATCCTTATCTTTTCCAAGACCATGCAGGAGCACCGCCACCATGTCCGCCAGGTTCTCCAGAGGCTGCTACAGAACAATCTGTTCGCCAAGGCCCAGAAATGCGAATTTCATGTTCCCGAGGTCTCCTTTCTGGGATTTATTGTACAGACAGGCCAGCTCCAAATGGACCCTGCCAAGACCCTGGCCATCCGGGATTGGCCTACTCCCAAGTCCGTTAAGGAGGTTCAGCGGTTCTTAGGTTTCGCTAACTTCTACCGCAAGTTCATCAGGAACTTCAGTTCTGTGGCAGCACCCATGTCAGACCTCACCAAAAGGACAGGTGGATCTTATGTCTGGTCTCCTCAGGCGGAAAAGGCGTTCAAAGACCTCAAGGACCGCTTCTGCACGGCACCCATTCTGGTCCTCCCGGACACCTCCCAACCATTCATCATGGAGGTGGATGCCTCGGACAGTGGTGTCGGCGCGGTGCTCTCAACGTTCAGAAGGAAAGCTGCACCCCTGCGCTTACTTCTCCCACCGCCTGAGTCCTGCGGAGTCCCGGTACGATGTGGGGGATCGAGAACTGCTAGCGGTCAAACTGGCCCTTGAGGAGTGGAGGCACTGGCTGGAGGGAGCGCAACATCCATTCCTGGTTTGGACTGACCACAAGGACCTGGAGTACCTCCAGCAAGCCAAGAGACTGAACCCTCGACAGGCTAGGTGGGCCCTGTTTTTCAGTCGGTTTGACTTCACCTTCTCGTACCGCCCCGGCTCCAAGAACACCAAACCTGACGCACTGTCCAGGCTGTTCTCTGCCACTAATAGGGAGAATGAAGTTGGGCCTATTATCCCGGTGTCCCGGATTGTGGCCCCTGTCCGCTGGGGTATTGAGGAGGCTGTTCGATGAGCCCAACGCCAGGACCCCGGTCCTGGGATGGGGCCACCGGGCCTCTTGTACGTCCCACATCAAGCCCGGGCCAAGGTTCTCCAGTGGGGTCACTCTTCCCCTCTCACCGCCCACCCGGGAGCTCGAAGGACCCTGGACTTCCTGAAAAGACGCTTCTGGTGGCCTAACATGGAGAAGGAAGTAAGGTCATTTGTCCTGTCCTGTGAGGTTTGCACCAGAACCAAGAACCCACGACAGCGTCCCCAGGGTCTCCTGCATCCTCTGACCATTCCCCGGCGTCCCTGGTCCCACGTGGCAGTCGACTTCATCACGGGTCTCCCTGAGTCACAAGGTAACACGGTCATTTTGGTCATAGTTGACAGATTCTCCAAGGCCTGCCGCTTCATACCACTGTGCAAACTCCCCTCTGCTCTTGAAACAGCTAAACTTATGTTCAATCATGTCTTCCGAGTCTTTGGTCTTCCACAGGACATCGTCTCAGACCGAGGGCCCCAGTTCTCCTCCCGAGTGTGGCACGGGTTCTGCAAGGTCATCGGAGCCACTGCCAGCCTCTCCTCTGGGTTTCACCCACAGTCCAATGGTCAGACGGAGAGGCTCAACCAGGACCTGGAAACCACCCTGCGAGGCCTGGCTATGGATAACCCGACATCGTGGAGCACCTGGCTGCCATGGGCAGAGTACGCCCACAACACCCTGCAGTCATCGGCCACCAAGCTGTCACCATTCCAGTGCCAATTCGGGTTCCAGCCACCTCTGTTCCCAGACCAGGAGGAGGATGCGGGGGTGCCCTCGGTCAACCAATATGTGAGACGGTGTCGCAAGACCTGGAGTAAGGTCAGGAAGACCCTCATACAGACCTCCAGAACCAACCAGACTCAGGCCAACCACCATAGAAGACCTGCACACACTTTCCGCCCTGGGCAGCGGGTTTGGCTGTCCACTAAGGACCTTCCGCTGCGGGTGGAGAACCGCAAGCTTGCTCCTCGCTACATTGGCCCCTTCAAGGTGGTGAGCAGGGTGAACCCTGTCTCCTACCGGCTCCAGTTGCCCCGGACTCTGAGGATCAACCCCACTTTCCATGTTTCCCTGTTGCTGCCCGTACTGACGTCTACGTATGCCCCTGCCCCTAGGAACCCCCCACCCCCCCGCATCTTCCAGGGGCAGACTGTGTTCACTGTGCATCGCCTGCTTGACTCCCGCCGGGTCCGCGGCGGGTTGCAATATCTGGTGGACTGGGAGGGCTATGGTCCTGAGGAGCGCTGCTGGGTTCCTGCTCGGGATGTCCTTGATAAAGAACTATGTCGGGACTTCCATTCGGCCCATCCGGATCGCCCTGGGAATGTCAGGAGATGCTCCTGGGGGGGGGGGGGGGGGGTCCTGTTAGGACTAGGACTGTTTTGGCCTCTAGAGGCCGCTGTTATTTCCTTTTCATGTCATGTTTATTTTGGCCTCTAGAGGCCGCCACTGTTCCTGTGTTTTGTGTTTTTGTTAATTGCCTGTTTGTCCTGATTATCTTCACCTGTGTCCTTAATTAGTTTGTGTATTTATACCCCTGAGTTCAGTCCTCTTGTCACGGAGTCTTTGTGCTGTTATGTTTATCTCCAGTTTCCTTTGTACTGTGTTCTTGGTTTTGCACTTTGCTTTCTTTTGGATTTAGTAGTGACTGTTTTTGGATCTTCTGAGCTTTTGCATTTTTGCCTTTTCCTTTTTGGACCTTAAACTTTTGATATTTTATTTTTCCCTTTGTCTTCCCAGTGTTAGATTATACTCTTTGTTGTTTTGCCCTGTATATAGTATAAATAAACCTTTTGATTCTTTTTCTACTTCCGCCTCACGCCTCTGCATTTGAGTCATCCCCCTGGTGGCCTAGTGGGGGTTTGCTGGATCATCACACCAACGAACCAGGTTCGAATCCCAGCAAAACCCTAACAAGAACAGGTCAGACAGTCAGGATCAGAGAGGGAGCTGTTCCTTCAGTCTTCAGTTTCCCAGCTCATCTCCACCGGGGAGGTGTATAGTTATAAGCAGTGAGAATTAGATAATACAGTGCCACACTATGATGAATGTTTTTGAACATATGATGAATGTTTTTAACCTTTCTGAATGTGAAGGAATCAGTGATGTATTTTGTTTTGATATGACGTTAGAACCTGGCCAAGCTCAGTTTGGCGGTCATTCAGCTCACTTTATTCAACGAGAGTAGGTCTGTGTGGTGACTCAGTAAATAAAACAGTAAATTTTTATTTTCATTCACTATTTCCAGTTTTTCCACTATTTCCATCATTTATCATATTCAGTCTTGTAGGTTGGTTATTGTGGCCACAGGTTTTGGTAGGTTGCTATGGTATGCTGACTGATTAGCTTACCTGAGCTATCTATCGCGTATCTGTCGCTAGTTTGCAGTGTACAGGGTATTTCGCACACTATTTATAACCTCATCTCATCTCATTATCTCTAGCTGCTTTATCCTGTTCTACAGGGTCGCAGGCAAGCTGGAGCCTATCCCAGCTGACTACGGGCGAAAGGCGGGGTACACCCTGGACAAGTCGCCAGGTCATCACAGGGCTGACACATAGACACAGACAACCATTCACACCTACAGTCAATTTAGAGTCACCAGTTAACCTAACCTGCATGTCTTTGGACTGTGGGGGAAACCGGAGCACCCGGAGGAAACCCACGTGGACACGGGGAGAACATGCAAACTCCACACAGAAAGGCCCTCGCCGGCCACGGGGCTTGAACCCAGAACCTTCTTGCTGTGAGGCGACAGCGCTAACCACTACACCACCGTGCCACCCTATTTATAACCATCACATTAAAAGTTATATGTGTTGTTTTGATGCCTGTTTGTTTCCCAAATACAGTATATACATGTGTGTCTTAATGGGTGAATAAAAGGCATCGAGTTAAATATTATTGTAGAAAGGGGCTTTATGAAGTTCAGTCCATTTACTTGCATTGGTTTACGGGGAAGATTTGCCACATCAAATATGGTGGACACTCTGACGTATCCCAGCAACGGGGCCACCAGCTCAATGCGGCGTCTATGTTTATATGTCTATGAGTGAGGAGATCCTGGATAAGATGTCCTTTGCTCATAAGTGAGCGGATGTTAAGCAGACCGAAGTTGACAGTGATGTTGTTGAGTTTGGCAGAAACATTAGCTGACCTAGCTAGGCTGACTAATGCATGGCAGTCAACAGTCCAACTGTAGTTTCTGGCAGGATGGCGAAAGGTAGACCAGAAAGAGTTTATTGTTTTGGAGTTGTTATGGAGGAAATTCCTGCTAGACCCACGATGGATGTATCTCCAGTGGGGGAAGAGAGCGATGTCTGGGTGACGGTGCAGCACTGGCGGTGGAGGCTCAGGCAGGTGCCAGCAGATCCACAAAAGTTCAGTGGCTGTATAGCGAAGTAAACCTGCCACAGGATAATGGCAGAGCAACAAGAATGTCCAGACAAGCGCAGACCAGATACAAAACTTGCTGGTCCACATAACGACTGCAGCGGCCAGGTGGATCTGTGCAGCCAGGTACTGTGATCAAACCGGTGGGCTAACAAAGCCAAGAGAACTGAGCTAGGGTACATGCAATGTACCCTAGCTCACACAGACACAAAATGCCAGCGCGACAACTGAATCCGTGATTATACAAGCAAAGTGATTGCTTTAACTCACACAAAAGTGCAATTACACAATCCATGCAGGCCGTAAAACCATAAAAACACTAAGAATTTTCCACTGAGCAGTGGCAACAAATTGTGCCAGCGTTCACTCAACCCGGAAGTCAACAGTAAGCCAAGTCAACAGTAACTTGATGAGTAAAATTAATGAACTAATATTTTATGAGTGATATTTTTGAGACTGATTTAATAACCGTTCTGGCTATCAGGGTCAAAATGCTTGAAGTCTTTTGTAAGTGAGTCAAGTTGACACATGTGAAGGCCAGGGGAACTGTCCCTGTGAGCCTTCCTTGATTTATTCGAGCGCTCACTCTCAGAACTACTCAAGCATGGATATCTCAAAGCGTGGTGCCTCTCTTTGTGCTCATCAGAGGATGAGGAAAAACTTTCATTGTGTGTGGACCTGGAGTAACCTTTACTCCTTTTGTCCTCTGTGGTAGCCTGGGGCTTTAGGAGCTCTCCAGGTACTAGTGAGCGTGACATGACTCCACCATGGCTGAAAGAGGGGGGCTACTGAGAGACTCTTTTTGTCAGCTGCTGAGGAAGTGTGGTATCGGCCCGCATAGTCCACAGTGTCACAGTCAGACTCTTCCTCTGCCAGCCCTACTCTAGCCTGTGTCCTCCTGAGGGGTGTTGTAAGCATTGCATGTACCCTAGCTCAGTTCTCTTGGCTTTGTTGTAGGGCCTGGATGTCGGTGTCCTCTTTAACAGTTCTCTCTGCTATTTCAAGCCTGCTGGCACACTCACTTAGGCATTCATTTACTAATGTTGCGGCGACCTGCCACAAGGAGTGCCTGAACGCAGGCTCACATGATTGACAGCTGCCTCCGCCACTTCCTGCTACGCTGAATCACTGCGCTACCAGCGCACGCACGCTGCGCTGAACAGGCAGCCAATCACAACGCTAGTTAGCAGGGCAGCCAATCACAATGCTAGTTAGCAGGGCAGCGGTCGTTCTAGAATGATAGGCAGAATTGACATTCAGTTTGTAACGAAGCAGCAGCGCAGCAGTTGCAAAGAGAATTCGCTACTAACACAAACTTTACAGCACATCAGGGAAAAAGGACAAAAAAGGCTACCGGTAAACTCACTGAACTTTTTTATATGCAAACGCTGCACTCGCAGTAATCCGTGGGCATGAGAAATGTTTGTTCCTTACCTGTGATTGGTTTAATGGTTTAAACTTTCTTTCTCAGTGGCGTGTAGTAAAATATCTTCAGTTAAAGTGAACAAACTGCCTGTGAAAGGGCTAATGGTTAAAATGGTTCTTAGTTTAAAACTGTTTTTCTGTTCATTTATATTTGTTCAGCAACATATTACCTGAATTATTAAAAATGGTTAAAATATACCTAATTTACCTTATACATAAATATTTATATATTGTTGCCTGATTAACTTGGGTTTTGTTATAGAAAAACAAGCATTTATTCATACATGCTTTGTTGTAGAAAAACAGGCATTTATTCATACATTTATTTTATGTTTGTATGTTTTTAAAGGTTTTTCACCTTCTAACTTCGGCTTCAAGCTCCAAGCTTCTAGCTTCTACTTCTGATTCTACCTCTGATTCTACTTCTGATTCTAACGTCAGTTCCACTGAAAACCAATAAAATACAAGACGAGTGGAATCCTGTGTCCGAGTCCTTCCCTTTCAAGTGTGGGAAACCCTGATGCTCACATACACTTGACAGTGAAAAACCGATGCACCAGTGGAAACTGACGACTGCCAGACAACTGCCAGTGAATCACCGCTGCACCAGTGCATCAAACCGAAACCAGTGACCAAGAAGCAAGACTCCACTCGTGCCACAACCCAACAGAGAGGGAAGACACTTCACCTGGGGGCCTGGAGGATAAAGCTAGAAGTCATCTGGAAAAAAGAAATGAAATGGCGAAGTCATTAGAAGAACTGAAAACAGAGCGAACCACAGCCAAAAGACTTTTCTCCCGTCTTGCTAACTGCATTGCAAGAACACACTCAGAGATGACTGTGGAGGAGCTAAAGCAAAACTTCAACAAGCTTACAGCAGAAAGCTCGAGACTCATGGAGGCGAACGAAGAGATTGAGGCCGCCTACATGGCAGAAGCAGCCGCAGCCGCTGTAGAGGACCTGCGCACCGAGAAGAAAGCCGACCTGGAGAAGATAGAGGCATACTGTAAGCAGAGGACTAAAGAAGCAAAGCTCCTAATTCAACAAACACTCTGGGAATCGTATGGGGAGAAAGAGCTGCCCCTTGCCCTATACATCGCTGAAGCTGACTGCAAGAATGTCTCCTCTGCCCAGCTCGACGTGACTCTGGAGGCATATGAGTTCATGCTGAAGCACTTTGAGATGTTGGTGCTGAAGGCAAAAGAAGCGCACCATGACTGGAACCACTGGGCTCCCGCTGCAGAGCAAAGAGACTTTGATCACCGCATGACAGAGCTCGAAGTGCAACTTCCCCAGCTGGTGTCGCGCAAGGCCGCCTTCATCAAAGCTGCAAAAATCAAGACAGAATCTGAAGAGCCCACTGTCCACCGTACAGCTCCAGTGCCAGCAATAAAGCTGAAAGCCACAGCCCTTCCAAAGTTTGCTGGCAACCAGCGAAGTTACTACAGGTGGAAGAAGGAGTGGGAAGCTCTACAGAAGCAGGGTGAACCGACAGGGTCTAGAGAGGTCAAGAAATTCCAGCTGCTCGACAGCATCAATGAAAAGGTGGCCGAAAACCTACACCTGTCGACCTACAGCTCCTCAAACGAAATCTTCAGAGTCCTGGATAACCGGTTTGGGAACCAAGCCAACATTGCTCTCGAGATCATTGAAGATCTACAAGCAACTCCTGCAGTCAAAGCCGGCCAGCCAAGAAGAGTCATCGAGCTCATCCAAACAGTGGAAAAAGCTCTCTACGACTTAAATGAACTGGACAATGCCGAGGCCATAAAGAACCCTATTGTGACCAAATCCATTGAGGGCAAGCTTCCAGAAACTTAAAAGAAAGACTGGCTCACCTATGCTACTGACGTGAGTAACGCTGTGAACCGTCACAACCGTTTTGACAAGCTGCTGGCTTACCTAAAGTCACAGAAAGCCATATATGAGCAACTTGACCAACTGAAAGATGGCGTTGAACCTGCCAAGGACAAGACCAAGTTCCTGAAGCAAGCCAGAACAAAAGCAACCAACAGTCCGGCAGTGTCATCCAACGGTGACGCAGCAGGCTGCATCGTCTGTGGTGACCCAAAGCACAGAAGAAAACTGTACTTCTGCAGAAAGTTTAGAACCAATCTAAAGCCATCGGAGAAGAGGGATGCAGCACAACAACTCGGTGCCTGCAAAAGATGCCTCGAAGTCCACACTGGTGAAAGCTGCAAGAAAACCACTTACCTGTGCGGGAATCCAGAATGCAAAGATCAACACCACTTCCTCCTCTGTCCAGTTACCAGACCCCAGTCCCAAAGAACACCCAAGTTCAGTCCAGTGAGGGCTGAGGGCAGAAGACTCACTGAAACCCAGGAGCAGTTCCTCTCCAAACTCACACCAGAGCTGGCACAACAGTGTCGAGATGCCTTCTGCAACATAGCATCCAGTGCTGCTGAGAGAGGTCTTCTAGATGAACACTGCCTCACCGAGTACCCAGTCATCCTAATGCTCCTCAATGTCACTGCTAATGACGGACAGAGTGTCAGGACCCTCATCGACCTGGCATCAGACACAAACTACATAACGCACAAAGCTGCAAGCAAGTTGAACCTGAGAAGTGAAGACGTTACGCTGGAGGTTCATGGCATTGGAGGGATGAAGGTGTCTGTTGCAACCAAGCGCTACTTGCTTAAGATACGAGTCAGCACCCCAAGAGGGACACTCAAAGCACACCAACTCATCTGCTATGGACTTGACAAAATAGCAGAAGTCCACAGACATGTCCCGGCGAAAAAACTGCAGAAAATCTTCTCAGACATCTCCCTGGAAGATCTGGCAAGACCAAAGGAGATCCAACTCCTCATCAGCCACAAAGAAGGGCAGCTGGTACCCCAGAAGGTTCGTTCCGTCGGTGACTTGGTGCTCTGGGATGGCCCGCTTGGCAAGACCATTGGAGGCACACACCCGGACCTCTTTGAGGAAGTCACCTTAATGGCCCACACCTCCAAGACTCACTTCGCAAGATCCATGCGCACTGCAGCTGTCATTGGAGACAAACCTGCTGGTTGCATAGCCCAAGTTGCCATGCGAGAGACCGCCAGCCTGCCTTCATTCAACCACTTCAAAGAGGAGAGACGTGTCCTCGAAAAGGATGCCTATGTCGATGACATATTGACTTCCCACAACAACCTCGACCACCTGAAACACCTTACATCCAACATTGAGCAGATCCTTCGAGCAGGAGGGTTCTTCATGAAGCCCTGGATCTACTCGGATCAAAGTGGGAGGAGCGAGTCGAGAGGTAAGAAGATCGAGTCAAACACCATGATCCTGCCAAACCAACTCACCGAAGAGGATAACAAAGCCCTGGGCCTCGGCTACACCGTCGACGATGACAAGTTACATGTCATGGTTGCAGTGAACTTCTCCAAGAAGAAGAAGAAAATGCGCCTCGGCCAGGACTTGTTGAAAGAACAAGTGAGAGAACAAACCCCCCTTGACCATAAAGGTGACCCTGTGAAAGCAGAAGTGTGCGGAGCAGTCTTTGCAGCATGGCTGAAGAACTACTTCCAAAAGCACTGCCGAATCGAGGTCAAGAGGTGGTATCATCTAGTCGACAGCCAGACCATCTTGGGTGCCATACAGCGTGAAAGTTATGGATACCAAACCTTCTACGCAAACAGAGTTGGTGAGATCCAGAGCAGCACTGACATCCGAGATTGGTGGTGGATTCCAGGTGCCGAGAACATTGCAGATATTATCACCCGAGGGGCCAGTCCTGATGACCTAATCGAGAAATCCAAGTGGCAGTCAGGTCCGCAGTTCCTTCAGCTTCCTTAGAGTGAGTGGCCAAAAAAGTCAGCGAAAGATGTTGCTGCACAGGCAAGAGACAACGTCACAAAAATGCAGAAGAAAACATTCACTGCTGTACTCACCCGAAGTCAGCTGAAGACACAAAGCCCAATTGCAGTCCAGGACGAAGCACAATCCAAGTCCAGAAACCCACCACCAACAGTAGCAGCAGTCCAAAATCTATTGGACGAAAGGCACTTCAGCAGTCTAAGACAGCTGGTCGGGACGGTTGCATGGATTTGGAGGGCGGCTAAGAAGCTCTTGCATGCCAAGAGGGGAGATGAAGCAAAGTGGGAGGCAATACCCTCATCTGGCGTCATCACTGTCAGTGAAAGGAAAAACGTGTTCCTGAAATTATGTCTGGCAGCGCAAGAAGGTGTGAACTTCCCAAATACAACTACTGACAGGCTTGTTGTATACAAAGACCAAGTAACTGGGATCCTGATGTGTGGAGGGCGGATACAGGCCTTCAAAGAGGACCATAATGCTGTTCCCCTGCTACCATACCAAGCCTGGGTCTCCACTCTCCTGGCCCATGAAGCACACAGTGAGGGACATGACGGAGTGGCAGGAACTCTGCTGCGGATGCGAAAGAGAGCCTGGGTGTTCAGAGGAAGAATTCTGGCCCAAAAAGTTGTCGACAACTGCATCATCTGCAAGAAGAAAAGAGCTCTGCAAAGCCTTGGTGGCGGAGGAGGCCTTACCTTCTGTGAGTTCCTGACAGTGCTTAAGCTAGCTGCTAACCTTGCCAACGAAAGGCCAATCGATGCCAGAGTTCAGAGCCGTGAGGACCGCATCAACTACGTAACCCCAAACACACTGTTGCTTGGCCGAGCCACACAAACTGGAGACTTCAAAACAGTAGACTACACCACCTACCCCTTCGAGAGACTGCGAGAAATGCAAACACAAGTTAGCCACTTCTGGAGGTCCTGGAGCCAACTTGCAGGTCCGAACCTGTTCATCCGCAGCAAGTGGCACACTGCAAAAAGGAATGTTGCCGTCGGAGACATAGTGTGGCTCTGCGACCAAAACGCACTGAGGGGGCAATTCAAGCTTGCAAGAGTGGTCAGCGTGAATGCAGACTCCAAAGGCATTGTCCGGGATGTCCATGTGAAAGTCCCCCTAGGTGGACATGCTCAGGTGAAGACTCCAAAGCCAACCGAAAAGTCCTGGGACCCACAGGGTACCACACTGCATCGGGATGTGCGACGCCTCATTGTCCTCCTCCCAGTGGAGGAACAAGTCAGCAGAGACCAGCTCGCCTGATGGGTGCGATCTTCCCGTGTCGCGCCACACCAAGATCGAGTGGGAGGTGTTGCGGCGACCTGCCACAAGGAGTGCCTGAACGCAGGCTCACATGATTGACAGCTGCTTCCGCCACTTCCTGCTACGCTGAATCACTGCGCTACCAGCGCACGCACGCTGCGCTGAACAGGCAGCCAATCACAACGCTAGTTAGCAGGGCAGCCAATCACAATGCTAGTTAGCAGGGCAGCAGTCGTTCTAGAATGATAGGCAGAATTGACATTCAGTTTGTAACGAAGCAGCAGCGCAGCAGTTGCAAAGAGAATTCGCTACTAACACAAACTTTACAGCACATCAGGGAAAAAGGACAAAAAAGGCTACCGGTAAACTCACTGAACTTTTTTATATGCAAACGCTGCACTCGCAGTAATCCGTGGGCATGAGAAATGTTTGTTCCTTACCTGTGATTGGTTTAATGGTTTAAACTTTCTTTCTCAGTGGCGTGTAGTAAAATATCTTCAGTTAAAGTGAACAAACTGCCTGTGAAAGGGCTAATGGTTAAAATGGTTCTTAGTTTAAAACTGTTTTTCTGTTCATTTATATTTGTTCAGCAACATATTACCTGAATTATTAAAAATGGTTAAAATATACCTAATTTACCTTATACATAAATATTTATACGGGCGGCACGGTGGTGTAGTGGTTAGCGCTGTCGCCTCACAGCAAGAAGGTCCTGGGTTCGAGCCCCGGGGCCGGCGAGGGCCTTTCTGTGCGGAGTTTGCATGTTCTCCCCGTGTCCGCGTGGGTTTCCTCCGGGTGCTCCGGTTTCCCCCACAGTCCAAAGACATGCAGGTTAGGTTAACTGGTGACTCTAAATTGACCGTAGGTGTGAATGTGAGTGTGAATGGTTGTCTGTGTCTATGTGTCAGCCCTGTGATGACCTGGCGACTTGTCCAGGGTGTACCCCGCCTTTCGCCCGTAGTCAGCTGGGATAGGCTCCAGCTTGCCTGCGACCCTGTAGAAGGATAAAGCGGCTAGAGATAATGTGATGTGTGTGATGTGATAAATATTTATATATTGTTGCCTGATTAACTTGGGTTTTGTTATAGAAAAACAAGCATTTATTCATACATGCTTTGTTGTAGAAAAACAGGCATTTATTCATACATTTATTTTATGTTTGTATGTTTTTAAAGGTTTTTCACCTTCTAACTTCGGCTTCAAGCTCCAAGCTTCTAGCTTCTACTTCTGATTCTACCTCTGATTCTACTTCTGATTCTAACGTCAGTTCCACTGAAAACCAATAAAATACAAGACGAGTGGAATCCTGTGTCCGAGTCCTTCCCTTTCAAGTGTGGGAAACCCTGATGCTCACATACACTTGACAACTAATTTAAGTTCATTCCAGAGACTAAAGTTAGCTTTGTCTAGTCTGTCACAGCTAGCGCTAAGACCTGAGTTCTCTTGGCGAAGAGCTTCATTTTCCAGGTGGGTTCCCTGGTGGTGGAGCAGGAAAAGTCTACCTACCACCTTGTGGATGGTGATTGGGCCACGTTTGGGATTTCTCATATACTGTATCATAGTTTCAATTTCCTCTTGGCTTTGCTCTCAATTTAGGCTTTTAAATTCTGCCTTAGTGGAAGCAGAAATTTTAATTAGGTCTGCAACAAGATCAAACAGGGAGGTGGGATCTTCTGGATTTTGAGCATTGTCCTTCTTCTCTGAGGAGTGTGGGGTGCTGCGGCTCATCTTGCCTAACTTTAAAAGCAGGAAACTAGCAATAATGGTTGGAATGCTCTCTCTTAACTATTAAAAGGGTTAGATAATTAGTATTTAATGAGCATTAATATTACAGTACTACAGTACTGTAATTGGTTCAAACACACCTGGACATATATGCCTTGATAGTTTTATAAGACTTACCGAGAAAAGTCCTGGAACTGCTCAGTAAACTGAACTTTGTCTGCTGTTCCTACAATATTGCAGAAGCCAACGATTCCCATTCCTCACAAGGGGCACTAAAATTATGTAGGTATAATACCAGTCCTCACATGAGGCACCAAAATTATATGGGTGCAATTACGTTATTAAATCAGTCTAATAAAATATCACTCATAAAATAATAGTTCATTAATTTTACTCATCAATATTTCTATTAATTATTAAATTAATGAATTACTCTAGTGATACACTAGCTCAAGGGCAGCACGGTGGTGTAGTGGTTAGCGCTGTCACCTCACAGCAAGAAGGTCTGGGTTCAAGCCCCGTGGCCGACGAGGGCCTTTCTGTGCAGAGTTCTCCCTGTGTCTGCGTGGGTTTCCTCCGGGTGCTCCAGTTTCCACCACAGTCCAAAAACATGCAGGTTAGGTTAACTGGTGACTCTAAATTGACCGTGAGTGTGAATGGTTGTCTGTGTCTATGTGTCAGCCCTGTGATGACCTGGCGACTTGTCCAGGGTGTACCCTGCCTTTCGCCCATAGTCAGCTGGGATAGGCTCCAGCTTGCCTGCGACCCTGTAGAGCAGGATAAAGTGGCTAGAGATAATGAGATGAGATACACTAGATCATTGAAGGCAATGTGAATTATTTGATAGCAGAGGATAGTTTCAAGTAATACTGCAGCAAAGCAGACAAGACAGTTTCTTGTAAATATTTATTTATTAAATTGACAATCAGGTGAGGATAATACTGATCAAGTACATTCACTAATACTAGCAGCAGTTTAACAAAACAAGTCACAAAAATGGTGATATGAGGTAATAATATTTGGTGTGTGTTTGTTTGCAGGCTAACAAAGAGTTGTTTGCATGCGACAAAGGTGTGGGAAGAGCCATAGGTGCTCTGTGTGACTGATTAGACAAAGGAATCTAATAAAGGCGCATAATAAATCTTTGGCCCATGCAGGGACCAAACCCACTACCTGAGCACTACGGGCTAACCAACTGAACTAATCAGCCCTTTACCTACTAACCTTTGAATGTTAAGCTGTGTATAATAGTGTGCACGGTAAGAAACTGTTAGAGAGATAAATGAAAAGAGATAAGAAGAGCTAAAGCATGCAAAATCTATCTACCAGAATAAAACTGAGAAATACAATAACATATGATCAAACCAAAATTATGTGATTATTGTGTGCACATTTGAAACAATCTTAGGTTTAAATAGCACTTTTCACATAAACTAATCAAACTAAGACTAACGTTGCCCAAAATGCCAGCCTTGCTTGAGACCATTCTCACATGGCAGCATTAAGGAGTTCATCAGTGATCCTCCATCTCGGTGTACTTTTCTGAAAATAGCAGAGCAGTTTCAGTGTGGTTTAATATGTTGCAAAAGTCCTTCCCAGGCAGTATCTCGTGATCTACAAACAAAAACACAAGCTACCCTGATCATTATATTGAGAATGACAGATCAATAAATAATATGGAAGAAGTGGTAAATGGTTTTAATAGATTCTTTGTAAATGTGGGACCAGATTTGGCAGAAAAGATTCAGGATACAGACACACCTGGAGGGGAGGAGGCTGCTCGATGGGAGAGAAATCCTAAATCTATATTCATTGGTGCAGTTGGCATAAAAGAGGTCATAGACATTGTAAGGAGAAGTGAAAGTAAAACCTCCACGGACTGGAATGATATTGATATGAGTTTAATAAAAAAAGTTATTGAAGAAATTGCAGAACCATTTACTCATATATGTAATATGTCTTTTCAATCTGGTAAATTTCCAAACAACATGAAAATAGCTAAAGTTATACCTTTATATAAATGTGGAGATAGACACCATTACACAAATTACAGGCCAGTTTCTTTACTCTCTCAGTTCTCCAAGATCCTCAAAAAACTGTTCACAGCAAAACTAGACAACTTCATTGAAAAATATAAACTTTTAGCTGACAGTCAATACGGATTCCTGAAAGACAGATCAACAACCCTGGCATTAATGGAACTTATTGAGAAAATCACAAATGGTATAGACAATAAAAAACATGTTATGGGAATTTTCATAGATCTAAAGAAAGCATTTGACACAATAAATCACGACATTCTATTCAAAAAATTAAAGAGGTATGGTATCAGAGGGGTTGATTTGGACTGGGTGAGGAGCTACTTAAGTAACAGGCAACAATTTGTAAAAATTGGAGATCACACATCTGATTATTTGCCCATAACATGTGGAGTACCGCAAGGGTCTGTCTTAGGTCCTAAACTGTTTATATTGTACATTAATGATTTATGTAATGTATCAAGTATAATGAAATGCATTTTATTTGCCGATGATACAAACATCTTTTGCGCCGGGGACAATGCACAGCAGCTTATGGAAACAATCACAACCGAAATGAATAAATTAAAAAGGTGGTTTAACGTAAACAAATTGTCATTGAATTTGAGTAAAACAAAGATTATGTTATTTGGAAAATATAAGTCGAACCCTCAAGTTGAATTGAAAATTGACAACATAACCATAAAAAGAGTTTATGAAATAAAATTTCTGGGTGTGATTGTTGATCATAAAAGTCTGCTGGAAACCGCATATTAATCATGTTAAAGCAAAAATAGCAAAGATTACTGCAATTTTGGGGAAATCAAGACACATTCTGGACTATAAATCACTACATACTCTGTATAATGCACTCATACTTCCATATCTGAGCTACTGTGTGGAGATATGGGGTAATACCTACAAATCTAACCTGCAGCCGTTATGCACATTACAAAAAAGAGCAATAAGAATTGTCAATAATACGGGATATCTTGAGCATACAAATGCATTATTCGTAAAAGCACACACTGAAATTCACGGATCTGGTTAAACACAAGACTGCACAAATTATGTATAAAGCAAGACATAACCTTCTTCCGGGTGAGGTACAAAATACGTTTATGGAAAGGCAGGGTGGGTATAACCTGAGGGGGGAAATGAATTTTAAGAGAGTAAATGTTAGAACAACTATGAAAAGTATGTGCATAACAGTCTGTGGGGTGAAATTGTGGAATGGTCTGGAAAATGAACTCAAAAATAGCACCAACATAAAACTGTTTAAAAAATTATATAAAAACATGTTACTAAAAATATATGAGAATGAGGACAGGCAGACTATATAGGTGATGATGAAATTGAGAGTAAGTCTGTGACTGGTCTTCTTGTATTTAGTGTATAGCTATAGGTATGTGTATATGTATGTACTGTATATATGTATTGTATGTGTGTATATATGCATAACATAAGTATCTGTATATATGATTTGATTTGGTCGATATTATACCATGTTGGTACGTTTTCTTTTTTGTTTACTGCTTTTGTTTTCTTTTGTATATATAGTTTATTATGGTGGAAAGTGACATTTGATTAGCGGTGGTATAGAGGGTTAGGATTGGATAAGTTATTACTTCTTCCTAATCCTTTCTGAACATTGTTATGTTATTGCCTTGTGGCTACGCTATTCTGTTTGTTTATGACGATGTTTTGATTATCGCATTTTGATTTAAATTTTTATTTTTATATCTTTCTTCTTTATTGTTCAGAATAAAGTAATCAATCAATCAATCAATCAATCAATCTAGAAGGTCCTTGGTGGAAATTTTGTGGGTCTTTTTTTAATACCGATGGAGCGTCTGTCAGAGAGAGAGAGAGAGAGAGGCGCGTCAGGGTGCACCGGTCTGAGAAGATAACTGGAGGCAGAGAGCACGAGGCCAGAGAGTGTGAGGCGCATCTGCACATGCCAGACCAAGAGGAGAAGCCGGAGGCAGAGAGAAGCCGGTCAGTGCACCAGTCAGAGGGCACAAGGCTTGTTTAGTCAAGCCTTTTGTTAATGGTGTTTATGAGGTAAAGGTGTAGATCTGGAGGGTCCTCAGACATAGAGTGTTTTGGTAAGCTGGGATGTATGGATGCTGTCAGTCCCCCACTCGCTTGCTCACTCGAGTTTGTTGACGGTGTAGTGGCTGGCTGCTTTATGTCCCGGGGCTCCCTCATGCCCGTGTTACCTTCTGGCTCTCCCCTTTTATAATAATAATAATAATAATAATAATAATAATAAATTTTATTTATAATGCACTTTTCATGAAAACAATCTCAAAGTGCTACAGAGTAAATTCAACATATAAAATCAACAATCATAAGCTTTTTTAAAAAGGTGGGTTTTCAGGCCACATTTAAAAGCATCAATAGTTTGTGGTGCCCTCAGATGGTCTGGGAGGGCATTCCAAAGGCGGGGGGCAGCAGAGCAAAAAGCCCGATCTCCCATTGTGCAGAGCTTAGTCCTTGGTACTTTAAGGAGATGGGTGGAGGAGGAACGAAGGGAATGTGTGGATGTCTGAGGAGTAAGGAGATCCTTGAGGTATGTGGGGGCAGTTCCATGAAGACACTGGTGGGTGAGGAGGGAGACCTTATATTCAATGCGGAATGAGACAGGGAGCCAGTGGAGTGTTTTGAGAATGGGAATGATGTGATTGAATTTTCGCACCCTCATCAGGATCCTAGCAGCACTGTTCTGAATGTATTGGAGCTTTTGAATGCACTTGCTAGGGATCCCGATGAGGAGTGTGTTGCAATAATCCAGCCTGGAGGAGACAAAGGCATGGACCAGCTTTTCTGCATCTGCCAGGGTGAGAGACGGATGGAGTTTGGCGATGTTCTTGAGGTGGTAGAATAAGGTTTTGCAGAGTTGTTGGATGTGGGTGTCATAGGTAAGGTGGGGGTCCATTTTTACACCAAGATTGGTGACGACTGGGGATAGTGGAATGTCCTGATCAGAGAAGGTGATGCTGGTGATGGTGGAAGTGCCAACCTGGTGTGGAGTGCCGACTAGGATGGCTTCAGTTTTGGAGCTGTTTAGCTGCAGAAAGTTGAGCTTCATCCACGCCTTTATCTCCTCCAGGCAGGTGGTGAGTGTGGCAGATTGCGAGAGTGCAGAGTGGTTGGGGTGGTTAGAATCCGTTTTTAAATAGAGCTGTGTGTCGTCAGCATAGCAGTGGAATGACAGTCCATGTTTACTGATGACATGACCAAGAGGGAGCAGATATATGGTGAAGAGAGTTGGTCCAAGTACTGAGCCCTGGGGAACCCCACAGGTGACAGTGTGGGTCTCTGATTTGGCTTCCCCCAGGGCAACGTGCTCTGTTCTTCCCGACAGATAGGAGGAAAACCAGTTGAAGACGGAGTTGGAGAGGCCGATGGTTGTATGAAGACAGTGCAACAGGATGTTGTGATCAACAGTGTCAAAGGCGGCGGACAGATCCAGGAGAATGAGGAGGGATGGGGAGCCGGCGTCAGCTGTCATGAGCAGGTCGTTGGTCACCCTAACCAGCGCTGTTTCAGTGCTGTGGCCTTGACGGAAACCAGATTGAAATGTTTCATACAGATTGTTTAGTTTGAGGTGGTTATGGAGTTGGCAGGCCACTACTTTTTCCAGCACTTTTGAGAGAAATGGCAGGTTTGAGATGGGTCTGTAGTTTGAAAGATTATCCGGGTCTAATCTGTGTTTTTTAAGAAGTGGCCTGATAACAGCAGCTTTGAGTGCAGGTGGAACATAGCCAGCTTGAAGTGAAAGGTTTATTACCTGAGTGATGAGGGGGCTAATGGCAGCAAGATTGGACTTTACCAGGCCTGTGGGGAGGGGGTCCAACATGCAAGTAGACGGTTTCATTTTACTGATGACGGCCTCAACCTCCTGCAGTGCGACACTGGAAAAGTGGCTGAGAGGTCTAGAAGGCCCTGGCAATGGATCAGTTAGAGTGGTGGAAGTGGCTGAGGGGCCAGAGGGACTGGAGAGAAGGGAGCGGATAGTTACTATTTTATTTCTAAAGAAGTTAATGAAGTTATTGCACTTTTCCACAGTGGCATCTGAATGAGTTGTTTGTGGCTGGAGAAGGTGGCCGATGGTGGAGAAAAGCTGCTTGGAGTTGCCTGGGTTGTTGTTAATGATGTTAGAATAAAACTGGGACCGTGCATCTTTGAGGGATTTGGCATAGGCTTTTTGATGTTCGCTGAAAGCCTGCTTATGCACTGTAAGTCCTGAAGCTTTGAAGCACCGTTCAAGGATGTGTCCAGATGATTTCATTCTCCGCAGCTCACTAGTGTACCAGGAGGCTGAGCGTGAGAAGGTGACTATGCGAGTCCTGATGGGGGCATGGTGGTCAAGGAGGCTGGTCAGAGACTGATTGTAAAAATCCACTGTTTCAGTTACTGAGGAGAAAGCGGTAGAGTCAGAGGACACATGTTGGAGATCTAGAGCTAGGGCATCAGGGTCAATGTTTTTAATGGATCTGAAATGGATTTGCCGCTTTGGTTTACAGTGGGATGAGTAGGAGGAAAGCAGCTCCATGAAGATGGCTTTGTGGTCTGACAGCCCTAGATCACGTACCTGTACAGTAGGTTCATGATGGGAAGAGAGTTTGTGATCACCAGGTCAAGTGTATGACCCCTGGAATGTGTGGGGGCATCAACATGCTGCTGTAGATTTAGACAGTCAAGTAGGTGGAGAAACTCAGCAGCAGAGTGACATAAGGGGGTGTCAACATGAATGTTAAAGTCACCGAGTATCATAATATTGGCAGACGTTGTGCAGATTGTACTGAAAATGTCCTGAAACTCTGGGAAGAAAGCTGGGTTGGGTTTAGGAGGGCGGTAGATAAGAAAAAAGGTTAATGATAAAGGAGGCTTACATTTAAATGCAAGGCATTCAAATGTAGACAGTACAGGTAGTGGAATGAGGGATAGTTCAAAGTCCTGACGATATATTACAGCAAGTGATATATTAGTTATGCTGTCAGAGTTAGTTGCTGGAGTCTCTGCTTGTACTCAGTGCAATTATGTATACTGTTCCTACTTATTCAGGTGACATTGGGCATACCTAACAACCTGTGTTTTCTCTCTCTTCTTCCCCCCCCCAAAAAAAAATCTGTCCCTCTGAGTTACATGTCAGTCCTGGGATCGAGATGCTGACCTCTTATGCTCCTCGGACCTGCCTGAGCCATCCTGGTGCCCTGTCTGGTTGGAGTCTCATCGCATCGCTCCTGTGGAGGGCGGCCCCATGTGGACAGTTGAGGGTTGCGCCTGGAGGACGCTCTGGACTCTAGCGGTGGTGCTTTTGTGGCTGGGGACTGCAGTTGTCATGAACGGCTTTGTGCTCGGGTTTCCGTCGGTGGGGGGTTTATAGCATCAACAAAGCTGACTTTGTTAGGACTGTTAAAGGGCTGATGACACGAACATGACTCTATGCAATTTCTTAAATAAACTATACAACATGGCAAACATGTTAGATTTCTGTTATAATTACGTGAAAAGAAGCTGCTGTTACGCGAATATCCAACTTTTAATTGCACAGCGCAAGAAAACTGGGTCCGTGGCTCGCGGCCATGTTGTGACGTCAGCGGAAGAAAACGCTGCGGTTCACTGGCTGTCTACTCAATGGAAATGGCGCATGAAAACGCCGGTGAACTCTCTAGCTCTTCCTCTTCGGGGAGTCTAGAATTGTGTTGTGAGTGGGATAGATCAGAAGAATCAAGTGATGACGAACACGGGTGCATCCAACCGTACAGGTCTGAACCTGTTACTGTGCAATCTGAGAGCGACTCCGACCCCGAGATGGACAGCAGACAGGCAGACAGCCCAGCATTGAACACCACAAGGTTGGATAACAAGGATTGGTAGGTCAACCCGTATTTGTTCAAAATGTTACGGAATCAATATTTTAATATTGTGTATTGTTGTCTTGCATGTGTAAACACTGCTTATATCATGTAAGCCATATGCTACACTGAATACATAGTTCCTAATGGAGCATGCAAACGGCTAACATAATAAGCTTACGACTATGCCTGATCCATGATACATTTAGGATAATATTGGCAGGCACGTCTTCTAGTTTATGGCTTCTTAGTTTTATCCTTGAATGAAGCAAAATATTTGATAACCTACATCAGCATAAGCAAATGACAATCTGTAGCCTACTTGTCTGGCTAAGTTAGCTTTCCCTCAGTGTTTGCTTTGAAAAACAAGCTTTCACAAGCAAATACATGACTGATATCACGCCGACTTTATGATTATATTTATGATTATCATGAATGTGTACTCTATGATGTGTACTCTATGAGCGCTCTGGAGCAAGTCACTTCCAAGATGGCCGCGCAGACCACATGGTTACTATTTTTAGCATCATGTCGGAGCACTCTATAGCTCTACGTACCTTTATCTTATGTTGTTTCTCAACACATGTTCTGACAGTTGGACTGTGTTTGGAGGAGTTGCCTTGTCCCAGGCGACTGCTGGATCCGGCGTAGCTACTAGTAGACCCCCTCCGGAATACTGTAGGCACTGCTGATGGTAGCAACACATGTTTGTGCTGAACTGAACACCCAAGAGATTCCTTTAAGCTGGGAAGGGTTTCAAAACAATCCAAATTGAAGTGTTCGGAGCACAGGACGGATGTTGGTGAGGGCTCCCACTTGTCACGAGTGCGCCTGACTTGCTTCACCCACTTCGCATACAGCTCGGGATCTCTGGGAAACTTGAGTAAACTTACCCCATCCTTGTGGGTTTTGGAGCAAAAGCCGGCAACACAACGCGAAGGCATAATAACTATATTATAATAATGTATAATAATGTATAATAATAATACTAATAATGATAAACTGAACACCTCTTGCATCAACAACAAACTGGTAAGTGAGGAGGAAGATTCTTTCGCTGACGTCATATAGCCCCTCCTCCTCTTTCGTCTCCTGGGTGCTGCAGCCCCGTCAAATTTGCCCAAATAGCCGCGTTTTTTATCATAACTTGTAAAATAGGCGCCTTCATGAATTAATATATGGATCATCGGGAATTACTTTTTATGTTATAAAACATCACCAAAGATGTCAAAAACGTGTCATCAGCCCTTTAATGTTATAGTCATGTTGTCTGTTGTTGCCCAAATGAGGATGGGTTCCCTTTTGAGTTTGGTTCCTCTTGAGGTTTCTTCCTCATGTCGTCTGAGGGAGTTTTTCCTTGCCACTGTCGCCACAGGCGTGTTCATATGGGATAGATTAAGGATAAAATTAGTTCATATTTTAAGTTGTTCAAATTCTGTAAAGCTGCTTTGCGACAATGTTTATTGTTAAAAGCACTATACAAATAAACTTGACTTGACTTGACAAGGCAAAGCGAATGAAACTCACTAGCTCCCCAATTTTATGGGCAAGCTTGCATCACAATCTACGTGGCCCAGTGAAAGATGAGATGAAGGAGATATCATCCGGGGCAAGAACTGAGGGAATTATGGGAAATGTAGTTAAGGAGATGTGCTGTATCTACATTGTACATCACTCTGGATAAGAGCGTCTGCTAAATGCCATGTAATGTAATAAAATAGAAATTAAAGTTTGTATGAAAAATATAGGGTGCCTGAGATTTTTGCACAGTACTCTATAGGGTATAGACATGTGTTTAGCAATACACTGGACCTTGAGAGAACCCTGTAAGAATATATTAGTTAATGTACAGTGTTAAACCTGGCTTCAGTCTGAATACCATCCACTCTATTAAGTACATTTATTTTAAATATGTTTCCAGTGGGGCAGCATGGTGGTGTAGTGGTTAGCGCTGTCGCCTCACATCAAGAAGGTCTGGGTTTGAGCCCCATGGCCAGCGAGGGCCTTTCTGTGTGGAGTTTGCATGTTCTCCCCGTGTCCGCGTGGGTTTCCTCCGGGTGCTCCAGTTTTCCCCACCATCCAAAAGACATGCAGGTTAGGTTAACTGGTGACTCCAAATTGACCATAGGTGTGAATGTGAGTGTGAATGGTTGTCTGTGTCTATGTGTCAGCCTTGTGATGACCTGGCGACTTGTCCAGGGTGTACCCCGCCTTTTGCCCGTAGTGAGCTGGGATAGGCTCCAGCTTGCCTGCGACCCTATAGAACAGGATAAAGCGGCTAGAGATAATGAGATGAGATGTTTCCAGTAGGGCGGCATGGTGGTGTAGTGGTTAGCACGGTCGCCTCACAGCAAGAAGGTCTGGGTTCGAGCCCCGTGGCTGGCGAGGGCGAGGGCCTTTCTGTGTGGAGTTTACATGTTCTCCCCGTGTCCACATGGGTTTCCTCCGGGTGCTCCAGTTTCCCCCACCATCCAAAGACATGCAGGTTAGGTTAACTGGTGACTCTAAATTGTACTAAATTGACCGTAGGTGTGAATGAGAGTGTGAATGGTTGTCTGTGTCTACGTGTCAGCCCTGTGATGACCTGGCGACTTGTCCAGGGTGTACCCTGCCTTTCGCCCGTAGTCAGCTGGGATAGGCTCCAGCTTGCCTGCGACCCTGTAGAGCAGGATAAAGCGGCTAGAGGAGATGAGATGTTTCCAGTGGATGTATAGTTACTAATTGTAGTCTGTCTGTTACTCTGCATAATGTATTGGCTCCCCTCTTGCTGACAGGGGCCTTTCTGTGTGGAATTTGCATGTTCTCCCTGTGTCTGCATGGGTCTCCTCCAGGTGCTCCAGTTCCCCCTCCCCCCCCAGACTCCAAAGACATGCAGGTTAGACTAATTGGTGGCTCTAAATTGACCATAGGTGTGAATGGTTGTTTGTCTCCATGTGTCAGCCCTGTGATGATCTGGCGACTTGTCCAGGGTGCACCCCACCTCTTGCCCACAGTCAGCTAGGATAGACTCCAGCTTGCCCATGACCCTGCTCAGGATAAGCGGTTACAGAGATTGATTGAGATATCTATATCTAAAATTCTCACTGCCAGAAAGCCTGTTGATTTTACATATACTTAAATTATAACAATGCGGAATTTAAAGATAAGTTTGAGAAAAAATGGTGTTCCGATTAATTACTCCAGTTTGTCACTACCTGTGAATAGCACTGCAAAACATTATTTTAGAATGATTTACATATAATTTCGACAATGTTTTCATGCGGGCAATATTTTTGCATCATGGCTATCCTGTCAATCAGATGATAAACTTTGTGAGGTAAACAATGCCTGATGCTTCAGACCAAGCTTTCAGGGGTCACAATGAATTTCTGACATATCAGAAAATGTCAAGTAAACAACATGTAGTGTAAGCAATGTTAAGATTTTTGAGTGAAAACTGTATGCAGTAAGGACTATTACCATAGTTAAAGTACTGAGGGTCTCCCTTACATAAAACATAGTGGATACACTGAAACCTTTGGTCAGTAAAACAAAAAGAAATGTGAGGTTCAGGAAGCCAACTTTGGGTCGTCTTATGGACTTGACTGATCTAAGGTTTCTGTGCCATGCATGATGAAATTAAATGCCTCCTCAAGCACCTCCATAGTTGGATATGATGGAATATTTACACACGTCTATTCACACTGGAGTAGTATAAACTGAGGTTATTTCTGCAGCTCATTTTATGGAAAATAAAAGGTGGCAGAATATTTACTGACAGGAGTGTGCAGTCCAAAAAAATAACGTTTTGTCACATTTGGACAGGACTAAAAATCACAGAGAAACTCTGGTTGTAATTACACTGCTCCACCTCCTCATGTAAAACTAATCCAATCCAATTAGGGCTTTAGATACTCAATACACTGGTGTAAACATATTGAAGAGCTTGAAACTTGAGAATGAGTGTAAAATTAGGCTAACGTTAGGTCATTATTGTGAAGTGGAGAAAACTGTTTTGATGTGCACATCAAGTTACTTTGAAATACAAGTGAAACATGTAGAATTCAGTTTTGCTTCTGTTTAAGATGAATTCAACTGGAATCAATTTAAATAAAACTGACAGTGAGACTGAGAATGAAGAATAAGAAGACATTACATTACAGAAGTGGATCATTCATGCATTCATATTTTAACTGAAAGATTTGAAGATACTTGAAAATGCATCTTCCTCCAATCACAATCCACACACATCCTTATTATAATAATCCCTGAAAATTAAGTGCTAGAAATGGAGTGAAGGAATTGGAGGAAAGGAATGTAAAAATGAACATTCTATTACAGCAGATCCACTTTAGTAGTGTCTATGCGCCACTGAATAGGTTTGTTTAATGAATCACAGCCAATCATGTCATGGCAGTACAATGCATAGAGTCATGCAGATACAAGTTATGGTTTTTTTTTCCCCCATGAGTTTTGTGTCTGTATCCATACATGCTCATTTGGTACTTTAAGACCACATGCTTATTAATACATTGATCCCTGAGGCAAATGGGCTACAACAACAGAAGATATCAAGAAACACTCCTGTCAACTAAATACAAGAATCTGAGGATATAGTGGGCACAGGCTCACTGAAACTGAGCAACTAAAGATTGGAAAAACATTCCCTGGTCTTTTTCCAATATTTAACTGTCCAGTTTTGGTGAGCTTGTGCACATCGTAGCCTCAGAGTCATGTTCTTGGCTGATAGGAGTGATGCCTGATGTTTTTGCTCTGGTCATTGTTTTTGTTCATGATGGAGCCTCATTGAATTGTTTAAGTATTTAATATGGTTTTGACCCATCTTTGACCCATTATTTTGTGTTATTTTTAATTATTCAAATCATAGTTAACTGATTCTTAAGATATTTGTATCCAAATCTTGTTGTTCGTCATGGTATCCATCTCCATTTAGTTAATTCTTATTTTGTAATATTTGTTTAGTCTCAGCCACAGATGCTATGGCTCTGACATATGTCTACTTTTAATATTAGCTGGCCAAAAAATTTCACAGGTTTGAAGGTTGCAATCTGATTGTCTATTCATACTTCCCATGTGTACGCACATCCATGCATTGTTTTCAGATGGAAAAATGAACTCTTTAATGCTGTGACAAAGGGAGTTTTTGAAAACATGAGTTCCCACTAAAAAAAGAATACCATGATTGCTTGAGGTCTGGCTTCAGAGGTTATTGTTTGTTGTTTTCTTTAGCAGTGTCCCAGGACAATATTGCAGCAGGGGCTAAAAACACTAGGAAGAGGGCACAGATGTAGTAGTTTAAAAACAAGTGCAAAGATGGCTATGATAAAACATTTCAAGGCTCATATAACCACAGGACAGTGGTGGATTTATCTGCAAGGCAAGGATGCTGAGAGTCCAGTGCTGTACATAATATAAGGATTTGTTAGAAATAGGGTGTAGCATTTTAAATCTCTCCAACAGAACAAAGTTTTAGGGCTCTTAATTTTTTTTTTTGATAACTCAGTGTGTAGTATCTCCAATTAACATGTTACTGCTGAACCACAGATGTCTTGGCAAAAGCAACAGGCAGTCATATTTGTCTGTGTTTAATCAAATATAGGTAAAAAAAAAAAAAGTGTCTTACCTTCTAACACACTGAAAATAGAATTTTTACCTCACCCGTGACAGAGTAAGCACGGCAAGATATTGTAATTAGTGCAGTTTGTTTGTGTATCTGTTAACAATCTAGTGTCTAGACGGTTGTACCGATCAACTTCAAATTTTCAGAGTAGGTGGACAATGGTCTGTAGATTACTTGATTAAATTTTGGGGTTAATCAAGTCAAGGTCACTGGAAAGGCCAGGTGAGGTTTGTTTTACCTGGCAACACTTATTGTATTATTAAACTGATGTCCTGCTAAAGCCAGTCACCTTATAAACATAATTTGTCTCATTACACTACATTACAGGCATTTAGCAGACACTTTTATCCAGAACGGCATACAACAGGACCCTGGCACACCCCACTCAAGTAGCAGTAGGGGGTTGGCTGCCTTGCTCAAGGGCACTTTATCCATTTCTGCTGGTCCAAGGAATTGAACCAGTGAACTTTTGGTCCCAAAGCTACTTCCCTTACCTCTAGGCCATGGCTTCCCTCCCTTAAGGGGGAAGGTTCTGAGCAGGTCTTCATATGCAACCATGTCATGTTGCCATATTAAAAATGTACTTTTTTATAGCAGAAATCAAAAGTGATACTTGTCTTATATCGAGCAAAATGTTTACATCTGTAACACAAAGGGAAAGTTGGGTCCCTTTATACCATGTTTTAACTGGTTTGGGGTGTATGCATGCATGTGTGTGCACGCGCACAGCTGCAAATTTGCCACTATGGCTCAGCTATAAATTGGTTAGACATGCAATAATATGTCAGCTGTCAAGCTGCAGCTACGGTAGTGCTACTTTTCACTGCATTCCTGCTAGCTTTAGCATGCGCTCTGGTCTTTGCATTATGCGTGAGGAAGAACATTACAGCACAGCAACCACAATGACCAGCTCCTTGTTACAACAGTCATAAAGCTACCCTTGGCTGCGAGTTTAGCAGCTGTACTCCATAGGTCAATAACTCATGTCCAAGGGCTATGCAGTGTAAGATGGTTGACATCATTACTCCTTTTACCACTACCTACAATTACCATTAGCCTAATGACTCACTCCTGCTGACAAACCATCTCTCACTCCCTCTGCATTCTCACTGTGGTTTGCTAGAATGTATGCAGTGCATTACAGGCAGGAGAGACGCGCCTCATACCATTCACTTTGATTCTTCCTTTTATAAAGATCAGAGGGAATTTTTCCCCCCTCTGGTGATGGTAGACTCTGACATATGGTAATCATTTATTACATTCTACCATAACACAAGTGCTTGTTTATGATGTGAATGATTCTGCAATACTTACAGTGGTGCTTGAAAGTTTGTGAACCCTTTAGAAATTTTCTATATTTCTGCATAAATATAACCTAAAACAGATTTTCACATAAGTCCTAAAAGTAAATAAAGAAAACACAGTTAAACAAATGAGACAAAAATATTATACTTGGTCATTTATTTATTGAGGAAAATTATCCAATATTATATCTGTGAGTGGCAAAAGTATGTGAACCTCTAGGATTAGCAGTGAATTTGAAGGTGAAATTGGAGTCAGATGTTTTCAATCAATGGGATGACGAATCAGGTGTGAGTAGGCACCCTGTTTTATTTAAAGAACAAGGATCTATCAAAGTCTGATCTTCACAACACGTTTGTGGAAGTGTATCAGGGCATGAACAAAGGAGATTTCTGAGGATCTCGGAAAAAGCGTTGTCGATGCTCATCAGGCTAGAAAAGGTTACAAAACCATCTCTAAAGAGTTTGGACTCCACCAATCCACAGTCAGACAGATTGTGTACAAATGGAGGAAATTCAAGACCATTGTTACCCTCCCCAGGAGTGGTCGATCAACAAAGATCACTCCAAGAGCAAGACATGTAATAGTCGGCGAGGTCACAAAGGACCCCAGGGTAACTTCTAAGCAACTGAAGGCCTCTCTCACATTGGCTAATGTTAATGTTCATGAGCCCACCATCAGGAAAACACTGAACAATAATGGTGTGGCATGGCATGGTTGCAAGGAGAAAGACACTGCTCTCCAAAAAGAATATTGCTGCTCGTCTGCAGTTTGCTAAAGATCACATGGACAAGCCAGAAGGCTATTGGAAAAATGTTTTGTGGATGGATGAGACCAAAATAGAACTTTTGGGGTTAAATGAGAAGCGTTATGTTTGGAGAAAGGAAAAACGCTGCATTCCAACATTAGAACTTTATACCATCTGTGAAAAATGGTGGTGGTAGTATCATAGTTTGGGCCTGTTTTGCTGCATCTGGGCCAGGACAGCTTGCCATCATTGATGGAACAATCAATTCTGAGTTATACCAGCAAGTTCTAAAGGAAAATATCAGGACATCTGTCCATGAACTGAATCTCAAAAGAAGGTGGGTCATGCACCAAGACAGACAATAACCCTAAGCACACAAGTCATTCTACCAAAGAATGGTTAAAAAAGAAGAAAGTTAATGTTTTGGAATGGCCAAGTCAAAGTCCTGACCTTAATCCAATCGAAATGTTGTGAAAGGACCTGAAGCAAGCAGTTCATGTGAGGAAACCCACCAACATCCCAGAGTTGAAGCTGTTCTATACGGAGGAATGGGCTAAAATTCCTCCAAGGTGGTGTGCAGGACTGATCAACAGTTCCCAGAAACGTTTAGTTGCAGTTATTGCTGCACAAGGGGGTCACAGCAGATACTGAAAGCAAAGGTTCACACACACAAACACACACTTTATAGATCTCACACCGTGGGGTCAAAATGATCACAAGAACAGTGAGCAAAAATCCCAGAACCACACGGGGGGACCTATTGAATGACCTGCAGAGAGCTGGGACTAAAGTAACAAAGACTACCATCAGTAACACACTATGCCACCAGGGACTCAAATCCTGCAGTGCCAGACGTGTCCCCCTGCTTAAGCCAGTACATGTCCAGGCCTGTCTGAAGTTTGCTAGAGAGCATTTGGATGATCCAGAAGAGGATTGGGAGAATGTTATATGGTCAGATGAAACCAAAATAGAACTTTTTGGTAAAAACTCAACTTGTTGTGTTTGGAGGAGAAAGAATGCTGAGTTGCATCCAAAGAACACCATACCTACTGTGAAGCATGGGGGTGGAAACATCATGCTTTGGGGCTGTTTTTCTGCAAAGGGACCAGGACAACTGATCCGTGTAAAGGAAAGAATGAATGGGGCCATGTATCGTGAGATTTTGAGTGAAAATCTCCTTCCATCAGCAAAGGCATTGAAGATGAAACGTGGCTGGGTCTTTCAGCATGACAATGATCCCAAACACACTGCCCGGGCAACGAAGGAGTGGCTTCGTAAGAAGCATTTCAAGGTCCTGGAGTGGCCTAGCCAGTCTCCAGATCTCAACCCCATAGAAAATCTTTGGAGGGAGTTGAAAGTCTGTGTTGCCCAGCGACAGCCCCAAAACATCACTGCTCTAGAAGAGATTTGCATGGAGGAATGGGCCAAAATACCAGCAACAGTGTTTGAAAACCTTGTGAAGACTTACAGAAAACGTTTGACCTCTGTCATTGCCAACAAAGGGTATATAACAAAGTATTGAGATGAACTTTTGTTATTGACCAAATACTTATTTTCCACCATAATTTGCAAATAAATTATTTAAAAATCAGACAGACAATGTGATGTTCTGGATTTTTTTTTTCTCATTTTGTCTCTCATAGTTGAGGTATACCTATGATGAAAATTACAGGCCTCTCTCATCTTTTTAAGTGGGAGAACTTGCATAATTGGTGACTGACTAAATACTTTTTTGCCCCACTGTGTGTGTGTGTGTGTATATATATATATATATATATATATATATATATATATATATATATATATATATACACACACACAATTTTTGTATTTCCAACTTGATATCATTCAAAACTGAAAGTCAACTCAGAATAAGGAATGACCTACACAAAAGGGCGGCAGGGTGGTGCAGTGATGAACACTGTTGCCTCACAGCAAGAAGGTTCTGAGTTCGAGCCAGCAGCCAACTGGGGCCTTTCTGTACAGAGTTTGCGTTTTCTCCCTGTGTATGGGTTTCCAGGTGCTCCAGTTTCCCCCGCCCACAGTTCAAAGACATGCATTTAGGTCAGCCATGGCCTGATACCAAGTGGTGCACAAAAGTGCCATAGACCTGACAGGTATGAAAGTTGCCCTGCAGTGACAACTGACTTGCCAGGTGATGCCATCCATTGGCCATTTGAGTGGCTCTTCTGCATGCCATCAGGTGGTGTGCTATTGACCCTGTTGAGTTCATCTGCCACACTGCACTGAAAAATGCCCTGCTGCCAGTGCCTTATTGGTGATGTACTATTTAACCCATAGCTGGAACCCAAGCAGGTGCTACCACTCCAGGTGAGAGCAGACCTGGGAGCAATGGTGATTAAGGGGTAACTCCACTTTCCCTGATACTCAAGTCCTCCCGGACCTGAGAGTAAGCACCGGTTGTAGTTTAAAGTCATACCCAGGACTAAGAATGACAGTATAAAGCTTTATGGATAGAAACAGAGAATAGACTAGGATGGAGTCGGATAACTTAGGAGAGAATAGAATGACGAATTAGTATATAAGACACAACATAAAGAATAGAATGCATGTGTGCAGAACAGAACATGGAGAGAGAGAAAAAAAGAATAGGATCGACATTAGGACAATATAATGGTATATTATGAGAGAACAGAAGGGAATATGAGAATAGAAAGAATTTTGAAAACAGAAAAGAGTATGATAAAATGCTACACATTCTTTTCAGTTTGTAGAAAAGAATAGACAGTCATGACAATACAGCAGAATAGATTAAAAAAAGGATATGTCAGAATAGAAAGCGTTATGAGGATACACAACAGAACATGACATTATCCACAGAATAGACAGCCATCACGATACATCACAAGAGCAAAAAAAGAAGGGATATGGTGGTATAGAACAGAATACAACAAAAATACTATACATATTCTATATAGAGTAGGATAGACAGTTATGATAAGATAATAAGAGAAAATGAGGGAATTTGACAGAATAGAGTAGAATGGAATGCATTATGACAGAACAGAAAGCACAGAATATGACAAGATACATACAGTGGTGCTTGAAAGTTTGTGAACCCTTTAGAATTTTCTATATTTCTGCATAAATATGACCTAAAACATCATTAGATTTTCACACAAGTCCTAAAAGTAGATAAAGAGAAGCCAGTTAAACAAATGAGACAAAAATATTATACTTGCTCAGTTATTTATTGAGGGAAATGATCCAATATTACATATCTGTGAGTGGCAAAAGTATGTGAACCTCTAGGATTAGCAGTTAATTTGAAGGTGAAATTATAGTCAGGTGTTTTCAATCAATGGGATGACAATCAGGTGTGAGTGGGCACCCTGTTTTATTTAAAGAACAGGGATCTATCAAAGTCTGATCTTCACAGCACATGTTTGTGGAAGTGTATCATGGCACGAACAAAGGAGATTTCTGAGGACCTCAGAAAAAGCATTGTTGATGCTCATCAGGATGGAAAAGGTTACAAAACCATCTCTAAAGAGTTTGGACTCCACCAATCCACAGTCAGACAGATTGTGTACAAATGGAGGAAATTCAAGACCATTGTTACCCTCCCCAGGAGTGGTCGACCAACAAAGATCACTCCAACAGCAAGGCGTGTAATAGTCAGCGAGGTCACAAAGGACCCTAGGGTAACTTCTAAGCAACTGAAGGCCTCTCTCACATTGGCTAATGTTAATGTTCATGAGTCCACCATCAGGAGAACACTGAACAACAATGGTGTGCATGGCAGGGTTGCAAGGAGAAAGCCACTGCTCTCCAAAAAAACATTGCTGCTCGTCTGCAGTTTGCTAAAGATCATGTGGACAAGCCAGAAGGCTACTGGAAAAATGTTTTGTGGACAGATGAGACCAAAATAGAACTTTTTGGTTTAAATGAGAAGCGTTATTTCTGGAGAAAGGAAAACACTGCATTCCAGCACAAGATCCTTATCCCATCTGTGAAACATGGTGGTGGTAGTATCATGGTTTGGGCCTGTTTTGCTGCATCTGGACCAGGACAGCTTGCCATCATTGATGGAACAATGAATTCTGAATTATACCAGCGAATTCTAAAGGAAAATTTCAGGACATCTGCCCATGAACTGAATCTCAAGAGAAGGTGGGTCATGCAGCAAGACAACAACCCTAAGTACACAAGTCGTTCTACCAAAGAATGGTTAAAGAAGAATAAAGTAAATGTTTTGGAATGGCCAAGTCAAAGTCTTGACCTTAATCCAATGGAAATGTTGTGGAAGGACCTGAAGCGAGCAGTTCATGTGAGGAAACCCACCAACATCCCAGAGTTGAAGCTGTTCTGTACGGAGGAACGGGCTAAAATTCCTCCAAGCCGGTGTGCAGGACTGATCAACAGTTACCGGAAACGTTTAGTTGCAGTTATTGCTGCACAAGGGGGTCACACCAGGTACTGAAAGCAAAGGTTCACATACTTTTGCCACTCACAGATATGTAATATTGGATCATTTTCTTCAATAAATAAATGACCAAGTATAATATTTTTGTCTCATTTGTTTAACTGGGTTCTCTTTATCTCCTTTTAGGACTTGTGTGAAAATCTGATGATGTTTTAGGTCATATTTATGCAGAAATATAGAAAATTCTAAAGGGTTCACAAACTTTCAAGCACCACTGTATACTCTGTATAGAATTGAGATCTCTCTCGCTCACACACACAGAGAAACAAAGAGCTAGACAGAGAGAGAGAGAGAGAACCCAGGGTTTGGGCTGAGGATTTCTCACAGGTATGATGTAGTACGTTGCCATTCCAAGAAGAAAAGCGTTCCAGCCTTCACCATCTTCGAGTGATGCTTGAACATGTCTTCAGTGATGAAACCAAAGTCATAGGGTGTTTCAGCTCTTTAACACAGACTTTGCCCAGCTGACCCAGCCAGGAGGTGATCAGCCCCCCCCCCCAAAAAAAAAAAGACAGACAGACATTAGGACAATATAAAAGAGTATATTATAAGAGAAGAGAAGGGAATATGATTGAATAAAAAGCATTTTGAAGATGTAGAAAAGAATGACAAAATGCTACACATTTTAGTTTGTAGAAAATAGAAAGTCATGACAATACAACAGAATAGATTAAAAGAAAGAAGAAGGGAATATGATAGAATAGAAAGCATCACGAAGACACAGAACAGGACAAAACACTCCACATATTATCCACAAAAAAGGCAGCCATGACAATACAATAGAATACATCACAAGAAAAGAAAGAGAAAAAAGAAGGGAACATCAAAATAGAACAGAATGCATTATGATTGAATAGAATAGAAAGGAACAGATAGGAATAGAATAGAAAGCATTATGGTGGTATAGAACAGAATACAACAAAAATTGTATGCATAGAGTAGGATCGACAGTTACAATAAGATAATGGAATATAAGAGAAAATAAGGGAATGACAGAGTAGATTAGAATGGCACGCACCACAATAGAACAGAAAGCATAGACTATGATAAGATACATACATACTGCATAGAATTGAGATCTTTCTCATTTTCAGACACTCACAAAGAAAGAGAGAGAGAGAGAGAGAGAGAGAGAGAGAGAGAGAGAGAGAGAGAGAACCCAGGGCTTGGGCAGAGGATTTCTCACTGGTATGATGTGTGTTGCCGTTCCAAGAAGCACCCCAACGTCACCCACTTGTGTATACACACAAACCAAGTGGTACAAAGGGAAAAGATGACAATTTTTTGTGTTCCTTCTGTCAGCACACAGTGCCAGTTTTGTTTTCAATAGCATAAGTAAATTATGTGCTTTTTTTACCATCCTCTATAATGTTTTTCCTATGGCTTAGGAAATTATCCTCAAATGTATATCAAATGCAGATATGCATACACTCACCAACCATTTTAATAGGAACCCCTGTATACCTGTTCATTCATGCAATTATCCAATCAGTCAGTCATGTGTTGGTTGCAGCACAGTGAATAATACTAATCCAGGGTTTCCCCTAGAAAAACTGGAAAGAGTAGTGCCCCCCCTCCCTCCCCGAGTGCAGCGAGGTACAAAGAGCACACCACCTGTAAGCTAGCTAGTGCACTTAGGTCAAGTTCAGGGCCATGGGCTTGCATGGACTGTATTGATTACCCGCTCAAAGGCGACAAAACACATGCATGTTGATTCTAGCTTCATACTGTTGGCCTAAATTGTAAGCGTTGTGGTGGTGGTTTAATGAGTAGCGGCATGTCACAAAGTGTATCAGTCAATAAATTAAGCATAGCAGGGCCACTACACGATTATGCTTTAGGGGAAACCCTACTAATCATTTAGATACAGGTCAAGAATATCAATCAATATTCACATCAAACATCAGAATTTTGGGGGAAAATATAATCTTGTTTGGTGGTACCAGATTGGCTGATTTGACTATAGAAACCACTGCTTTCCTGAGATTTTCTAACACAATAGAGTTTACACAGAATGGTGTGGAAAAACAAAAAAGATCCAGTTCTATGGATCAAAATGTCTTGTTGAGAGATGGTCAGGGGAGAATGGACAAACTGGTTCGAGCTGACAAGACAGCTGCATTAATTAAATAAGCAATGGTGAACAGAAAAGCATCTTAGAACACAGAACATGTCAAACCTTGAGGCAAAGGCTATAATAACAGAAGACTCCAGGTTCTACTTCTGTTAGCCAAGAACAAGAATCTGAGCCTACAGTGGACATGGGTTCACAGAAACTGGAAAGCTGAAAATTGGAATAAGACCAGACAACATTTTTCCCCATGTTCTACTGCTCAGTTTCAATAGCAATTAAAAGTTTTTAAATTTCATTTATCTGATCAATTAAGAAGATATGAAGGAGATTAATGCATTTCATATTACTTTGTCCTCATTGTCCTGTTTTTATTTTGTGGCATTGTCTTCATTTCAAAATAAAAGAAACAGTAGCAGCAATTATGTATTTAAAAGATCTAACTAATAATGAGGAAATATCTTTTTAATCCATGTTTATTTTGACCTACATGTCCCTTTAAGGTTAAATAACCTAGATGGTGACATTAGTAAGCATAATTAGAACACATTTTTGCAGTTTCCTGTAACAGGCTTGCTTTAGGGTGTTGTAAATTTCAGATTATTCAATCAATGCACAGGTCTTTGGGAGAGCTCATGAAAACACTCAGATAACGCATGTGGTAAGGCACTGTGCAATTACAGGAAAAGCTAACTTGGGCAACAGACTTGATGATAATGACACTGGAAGATCATTTAACAAATCATAATGAGGAGAGCTAAAGGGCTTCTCTTAAACTGAACACTTTTGATTAGATTCTAGGCTCCATGTAACTTTTGCTTTGATAATTATATTAGGGTTATTAGTTTTTCTTTCCCTGGAAGTAGGTTGGGTCATTTTAATTTTATTTGTATTGTGAAATTCATGATTTTTGATAAATACCTTAATCTGGGGGTGGCACGGTGGTGTAGTGGTTAGCGCTGTTGCCTCACAGCAAGAAGGTCCGGGTTCAAGCCCCGTGGCCGGCAAGGGCCTTTCTGTGCGGAGTTTGCATGTTCTCCCTGTGTCCGCGTGGGTTTCCTCCGGGTGCTCCGGTTTCCCCCACAGTCCAAAGACATGCAGGTTAGGTTAACTGGTGACTCTAAATTGACCGTAGGTGTGAATGGGAGTGTGAATGGTTGTCTGTGTCTATGTGTCGGCCCTGTGATGACCTGGCGACTTGTCCAAGGTGTACCCCGCCTTTCGCCCATAGTCAGCTGGGATAGGCTCCAGCTTGCCTGCGACCCTGTGGAACAGGATAAAGCGGCTAGAGATAATGAGATGAGATGAGACCTTAAATCTGGAACATAGATTAGGCTTGCTCCATTTCCTCATGATCTATGTACAAGGTTCCTCCTCAGGGATAAGTGGGCTGAGAGTAAAGGTCCACATTTTCAGAGAAATCAGTGACCATGATGTAAATGGCATTCCAAGTTGGTTGGAGCTGTTTTAAGAAACATTAGAAAGCATATATATCTTTACAATACACTGATTTATATTATTGGACAAATTAAAAAACATAACAGGACCTTATTATAAGCATCTTTCTTTGTTTAGAGTGAATGGGAAATAGAACCTTAATAATAAGGTCAGTTAAAGTGGTAACTTGGTGAGGATTTTGTCCTAGATTATGAGTTCAAATCCTTGGAAAGCATCTATTAGATTTTTGATCAACCATTTATACTCCTAGGACACGTTGGTGGGTTTATATTTGTCAGGGTGGAGGCATTTACGGACGCATGTGCAAAGGAGAGCCAGGTGCAAACTGTCAAAGCCAAAACATAAGACAGGAATCGAGGTCAGGAAACTGGCAATTATCAGGCAATTGGCAAACAATATAGTAGAGGAAAGACAAAACGTAAACGTGAAAAGGAAGAGCAAGAGTCAGAAAGTTGAGAGGCAATCAGAAAGTTGAGAGGCTTGGTATGAACTGGATAGAACAGAACAATACTTCACACTGGAGTTAATGGAGTGGTTCAAGTCGGGAGAGAGATAATTCGGAAGATGAGAGACAGCTGTAATCAATAGTCTGGGGACAGAGGGTGCATTGATTCTTGGGGAGTGTAGTTCAAGGCGTCCCTGTTTGTAGTCTGAACGTTCTCAGCAGGTTTACTGACAGAATTCCCCCAAGGAGCTCCCTTTGGGAGGTGCATTCTTTCTAGGGTGCCCCCTACCTCTGGGTGCTGGTTTGTCTGGATGTAGGGCATGGAATTCTTGCTTGAGGAGTGGGTCTACAATGTCCTTAGTGGAAACCCAGCTCTGTTCTTCGGGTCCATAACCTTCCCAATCTAGCAGGTATTTGACTTGCCCTCTTCTACATTGAGAATCGAGGATCTTATTTACCTGGAAGATGGGGTCATCCTCTAGGTTGAGAGCTGGGTGCTCCTGAACCGGTGCATTTTCAGCAAGAGGGCCCAGGATGGCAGGTTTCAGATTTGAGACATGGAATGTAGGAGATAATCTTTGGGGGGGGAGTTATAAATGGTATGAGACCTTGTTGATGCAACGTAGTACTTTGAATGGCCCAATATATTGTGGCTGAAATTTTCTACAGGTGTTGGGTTCTCTGAGGTTTCTTGTGGCCACCCATACTCTGTTGCCCAGGGAAAAGTTTGGATTGTCTGCTCCATGTTTGTTTGCCTATTCTTTGTACTTGGCGTTGATCGTATCTAGATGTTGGTGTACTTCCTCCCATATTGTCTGGCTGCATGTGAACCAGTTCTCCACAGCTTGTACCTGGCTTGGCGTGTCATCCCAGGGAAACGGGGCGGTTGGTAGCCAAGTATGCACTGAAATGGTGTTAGTTGGGTTGCAGAGAGTCTGAGGGAGTTTTGTGCATATTTGGCCCATGGAAGGAAACATGCCCAGTCCCCCTGGTTATGCATGCAGAAGATCCTCAGGAAACAGCCAATTTCTTGGTTGGCTCTTTCTACTTGGCCGTTTGACTGAAGATGGTAGCCAGATGTGAGGCTCACCGAGACCCCTAATCTTTCCATGAAGCAAGTCCAAAAGCATGAAATAAACTGAGAGCCCCAGTCACTCACTATGTCTTCAGGGATTTCATAGTATCTAAATACTTGCTGGAAGAGTAGTTCCGCTGTTTGGGATGCCGTAGGGATGCCAGGTCATGGGATGAGCTTAAGAGCTTTGGAGAAGCGGTCGATAATTACCATTATGGTGGTATTGCTTTGCGAGGGAGGGAGGTCCGTGATGAAATTGACAGCTATGTGGGACCAGGGTCTCTGAGGAACAGGGAGGGGGCACACTTTGCCGGCAGGAGGGGTTCGAGGAACCTTACCTTGGGCACAAACAGAACATGAGGTGATGAACTGGTTAATCTCATTGAGCATGTTCTCCCACAAGTATTTGTTCCTTAGCATTTGAGGAGTGCTCTGGCTGCCAGGGTGTACCGTGGCGGGAGATGCATGGACCCACATGATGAGTCTGCCTCAAAAGTGCTTAGGCACATATAGTAGGCCAGGTGGGAGATTGGTGGGGAGAGTTTGAGGTTGTGAGTTCCTTATTTCTTTGTCTAGGTCCCAGGTGGTGGATTGTAGAAAGCATTGGGGTGGAAGAATGGGGTGGGTGACAGAAGTTTGATAAGGACCGAAGACTCAAGATAGGGCGTCTGCCTTGGTATTCTTGGAGCCAGGGCGAAATGAAATTATGAAATTGAAGTGTGCAAAAAGTGCCCACCTGGCCTGGCGAGGATTTAACCTCTTAGCTTTCCTGAGATATTCAAGGTTCTTGTGGTCAGGGAGAATTATGAATGGGTGATTAGCTCCCTCTAGCCAGTGTCACCACTCCTCATGGGCTAGTTTAATGGCAAGCAGCTCTCTGTTACCAACATCATAGTTCCTTTCTGCAGAAGAGAGTTTCTTTGAAAAGAAGGCTATTGGATGCAGCTTCTGTTTCTCCCCAAAATGTTGGGACAGGATCACCTCTACTCCAGTGTCAGATGCATCTACCTCTAAGGTGAAGGGCTTGAATGGGTCAGGATGTTGTAAGACCGGAGCAGAGGTGAAGGCATGCTTAAGACAGCTGAAAGCTTCTTCCGCCACAGGGTTCCACTGGAGGCACTTAGGTCTCTTCTTTAGCAGAGCTGTCAAGGGGGCAGCAATTGTGCTAAAATCCCTAATAAAATCACCGATAGAAGTTTGCAAAGCCCAGAAAATGCTGAAGGTCCTTAATGGATGCGGGCGTAGGCCAAGACATGACCGCAGAGACCTTGAATGAGTCCATAATAACTCCTTCACCGCTGATGATATATCCTAAGAAGGAGATATGATTCTGATATAACTCAAACTTCTCTGCTTTGATGTAGAGGTGATTCTTGAGTAGGCATTTGAGAACCACTCTAACACGCTCCTTGTGACTCCCTTCATCTGGTGAGTAGATCAGGATGTCATCTACCGTATGTACGGGTAAGCATTGGCATGTCTACCTAGCATGTCCTGTATCACATCATTGATTAAGCATTGGAACATGCTAGGAGCTGAAGAAAAGCCATAAGAGACATTACCCAGTACTTAAAATGACTGGCGGTAGTGCTGAAGGCAGTTTTCCACTCATCACCCTTTTTGATCCTGATTAGGTTATATGCATTGCGTAAGTCAAGTTTGGAAAAGACTCTTGCTGATATGAGTTGCTCCAAGGCTGCAGGAACCAAAGGAAGAGGATAGGGATACTTAACGGATACCTGGTTTAATCCCCTGTAATCAGTGCATGGTCATTAGCCCACCATCCCATTTCTCCACGAAGAAGAAGCCGGCCAAAGCTGGGGACTTGGAAGGGCGGATGTACCCCTGCTTGAGGGCTTCTTGGATGTGCTCTTCCATGGCTGCGTGTTCTTTTTGGGAAAGGGGATACAGTTGTGCTTGAAAGTCTGTGAACCCTTTAGAATTTTCTATATTTCTGCATAAATATGACCGAAAACATCAGATTTTCACACAACTCCTAATAGTACAGTAGATGAAGAGAAGCCAGTTAAACAAATAAGACAAAAAATATTGTACTTGGTCATTTATTGATTGAGGAAAATGATCCAATATTACATATCTGTGAGTGGCAAAAGTATGTGAGCCTCTAGGATTAGCAGTTAATTTGAAGGTAAAATTAGAGTCAGGTGTTTTCAATCAGTGGGATGACAATCACGTGTGAGTGGGCACCCTGTTTTATTTAAAGAACAGGCATCTATCAAAGTCTGATCTTCACAACACGTTTGTGGAAGTGTATCATGACACAAAGAAAGGAGATTTCTGAGGACCTCAGAAAAAGCGTTGTCGATGCTCATCAGGCTGGAAAAGGTTACAAAACCATCTCTAAAGAGTTTGGACTCCACCAATCCACAGTCAGGCAGATTGTGTGCAAATGGAGGAAATTCAAGACAATTGTTACCCTCCCCAGGAGTGGTGGACCAACAAAGATCACTCCAAGAGCAAGGTGTACAATAGTCGGCAAGGTCACAAAGGACCCCAGGGTAACTTCTAAGCAACTGAAGGCCTCTCTCACATTGGCTAATGTTAATGTTCATGAGCCCACCATCAGGAAAACACTGAACAATAATGGTGTGGCATGGCATGGTTGCAAGGAGAAAGCCACTGCTCTCCAAAAAGAACATTGCTGCTCGTCTGCAGTTTGCTAAAGATCACATGGACAAGCCAGAAGGCTATTGGAAAAATGTTTTGTGGATGGATGAGACCAAAATAGAACTTTTGGGGTTAAATGAGAAGCGTTATGTTTGGAGAAAGGAAAAACACTGCATTCCAACATTAGAACTTTATCCCATCTGTGAAAAATGGTGGTGGTAGTATCATAGTTTGGGCCTGTTTTGCTGCATCTGGGCCAGGACAGCTTGCCATCATTGATGGAACAATCAATTCTGATTGTTCAACAATCAATTCTGTTCTGATCCATCCACAAAACATTTTTCCAATAGCCTTCTGGACAAGCCAGAAGGCTATTGGAAAAATGTTTTGTGGATGGATGAGACCAAAATAGAACTTTTTGGTTTAAATGAGAAGCTTTACGTATGTTTGGAGAAAGGAAAACACTGCAAACATGGTGGTGATGTCATGGTTTGGGCCTGTTTTGCTGCATCTGGGCCAGGACAGCTTGCCATCATTGATGGAACAATCAATTCTGAATTATACCAGTGAATTCTAAAGGAAAATATCAGGACATCTGTCCATGAACTGAATCTCAAGAGAAGGTGACTCATGCAGCAAGACAATGACCCTAAGCACACAAGTCGTTCTACCAAAGAATGGTTAAAGAAGAATAAAGTTAATGTTTTGGAATGGCCAAGTCAAAGTCCTGACCTTAATCCAATCGAAATGTTGTGGAAGGACCTGAAGCAAGCAGTTCATGTGAGGAAACCCACCAACGTCCCAGAGTTGAAGTTGTTCTGTACAGAGGAATGGGCTAAAATTCCAAGCCGGTGTGCATGACTGATCAACAGTTACTGGAAATGTTTAGTTGCAGTTATTGCTGCACAAGGGGGTCACAGCAGATACTGAAAGCAAAGGTTCACCTACTTTTGCCACTCACAGATATGTAATATTGGATCATTTTCCTCAATAAATAAATGACCAAGTATAATATTTTTGTCTTATTTGTTTAACTGGGTTCTCTTTATCTACTTTTAGGACTTGTGTGAAAATCTGATGATGTTTTAGGTCATATTAATGCAGAAATATAGAAAATTCTAAAGGGTTCACAAACTTTCAAGCACCACTGTATATACGCCCACATGGTGGTGACATGCCTGGCAGTAAGTCAATTGCACAGTCATAGGGCCGATGAGGTGGTTGCCCAAAAGCTTTACCCTTGCTAAAAACCTCCTTAAAGGAGATACACAGAGCCTTTATTTTTAAATAAATTTCTGAGTGGATAGTATCTCTATCCTTGACTCTTGTATGCTAGCCTAGTAAACTAGACCCACCCGCCTAGCGGCCAAAAATTTTTTTGCCTGCAAGTGGGTCTAGCCTCGCACCATATCAACAAAACACCCCGGGCATCAAATCGTGCCTGCCAATCACAAAGCAAGGTTTTTGTTTGGATTCTTTGGGCGGGCTTTTGCAGGAGTGACGACAAAGCTGTGCGATGCTGGAGAAAGCACAACAGGAAAGATGGCTACGGCTAGTGAACAGTGCACGTTTGACTCCGCTTTGGAATCAGTTTTAGAAGAATTAGACTTGGAGTTTTCATTGAAACATGAGCAGGAAGAGGCTCTCCACTCATTCCTTTTCAAGAAGGACGTTTTCGCTGTTTTGCTGACCGGCTATGGCAAAAGTCTGATCTACCAGCTGGCTCCGCTTGTAGCCAAAAGGATGGGGCTAGTTTGTGCAGTACGAAGAATTAATAAACAGCTTTGAAACATTACTTTTTGATTGTTTCTTATTTTCCCATTATTTTAAATTTAAGGGAAATTATTTCACCAAACACCACTAAATAAAAATAAAAACTCTCAAAAACAGTTTAAGCAAACCCTTGAAAAACACTTGAAAAAAATAAGTGTATGTTAAGTATGTGTTACAGATTCAAACTTGTGGTCATTATCTCCAAACTTCTTAATATCTAGAACCTGTTTATTAATTAATACGCATTTTGAAAAATTATTTATTTCAAGGCCTCCCCCACTGCTTTCTGTCGCTCTGACTACGTCACAGTCACTGTTGCGCTGATTGGTCAGAGCGTTGTCCTATACGCACAGAGACAGTTTGAAAGACAGTGGGTTGTTCCACCCCCACCCTTCGGAAATGTCTACGAGTGAGGCCAGACTAAATATTCACATTTAGTCTGGCTTGCCAGGCTACTTGTATGCTGCATAAATGGGAATAAAAATATTTTATATATATATTTTATGAGAGTTAAAATCAACCGCAAAGTTGGCATTCGAGCTGCCCCACTGAGCCAGCCATTCCTGAGTGCGTGATATCACAGCATGAACCAGTTTTAAAGGTCATAGGCAATGGCCGGAGGTGAAAAGTAGAATATCAACTTTATTGTCGAGAAGAATGACCCAAAAAGCGAATTCAATTTCCCTAGTGTCTAATTTGCACCCTAAAATTGAATAAAACGGTTAAAATATACTGTTTTTCCCAATTTCCGAAGGTTTGTTTACATCTCACTTATGCGCACTTTCACCGCCAGGGGACAGTCGTCGTGACGTCTTCAAGCCAAACAGACTGGGAGCAGTTCTGTGTTTACTTGCCAACCGAGCACACGTGTACGGACTTTGGTCATGAGAGGTTGTGTAAAATGTCTGAAAGCGATAGCAATTTTGAAGTAGGAACTCTCCAAATTGAATATCGAGAGGTGAAACCATATACGTATGAACCTATGGCCACTGCAAAGCAATCGGTGAATGTGGCTCACTGGTTTGACCGTGCAGCCTCGGAATCGGACAGCGACTCGGCTGACTTTGATCACGGTGACCCCAGACCTCAACAACAAGACTCGCGCCCAAACGATTTATCCTGGTAGTTATGATAAATTCTTACTTTCGTCATAATACTAAATAAGAGCCCTTTTGAAGAATAATTAAACCACCATCCCTAGTGGATATAGGTAATGATTACTTGACAGTGTGCCGGTAGGCCACATTAGCCTGCTATCCACGGCATTATACTATTTATAGCCTACTCTAAGCGAGGAAATATCCATTTGTCTCATTTCCACAATGATTGTACAGAATCCCTCAGGATTCTTGACTTGTCAATTGCAAGCAAAGGTAAAAATGTTTACCTCCAATCTTCTCCTTTTTACTTGTGTGTTGCTGGTCCATTTCTTTGATTGCTTGATTTTGTTTCATGCACACAATCCACTCTCTCTGCCTCGTCTCCTCTTCCAGAAAAAGCCAACCCTCTGGCTTCACGTGCATAATCCACTCTCTCCGCCTCGTCTCCTCTTTCGGAAAAAGCCAACCCACTCGTGCCGCCTCGTCTCCTCTTTCAGAAAAAGCCAACCCTCTCACTCCACCTCTTCTCCTCTTTCAGAAAAAGCCAACTGTAGTATTATACCAGGTGGGTGTAGCACAGAAGCACAGCAGGCCAGAACTGAGTTCTCAATAACTTTTATTTTCAGCTTTTCAGCGTTCACTCATAGACACACACACACACACACACACACACACACACACGTGTTCTGGTCAGGAGAGCTCCCTTCCTCTGCTCTCCCTCTCCTCTTATAGGGCACGGTCACTGAGGAAGACACACAAACACAGGTTAATTCCCGTCAGGTACAGTGATTCTGCCATTTACCTTCCCTGACTCTGCCCTCCCTTCACAGACCGACGCTTGACCACGCCCCCGCTGCCACATGCCCCCACCACCCGACTCAGGCCGGGGAACCGTCCGGCCTGCAGTCGACTCCCCCCCCCCGATGGGAGAGGAAATCCGCCACGACCATCTGCGCCCCCGGCCTGTGGACCACCTCGAACTTAAATGGCTGGAGTGCCAGATACCAATGGGTGATCCGCGCATTGGCATCCTTCATGCGGTAGAGCCACTGCAGGGGCGCATGGTCTGACCAGAGGGTGAAAGGGCACCCCAGCAGGTTGTAGCGGAGGGCAAGCACTGCCCACTCGATGGCAAGGCATTCCTTCTCAATGGTGCTGTACCTGCCCTCACGCACCGACAGCTTGCGGCTGATGTACAGCACTGGATGGTCCTCCCCCTCCACCTCCTGGGACAGAACAGCCCCCAGTCCTCTGTCTGATGTGTCTGTCTACAAAACAAAGGGGAGGGAAAAGTGAGGGTTGTGTAATAGTGGCCCCCCCACACAGTGCAGCCTTTACCTTAGAGAAAGCATGCTGGCATTGCTCCGTCCACTGGACCGGATCTGGTGCCCCCCTTTATAGTGAGATCAGTCAGTGGGCTGGTGACATCCAAATAATTAGGTATAAATCTATGCTAGTAGCCAGCCAGCCCCAGGAACTGTCTCACCCCCTTTTTGGTCTTGGGCCTCGGGCAGGCCACAGTCGCTGCTGTCTTATTGATTTGGGGACGCACCTACCCATTGCCCAAGTGAAAGCCCAGATACCATACTTCCACCTGCCCAATTGCACACTTTTTTGGGTTGGCTGTGAGCCCTGCTCGCCTCAGCGACCCAAGGACGGCCCTTAGGTGTTCTAGGTGCCGCGGCCAGTCATTACTATAAATAATAATATCCTCCAGGTATGCAGCTGCATAGGTGGCGTGGGGACGGAGGACCCTGTCCATAAGCTGCTGGAACGTAGCGGGCGCCCCAAACAACCCAAAAGAAAGTGTGACAAACTGGTGTAAGCCAAATGGTGTGGAAAAGGCCGTTTTCTCTCGGGATAGCGGAGTCAAGGGGATCTGCCAATATCCCTTTGTCAAATCCAGTGTCGAATAAAAGCGAGCCGTGCCTAGTCGATCGAGCAACTCATCAATACGTGGCATTGGGTATGCATCAAACTTAGACACTGCACTGACTTTTCTATAGTCCACACAGAACCGGAGTGACCCGTCAGCCTTGAGAACCAAGACCACCGGGCTGCTCCAGTCACTGTGGGACTCCTCGACGATGCCCATTTCGAGCATGGCCTCGAGTTCTTCCTGAACCGCCTTTTTCTTGTGTTCGGGCAGTCTGTAAGGGCGGCTGTGTGCTACTACCCCCAGGGGCATCTCAATGTGGTGTTCTGTGAGGTGGATGCAGCTGGGCAGGGGCGAGAACACGTCAGAAAATTCTGTTTGCAACTGGGCTACCTCTGTGAGCTGGGTCAGGGAGAGGTGGTCTCCACAGGGGACCGGAGCGGTGGGTGATGTCAATTTTCCCTTTTGAACCTCCAGCCCCAGCTCCGCCTTCTCTGGAACCACTGACACCAACACCACAGGGACCTCCTCGTTCCAAAGTTTTAACAGATTGAGGTGGTAAATCTGTAACACCCCACCCCTGTCCGTTCGCCTCACCTCATAGTCAACGTCCCCGACTCGCCGTGTGACCTCAAAGGGTCCTTGCCACCTGGCGATTAATTTGGAGCTCGACGTGGGCAACAACACGAGTACTTTATCTCCCGGTGTGAACTCCCTAAGGCACGTGCCCCTGTCATACAGACAAACTTGACGTTCCTGGGCTGCCGCAAATTCTCCTGGGTTAAGTGCGTGAGGGTGTGGAGTTTGGCGCGCAGATCAATAACGTACTGAATTTCATTTTTACTTGTTGAAGGTCCCTCCTCCCAATTTTCATGCAGCACATCTAGAATGCCACGCGGCTTACGCCCATATAATAATTTGAACGGGGAGAACCCCATGGAGGCTTGTGGGACCTCTTGCACTGCGAATAACAGGGGCTTGAGCCATTTATCCCAGTTGCTTGTGTCCTCGCTTACAAATTTTTTAATTATGTTTTTGAGGGTGCAGTTGCACCGTTCGACTAAGCCATCCATTTGTGGGTGATAAACGCTGGTGCGGATAGGCTTAATTCCCAGTAACCCATACAGTTCGTGCAGTGTGCGTGACATAAACCTAGTGCCTTGATCAGTCAGAATCTCTTTGGGGATTCCGACTCGGGAGATGGCGTGGAAGTGTGCTTCCGCAATACTGCGTGCTGAGATATTGCAAAGAGGCACTGCTTCTGGATATCGCGTTGCATAGTCTACCAGAACTAAAATAAAGCGATATCCTTGTGTTGACCGATCTAATGGCCCGACGAGATCCATCCCAATTCTTTCGAATGGGGTCTCAATTAATGGCAGAGGGCGCAAAGGCACTTTTGGAATGGCCACTGGATTTACTAATTGGCATTTGTGGCACGCCGTACACCACCTACAGACATCGCCGCGAATCCCTGGCCAATAGAATCGGGTCATTCAGGCTAGTGTCTTATCCTGCCCTAAGTGTCCAGCCATGGGATTGAAGTGAGCCGCCCGGAATATAGATTCCCGGCGTCTCTTTGGGATTAAAAGCGGAGTTATCAGCTCCTTAGTCTGAATGTCCTGCGTCACTCGGTATAATCTATCCTTAAAAATGGAGAAATGGGGAAAGGACAGGGTGGCGTTTGGCTGGAGTGTTTGACCATCGATTACTCTCACTTGGTCAAACACATGCCGCAGAGTCTCGTCTCGCGACTGCTCTAACGGGAAATCCGCGAGGGATTCCCTGAGAGACGGAGGAGGAGTCTGCTGCTCCTCACTCTGATGTGGTGATGATGTGGACGGCTCTGTGACAGCTGCTCCCGCCAAAGCCACACCAGGACCTCCCCCCGCTAAACTACAGCAGGCCCCACTCTTCACTAGATGAGTCATTAATTCCCTGAATCTCGGTCAATCAGTCCCCAAAATTATCGAGTGGGTAAGGAGAGGATTAACTGCCACCTGTACTCTAAATTTCTCCCCTCGAAATAGAATGTGGACCGACACTAAAGGGTAGTTGTGAACATCCCCATGCACACACAACACCTTCACCAATTGTGCTCTCCCCAATGCCTCATCTTGCACCAGGCTTTGGTGGATTGAGGTCTGATTACAGCCGGAGTCCACCAAAGCCTGATACGTATCCCCTTGAATACTCACCGGTATGCGATACGCTCCGGCCCGATCGGGGGCGGTCCCTGGCGTGTCGGGGATCCGGACCACCGCACCCACCTCCATCACCGAGCACTGATGCTGGAGGTGCCCCGGTTCCCCGCAGCGCCAGCATACCGGCCCAGGCTCTCTCTCTGCACCGGTGTTCCGGAGATCACTCACCTGAGGGGGGGGAAGACAGACACGGAAGTAGGAAACGGTAGGACATTGCGGGTGCGGCGGGCCGGCTGGGGTGGAGCTGGCCCCCGCCTCCGCGATGGGGGAATGGGGCGAGGACGAGGAACAGAAGGGGGGAGAGAGAGAAAGGAGGGCGAGAAGGGGAGACACGCTGTCCTGCCGTCGGAACGGCTGCCATATGGTCCTCTGCCAGCTCGATGGCCTGATCCAGCGACGCTGGGCGATGGCACTGGACCCACTCCGCGGTTCCTTCCGGAAGTCGAGCGACAAATGGCTCCAGCGCCACCAGATCTACTATTCCCTCGGCATCGCGGTTGTCAGCCCTCAGCCACCGCTGGCAGGCGTCCTGGATTTGCTGGCCAAACGCGAACGGCCGGCCGACCTCCTCCAGGTGCAGTGCGCAGAAGCACTGCCGCTGCTGCTCCGGGGTGCGACCCATGCGCTGGAGGACTGCCCTGTGGAGGTCCACGTAGACCAGCCGGCTATCGGCTGGGAGCTGTAGCGTGGCCAGCTGCACCTCACCTGTTAGCAGGGGGAGGAGGTGCGCCGCGCGCTGTTCCACTGGCCAACCCCACGCCTCGGCTGCCTGCTCGAAAAGAGCGAGGAAGGCTTCGGGGTCGTCCTGCAGACCCATCTTTGTAAGGGTGAGGTGGGGAGGGTCCGCAGTGGTGGTGATCGGGGCCCCTGCCAATGCGAGCAGGTGCCGGAATGCCTGGCAATTTTCCTGTTGCGCCAGCACCAGGGCTTCGAAGCATTGTTCTTGCTCCTTCCGGAGGACGATCAGCGCCTGAGAACGATCAGAACTGAGTTCTCAATAACTTATTTTCAGCTTTTCAGCATTCACACACACACACACACACACACACACACACACACACACACACATGTTCTGGTCGGGAGAGCTCCCTTCCTCTGCTCTCCCTCTCCTCTTATAGGGCGCGGTCACTGAGGAAGACACAAACACAGGTTAATTCCTGTCAGGTACAGTGATTCTGCCACTTACCTTCCCTGACTTCGCCCTCCCTTCACAGACCGACGCTTGACCACGCCCCCGCTGCCACACCAACCCTCTCACTCCGCCTCTTCTCCTCTTTTGGAAAAAGCCAACCCTCTCGCTCTGCCTCTTCTCCTTTTTCGGAAAAAGCCAACCCTCTCTCTCCGCCTCTTCTCCTTTTTCGGAAAAAGCCAACCCTCTCGCTCTGCCTCTTCTCCTCTTTCGGAAAAAGCCAACCCTCTCGCTCCGCCTCTTCTCCTCTTTCGGAAAAAGCCAACCCTCTCGCTCCGCCTCTTCTCTTTCGGAAAAAGCCAACCCACTCGCTCCGCCTCTTCTCCTCTTCTGGAAAAAACCAACCCACTCGCTCCGCCTCTTCTCTTCTGGAAAAAGCCAACCCACTCACGCCACCTCTTCTCCTCTTCTGGAAAAAGCCAATCCTCTCGCTCTGCCTCTTCTCCTCTTCCGGAAAAAGCCAATCCTCTCGCTCTGCCTCTTCTCCTCTTCCGGAAAAAGCCGATCCACTCTCTCCACCTCTTCTCCTCTCTCGGAGAAAGGTAAAAACTTCTTCCTGAACCGGTCCCGTTGTTACAGTTCACTGCACAACAATAAGACATGTTTTTTCTTTGGAAATTCCCAAATGCATGTCTGCACTCAAGCTGAATGGCAATGCAAGTAAACGGAAGTGGACTCAACTCAAGCGGTTTGTTTGTCTTGAATGACGTCACGCACCGAGTGGTCACGAGAATCGCCGAACAGAAATTCGCCAAGATCCACACTAACTTACTTTATTACTTAACAATATTTCTTGGGACCAGAAGAAAATTACAGAGGGTTTAACATATAAAATTTCAAATGTGCATAAATTGAAAACGGTTGCCTATGACCTTTAAGGCCAAGGCCTTTTACAGCTATCGACTACAGTCATATAAATTAAAATTTATGCTGAAAGTAAAAAATACCGTTACCAACTTGCTCAAATAAGACTGATTTGACTTCATTCATTATGGGTTGACTCTCATTAAAACAGGATCGGCGTTATAACTTGTGCAACATACATGTACATGCATGCATTTTCACTGATAAAACGTAAAAGGCTAATTAAATAAATCAGATAAACTGAGACAATCACATTCTGAAGCAAATTAAATAGTCTTATACCGGTAACTTAAAACACACAATACAAGTTACATGTATTAATCTAAATGCAGGAAAAAAAATTTTTTATCCAAATGAGAGTCGGAGCTTACCTGTCTGTGTTCTCGCTTCTTGAAGGCCAATATTGTGGCTGATTGTTTTTTGAAACAATCTGACTTTCAGTTGTTTGTTCAGTTCTCCGTTCATTCACTTCTTCCATGTAAGGGCGAGATGGCAGCAATATCCAGTTTAGAAATAAGACGGCTGCTCCACTCATTCATTTTTCTTCATACTGTGTATTCTGCCATTACTAGGCAATTACTAAAACCCGGGACAGAATGGGATGTCACCAGGTTTTGCAACAACTGCAGGGAGGTCACTGCCTGAGTGATATGTCCCGTCCCGGGTTTTAGCAACAACCCTCAGCTCACTCCGGGAGGACTGGTGCAACTGAACTCACGTTCCTTTTAAAATAAATAAATAAAAATAAAAAAATACTTTCCTTTTCTTGTAGTTTTCTTTTCCTTTAATTGTTGATACTGCACCCTCTTTCAATATGGGTTTATAGCCAACGCTCCTCAACAGATCAGAGGTCTCATACGAGTCTTCAGTAAAATGCGCAGAGCAGAGGAGAGACCACTTCATAGGCGCCCAATGTGCCCATGAACTTCTCACAAAACACGTCCAATTCTTTGCAGTTTGAACATTCTTTGGCCATGAAGGCAATGTAAATCCACTTTCTGTCGTGTTGCTACACCGGCCAGCAACACATCTACGTGGCATGGCGATAAATTAGCTCAAAATGGAGGATCAGAGTTGCAGTCAGCTCTGTGTTTTAGTATAGCGGAAATGGCGATGAGACCGATAGACTTACTGTTGTGACGTTACGAATGTCAAGGTCATTCACTCAGACAGCTACCTATATAAATCACTTTAATCATAAAAATTACTATATTAGATTTATTGCTAACGCTTAAAACTATTCCTGTGCCATTCTTGCAGTCTCAAGGCATTTATAAACCAAAGGAGGCCATGGTGGCAAAGTGTCCTGTCAGGCTGCAAGCACTTACACATGTATGTGCAGAGGAGAGTGGGGTGCAAACAGTCAACAAAGCCAAAACGTGAGACAGGAATCAAAGTCAGGAAACTAGCAAGGGTCACGCAATCGACAAACAGTGTAGTAGAGGAAAGACAAAGAGTGTAAACATGAAAAGGAAGCACAAGAGTCAAGCAGCAGTCAGAAAATACAAGGCTTAGTATGAACTGGATAGAGCAGAACAATACTTCACACTGGAGTTTGAGTGAAGTTTGAGCTACCAGGCAGCTTCTTTTAGGGACGCTCCCACTCGAAGTGATTTGGTGTCCTATAAGGATAGGAACTCCTACTTCACATATTGTGACCAAGCACACACACATTAAGAGTTTCTTTTTTTTTTCAAAATTTAATTTTTATTTCTTTTTCAGGCGGCACGGTGGTGTAGTGGTTAGCGCTGTCGCCTCACAGCAAGAACGTCCTGGGTTCGAGCCCCGGGGCCGGCGAGGGCCTTTCTGTGCGGAGTTTGCATGTTCTCCCCGTGTCCGCGTGGGTTTCCTCCGGGTGCTCCGGTTTCCCCCACAGTCCAAAGACATGCAGGTTAGGTTAACTGGTGACTCTAAATTGACCGTAGGTCTGAATGTGAGTGTGAATGGTTGTCTGTGTCTATGTGTCAGCCCTGTGATGACCTGGCGACTTGTCCAGGGTGTACCCCGCCTTTCGCCCGTAGTCAGCTGGGATAGGCTCCAGCTTGCCTGCGACCCTGTAGAAGGATAAAGCGGCTAGAGATAATGTGATGTGTGTGTGTGTGATTTCTTTTTCAATAATAAACTTATGTCATCATAAAATTCTTTATGTAAAAGTAAATTTTTTATATTAATTTCTAATTGTTTATTTCTCATTTTTTGAATAATTTTATCATGAAAGTCACAATGGAGTTCTTCTTCTTCTTTTGGATTTCCGGCAGTTTGGACATTTTACATCGTATTACTGCCACCCACAGTTAACATAACGTAACGGTCACTTCAACATTTAAATACGGGGATATAGACCCGTAGCATGCAGAAAAGACAGAATTTTCTTTTCTGTGAGCGGATGGTTCTCATTTCGACCCAGAAGTGTCTTTTAAGAAAAAGAAGAAACCCCTATATCAGCTCTCTCAATAAACAATTTATTTCTTTCTTCGCTGTATTTTTTGCAATGTAAAAGGACATGCTGTGTAGTCTCTGGACTGCCACATTCACATAGCTCATCTTGATGTTTACCAATTATCTTTAGGCTGCTGTTTAGGCCACAATGTCCCAGCCTTAGCCTTGTTAGTTTTGAAATATCCTTTCTATCCCCACTGATATGAATACTTTTTTTCTTAACATACTTCTGAATAGAGAAGTAGCACCTTCCTTTTTTCTCAGTATTCCATTCGTTCTGCCATTCATTATCAGTTAGTTCTTTGACAATGTTGCGATACTCTGTTCTGCCAAGTAAAATACTTAACTCCTCTTCTGGTCTTGTTAGTGTAGAGTTTGCTATTTTAACCACCATCTCATTGCCTTTTACCCCAGCATGTGCTGGCACCCATAGCAGACCCACTTTGCAACCTATTTTCTCTATCCTATATAGAGCCCAAATTAGAGCCATTAACTCTGTTGTGAAGACAGATATCCTATTTGAGATCCGCTTTCCTTGCTGGACCTGAAGCATAGGCACATAGAACCCAAACCCAGCTCTTCCACTTTCAGGATCCTTGGATCCATCTGTGAAAACCTGCAGGTGTGAGTTCCATACCTGCTCAATATAGTTTTCTGCACCTTGGCTCACCTCCTCAAGATCCCCCTCCCTCATTTTAAATAGTAAATAAAAATCAATTTCTAGCTCAGGGAGTAACCATAATGGCACAACTGGCCAACATGGATGGGTCACCGTTTTTGATTCATCAATACCCACTTTTCCAACCCCTTCTTTTACCGTATGCAGGCAACTTCCTTTCTTTTCTTTGCCAGAAAATACACAAATGTCCCTCAGTAACCGTTTAGAGGAAAAGTTAGGTGGATACGCACACATCTTACACCAAAAGTGTAGGACTAACTTAATTCTCCTCAGTCTCAGAGGTATTTCTCCTCTTTCTATCAACAGCACCGGTGTTGGGGTTGATCGGAAGGCACCACTGCATATTCTTAGAGTTTTTGTCTGTACTACATCTAGCTTACATAAGATTGATGCGGCTGTAGCCCCAAATACCATGCTCCCGTAGTCTAAAGGCCTCTGCATGCTCTTGTGACAAGGCTTTCACAGATAGCTTTTCGCAGACAGTTGTAATTTATCGTTGAGCGGGGAGTAATAGGCGTGCGTGATGTTATTCACCGCCACAACGCAAGGGGGCATGAAGTTGCGAAATCGCTAGGAGTAGTTGGTGGGTGTGGTTAGTAGAGTGTTTATCCTCCGGTTACTTATAATGACTAGAACTGGAGTCGTATAGATGTACGTACTTCCTCACTTCCTCGATCAACCGCTCTTCGTGCTGCTCCATCTTCGCTCGTGTTTTTAAAAATGGCGGTCGTGAAAACAAAACAAACCGGGAAAGCAGGGAAGCGGAAGTGCGTGTACAGCGGATGTAGAGTGGACCAATCAGAGCCCTCTTGTCTGCGACGCTGTCTGCGAGGCTGTCTGTGGTGGTCACAATTTTTGGGAGGTGCGCGCAGAGCGTCTGCGAAGGGGGGGGGCTTCACAAACGCCATCTGCGAGGACTGGGTTGTCAGCATAAATTGGCCTTAAGACTACAGGAAATAGCTTGATAAGTCATTATCATGGTCTGTCTTTCTGCTCCCCAGTCACTTCCAGCCAGGCAGCAAAGGATGTTAATGACTTTTTTGCACTTATTGACCACTTTCTCTATGTGGACCCTCCAAGTAAGTTTTTCATCAAACCAAAGCCCCAAAAACAGTGATCCATACATTTTTAATCCTATATCAGGGACCTTTCTTTTAAATCCAAATATCATGCATTTAGTTTTTGCTGCTGATATTTTAAACCCCCAGATAGCCTATATTCCTTCCACTTTTCCAGAGGGCTCCGTCATCTGCATATAAAGATAACCCATAGCCAACACATACATTTTGGGATATATCGTTGGTCATTATATTAAATAGCACAGGACTAATAACACTCCCTTGGGGAGTTCCATTCTCAATTTCAACTACTTCAGAGCATACGCCACCAAGCCTTACCTGTATCATTCTCTCCCTCAAGAAGTCCTTTATCCAATTGAACATTCTTCCATGTATTCCTGCTCCATATAATTTGATTAATAGACCCTCTTTCCACATAGAATCATATGCTTTCTCAATATCTAAAAACACTGCTATCACAGCTTCCCTGTTCATAATTGCTTTCTTGATGTCTAGATCTAATACAACAATTGAGTCCATTTGTTGACCTACCACGTCGAAATCCATTCTGATATTTTGCGAAAAAGTCCTTACGCTCCAAAAAATAAACTAACCTATTTGTTACCATTCGCTCCATTAACTTACATAACACTGATGTTAATGCTATTGGGCGATAAGAATCTGGTCTACAGGCCCCTTTACCAGGTTTTATTATTGGTATAACAATGGAGTGTTTGCACTCTGCAGGTAATTTTCCTTCCTCCCATATTACATTAAATAATGCGAACATCTCTTCTACTACTATGTTATCTAGGTGTTTAAACATCTCATAGCATAACCCATCTCATCCTGGTGAAGTGTTTGCTCCAACTCAGATAGCATCCTTCAATTCTCTTAGTGTAAAAATTAAATTAATTGGATCATCATTCAGTGTGCTTCTCTCTAACTTCCATTGTTTTTCCAACAATAACTCATTCCTCCTTCTCAACGCCTCTTCTTCTAGGTTTCCAGAAGCATGTATTGATTGGAACATCTTTACACACATATCAGCCTTTCCTTTATTACTGACAGCTTCATTTTCACCGTCATATAAAACTGGCATACTCATTCTTTTATATATTCCTGACATTTGATGAACTCTTCAGCAAATATGCCCAATAGGAGTGTCTGGACTTATCGTACTGCAGTATTTTCTCCAACTACTTTTTTTCACTTCTTTGATAATTTTCCTAGCCACTGCCCTTAATCTCTTGTATTCTATAGCATATTCCGGTATTAGATATTTCCTTAACCATCTGTAAGCTTTATTTCTATTCTTTATGGCCACATTACAATCTTTGTTCCACCATAGGACAATTTTGCGGAGTTTAATACTCTGCTTCTGGGGTATTGTGTCTGAAGCTACCTGGTGGATCATTGCACTGAAGGATTTATTCCAATTATCGATTGTGCCGTCACCGTTTAACAAATTCACAGAGGCCAAGGTTTTGTCGTTAAAGTCTTCCTACTTAGCCCTAGTAAAATCAAATCTTTTAGGCCTCACCTCAGCTTCCTCAATTAACATTCTGGCAAACCTGTTCAATTTTGTGAAGTGATCACTTCCAATTGTATTTCTTTCTAATTGATCCCATTCACCTACCCTTGCTAATCCAGCTGATGAAAATGTTAAGTCTGTGCATGACACATTTCCATTTTGTATGTGGAATCTAGTTGGTCTTCCCTCATTTAAAACAACCAAATTGTTCCTGTCCAACAAGTCTTCAATTACAACACCATTTGCATCCCTTTCTTTCCATAATGGATTGTGCACATTAAAATCCCCAACCAATATAACTGGAGATGTGATTTTATCCATGATATCCTCTAGTTCTAGTATTGTCAGCCATTTACAGGGGTTGTATAGACCACGGGCTATTGCTCTAAGACTACAAGGGAGGCTCAGCCTCCTCTAAAAATGACGAACATCGTGTAGGATGAATTGCGCTAGGCTTATGTTATAGCCGACCTTATAACATTGCTATTTCAGATCCAGAATCATAGAAATATATGTGCTCAACCCAACTACAGTGCGAAATCATTCCGTTATAACTTTCCCCAGTTCGCCTAATGTGTGCGTGAGTTTTTCCCCCTCGTGACAATGCGATGCAGCCCAGCCTCAGTGGACTTCAATGGCATTTGGGAGCTATGCGCTTTTCAATATCAAAATGCAAGACGATTATTGGACAAATACTGCGAAAACGCCCACCCACAGACTCCCAGCCTCACAGTGGGAGGGACATGGCAAAGCTTTCCGCGAGGAGACTGGTGATTGGTGAAAGCAGCTGGATATTTTCTTTGATTGACAGCTCGTTTCAAATATAGACAGGCAGTGGTGAATTTCAGTTCAGTCCCATGCGGATTCGCAAGTAGTGTGGTGTATTGCAAGAGATCAGCTTACATTTCGATTTCATTCATTACATACGGTTTCTACCAGCTTTTTTAGTTTGTATATATTTTCATTGTAAATAAAGTGTAAATATAGTGTTGTCAAGTTTGCTATCTTAGTTCCAGAAATTTCGTTTATTTGAGTGACTGAACTTGAGGGGGCTAGTCAGCTAGCAAGAAAGCTGCGCACAGATGCCAAGCATTGTTGATTTAATTTTGGTGAAGCCATTTGCCAGTCTTCCTTTCGAGGAAAAAATTAAAATTAAAGAGCAGGGTAGACCAACGCCTCAAATTGACTTGGTGAAAAAGGTAGGGAATAATACTCGTTCCTTTCAGCTCTCCTGGTACGAGAAAGTGAATTGGCTAACAGCAAGTGACCCACATCAACAACAGTAAATAGGCTACTTTAGTAATATGTCATGGATGGACCAAAAATATAGAACCTATTTAAAATGTTTATGCTGAGTATATTATATTGGAATATATATTTTTCTGGATCTGAATTAAACACAGCTACAATTTGGAAAACACTTTTAAACAAAAACACAGCCGAGAACATTTCACACTACAGAGCTGGATTAAAAGTGAAGGGTTATCAAAATTGTCAATAAAACATTTCTCAGTCAAAATAAGTAAAATATAGGGAAAGTGTCATTGAATGAAATGTGTGGCACCCAGCTCTATGTTTGGCTCCCCAAGGTCAGTGCTTGTGCCTATTCCAGAACACTCTGCTGTTACTGCTGAGGTTCCTGACAAAGAGCTGCTTTCAATAATGATCAATTTTTAAACAACATGGCACAATTTTAAAATATAAAATGTTAAAATATACCCCCCCACCAACACCACCATCATGTATATTGGACAGTAGGCTAATGGGCCAAAAGAACCTGTTATTTCACAGTTTGTGACCCTGCCAACAATCAGTCAGATCAGAGGCAAGAGTATGGGCAAAATTGATGTTTCTTCTTTTTTAATCTGGAAATATCGTAACCAACCAGCCTCCCGTTTGAAAGACTACCAGCTGCCACTGGTATAGACTAACTACTGTCAATTTCCCATATGAACTCCAAACCTCCACTATCACACTTTCCAGTTCTGAGCAGATTTCAATTTTCTTATATTTAACTCCTGTTTTAATAAAAGGTAGCACATCCCCCACCAGACCTATCTGACCGATCATTTCTCAGATTTTCATAACCAGGGATAACAAAATCCAGTGTACAGGTAGGTTTTAACCATGTTTCTTGGATGCAAATTAATTCAGGTTTATGTTGGAAATCAGCAATGAATCTTTTAATTTCTTGTCTGTTAGCAATCAGACTTTGTGCATTCCACTGTAAAATATAAAACATACAAACTAATCTAAGAAAGATCATATGTATCATTCACATTCTCTATATCTTCTGTATCCATATCAGTCTCTGGGCCCAGCCTATTTGTTCTTTTTTCCCCCTGCTCATAAACTCAAATAACTTCTGAGGAGCGTAATTTACCACGTTCAGGAACCTCCCAGCTGCCCCCACCACCGACTTGATGATATCAGACCTAGTTTCCTTACCCTTGGATACGTACAACACATCTACCATGAAAGCTAAGAAAGCCTCTTTTTTAATCACAATTGTGTCTGTGCCTGATGATACAAGAGAAGGTGTTGGTGCTAACACCTAGGAGCTCCCCAGTGCCTCTTTTTATACATCTGCGCTGATACTCTTCCCCTCCACTCTTTTCAATGCTTCTGCATATGATATATTACTTTGTTCTTTTACAGTCTGAACCTGTTTTGCCTTTAGATAATGTTCACAGTCCTGAGATAAAGTAATATGATCTCCCCCACAATTACAGCACTTCATTGTTTCAGTTTTACATTCGGAGAAGTTGTGATCTACCCTGCATTTTCCATACCTTCGATTTCCGCGACACACAGCTGCCATGTGACCAAATCTTTGGCATTTAAAGCATCGTATTGGGGGCTTGTCATATAACAGACATCCAATAAAAACTCTTGGCGGTAGTGTATCGTCCCCAAATGTAATCAAGATCGGAGAATCGGGATTCCCACCCTCGTGGGCTTTGAATCTTTTCACTGCCACAATTCTTCCTCCCTTAATCTTCTCCAATAATGCTTTCTCTGAAATATCAGCACATACCCCATAAATCACACCCTTTGTTCCTGATTTAACCCCAGGGAAGCGCTTCTCTACCTTTTTCCCAGCTACTGTATCCATTTTCTTTGCCTTATTGCTCTGCATTTGCTCATATGATCATTAATAATCCATTAGGTAGGATCCTGGCCTGGAACCCTTTACCTAAGGAGCTCAACAGTGAATCTGACACTTTAGTGGGACTTATTGATTTAAACTCACCTTTCCCATTCTGCTCTGGTAGTTTTAACAGGATTTTATTTTCTTCCAATGCTGGGTTAGCCATTTTCCTGACTTTGCTTTCCTCCCTTTCCTCAGCTGTAGCTGACCAATCTCATTTCCCATCTGTCTTTTTTTGAATTCTTGCTTCTAACCTGTAGTGGATGTTCATTATGTCTAACTATTACAGATATTTTAAGTTCGTTTCTTAGACAAGGATTTTTTTTTTTATTAAGCTTGTTACCTCGTTAACAATTCTCGCCGAAACTGTTAACGAGGTAACAAGCTTAAAAAAAAATCCTTGTCTAAGAAACGAACTTAAAATATTTGCTTCTAACCTGTTCCCACCCTCCCTCCCCCTTTTGATTTATCTTCTCCACCCACAGCCGAAGCCATGTATCTGAAGGGGTACTCCCTCCACAACCTCAGAGTATTCCTATACCTACAACAAATAAAGAGATGAAAAAAAATAATAAAGAAAGCAATCAAATAAACAATAATGAACAACAACCAGCCCGCTAGATTCAAACTGAGAACCATTTCTCTCCCCCAAGAAGCTCTCACACTGGAGTTGAGTGAATGAGTGGCTTAAGTAGGGAGAGAGATAATTAGGAAGATGAGAGACAGCTGTAATCAATAGTCTGGGGCAGGCCTGGAATTTCGTCATTTTAGGGGCAAGGCCACTTGGCCTTTTGTGCTGTCAATTTTTTGAGGGCACGAAGGCCAAAAGCCAGGGCACCAAGGCCATAAAATAAAACAATGATTTTAAGTTCACGTCTATAATGAATTTATAATTTAAGGACTCTTCTGAGGAAGATTGGAGTCTCAGTCGAAACTATCAAGCAGGTAAAGAAACATCTCCTACACTATTATGTCTGAAGATAAGAAAATATTGAACACATCTAAACTTATCAATCCATCACTCACTTCAAAAATTGTAAAACTTATTAAACTTATATCCTCCCATAATTTTTGTTCAGTTGACACCGAATGTGCAAGAGCATCTTCAGACTGTACTACTACGCAGATTTTTGATTAATCAAAATTGAGCCTGGAGTACATCAAAATGTTTGACTGTAAATGGAACATATACTAGCATGCAGGCTACTGATTAACCCACAAGAGCCCAGACCGATTTCTCAATCAAGGAAAATTATTAAGGAAATAAAATGAACTAAATAGATGACAAAGAAAACATTTCTGACCTTTTATTTTTTAAAATAGCACTTTCATGTCTCAAGATCTGAAATGTTAAATTGCAAATTTGCAGAACACTGCAACACTATTACGCTGTTAACCCGAAAGTTCATTCTATGCAAACAGTTTGAGTAAATACCACTTTTAAAGATTAGATTTACACACAGACGCTCACAACTCCTCTTCTCTTTCACACTCTCTCAGAGGGAAAAAAAGGAAAAGAAAGGGTTGTTTACTCCCTAAAAACATGACTGTAAGGCACTGAGAACAGGCAAATGGAGCCTGTTCATTGGTTCTGAGCGGCTATGACCCGAAATGTGACGCCTGTAAGCCAATGCCCAGGGTAGTAAAGTTCAGCGAATTGTTGAAGCGCGACCACAGGCTGTATGCAAATCATTCAGGGCTTGCTGAAAGCATGCAAGGTTGTAGAATTATTTGTTTTTACAGAATTTAGCTAGAGCAAACGATGTATTTTCTGCAAATTTTCAAAAATGACGTTCGACTCAAAGCGACTTTAATGAAATTTCACTGTACCGTTTTCTCCGGGATATTTAAGTATGTTGCTGATGTCGCCTGTGAAACATTCAGGTACCCTCGGAAACTTCAGAATCTGACGATTTCACCAGACTTTTCAGCTTTTGGATGAAAGTGTTTGTAAATTTGAATCATTTAAAAATAAGTAGTATTTTGAGCCTGCCGGCGGGCTCTGGGATCCAGAGGGTTAAATATATGGCCTAAATATTTATGGAGTGTGCATGATAAACTGATTCCCTGAATTTCAATTTTGGTGTGTTGTTAGATAGCTAACAAACAAACTACAATATCTTGTTGCCTCTTGAATCATAATTAAGCTACCACTCACCTCTTGAAAAAAGCGTCCATTGTTTTGCAGTTTTTAGCTGCATCTTCAAAGGTTTTTTTTTTACGGCATCTCTCCCTCCGCTCCTTGCTTGGCATAATTATTACTGGGGGGTAAATGAATAAAAGTAAATGTTAATGTTGTAATGACGCCAAATACAATGAGATAAAATCTCTTGCGATGGTGATCTCGTCAAGATGCCAGCAGTTACACTTCGGTTAAACAGCAAAAAGAAACATACAATACTAGTAACAAAACAAACAATGCTAACTGCATAGATTAAAAAAGTGGCTATGAACAGACAACAGCACATATCACGTATCATATTATGGCAGGAACAAGCAGTAGTAACATCCATGACCTTACGCTTAAACCTCGACAAAGGAAAAACTTGACAGCAAGCTAATTAGCATTTGTTACCGGCTACAGTCGGTACTTGGCACGTTAAAAGTGGGTCAACATTGTAACAATATAACGTTACTGTACAAGCAATGCTTATTTAACGATAAACTTAAACCCTATATGTTGAAATTCCTATCTTACTCGTTCGTTAATTTATCACACAGTCTTACTTCAGTCAACTTCTTCCCTCCTTCTGTGAAAATTCAACGTCTCAGAAGCAGACACAAGTGGGCGGGGGATGCGTTTGATTAAGTCTCCTGGTTGGCTGGTGATAGATTGGTGTCATTATAGCACGTCGGAGCGGTTCATGCCAGGCTCGAGTCCGATCCACCACTGATGAGTTGCCCAATAAGAATCCAGAATGTCATCAAAAGACGCATTTTTTTCTCAATAGACACAGGTGATGTTAAAGCCTATTGGCAGTCATGAGGCAGACTACAAAACCGCAGGGCATCAAGGCCACTGTGGCCTTATGGCAGATATTTTTGTCCAAGGGCACAAGGCCAAATTGAGAGGGCACGAGGCCTATGGCCCTCATGGCCCTCGTGAAATTCCTGCCCTGGTCTGGGGACAGAGGGTGCTGTGATTCTTGGGGAGTGTAGTTCAAGGCATCCCTGTTTGTAGTCTAAACGTTCTCAGCAGGTTTACTGACAATATTCAGCACCCTCATACAGGGGCGCAGATAGGATTTTTGAACTGGGGGGGACTGAGCTGTCAGCAAATGATTCCATTTTGTGTGTGTATATAACCCCAATTCCAAAAAAGTTGGGACAAAGTACAAATTGTAAATAAAAACGGAATGCAATAATTTACAAATCTCAAAAACTGATATTGTATTCACAATAGAACATAGACAACATATCAAATGTTGAAAGTGAGACATTTTGAAATTTCATGCCAAATATTGGCTCATTTGAAATTTCATGACAGCAACACATCTCAAAAAAGTTGGGACAGGGGCAATAAGAGGCTGGAAAAGTTAAAGGTACAAAAAAGGAACAGTTGGAGGACCAAATTGCAACTCATTAGGTCAATTGGCAATAGGTCATTAACATGACTGGGTATAAAAAGAGCATCTTGGAGTGGCAGCGGCTCTCAGAAGTAAAGATGGAAAGAGGATCACCAATCCCCCTAATTCTGCACCGACTAATAGTGGAGCAATATCAGAAAGGAGTTCGACAGTGTAAAATTGCAGAGTTTGAACATATCATCATCATCTACAGTGCATAATATCATCAAAAGATTCAGAGAATCTGGAAGAATCTCTGTGCATAAGGGTCAAGGCCGGAAAACCATACTGGGTGCCCGTGATCTTCGGGCCCTTAGATGGCACTGCATCACATACAGGCATGCTTCTGTATTGGAAATCACAAAATGGGCTCAGGAATATTTCCAGAGAACATTATCTGTGAACACAATTCACCGTGCCATCCGCCATTGCCAGCTAAAACTCTATAGTTCAAAGAAGAAGCCGTATCTAAACACGATCCAGAAGCGCAGACGTCTTCTCTGGCCAAAGCTCATTTAAAATGGACTGTGGCAAAGTGGAAAACTGTTCTGTGGTCAGACGAATCAAAATTTGAAGTTCTTTATGGAAATCAGGGATGCCGTGTCATTTGGACTAAAGAGGAGAAGGACGACCCAAGTTGTTATCGGCGCTCAGTTCAGAAGCCTGCATCTCTGATGGTATGGGGTTGCATTAGTGTGTGTGGCATGGGCAGCTTACACATCTGGAAAGACACCATCAATGCTGAAAGGTATATCCAGGTTCTAGAGCAACATATGCTCCCATCCAGACGACGTCTCTTTCAGGGAAGACCTTGCATTTTCCAACATGACAATGCTAAACCACATACTGCATCAATTACAGCATCATGGCTGCGTAGAAGAAGGGCCCGGGTACTGAAATGGCCAGCCTGCAGTCCAGATCTTTCACCCATAGAAAACATTTGGCGCATCATAAAATGGAAGATACGACAAAAAAGACCTAAGACAGTTGAGCAACTAGAATCCTACATTAGACAAGAATGGGTTAACATTCCTATCCCTAAACTTGAGCAACTTGTCTCCTCAGTCCCCAGACGTTTACAGACTATTGTAAAGAGAAAAGGGGATGTCTCACAGTGGGAAACATGGCCTTGTCCCAACTTTTTTGCGATGTGTTGTTGTCATGAAATTTAAAATCACCTAATTTTTCTCTTTAAATGATACATTTTCTCAGTTTAAACATTTGATATGTCATCTATGTTCTATTCTGAATAAAATATGGAATTTTGAAACTTCCACATCATTGCATTCCGTTTTTATTTACAATTTGTACTTTGTCCCAACTTTTTTGGAATCGGGGTTGTGTATATATACACACACACACACACACACTACCGTTCAAAAGTTTGGGGGGCACTTTGAAATGTCCTTATTTTTGAAAGAAAAGCACTGTTCTTTTCAATGAAGATCACTTTAAACTAATCAGAAATATACTCTATACGTTGCTAATGTGGTAAATGACACTTCTAGCTGCAAATGTCTGGTTTTTGGTCCAATAGCTCCATAGGTGTATAGAGGCCCATTTCCAGCAACTCTCACTCCAGTGTTCTAATGGTACAATGTGTTTGCTCATTGCCTCAGAAGGCTAATGGATGATTAGAAAACACTTGTACAATCATGTTAGCACAGCTGAAAACAGTTTAGCTCTTTAGAGAAGCTGTAAAACTGACCTTCCTTTGAGCAGATTGAGTTTCTGGAGCATCACATTTGTGGGGTCGATTAAATGCTCAAAACGGCCAGAAAAATGTCTTGACTATATTTTCTATTCATTTTACAACTTATGGTGGTAAATAAAAGTGTGACTTTTCATGGAAAACACAAAATTGTCTGGGTGACCCCAAACTTTTGAACAGTAGTGTGTATACATGTTATTTCACCTCCCTCACTGCCATCACCAGGAACTACCTGCAGGCCAGGACAATGATAACATTTTAACATAGCCTATGGAAATCCAAAGTTTACACATTATCATCACGCACAGAAATTGCAAAACTAGTTTTAAAACCGCTAAGTTCCAACTGTTAAACATAGCGAAAGGCTGGGCTACGTGTGTGTGTGTAAAGTGTAAACCAGTGCATCCTGACTTTCTGACTATGCCTGTGTGTTGCGTGAGCGGCAGTCAGTCAACAACTCTTCGCAAAGTTTCCTTATGAAACAATATGCTCGCTGAAATTATGGCAGGGAACGCCAGATTAAACATTAAAACTGCCTTCTGAGCACTGTATCTACAGGCTACCACCGAAAGAAGGAGGCTACCAGAAAGGCATCTCTACTCCGTACGATTTTACTTTCACTACGACATTACTTTGAACAGACTATCAAAAAATTGCAAGGTGATATAATAAAGTAAGACACAGTTTACTTACAGTCGTTGTTTTTTGAAAAAGCGATGCAATCGTTTTCTGCCTTTTGGCACCCTTCATCATGCCGTGTTGGGGTCCTGAACTAGGAGGAGCTGTCCCCGATATACCTGTCAAATTTGTTGTGGGTAACCAAAGCAACCAAGCTCGAGCTCGCAACCTGTGCAGTCTGCACAGTTGCAACTATGTATGTATTTCGAGGACCACAATGGAAATAAGTATTTTTACTTTTTGTGTTATCCTCCGCAATATTTATATTTATATGTTCACATGTTATGTATATGTTTCTATTGCGAAATCAATCAATCAAAAAAAAAAAAAAATGTACTGCTGTGCACCTCAATAAACCGAATGGTAATTAGTCTTTTGATTTTTCCGTGAGGTTTGCCTTATGCAAAGAAAGACAGCATAGACATTTTTTCCTCCCTATAAGTGGGGGGGACCGAACGAGGTGAATTTAAATCTGGGTGGGACGAATCCCCCCCGTCCCCCCCTCTATCTGCGCCCGTGCCCTCATACCTGTATACCTATTTCTATTAGCTACACTGTAGATACTAGATCATATGCTATATCAACCATATAACTGAACTGGATTGTCTCTACAGTTATTCTGAAGAGTGACACACATGTACATTTATTTTAAAATTCTATCCTCAATTTGGTATTTTCCAGATGACTTTTTTAAAATTACCAACAGCCAGAAAAGGTAAAAAGAGACTGAACACAGTTACTCTTTTGAAATCACCCCAGTTGCAGTCCATGCACGGAGGACAGGTGAGAGCACTTGTCAAGGAGAAAGAAGAGAACATGAGAAAGGAACATGAAAGTGTGAGAGATGTTCTCTTTGAACATACACCTGAGACCTGAGAGCACTGGGATGGAGCTCGTCTTTCATAACATGTCATTCTTTTTTCTTTGTTCATAGTTTTTTTTCTGTCTCTTGCACAACATGTGCGAGTAGAGGGGGATGCTTTCCAGATCAGACATGGGCAAATATCAAATTTATAGGATCAAAAGTCTGCGAAATGTTACCAGTTGAGTTTTCTTCACATGTTGGCATGCTCTGTTTTTCAGAATGAATAAATATTGAGAAATTTAAAATCCCACCAGCTCATGCCAGCCAATAAACCTTAGAGAAAAAATAGCACTGAGGGGAAAGTGAAAGATGATGGAAGATTAAATGGCCAAATTAAGAAAAAACACAAAATTAAAGAACCGAATGAAGCTTTTAAGACACAGCAATAAGTCATGGACTCAAGACCTCTGAAAATTGCATATGGCTTCTGTAGGACTTCTCTGACTGTGGGTTACATGCCTGTGGTATTTAAGCGCTTTGGAGGATTCATTACTATGGAAACTTTCTAAGGTCAAGGCACAAGAACCTTTGTGGAAGCCCTGAACATGTGTTGCTGAACTCAAACACTTAACGCACTGTAAATCCTTACTGTATAGGATTGGTGTTTGAAGTAAATGGAACAATAGTATATCCATGAAAACCTTGTTTTGTGGCTTAAAATCTGAGTAAACTATTGATCAAAGGTCATTGTGACTCATCATGAAAACGCACTGGAGTTCCAACTTCAAACTTTCTTCCACAACATGTCTATTTTCTGTGAAAGCAACTAAAATCATATTCCTGTATCCATTTTACATCAAATGAAATGTTTTAAATTATTCTAATCTTCACACATGCTCTAAAATTACTTTTATCCCTAAAATTGAGTTCAGTTCAGAAGAGATCTGATTTTTGGACATACAGTATTTTTGTTAAGTAATATTGCCAGTTGAAGGTTATAATGTGTTAGATCTCATCCTACATATGGAACTCAAGCATGGTATATAAATGAAGTGCATATAGATAAGCTGGAAACCTGTTGGATGGAATTGTTGAGACAAATGGTTAAAGGTGGCTGGAGTTGACTGCCAATCCCTGAAGGTGCTGAAGAAATAGCTAGAATACAGACTAAGATACTCTAATGCTGATAAACTAAGGGTAACCAAGAGCGATCATCTCAGAAGTGTGATCAGGAGTCAATATTTAAAGTATATTGGACATTTATGTTGCTGCACTAACACCATGATGACTTAAAAAAAAAAAAATGTTGTTTGCAAAAGCCAAGAGGCGATACCATTGTGACCCATGGATCAACATATCAAAGTTGCTGAATGTCTCAATCAAACAGGCAAAGAGAACAACACAACTGAAAGCTGATTTTGCTGCATTGATTAAACATCAGTTCAACAATGCAACTCTGTGGCAACAAGATTGCTGATTGGAGGAATCTACAGGTACAGGTAATGATTCTATCTAATTGACATAGGATAAATGACCTTCATAGGAGTATCTACATGATATACACTATATTGCCAAAAGTATTTGCTCACCCATCCAAATTATCGGAATCAGGTGTTCCAACCACTTCCATGGCCACAGGTGTATAAAATCAAGCACCTAGGCATGCAGACTGTTTTTACAGTTTGGAGCTGGCCCCTTCCTCTTCCAACATGACTGTGCACCAGTGCACAAAGCAAGGTCCATAAAGACATGGATGACAGAGTCTGGTGTGGATGAACTTGACTGGCCTGCACAGAGTACTGACCTCAACCTGATAGAACACCTTTGGGATGAATTAGAGCGGAGACTGAGAGCCAGGCCTTCTTGTCCAACATCAGTGTGACCTCACAAATGCGATTCTGGAAGAATGGTCAAAAATTCCCATAAACACACTCCTAAACTTTGTGGACAGCCTTCCCAGAAGAGTTGAAGCTGTTCTAGCTGCAAAGGGTGGACCGATGTCATATTGAACCCTATGGATAAGGAATGGGATGTCACTTAAGCTCATATGTGAGTCAAGGCAGGTGAGCGAATACTTTTGGCAATATAGTGTATGTATTATCATGACACTAAAAAAGCTCCATGTGTAATATGTATTTTCTGCTGCTCACATGATATTAAGAACTTGTCATAGGAAGTGTGTTAGCGCAAGGTGAGTTTGATCAATAGTAACTTACAGTGGTGCTTGAAAGTTTGTGAACCGTTTAGAATTTTCTGTATTTCTGCATAAATATGACCAAAAACAACATCAGATTTTCACACAAGTCGTAAAAGTAGATGAAGAGAACCCAGTTTAACGAATGAGACAAAAATATTATACTTGGTCATTTATTTATTGAGGAAAATGATCCAATATTACATATCTGTGAGTGGCAAAAGTATGTGAACCTTTGCTTTCAGTATCTGGTGTGACCCCATTGTGCAGCAATAACTGCAACTAAACGTTTCTGGTAACTGTTGATCAGTCCTGCACACCACTTTGGAGGAATTTTAGCCCATTCTTCTGTACAGAACAGCTTCAACTCTGGGATGTTGGTGGGTTTCCTCACATGAACTATTCACTTCAGGTCCTTCCACAACATTTTGATTGGATTAAAGTCAGGACTTTGACTTGGCCATCCCAAAACATTAACTTTATTCTTCTTTAACCATTCTTTGGTAGAATGACTTGTGTGCTTAGGGTCGTTGTCTTGATGCATGACCCACCTTCTCTTGAGATTCAGTTCATGGACAGATGTCCTGATATTTTCCTTTAGAATTCACTGGTGTAATTCAGAATTCATTGTTCCATCAATGATGGAAAGCCGGGGGCGTCGTGGCTCGGGTGGATGGGGCGCCGTGCCGTGGGTCCAGGGACCCAGGTTCGATTCCGGCCAAGGGTTGTTTCCCAATCCCTCCCCGTCTCTCTCCTGCTCATTTCCTGTCTCTGCACTGTCCTATCCAGTGGAGGTGAAAAAGCCCAAAAAAAATCTTTAAAAAAAAAATGATGGAAAGCCATCCTGGCCCAGATGCAGCAAAACAGACCCAAACCATGATACTACCACCACCATGTTTCACAGATGGGATAAGGTTCTTATATTGGAATGCAGTGTTTTTCCTTTCTCCAAACATAATGCTTCTTTCTCATTGATGCCAAAAAGTTCTATTTTGGTCTCATCCATCCACAAAACATTTTTCCAATAGCCTTCTGGCTTGTCCACGTGATCTTTAGCAAACTGCAGACAAGCAACAATGTTCTTTTTAGAGAGCAATGGCTTTCTCCTTGCAACCCTGCCATGCACACCATTGTTGTTCAGTGTTCTCCTGATGGTGGACTTATAAACATTAGCCAATGTGCGAAAGGCCTTTAGTTGCTTAGAAGTTACCCTGGGGTCCTTTGTGACCTCGCTGACTATTACACGCCTTGCTCTTGGAGTAATCTTTGTTGGTCGACCATTCCTGGGTAGGGGAACAATGGTCTTGAATTTCCTCCATTTGTACACAATCTGTCTGACTGTGGATTGGTGGAGCCAAACTCTTTAGAGATGGTTTTGTAACCTTTTCCAGCCTGATGAGCATCGACAACGCTTTTCCTGAGATCCTCAGAAATCTCCTTTGTTCATGCCATGATACACTTCCACAAACATGTATTGTGAAGATCAGACTTTGATAGATCCCTGTTCTTTAAATAAAACAGGGTGCCCACTCACACCTTATTATCATCCCATTGATTGAATACACCTGACTCTAATTTCACCTTCAAATTAACTGCTAATCCTAGAAGTTCACATACTCACAGATATGTAATATTGGATCATTTTCCTCAATAAATAAATGACCGAGTATAATATTTTTGTCTCATTTGTTTAACTGGGTTCTCTGTATCTACTTTTATGACTTGTGTGAAAATCTGATGTTGTTTTTGGTCATATTTATGAAGAAATATAGAAAATTCTAAAGGGTTCACAAACTTTCAAGCACCACTGTAAATAAACTGCACTGTTATTATTAAACTGATCACTTCTGCACTTACATCCCCCTACCTCATGTACCTGACAAAAGCATTACCACTTTATAATGTTGCCATTCCTTCTCACAACACACATTCTCTACTAGGGACAGATGGGGCAAGCACCTTATTTTTCTGCAACCATGCCTTTGTAATATGTGCAGATTGTGGTTTTGCATTGTCTTGTTGAAATATCCCTGGAAAAGATGCTGTTTTGAAGGCAGCATATGTTGCCCCAAAATCTCATGGTACTTTTTTGCATTAATGCTCCATCACAGCAGTGTAAGTTACCTTACATTGAGACAACCTCATTCCATGACAGACCCTGGCTGCTGGATTTGTTGCTGGTAACAGTATTTGGACTAGAATGGCATCTATTTCTTAGAACAGGATAAAGCGGCTAGAGATAATGAGATGAGATGAGACAATACATGTTTCCATGTGGCGCTATGGAGACTCATACTGGCATGTACCTCCTCAGCTGCAGCCTTTTGTTACTGATGCCTGCTTTATCCACCTGTGAGGCACGCACATTGTTGTCATTACATTATTGATGATCCACTTGGCATCTTATCAGAAAAAAAAACTGAATTATTTTGGATTTGGCTATGCCGCAGTTTTGTCATGGATTCTCAGGGATGGCCAAGCTCAGGTTTTTAAGTTTGTACTTAAAACTACAAACAAGCGGAGCAGTAGTTTGTCCGCAGTTAAAATATTACAACTGCTGTTACTACTATTGGGAGATGCCCATTTAAACCCTGGGTCTCTTTTCAAGTCAATGGATAATCCAGTGGTGCAAGATATCATCCCATTGCAGTCAGAACCACCTGCAGTGACTGGCCAACTGGTTATAATATCCATGACATTATCGCAACTCACAGAAATTCTGATGCTTGAGGCCGTTCGTCTCAGCAGAGCTGGAGTAGGCACCGCCTATGGGAGTCGGCTAGACAGAGGGGATATTTGTCAGTGGGGATTTTCTGAGGATATATGGCCGGGTGGCCGGGCTAGTCGAGCCATAGCTGCTGGGAACAGCGTGCCGAGTTGCAGGCACTGGGAATCCACTGGTGCTTTGGGGCCCTCAGGGCTCGTGCAGCAGCTACAGCTACATTCTTCGGGCTTGGAAGGGAACACGGCATTATGTTGCCCAATGAAAGTAACTTTGGCGACAGTGGTGTTTGATCATTCCAAGACCACTGGCTTTGATACTTGGGTGAGTTTTGCCCCTCAATCTCATCTACATAGTATAGACCCTTTTCAGTCACGTGACCTTCGTAAACGCGACCACCATTTTGGACATGTAGCGGACTTCGGCTCGAATTGGTTTGAATGCGAGGAAGGCGACAAACGGAGAACATACAAGAAAAAGGAGCGAGATGCAGAAAACACCTTCGCTATCCAGCGACGTAGGGCATTTACAGGGCGAGCAGAGGGAGAAATAACAACAGTAACGACACATTAGCAACGCCGTACAGAAATAACGGTTTATGGCACAGACCCTTTCGGTTCTCGCTCATCTAGCTGCTACAATGACTGCTTAGACTGCAACAATAATACCTAACACACATTTAAGTATCCGTCGTAAAGACGTGAAACTCATCGAGTGACGAGTGTGTTCATTGATCTAAAAGTAGACATACCATCACACTGCCCTGGCGCTGTGTACAGTTTACCTTCTATGGTTTGTGCACTCACTATTTGCCATTACTTTCTCCAACCCAGTGTTACAGATTACAGGGAACGGCCTGGATTTAAGAGACAAATACATGTTCCTCTTGTTTTGAACACTTAGCCCATGTTTACATTAGACCGGATCATCAGATTAACGTTTTTAAAAGCGATTAGTGTGCACACAGCAACACCAATACACGATGCGTCTGCACACAGCAACCAATACACGGATACGCTCGGCTCCGCAGGCATCCTGCGCTCCAAATCACTCCGCCGTGAACAGCGAGTGCCCTCTGGAGGGTGCGCACTCCGGCCCTGCGCAGCTCACACAGCGCGCGAGTGAAGTGCACGAGCCACGATTCGGGACTGAGCCACTGTGTGTGAGATCCCAGCGCAGATCACTTACCACTCGCAAGTGGAAGGATGGCAAGCCTAAAGACAATCTTTTTTTTTTTTTTTTGTTACATAGTCAAGAGAGGTGTCGGATCACTGGATCCAGTGTAAATAGCTGCTGGAGCCAACGCCCGAGGTTCCGGAGCGCGCTCCGGCTTGCTCCCCCTCAAATTAAGCGCTGTTTGTAGAACACTGCCTCTGATCTGTCCTACAGTCTACCAACAGCAAAGGAACACAACGCTAGCTAATGTCGTTAGCTAATAGCTACTACAGAAGAACAAAGAGGTTACAGTGGGTTATTTTGGCCTATTTGGTTACACACTCTCCGCCACAGAATGTTAACAGCAATGTAATGCCTTTTCTGGCTAATTTTATTCGTCTTACCTCCAACAAAGTGGTCACTACACAAGCGTTGGTATGCCGAGGGCAGCCAATCTGTTAATGGCCGCTATCCATCTTCTCCGTCGGGATCCGATAAAATGATAAACCTTGCCTTGTTTGTTGATGGTTACTACATCCAGGTGCACAACAATATAGTGGCATGATGGAAGTCTTGCTGAAAATAAACACTTTCTTTGCTGCCGTTCCTCAATGCTGGCTGTGGTAAACTACTGGTAGTACATGTCCAAAATGGCGGCCGCGTTTGTCGTGACGTCATGTGAAAAGGGTCCATACCAACTACAGACTGTCATTCTTATGATGATTCACCTGCAATAGCAGGCAAATGTCAACAAAAATGGAATCCCAGGAGAGCCAAAACATTTTTAACCAATCGTGCAATGCTAAAACAGACTCTTTCAAACTGTCAATTATGCCAAAGTCATTTGGAACCCTGACACCAAACCCAAAGGAATACTGGGAGGACATATAAACATCAGAAGCATTTTACCAAAAATAGACCAGATACAGAATTTACTAGCCCTGTGATGACCTGGCGACTTGTCCAGGGTGTACCCCGCCTTTCGCCCGTAGTCAGCTGGGATAGGCTCCAGCTTGCCTGCGACCCTGTAGAAGGATAAAGCGGCTAGAGATAATGAGATGAGACAGAATTTACTCACTGATTCTACTTTGGATTTTCTGTGTATATCTGAGAGTTGGTTGAATTGCAATGTGTTTACTGACTTAACCAATATAACAGGTTACACATGTTATAGAAGAAATGGGGCCAAGGGAAGGGGAGGGGGTGTTTTAATTTATATTAAGGAACATTTTAAATGTTTCAAGCTTGAACTGAATGTTAATTTGGAATTCCTGGGATCGAAAATAATTCTTTCCCCAAATATGAAATTTAATATAGTTGTGCTTTATTATCCTCCATCTCATGATGTAAATTTTTATAATGAACTGAAGAATCTTCTGTCTGTTGTTGATAATTGCTGTGAGTGTATATTGTTTGGGGATTTTAACACTAACTGGATAGATAAAAGCATCAAGTTTAAATTAAAATCAAGTGTGGAGAAATTTAAATACAAACAGCTAATTGATGGACCAACTTGAATTACTAGAAAGAGTGAAACCCTTATAGATCTGATTTTTACAAATAGGCCAGACAGAATAACAAAAGCATAATTTTATTACTGGCCTTTCAGATCATAATATTATGTTAATTGTCTCATCTCATCTCATTATCTCTAGCCGCTTAATCCTGTTCTACAGGGTCGCAGGCAAGCTGGAGCCTATCCCAGCTGACTATTACCCCTTTTCCACCAAATCAGTTCCAGGGCTGGTTCAGGGCCAGTGCTGGTGCTGGTTCACAACTTGTTCAACTTGCAAGCCAGCTGAGAACCAGTTTGCTTTTCCATAGCTTGCGGTGCTAAGGGAAGCCACGTCATTACGTCGCTGTATACGTCATTACGTCGCTGTATACAGTGGTGCTTAAAAGTTTGTGAACCCTTTAGAATTTTCTATATTTCTGCAAAAATATGACCCAAAACATCATCAGATTTTCACACAAGCCCTAAAAGTAGATAAACAGAACCCAGTTAAACAAATGAGACAAAAATATTATACTTGGTCATTTATTTATTGAGGAAAATGATCCAATATTACATATCTGTGAGTGGCAAAAGTATGCGAACCTTTGCTTTCAGTATCTGATGTGACCCCCTTGTGCAGCAATAACTGCAAGTAAATGTTTCCGGTATCTGTTGATCAGTCCTGCACACCGGCTTGGAGGAATTTTAGCCCGTTCCTCCATACAGAACAGCTTCAACTCTGGGATGTTGGTGGGTTTCCTCACATGAACTGCTCACTTCAGGTCCTTCCACAACATTTTGATTGGATTAAGGTCAGGACTTTGACTTGGCCATTCCAAAACATGAACTTTATTCTTCTTTAACCATTCTTTGGTAGAATGACTTGTGTGCTTAGGGTCATTGCCTTGCTGCATGACCCACCTTCTCTTGAAATTCAGTTCGTGGACAGATGTCCTGACATTTTCCTTTAGAATTCCCTGGTATAATTCAGAATTCATTGCTCCATCAATGATGGCAAGCCGTCCTGGCCCAGATGCAGCAAAACAGGCCCAAAACACGATACTACCACCACCATGTTTCACAGATGGGATAAGGTTCTTATGCTGGAATGCAGTGTTTTCTTTTCTCCAAACTTAACGCTTCTCATTTAAACCAAATTGTTCTATTTTGGCCTCAGCCGTCCACAAAACATTTTTCCAATAGCCTTCTGGCTTGTCCATGTGATCTTTAGCAAACTGCAGACAAGCAGCAAGTTTTTTGGAGAGCAGTGGCTTTCTCCTTGCAACCCTGTCATGCACACCATTTGTTGTTCAGTGTTCTCCTGATGGTGGACTCATGAATATTTAACATTAGCCAATGTGAGAGAGGCCTTCAGTTGCTTAGAAGTTACCCTGGGGTCCTTTGTGACCTCGCCAACTATTACACGCCTTGCTCTTGGAGTGATCTTTGTTGGTTGACCACTCCTGGGGAGGGTAACAATGGTCTTGAATTTCCTCCATTTGTACACAATCTGTCTGACTGTGGATTGGTGGAGTCCAAACTCTTTAGAGATGGTTTTGTAACCTTTTCCAGCCTGATGAGCATCAACAACACTTTTTCTGAGGTCCTCAGAAATCTCCTTTTTTCGTGCCATGATACACTTGCACAAACATGTGTTGTGAAGATCAGACTTTGATAGATCCCTGTTCTTTAAATAAAACAGGGTGCCCACTCACACCTGATTTGTCATCCAATTGATTTGAAAACACCTGACTTTAATTTCACCTTCAAATTAACTGCTAATCCTAGAGGTTCACATACTTTTGCCACTCACAGATATGTAATATTGGATCATTTTCCTCAATAAATAAATGACCAAGTATCATATTTTTGTCTAATTTGTTTAACTGGGTTCTCTTTATCTACTTTTAGGACTTGTGTGAAAATCTGATGATGTTTTGGGTCATATTTATGCAGAAATATAGAAAATTCTAAAGGGTTCACAAACTTTCAAGCACCACTGTACGTCAGTTACGTTGCTACGTTTGCTTAAACCTTGGCGCGAATATCGAAGCACAAACAACGCGGAAGAAGCAGCAGCAGCAACAACAACAATAATAATAATGGCTGACTTCGCATTTGTACAGCTGCTGCTTCTCGCCGCTTAAAAATGGCGATCTTTTGCGGTCTTGTTATTATTGTTGGTCTTAACAACTCCGCCCCCCCGCTGATGTAAGCGGTTCTTTCCTCTGGCCCAGCAGAGAGTTGGTGCTAGCCTGGAACCGGTTTTTCTGGCCCCAGAGCCAGTTCTTTGTCAGTGGAAACAGAAAACCTGGTTCCAAACTAAGCACTGGCCCCGAACCAGCCCTGGAACTGCTTTGGTGGAAAAGGGGCATATGGGCGAAAGGCGGGGTACACCCTGGACAAGTCATCAGGTCATCACAGGGCTGACACAGAGACACAGACAACCATTCACACTCACACCTATGGTCAATTTAGAGTCACCAGTTAACCTAATCTGCATGTCTTTGGACTGTGGGGGAAACCGGAGCACCCGGAGGAAACCCATGCGGACACGGGGAGAACATGCAAACTCCGCACAGAAAGGCCCTCGCCAGCCACGGGGCTCGAACCCAGACCTTCTTGCTGTGAGGTGACAGTGCTAACCACTACACCACTGTGCCACCCCTAGTTCACCACAGTAAAATAGAAAATTGAATTCTAACAACAGGAATTCCCAAGTCAAAAATAGCCAACTTTGAATGTGTGTGCCGTCTTCGGTATAACTTTAAATACACTGACAGCCAGCTAAACTCTTCCCAAACATCAAAGACTCTGAAGACCGTTCTCGCTGTCCACAGGTTTATTGACATACTGGAAAGTGTGAAACTGGAACATACAAAGATTGATCAGTGCTAAGTCTGGTAATCTCAAACTAAATACTGCATGAATAAACATTTACATTTGTAGAACATGGAATGTCACAATCATTTAACTCAAATACTATGCTATGCTAAGTTTGTGCATAGTGTTACCTCATACAACCTGTGAGCTTAGCAATCTCGCTACTTAATACAACCTGCGAGCTAGCAATCAAAATGTTCTACCGTTAGCAAATCTCCGCCTAAATGGCACAAAATCAAACTAAGGAAGCATAACTGTCAAAAATAAGAAGTAAAACAGATACATACCAACGATGCTACCTTTGGCGTTAAAGAATGAACAATACGGCTGCACATTATACAACAGGAGGACATTCATGAAACACGTTAACTTCTCATCATGTTTGCCTTACATTTCCTGACTACGGAAGCTGCATCAGCCAAAATAGCACATGGTTAATCAGAGTCCATATAGACCCTTTTCAGTCACGTGACCTTCGTAAACACGACCACCATTTTGGACATGTAGCGGACTTCGGCTCGAATTGGTTTGAATGCGAGGAAGGCAACAAACGGAGAACATACAAGAAAAAGGAGCGAGATGCAGAAAACACCTTCGCTATCCAGCGACGTAGGGCATTTACAGGGCAAGCAGAGGGAGAAATAACAACAGTAACGACACATTAGCAACGCCGTACAGAAATAATGGTTTATGGCACAGACCTTTTCGGTTCTCGCTCATCTAGCTGCTACAATGACTGCTTAGACTGCAACAATAATACCTAACACACATTTAAGTATCCGTCATAAAGACGTGAAACTTGTCGAGTGACGAGTGTGTTCATTGATAAGTTAACACAATCTAAAAGTAGACATACCATCACACTGCCCTGGCGCTGTGTACAGTTTACCTTCTATGGTTTGTGCGCTCACTATTTGCCATTACTTTCTCCAACCGTTGTTACAGATTACAGGGAACGGCCTGGATTTAAGAGACAAATACATGTTCCTCTTGTTTTGAACACTTATTTGTAGGCAGTGCTTAATTTGTAAAGTGGGAGGTCCCGGAGCGCAGAGGATGAGCGGCTCCGGTGCGGAAAAAAAGAGGGGGGAGGGGGGCGCGGCGCTGCGCTTCTGGGCATGTTTTGTAATAACACTGCAAATTAAGTTCATCTGCAGATATTTTGTGGATGTCGTTTCATGAGAGAAATCACCAACAAGACAGATATCAAAATCAGACATTAACACTAAATAAACTTGCATTTTTTTATTTAATTATTTGGGTTTTTTTTTTTGTTGTTCTTACATAGTCAAAAGAGGTGTCGGATCACCAGATCCAGTGTAAATAGCTGCCGGAGCCAACGCCTGAGGTTCCGGAGCGCGCTCCGGCTTGCTGCCCCTCAAATTAAGCGCTGTTTGTAGGACACTGCCTCTGATCTGTCCTACAGTCTACCAACAGCAAAGGAACACAACGCTAGCTAATGTCGTTAGCTAATAGCTACTACAGAAGAACAAAGAGGTTACAATGGGTTATTTTAGCCTATTTGGTTACACACTCGCTGCCACAGAATGTTAACAGCAATGTAATGCCTTTTCTGGCTAATTTTATTCATCTTCCCTCCAACAAAGTGGTCACTGCACAAGCGCTGGTATGCCGAGGGCAGCCAATCTTTCCTGTTTATGGCCGCTATCCATCTTCTCCGTCGATCAGCATCTACCGGGATCCGATAAAATGATAACCCTTGCCTTGTTTGTTGATGGTTACCACATCCAGGTGCACAACAATATAGTGGCATGATGGAAGTCTTGCTGAAAATAAACACTTTCTTTGCTGCTGTTCCTCAATGCTGGCTGTGGTAAACTACTGGTAGTACATGTCCAAAATGGCGGCCGCGTTTGTCGTGACGTCACGTGAAAAGGGTCCATACTGAATGGAGATAAACATGAGAATTCTTGTACCTATATAGGAACATCACAAATGAAATTTAGTACTTATATAGTGTTGTAAATAAGGTCTAAATAATAAGGTATTTTTTAAGTAAGCTTCAACCTATTTATCTTTTTAACTTTTCATATCAAAACAAACATTTATCTTTTTAACTCTCTGTATCAAAACACTCCCCGCCTGACGTGAATACGTCACTAAACAGTCCATTACTACTTTTACTTATTATCTGGCGGCAAAAGGAGTACTAGTTCATTCACTGGCCTGAGGAAAAAGGAAGTCCCTTCTGGTTTGATGACCTTCACTTCGACCTGATGCACTTTCTTGTCTTTGCTTGGGAAAGTCTGCGTCACCAGTCCAAGAGGCCATTCGTTTCTCTGTACTTGGCTATTCTTGAGCAGAACAACACTTCCTGACTGAATGTTGGGGTGCGAGGACTGCCATTTCTTGCGGGTCTGAAGGGTAGGGAGGAACTGCTTCCTCCAGCGGTCCCAGAAGGTGTTGGACAGGTGTTGAACCTGTCGCCACTGGGACTTGTAGAGGTCTGCTGCCACAAACTCACCAGCAGGAGCAGGAATGATGATTGACTTCTGCGTGAGCAGAGCAGCTGGTGTGAGTATGAAGGAGTCATCAGGGTCGGTTGTCACGGGAACAAGGGGCCTGGCATTGATGATCGCCGCCACTTCTGCCATGAAGGTCATGAGTACTTCATGAGTGAGCTTGTCTTTCAGCTTGAAGAACATGGAGTCTAGAATTCTCCTGGCGAGGCCGATCATTCTTTCCCAAGTTCCGCCCCAATGGGATGCATGTGGAGGATTAAATGTCCATGTACAGCCTTGGTTTGAAAGGTAGGTTTTCACGGCCGTGCTATCAATGTTTGAAGGTATCTTCAATTCCTTGCAGGCACCTACAAAGTTAGTGCTGCGGTCTGAGCACAGGTGCTTGACTGGCCCACGTACAGCGAGGAAATGCTGCAGCGCATTAATGAAGCTGGACGTGTCTAGGGATTCTATTACTTCAATGTGCACAGCTCTTATGCTCATGCATGTAAAGATAACTGCCCACCTTTTGCTTTGAGCGAAGCCACCTCTTGTCTTGCATGAGGACACATTCCAGGGCCCAAACATGTCGAGCCCGACACTAGTGAATGGGGGGTCTGTTGACAGATGATCAGCTGGCAGGTCAGCCATTTTCTGGACACTAAGTGGAGCTCTGAGCTGTCTGCAGATTACGCACTTGTGGATGATGATGCTCACTTTTCTCTTCATGCCGACTATCCAAAGGCCAGCTGCACATACCGCCCCTTCCGTATAGTGGCGGCCTTGATGGTGAGTTTTCTCATGGTGGTGTCTTATGAGTAATGTTGCGATGTGGTGTTGACCAGGGATAATCAAAGGAGTCTGTTCACTCTGCTTCAGGCTGGAATTATGCAGACGGCCTCCGACTCTTAGAAGGCCCTCTTAGTCGACAAAGATATCCAGATTCCGGAGAGGATTTGTTTTTGGTATCTGCAGTATGAGTACTTGTATTTTGAGGCTGCAGTGCTTAAGGCAGACACTAGAGGCCAGATGTCTGGGTCTGTGGCAGGGTCAACAAGGTCATACATGCTTTCTGAGATGCTGGGCTCTGCTCTGGACAGGAATTCCGGACCACTCAACCAGTTGGTGTCTTTCAGGTGACCAGCATGTACAGACCGTGTTGCGTGATCTGCAGGGTTCTTGTGAGTTGGCACGTAGTGCCACTGATCTGGATGAGAAGATCTTCGGATGTGCGACACTCTGTTGCTGACATAGACGTAGAAGCGTCTGGTCTCATTGTAAACATAGCCCAAGACCACCTTGCTATCTGAGAAGTAGGTTACAGCATCGAGGGGAAGATCTAGTTCTGCTGAGATTAGGTCTGCCAACTCAACGGCGAGCACTGCTGCACAGAGTTCAAGTCTTGGCACTGTGTGCTCAGGGCAAGGAGCGAGCTTGGCTTTTCCCATTACAAATCCAATCTGCTTGTTCCCATCAGCGTCCGTGACTTTCAGGTAGGACACTGCAGCAATGGCTTTAACAGATGCGTCACAGAAAATACACAATTCTCTTCTCACAGCTGTCGATGGTGACGTTTCAGTGTAGCGCCTGGGAATTGAAAGCTCAGACAGCTTAGACAGGGAAGCTCTCCACGACATCCAGGCGTCCTCCATGGCTTGAGGTAGCGGGGCATCCCAGTCACCATTCTCCGCAGTGAGTTCCCGCAGGATAGCTTTCCCTTGGATAGTGACAGGTGCGACATACCCAAGCGGGTCATAGAGGCTATTAATAGTGGACAAGACGCCCCGTCGGGTGTACGGCTTTATCTCGTCGGAGACGCTGAACACTAAGCAGTCTGTCTGGAGGTTCCAAGTGAGTCCAAGGCTGCACTGCAGCGGCACTGTGTCTGCGTCGAGGTCGAGGTCTTTGAGGTCACTTGCGTGATTGCTGGCTGGAAACGCATCCATCACCTCTTTGTTGTTGGCTGTGATCTTGTGCAGTCTCAGATTCGACTTGGAGAGTACATCCTGTGTGTTTCTTAGTAGGCTGATGGCAGCTTCGACAGTGGGCAGGGACTTCAGCCCATCGTCAATGTAGAAGTCACGCATCACAAAGTCTTTTACATCTGTTTCGACGTGCAGCTCGCTGGCTTGGACGGACTTGTGAAGGCCATGGATAGCCACTGCTGGTGAGGGGCTGTTGCCAAAGACATGGACCCTCATTCGATAGTCCACTATGGCCTTGGAGAGATCATTGTCTTGGAACCAAAGGAAGCATAAGAAGTTGCGATCTTCTTCGCTCACCAGGAAACAATAGAACATCTGTTCTATGTCGGCTGTGAAGGCAATAGCTTCTTTTCTGAACCAAATCAATACTCCCAGCAGTGTGTTGTTTAGATCAGGCCCAGTTAATAGCACATCGTTGAGTGACACACCATTGTATTGAGCGCTGGAATCGAACACCACACGTATTTTCTTGGGTTTCTTTGGATGGTACACTCCAAATGTTGGCAAGTACCATCGTTCCTCATTCTCGCTGAGAGGTGAGGCTAACTCGGCGTGGCCATTCTTTAGCATCTTGTCCATGAAGCTGAGAAAGTGATCTTTCATTTCTGGCTTCTTCTCAAGGTTGCGTTTTAGAGATAGGAGGCACTTCATTGCTTGCGGCCTGTTGTCTGTGAGCCGTGGGCGTGGACTTTTAAAGGGCAACGGCGCCACCCAGCTGCCATTAGAGTTTTTACATAGCCCTTCATCCATTATCTTCATGAATGTGGTGTCTTGAATGGACGGAGCCACCTGGTTGTCATCTTTGGTTCGCCTGAACACAGTACACCCCAGGTGGTCAGCTTCACAGGGAAACTGGTCATCACAACATGTCAGAGGATGATTTGTTGCCTGTACATCACTGAGTCTCTCCTTAACATGAAACGCGTTGGGACATGGAGCAAAGAGAGTGGGACGTTTCACATCCGTGATGTTCGTGTGGAATGTGCGGATTGTCAGCGGTTTGTGGACATTACCTAAGCACACATTACCAACAATGACCCAGCCCAAGTCCAATTTCTGTGCATAGGGCTGGTTGTGAGAGCCATTGACCTGTTCGCGAACCTTATGCAGTCTGATAATGTCTCGACCTAGGAGAAGCATAATGGGAGCTTGCGGGTCAATGTCAGGGATGAGGTGTGCGACTGACCTTAGATGAGGATGATGGAGAGCCACTTCGGGAGTAGGAATTTCTTCTCTGTTATTCGGAATATCATTGCACTCGATAAGACTTGGCAATGGGATGTGGAGAGTTCCGTCCAAAGATTCCACTTCATAGCCGCTGGCTCTCCTGCCTGTAGATTACTTCACTCCAGCACATGTTCTCAGAGTGTATGGAGCAGTTGGGCTTTCTTCGCTGAACATTTCGAAGAACTGAGAGCGAACCAGTGACCTATTGCTCTGCTCGTCCAATATTGCATACAGCTTCACTGCCTTTTCTCTGTGGCCAGCTGGATACACTCTAACGAGACAAATCTTGGAGCAAGAGTGGTCTGATAACTCACCGCCGCAGACTTCTGTACATTTGTTCGTGACCTGTGATGGTGGCGAAATTTCTCTCTCCTCCCCGCTGTGCTCAGGATCGGGGGCTGCCTCTTGGATCCACGGTGCGGGTCCAGGGTGAAGTGCTGTGTTGTGTTTTTCACTTTTACACTCGTCACACTGTACGTTGACCTTGCAGTTCTTTGCTATGTGAGATGAAGAAGAGCAACATTTAAAGCACACGTTGTTTTCCCTGAGAAGTGTTTTGCGCTCCTCGATGGGCTTTTGTCCGAATGCCCGACACTTGCGCAGAAGATGAGGCTTTTTGTGTAACAGACATAGCTTGCTATAGTCATCTGATCTTGTTGGGGGCTCCCCAGTGTCGGACATTGTTACAGGAGACACCTCCATTTTGTGGACGGCAACAGGGACCTTGGCAGGCTTCCAAGGGGCTTTCTCAGTCTTAGCAGCGGTGTCCGAGAACGTGATGAAGTTGAAACTTGGATCACTCATCATGCGAGCCTGTTGGGTGACAAAATCAACAAAATAGGCAAAGGGAGGATAAGGCACCCGTTTCTGCTCCTTGTAGTTCACACCAGCTGATATCCACTTCTCCTGGAGGCGAGGCGGGAGCTTCTGAACTATTGGATTGATGCCTCTCGTCATATCCAAGAAGGAGAGACCAGGCAGGTCACCCTCCGCTTTAGCAGACTGAAGCTCCATTAGTAGATCGCCCAGTTTCATTAGCTTGACTCCATCTCGCCCGGTTATCTTGGGAAAGCTGTCGATGCGTTTGAACAGGGCATTTTCTATAGCTTCAGCAGATCCGTATGTGAGCTCGAGCCTGTCCCATGCCATAGCCAGGCCTGCTTCTGGGCGATGAATTTGTATTGCCCTTATCTGTTCAACTTGTTCTGCTGACTCTTTCCCAAGCCACTTAAGCAAAAGGTCCAGTTCCTCACTTGGCGTCAGATTAAAGTCACTGGTTGCCGCTTGGAAAGAACGTCTCCATGCTCTGTATGTTTGAGGTTTGTCGTTAAACTGGAGCAATCCTGTAGCTACCAGCTCACGGCGGGCAAGATATCTTACAAAGTAATTCATGAGTGAGCGTTCACTATTGCAGTTTGGTGATATAGGATCATGTGGAAGGTGTGAGCTACTATTATTATTATTTGGCTGGATAGTATGACGTGAAGGATGCTCATGGTAATGTGCAGGCATGAACTGGTGCACCGGAGTGGCATCCTCATCCTTGATCCCGACGTGTGGGGCATGAAACTCTCTGCCACACCTATTGACTGGATCATGGGTGCCTCCATCCACACCTCCACAAGGCTGCTGGTAGGTAAGGTTAGGTGAAGCAGGGTTATTTTGTTGTGGCACAAAAGGTTTGGCGTCAGCTTTAAGATGTGGGGGCAGTGGCGCAGACCCCATCATTGTGTCACCATCAGGGCCGCTGACAGCTTTGGCTGGGCCCGGGACAAAATGCTCTGAATGGGCCCCCCCAATACCCCCCCCCCTCGGGTCAACCCCCACACACACCCACCTCTCTTATCCCAGTCTCTACTCACGCGATTGGGGTGCTCTTGAAGGAGCAGCGATGGACGGGGGATTTCGGGCAGGGCTGGGGGCGAACATATATGTATACTGTGTATGTATATATATATATATATATATATATATATATATATATATATATATACAGTGGTGCTTGAAAGTTTGTGAACCCTTTAGAATTCTCTATATTTCTGCATAAATATGACCTAAAACATCATCAGATTTTCACACAAGTCTGAAAAGTAGATAAAGAGAACCCAGTTAAACAAATGAGACAAAAAATATTATACTTGGTCATTTATTTATTGAGGAAAATGACCCAATATTACATATCTGTGAGTGGCAAAAGTATGTGAACCTTTGCTTTCAGTATCTGGTGTGACCCCCCTGTGCAGCAATAACTGCAACTAAACATTTCCGGTAACTGCTGATCAGTCCTGCACACCAGCTTGGAGGAATTTTAGCCCATTCCTCTGAACAAAACAGCTTCAACTCTGGGATGTTGGTGGGTTTCCTCACATGAACTGCTCACTTCAGGTCCTTCCACAACATTTGGATTGGGTTAAGGTCAGGACTTTGACTTGGCCATTCCAAAACATTAACTTTATTCTTCTTTAACCATTCTTTGGTAGAACGACTTGTGTGCTTAGGGTCGTTGTCTTGCTGCATGACCCACCTTCTCTTGAGATTCAGTTCATGGACAGATGTCCTGACATTTTCCTTTAGAATTCACTGGTATAATTCAGAATTCATTGTTCCATCAATGATGGCAAGCTGTCCTGGCCCAGATGCAGCAAAACAGGCCCAAACCATGTTACTACCACCACCATGTTTCACAGCTGGGATAAGGTTCTTATGCTGTAATGCAGTGGTTTCCTTTCTGCAAACATAATGCTTCTCATTTAAACCAAAATTCTATTTTGGTCTCATCCATCCACAGAACATTTTTCCAATAGCCTTCCACATGATCTTTAGTAAACTGCAGACAAGCAGCAATGTTCTTTTTGGAGAGCAGTGGCTTTCTCCTTGCAACCCTGCCATGCACACCATTGCTGTTCAGTGTTCTCCTGATGGTGGACTCATGAACATTAACATTAGCCAATGTGAGAGAGGCCTTCAGTTGCTTAGAAGTTACCCTGGGGTCCTTTGCGACCTCACCGACTATTACACGCCTTACTCTTGGAGTGATCGTTGTTGGTCGACCACTCCTGGGGAGGGTAACAATGGTCTTGAATTTCTTCTATTTGTACACAATCTGTCTGTGGATTGGTGGAGCCAAACTCTTTACAGATGGTTTTGTAACCTTTTCCAGCCTGATGAGCATCAACAACGCTTTTTCTGAGGTCCTCAGAAACCTCCTTTGTTCGTGCCATGATACATTTCCACAAGCATGTGTTGTGAAGATCAGACTTTGATCGATCCCAGTTCTTTAAATAAAACAGGGTGCCCACTCACACCTGATTGCCATCCCAATTGATTGAAAACACCTGACTCTAATTTCACCTTCAAATTAACTGCTAATCCGAGAGGTTCACATACTTTTGCCACTCAGAGATATGTAATATTGGATTATTTTCCTCAGTAGATAAATGACCAAGTATAATATTTTTGTCTCATTTGTTTAACTGGGTTCTCTTTATCTACTTTTAGGACTTGTGTGAAAATCTGATGATGTTTTAAGTCATATTTATTCAGAAATATAGAAAATTCTCAAGGGTTCACAAACTTTCAAGCACCACTGTGTATATATATATATATATATATATATATATATATATATATATATATATATAAATGTATATATGTATACACACTATAGTATACTGTGCGTGTGTACTGTCCAGTGTGAAAAGCAGAGAAGAACACACCGCTCGAGAAACGGCGGGATATGATTGCGGGCTAATGTGAATATTCTTAGCTTCAATCAGATATATGAAACACAATGTTATTAAGCCATTGTGGTTATGAAATGATTCAATGCCCTGTGCGTTTGATATGGTGTTCAGTGTGACTTGCTCTCCCCTTGTTTGTAACATGAATTGCGTGCCGCGTGTGCCTTGGTTGGGGTTACTTTGCGGGGCTGGAAAAAGTTGGCTGTGTCTTACCTGGCTCAGCTGCCCCACTGCCTTTGCTAGTACCTGCTGCATCATCCGAATCTTTTTTAAAATATTTATGCAGTGAGCCCCTGAGTCTCTTGGTTTCTTCCTCTCTTTTTCTCTTTTCTTTTCTGTGCTCCTGACTTGTGCATGTTGGCAAATGGCACGCACGCTGATTGTCGAAGCGCTATGACCGATCGATGTCGGTTTTTTCCCCTTAAAGGTGGAGTACGAGATTTTGGAATAACGGTTCCCGCAAGCCATATTTTGAAAAGAAACACGCCCGCCCTCGCCATGCTCCCCCCCCCCCCCCGCGTCTCCACCCCTCCTCCCCCTTATAAAGCCTGAGAAAATCAGGCTTTATAATGAGTGTCTATTGCGTTACACACCAGTGGAGCAAAGTGTAGAGAGCTTGGAAAAATAGCTCAAACTTTCTCATTTAAACTGTGTTTTCAGCCCCAATTTTCACTCCACACACATAATTTTCTCAAAAGTAGTAGCCACACTTGTCCTGATTCACACAATGTGTCTACCTACACGACAGGACTTGCAGTTTTTGAATGAGAAGCCTGAAAGTGAAGAGAGAACAACCGCACAGCCCCATAGACTGCCATTATAAACTTGGCAGAAAAGTCACTCGTCTTTAACTCGCTCTAGTGACCTCATTTTTTTTACACTACAGACAAAAAATTACATCAGTGTGTTCAGGAGAGCCTTGTGGCACTCACTGTGAAAGAATTTTGTGAATATCTCCTTCTGTTTTCATGTAAATCCCCATTGTTTGGAGGGAGCGCACTGAGAAAATCCTGTGACACTCTGCTCACAGTGCGCAGGTTGGGGGAGGGTCTGCTCGCTCTCTCTCTCTCACACACACACACACACACACACACACACAGAAGGGATGGGCTGAAAGAGTCAGACCAAACCATTTTTGCATTGGGGTGGTAGGGCGTTCTTGACGCCTTTTTCAAAGACAATAAAGGCAAAAGATCTAGAAATCATTTATTGAATGCAAATATAGCACATTTCTCCCCCAAATCAACACATTTTGAAATTAAATAAAATAATCGCAACTTCATGAGAGTCCAGTTCTGGGCCCCCCCATTCCTGGGCCCAGGACAACATACCCGTTTGTCCCCCCCGTCGGCGGGCCTGGTCACCATTATTACTCAACTGCCGTTCTGGCTCCCTTTCTCTCAGTTGATCAATCACATATTGTTCTGTGCGCTTTGAGGCCACCAAGGGAACAGAGTCTGTGTTCAGGTCATGACTGTGTGACTCACTACTGAGTGACTCACTGGCGTCTACAGCAGCTTCCAGTACTTCTGCTTCAGCAATGGCAGCAGCTGCTTCTTTTTTGTGCTTAAGTACCTCCATATATGCTTCCAACCTAGCTTTTTCTAACTTCAAATTCATCTCTTCTTCAGCATAGACCAGACGTGCTTTAGCTGCTTTGGCTTTTGCTCTTGCTTTGGCTGCTGCTGACCCCGTTGATGATGCACTGGATCATACGGAGCACCGCGCCTGGGAGCGTGTCCTTAGCGATACATTGTGGAGGCATTCATCTGAAATAGCTGGCTCCGCGGTGCCCTTTGTCCGCACAGCGCGCACTAATCCTTTCTCGCTCATCTTCTAATGGTTGCGGATGACGAGTTGTTAGCCTGTACTGCGTTTTCTTGTTTGCTCGATAGCCGTTGTTTCACTGTGCTGTCTTCGGTATAACTTTAAATACACTGACAGCCAGCTAAACTCTTCCCAAACATCAAAGACTCTGAAGACCGTTCTCGCTGTCCACAGGTTTATTGACGTACTGGAAAGTGTGAAACTGGAACATACAAAGATTGCCTAATCAGTGCTAAGTCTGGTAATCTCAAACTAAATACTGCATGAATAAACATTTACGTTTGTAGAACATGGAATGTCACAATCATTTAACTCAAATACTATGCTATGCTAAGTTTGTGCATAGTGTTACCTCATACAACGTGTGAGCTTAGCAATCACGCTACTTAATACAACCTGCGAGCTAGCAATCAACATGTTCTACCGTTAGCAAATCTCCGCCTAAATGGCACAAAATCAAACTAAGGAAGCATAACTGTCAAAAATAAGAAGTAAAACAGATACATACCAATGATGCTACCTTTGGCGTTAAAGAATGAACAATACGGCTGCACATTATACAACAGGAGGACGTTCATGAAACATATAAAAATGGTTGTCCGGTGATGGACAGGGTAAAGGACTGTATAAGAGGGACACTGGATCAGGTATACAGCAAGCTACACAGGCTGTCCGGTTAGAACAGGAATTAATGGATGTCCACTCATGAGCAACAGTGTAAACCGTGGTTTTACTAGAAAACAGAATAAAATACAATTACAACAAGACATGAGCAATAATATACACACAAGCAATAATGTAAATAATAACAATGATATAAATACAAATACACATCGCATTAAATATATATTAACGCAAATGAATAATAATTATATACAATGTAATACAAATGTAAAACACACAAATGAATACTATATAAGTAAAACAATGTAAAGCCCAATGAATGCTACTTACACCCCATAATAAATAACACAACACACTAGATACTGACTATATACACGATATGTACCCAATATGTACAATGTGTACAACGTACACGGAGGATGAGGATAGCTGCCTACAGCAGCTATCATTACCAAGGTGCGTGGTGCAACTGCTTACAGCGAGTCACACCCGCATGAAGACACAGAGTGTGTCGGCTGAATGAAGGGGAGCGTGGCTCCTTTAAGCGCTGCCCCGCGCTGTGTTGCGCATAGAAGGTTAGAATATGTGGCGCGGTTATGAACTGTACATACCACCACTACACTCCCAACACGGCAATGGCTAATAATGAAATGTGCTCCCGTAACAAACCGTGGTCGAGAAAACAAGCGCTATCATTACATGGCTACTGAACAGAACAGAACAAACACGTAAGAAAATAGACAGACACAGGATGAGAGAAAAAGAGAAGAAATACTCACTAGCCTTACCGCCACATGTAACAGTTACAGATAACGAGTACACACATAACGCAGTAGCTACGCAACAATAAACAACTTACATTCAAGGACGCACGGAATGCACACACGGCACGAATGATGGACGTTGGATCCTGACACGTCCGCGATAGAAGGATAGAAAGCAAGAAAGAAATGAAACAGAGAGAGAAAGAGAGAAATGGATCCAAATATTCACTGATGAGAAGCAGGTGTTGCATGGAGTCCCCGTCTGATGTGTGCTGTGTTTTCCTCGATGTTTGTGCGCATCTTATATAGTCCATGCAGCACAGTGTGATGGACAGTGGCGCCAGGGTGTCTGAAGTTGGCGTGTGATGGACAGTGGCGCCAGGGTGTCTGAAGTTGGCGTGTTGTAACATGCCCTGACAACTAACGAGTTGGGAGCCACTATGTCTGACAAGGGTGCCTGTTTACTACTTTTAAAGGTCAAAATAATTAAGACCTGGCACCGCAATTCTGAACAAAACACGTTAACTTCTCATCATGTTTGCCTTACATTTCCGGACTACGGAAGCTGCATCAGCCAAAATAGCGCATGGTTAATCAGAGTCCATATACTGAATGGAGATAAACATGAGAATTCTTGTACCTATATAGGAACATCACAAATGAAATTTAGTACTTATATAGTGTTGTAAATAAGGTCTAAATAATAAAGTATTTTTTAAGTAAGCTTCAACCTATTTATCTTTTTAACTTTTCATATCAAAACAAACATATTTATCTTTTTAACTCTCTGTATCAAAACAATGTGACTTAGAGGAAGTTAATTGGGAAAAGGTAACTAAAGAGCCATATCCAAACCATAGTGCAAACAATTTTGCCTCTATCCTTTGTGATCTAATAAGTCAATACATCAAAACCTGGAAGAGTAGGCCCAGAAATAATCTCTTCCATGGTTAAATAGTGATATTCTTCAGATCATTAAAAAGTGAGATCTTGCTCTTACAAGGTCTCTAATGATGAAAACCAACACTAATCATCTTATCTACACTGACTTGAGGAACAAAGTGGTGTCTGAGCTGCAGAAAGCTATTTCTCCAAACTTATTGAAGAGGCTAGTGGTAGCAGTTTTAAACTGTGGCAACATATTAATAGATTAACAAATACAAGGAAGCAAAAGTACCCTAAAATAAAGTGCCTTAAAGTACATAATAATCGAATTCATAATAATGAGTCTCTTGCAAATGCTTTCAATACTTTTTTTTTTATTGAGTCTGTACAAGAAATGGCCCATAATTTTAAATCCATTGAGTCATACCTCGAAGAATCTGACCATGTTCAACAGACTCCTTTTATATTAAAAAGGTATCTTGTGAAAAGTTTAAAAAAAGTGATTGCAAACATGAATAACTCTACATCTAAGGATATTCATAACCTTCATGTTGCACTAATTAAGAAACATCAGAGCTGTCTTTTGGAGCCAATAATATACTTAGTGAACTTGTCGATACAAACAAAAATATTTCCAGAGAGCTGGAAAACAGCAATAATTACACCTGTCTATAAATCAGGAGACAAGGATAAAGTGGTGCTTGAAAGTTTGTGAACCTTTTTGAATTTTCTATATTTCTGCATAAATATGACTTAAAACATCATCAGATTTTCACACAAGTCCTAAAAGTAGATACAGAGAACCCAGTTAAACAAATGAGACAAAAATATTATACTTGATCATTTATTTATTGAGGAAAATGATCCAATATTACACATCTGTGAGTGTCAAAAGTATGTGAACCGCTAGGATTAGCAGTTAATTTGAAGGTGAAATTAGAGTCAGGTGTTTTCAAATCAATGGGATGACAATAAGGTGTGAGTGGGCACCCTGTTTTATTTAAAGAACAGGGATCTATCAAAGTTTGATCACAACACATGTTTGTGGAAGTATATCATGGCATGAACAAAGGAGATTTCTGAGGACCTCAGAAAAAGCGTTGTTGATGCTCATCAGGATGGAAAAGGTTACAAAACCATCTCTAAAGAGTTTGGACTCCACCAATCCACAGTCAGACAGATTGTGTACAAACAGAGGACATTCGAGACCATTGTTTCCCTCCCCTGGAGTGGTCGACCAAAAAAGATCACTCCAAGAGCAAGACATGTAATAGTCGGCGAGGTCACAAAGGACCCCAGGATAACTTCTAAGCAACTGAAGGCCTCTCTCACATTGGTTAATGTTAATGCTCATGAGTACACCATCAGGAGAACACGGAACAACAATGGTGTGCATGGCAGGGTTGCAAGGAGAAAGCCACTGCTGTCCAAAAAGAACATTGCTGCTTGTCTTCAGTTTGCTAAACATTACATGGACAAGCCAGAAGGCTATTGAGGTATTTCACTCACGTGACCAAGTCATGTGACGCTGCCATTTTGGACGGCACGGCACGAATCAGTTTGAATGCGAGGAAGGCGACAAACGAAAAACATAAAAGAAAAAGGAGCGAGATGCAGAAAACACCTTCACTATCCAGCAACGTAGGGCATTTACAGGGCGAGCAGAGGGAGAGGTATTTGCAAAAATTGAGGTTAGTAGGCTTGGAGAACGACGTTTACCTGCTTCCACCAGGATTGTTCACTGACAGCTAAGATTTGTTCACATTTTCATTTACTTTCGCTCCTCAGGATAAACAAAATGTTATTAAATGTCATTGAAATAACTTCCTAGTCTGTTGAGACATGGCCCGTTGTAAGTTTTTCCTTTACTGTATTTACTAGTTTACTGAGCGCGCTCCGGGGCGGGCTGGCTGGCTGGCTAGCGCTCCGGGGCGGGCTGGCTAGCTAGCGCTCCGGGGCTAGCTAGCGCTCCGGGGCCGGCTGGCTAGCGCTTCGGAGCCGGCTGGCTGGCTAGCGCTCCGGGGCCGGCTGGCTGGCTAGCTAGCGCTCCGGAGCCGGCTGGCTGGCTAGCTAGCGCTCCGGGGCCGGCTGGCTGGCTGGCTGGTGCTCCGGGGCCAGCTGGCTTGTGCTCCGGGGCCGGCTAGCTAGCGCTCCGGGGCCGGCTGGCTAGCTAGCTAGCGCTCCGGGGCCAGCTAGCTAGCGCTCCGGGGCCGGCTGGCTAGCTAGCTAGCGCTCCGGGGCCAGCTAGCTAGCGCTCCGGGGCCGGCTGGCTAGCTAGCTAGCGCTCCGGGGCCAGCTAGCTAGCGCTCCGGGGCTGGCTGGCTGGCTAGCGCTCCGGGGCCGGCTGGCTGGCTAGCGCTCCGAGGCCGGCTGGATGGCTAGCGCTCCGGGGCCGGCTGGCTGGCTAGCACTCCGGGGCCGGCTGGCTGGCTAGCGCTCCGGAGCCGGCTGGCTGGCTGGCTAGCTAGCTAGCGCTCCGGGGCCGGCTGGCTAGCGCTCCGGGGCCGGCTGGCTAGCGCTCCGGAGCCGGCTGGCTGGCTAGCGCTCCGGAGCCGGCTGGCTGGCTGGCTAGCTAGCTAGCACTCCAAAGCCGGCTGGCTGGCTAGCGCTCCGGAGCCGGCTGGCTGGCTAGCGCTCCGGAGCCGGCTGGCTGGCTAGCGCTCCGGAGCCGGCTGGCTGGCTGGCTAGCTGGCTGGCTGGCTAGCTAGCTAGCGCTCCGGGGCCGGCTGGCTAGCGCTCCGGGGCCGGCTGGCTAGCGCTCCGGGGCCGGCTGGCTGGCTAGCGCTCTGGGTCCGGCTGGCTGGCTAGCGCTCAGTAAACTAGTAAATACAGTAAAGGAAAAACTTGAGACTGAAAGGTTTTAACAGTCATCCAAATGACTGAACGTAAACATTGCTACAGTAACATACCAGCTACTGTTGTTGACATTAGCTAGCTTGCCGTCCAAAATGGCGGACACCGGGGCGTCACGTGACCCTGTGACGTCAGGTGAAATACCTCAACTGGAAAAATGTTTTGTGGATGGATGAGACCAAAATAGAACTTTTTGGTCTAAATGAGCAGTGTTATGTTTGGAGAAAGGAAAACACTGCATTCCAGGATAAGAATCTTATCCCATTTGTGAAACATGGTGGTGGTAGTATCATGATTTGGGCCTGTTTTGCTGCATCTGGGCCAGGATGGCTTGCCATCATTGATAGAACAATGAATTCTGAATTATACCAGTGAATTCTAAAGGAAAATATCAGGACATCTGTCCATGAACTGAATCTCAAGAGAAGGTGGGTCATGCATCAAGACAATGACCCTAAGCACATAAGTCATTCTACCAAAGAATGGTTAAAGAAGAATAAAGTTAATGTTTTGGAATGGCCAAGTCAAAGTCCTGACCTTAATCCAATTGAAATGTTGTGGAAGTATCTGAAGCAAGCAGTTCATGTGAGGAAACCCACCAACATCCCAGAGTTGAAGCTGTTCTGTATGGAGGAATGGGCTAAAATACTTCCAAGCCGGTGTGCAGGACTGATCAACAGTTACCAGAAATGTTTAGTTGCAGTTATTGCTGCATGAGGGGGTCACACCAGATCCTGAAAGCAAAGGTTCACATACTTTTGCCACTCACAGATATGTAATATGGGATCATTTTCCTCAATAAATAAATGACCAAGTATAAAATTTTTGTCTCATTTGTTTAACTGGGTTCTCTTTATCTACTTTCAGGACTTGTGTGAAAATCTGATGATGTATTAAGTCATATTTATATAGAAATACAGAAAATTGTAAAGGGTTCACAAACTTTCAAGCACCACTGTATACATGCACTCAGTGATTTTTTCGCACTTGTCATATTATATCACGTTATGGTCACAAGCTGCTTCCGCTACATTAAAACCTCTTAGTTCAATTTATAAGCAGACAATAAAAGTCATGGACCAGAAACCTATGAGATGGCATCATTGTGATATTATAAGAAAACATAACCTTTTTAGTTTTGAGAATTTCATAAATTTTTGTAATATTAAAATGGTTTTTAAATGTCTAAACAATCATGTGTCGCCACTGTTTTCTGAGTTAGCCACTAGGCGTCAGAGCGCTCAGATGACAATCACATGAGCCCACAGTAGTGGTGATTGTTTCATCCCAATGTACAAGACCTCTTTCAATCAGTCTGCTTTCTCTGCTAAGGGGACAAAACTTTGGAACTCCCTTCCAAAACTAGAGACCAATAGTAATATTTTCAAAGGAGGGCTCAAGAAATGGCTAAAATCTAAACAACAGTGTTCACATGAATAGCCTATCACTGGTTTACTGTCTGCAGGGGCGCCGCTGGGGGGGAGTTAGGACGATTCTAAGGGCCTGGCACTGACGGGGGCCCTGTGAGGGATATTAATATTATTTTAATAGTATTGCCTTGTGTAAGTTTTTGAAATAAAATATTTCATTTTATCTGTGAAAATATGCAAATTATACATGGTTATGATTTGCTATAACATTTTTCTTGAATTATTTACGATATTGTCATTTCACCCCTCCACCCTTTTTACTAATGGTACAGTCTGATTAGGGGAGCGGGATTAGCGCAGTTTAGAGCAGCTGTCAGTTTCTCTCTGCGCGCACCAGAGGTGTACATTCTAGAAGTTGCTAAGCAGGAGCAGGTGTGATAAATTATGAAGTCCGGATATCACACTGTGTGTGAAAAAAAATCACCTTTTTTCATAGGTATCTTTATTGCATAATTAAGTCTAGATGTTTTGCCATTGTTCATGTGTGGATTTGTTGATATTGTTAAGTATTTAACTTTGCACATCAGCTGTGGTCATAGATATCATTGCTATTGTTCGTGTGGATTTATTGATACTGTTGCTAGGTATTTAACTTGAATATTTGAACATTTGCTGTGTTTTCTAATAAATGTGTGATGCCTAAAAGAAACCAAAAACACTTAGTGGATTTCTTGCAGTGCACTATGTGATTGTATCAAAAAACTAGTGTAGTTATTCATCAAGGCATAGATTTGATCACATACAATAAGTCAATAAATGGAGGAAACAAAGGAATACATTTTGTAATCCTGATTATTGATGATGTTTGCTGGAGGGCTCTGGAGTATCCATAATGTGCATACAGAATGTTATAAATCCATACTAATACAGTGATGCATGCAATTTCTCTCAACACAAACATTTGGATTGAATGAACTCTATAGGCTACTGAGTGGCCTAATAATAGTTGCTCATAAAATAATATATATATATATATATATATATATATATATATATATATATATATATATCATGGAATGTCCATTTTAAGGCAACAGTCTATTCAGTCTAATTCTGACAGTTCTGCATTTAAAATGTCCATATACCAAATAATTGTATCACCTAAACTTGCTAGGTAGCTGATCACACGCGTAGTAAAGTAAAAGTGCCAGCCAAAAACAGACTTCAAATTCAGTTGCTTGAGCTTGAAAATTTTACCAGGGGGGCCCTAAATTGTAATCTTTCATAGGGCCAAAGATTTCTAGCGGCGCCCCTGACTGTCTGGTCATGTTGCCTTTGCTCAATAGTTTACATATGGATTTAATTCTGAATACACCACTTTTTTCTGTTCTTTGTAGTATTTTATATTCTGTTGTCCCCTTTTCTTTTACTATTATGTTCTTCTCATCTCATCTCATTATCTCTAGCTGCTTTATCCTTCTACAGGGTCGCAGGCAAACTGGAGCCTATCCCAGCTGACTACGGGCGAAAGGCGGGGTACACCCTGGACAAGTCGCCAGGTCATCACAGGGCTGACACATAGACACAGACAACCATTCACACTCACATTCACACCTACGGTCAATTTAGAGTCACCAGTTAACCTAACCTGCATGTCTTTGGACTGTGGGGGAAACCGGAGCACCCGGAGGAAACCCACGCGGACACGGGGAGAACATGCAAACTCCGCACAGAAAGGCCCTCGCCGGCCATGGGGCTCGAACCCAGGACCTTCTTGCTGTGAGGCAACAGCGCTAACCACTACACCACCGTGCCGCCCTATTATGTTCTTATTGTTCTTAATATTATTTTTGTCATTAATGTTATTGTTATTCTTTTTTTAAAGCCTCCTGTGGACAAGTGTTGAAAATTAGCATGTATGCTAACACACTTAAGGTTCGTCCAATGTAATTGTGATGTCCATGTCAAATAAAAGAAATATACAAAATATACATTCGTGTCTCTGAGTTCAGAGAAGTTGATGGCATTTATGGACACCGTTAATATTAGGCTTCCTTTTTGCACAATGAAGTTTTAACTGGGGCGGCACGGTGGTGTAGTGGTTAGCGCTGTCGCCTCACAGCAAGAAGGTCCTGGGTTCGAGCCCCGGGGCCGGCGAGGGCCTTTCTGTGCGGAGTTTGCATGTTCTCCCCGTGTCCGCGTGGGTTTCCTCCGGGTGCTCCAGTTTCCCCCACAGTCCAAAGACATGCAGGTTAGGTTAACTGGTGACTCTAAATTGACCGTCGGTGTGAATGTGAGTGTGAATGGTTGTCTGTGTCTATGTGTCAGCCCTGTGATGACCTGGCGACTTGTCCAGGGTGTACCCCGCCTTTCGCCCGTAGTCAGCTGGGATAGGCTCCAGCTTGCCTGCGACCCTGTAGAAGGATAAAGCGGCTAGAGATAATGTGATGTGTGTGTGAAGTTTTAACTGGTATTTATGGCTATAACTCCATATTATTGTGCTTGACAAAGGTTTACCAAAGTAATCCCGAGCCAATGTGGTTATATCAGCTGTAGATGAATGACAGTTTTGAGGGATCGGAAATCACGTGTTCAGCTTAGATTTGCGACATTGCCCTTTAAACATCAAAATTCCTCCACATTCCTTAAAACATTTAATAATATTATGTACCATAGGAAATCCAAATCACTTCATATATTTCTTTGACAAACATTGTTTTTAAATATTTCAATGATTTTTTTCTCATGCATTTCAAGTCAAGTCAAGTTTATTTGCATAGCGCTTTTAACAATAAACATTGTTGCAAAGCAGCTTTACAGAATTTGAATGACTTAAAACATGAGCTAATTTTATCCTGAATCTATCCCCAATGAGCAAGCCCGTGGCAACGGTGGCAAGGAAAAACTCCCTCAGACGACATGAGGAAGAAACCTCGAGAGGAACCAGACTCAAAAGCGAACCCATCTTCATTTGGGCATCAACAGACAACATGACTATAACATTAACAGTTTTAACATGAAGTCAGTTTCGTTGATGTTATAACTCTTCATTGATGGAAACTTGAGTGCAAAACTGTTCATGACAACTGCAGTCCTAAAGTTAGCAAGTCAACTGTAGTTCTCAGCCATAAAAGCATTACTGTAAGTGTCCAGAGCATCCTCCAGGTGTGACTTTCAACTGTCCAAATGGGGCCGTCCTCCACAGGAGCGATGCGATGAGACTCCAACCAGACACAAGGCACCAGGATGGATCAGACAGGTCCGAGGAGCAGAAGAGGTCAGCATCTCGATCTCAGGATTGACATGTAACTCAGAGGGACAGATTTTTTTGGGGGGAGAGAGAGGGAGAGAGAGAGAAAACAGATTGTTAGGTATGCCCAGTGTCACCTGAATAAGTAGGAACAGTATACATATTGCACTGAGTACAAGCAGGGACTCCGGCAACTAACTATGACAGCATAACTAAAAGGGAAGAGCCAGAAGGTAACACAGGCATGAGGGAGCCCTGGGACATAAAGCAGCCAGCCACTACACCATCAACAAACTCGAGTGAGCAAGTGAGTGGGGGACTGACAGCATCCATACATCCCAGTTTCCCAAAACACTCTATGTCTGAGGACCCTCCAGATCTACACCTTTACCTCATAAACACCATTAACAAAAGGCTTGACTAAACAGATATGTTTTCAGCCTAGACTTAAACGCTGAGACTGTGTCTGATTCCTGAACATTACTTGGAAGGCTGTTCCATAACTGTGGGGCTTTGTAAGAAAAGGCTCTGCCCCCTGATGTAGCCTTCATTATATGAGGTACCAACAGATAGCCTGCAACTTTTGATCTAAGTAGGCATGGTGGGTCATAGAGGAGCAGAAGTTCACTCAGGTACTGTGGTGCGAGACCATTCAGTGCTTTAAAGGTAAATAGTAGTATTTTATAATCAATACGAAATTTGATTGGGAGCCAATGCAGTGTGGATAAGACAAGGGTGATGTGGTCATATTTTCTAGTTCTAGTAAGGACTCTTGCTGCTGCATTTTGAACTAACTGGAGCTTGTTTATGCACTTATTGGAACATCCAGACAGTAAGGTATTACAGTAATCCAACCTGGAAGTAATGAAAGCATGAACTAGTTTTTCCACATCATGTAGTGACATTAAATTTCTTATCTTAGGAATATTTCTGAGATGAAAGAAAGCTATCCGGGTAATGTTATCAATGTGAGTTTCAAATGAAAAACTGGGGTCAATAATCACTCCGAGGTGTTTTACTGCTGCATGTGAAGAAACAGAAAGGCCATCCAGAGTCACTGTGTAATCAGAAAACTTACTTCTAGCTGCATGTGGTCCTAGTACAAGTACTTCAGTCTTGTCAGAGTTAAGCAGAAGGAAGTTAATAAGCATACAGTGTCTAATGTCCTTTACACATTCCTCAATTCTATTAAGCTGGTGTCTCTCATCAGGTTTTGCAGAAACATACAACTGTGTGTCATCAGCATAACAGTGGAAACTAATACAATGTTTATGAATAATATCACCCAGAGGTAACCTATATAAAGAAAAAAGCAGTGGACCCAAGACAGAACCTTGTGGAACACCAAACTTTACTTCAGTATGTCTAGAAAAATCACCATTTACATCAACATACTGATACCAATCAGTTAAATAAGACCTGAGCCAGGAGAGGGCCTTTCCCTTAACTCCCACAACATTTTCTAGTCTATCCAGAAGAATGGAATGATCAATGGTATCAAATGCTGCACTAAGGTCAAGCAACACAAGCAGCGAGACACAGCCCTGATCAGACGCCAACAGTAGGTCGTTTACTACTTTAACCAGAGCTGTCTCTGTGCTATGATTAGGTCTAAATCCTGACTGATACATTTCATGGATGTTATTCCTATGTAAATATGAGCATAACTGCTGTGCCATGGCTTTTTCAAGGATCTTGGAGATAAAAGGATATTGGCCGATAATTGGACAGCTGACAGGGATCAAGGTCAGGCTTTTTAATCAGGGGTTTGATAACTGCTAGTTTAAAGGATTTGGGTACATAGCCGATCCTAAGAGAAGAATTTATTATTTTTAGAAGTGGTTCAATTACTTCAGGTATTACCTGTTTGAATAGACATGTCGGTAAGGGAGCTTGTACACAAGTTGAGGCTTTTGATGCGGAGATTAATGAAAGTAATTCAATTTCTCTAAGGGGAGTAAAACATTCTAATTGATGATCTGATACAGTTATATTGTTAACTACAGGGTCACTTACATTGTCTGACCTTAAATTAGGAGTTTGAATTTGTCAGATATTCTCAATTTTGTCATTAAAAAAATTCATGAAGTCGTTGCTACTACATACTGCAGGTGTGCATGTGTCTATAGTGGACTTATTCCTGGTTAATTTTGCTACAGTATTAAATAGGAATCTAAGATTATTTTTGTTATCTTCTATTAGGGAGGACAGATACCCTATGTTGATCTAGCATCACTAAGAGCTTTTCTATACTTCAGGAAGCTCTCCTTCCATGCTAATTTGAACGCTACCAATTTTGTTTGATGCCATTTACATTCCAATTTTCGAGTGGTCTGTTTTAAAGTGCAAGAGTCATCATTAAACCAGGGTGCTAATTTTTTGTCTCTGACCATTTTCCTTTTAAGAGGAGCTACATTATCTAAAGTATGGCGGAACGTTGACTCTAAGCATTCAGTTGCCTGATCAAGTTCTGTAGGGGCTGACAGTGACCCAATCAAAGTTGATAACTCTGGGAGATCATTTATTAATCTCTGTGCAGTAGTTGACGTGAATGTACGTTTAATACAGTAGCATGGTGAGGTGCATATATTATTACTCAGACATACAGTGGGGCAAAAAAGTATTTAGTCAGCCACCAATTGTGCAAGTTCTCCCACTTAAAAAGATGAGAGAGGCCTGTAATTTTCATCATAGGTACACTTCAACTATGAGAGACAGAATGGGGGGAAAGAATCCAGGAAATCACATTGTAGGATTTTTAATGAATTAATTGGTAAATTCCTCAGTAAAATAAGTATTTGGTCACCTACAAACAAGCAAGATTTCAGGCTCTCACAGACCTGTAACTTCTTCTTTAAGAGGCTCCTCTGTCCTCCACTCATTACCTGTATTAATGGCACTTGTTTGAACTTGTTATCAGTATAAAAGACACCTGTCCACAACCTCAAACAGTCACACTCCAAACTCCACTATGGCCAAGACCAAAGAGCTGTCAAAGGACACCAGAAACAAAATTGTAGACCTGCACCAGGCTGGGAAGACTGAATCTGCAATAGGTAAGCAGCTTGGTGTGAAGAAATCAACTGTGGGAGCAATTATTAGAAAATGGAAAACATAGAAGACCACTGATAATCTCCCTCAATCTGGGGCTCCATGCAAGATCTCACCCCATGGGGTCAAAATGATCACAAGAATGGTGAGCAAAAATCCCAGAACCACACGGGGGGACCTAGTGAATGACCTGCAGAGAGCTGGGACCAAAGTAACAAAGGCTACCATCAGTAACACACTACGCTGCCAGGGACTCAAATCCTGCAGTGCCAGACGTGTCCCCCTGCTTAAGCCAGTACATGTCCAGGCCCGCCTGAAGTTTGCTAGAGAGCATTTGGATGATCCAGAAGAGGATTGGGAGAATGTCATATGGTCAGATGAAACCAAAATAGAACTTTTTGGTAAAAACTCAACTTGTCATGTTTGGAGGAGAAAGAATGCTGAGTTGCATCCAAAGAACACCATACCTACTGTGAAGCATGGGGGTGGTAACATCATGCTTTGGGGCTGTTTTTCTGCAAAGGGACCAGGACAACTGATCTGTGTAAAGGAAAGAATGAATGGGGCCATGTATCATGAGATTTTGAGTGAAAACCTCCTTCCATCAGCAAGGGCATTGAAGATGAAATGTGGCTGGGTCTTTTAGCATGACAATGATCCCAAACACACCACCCGGGCAATGAAGGAGTGGCTTCGTAAGAAGCATTTCAAGGTCCTGGAGTGGCCTAGCCAGTCTCCAGATCTCAACCCCATAGAAAATCTTTGGAGGGAGTTGAAAGTCCGTGTTGCCCAGCGACAGCCCCAAAATATCACTGCTCTAGAAGAGATCTGCATGGAGGAATGGGCCAAAATACCAGCAACAGTGTATGAAAACCTTGTGAAGACTTACAGAAAATGTTTGACCTCTGTCATTGCCAACAAAGGGTAGATAACAAAGTATTGAGATGAACTTTTGTTATTGACCAAATACTTATTTTCCACCATAATTTGCAAATAAATTCTTTAAAAATCAGACAATGTGATTTTCTGGATTTTTTTTTTCTCATTTTGTCTCTCATAGTTGAGGTATACCTATGATGAAAATTACAGGCTTCTCTCATCTTTTTAAGTGGGAGACCTTGCACAATTGCTGACTGACTAAATACTTTTTTGCCCCACTGTATTTTGAATGAGATGAGATAATGATCTGAGATAACTTCAGACTGTGGAAGTATGACTATTTTCTACATTTAATCTGAATGTTAGTATTAGATCGAGGGTGTGACCACCATTATGGGTCGGTCCTATGACATTCTGATTAATCCCTACTGAATCTAAAATGGACACATATGCTGTTTTCAAAGGGTTTTCTGGGTTATCGAAGTGAATATTAAAATCGCAGACAACTAAAGCTTTGTCGAAGGAAATAACCAGATCTGAGATAAAATCTGCAAATTCAGAAAGAAACTCAGAATATGGCCCTGAGGGCCTGTAAATAATAAGTAACAGAATTAACTGGGTAGACCTATTTTTCAAGGCTACATACATTATATGAGTATGAAGAACTTCAAATGTATTAAATTTATAACTAGGTTTGTGTGTTACAAATGAATGAGATGAGATGAGATGAGATGAGATGAGATGAGATGAGATGAGATGAGATGAGATGTTGCAGTTATTTATAATGATTATCTAATCATTATACAGCGGCATGCAAAAGTTTGGACATCCTTGCTGAAAATGTCTGTTACTGTGAATATTTAAGTGAGCAGAAGATGAACTGATCACCAAAAGGCATAAGGGTAACGATGACATATTTCTTTAATATTTTCCGCAAGATTAGATTTTTATTTCCATCCTTTACAGGCGTAAAATACCAAAAAATGAAAAGGACCTGAAGCAAAAGTTTGGGCACCTAACATGGTCAGTACTTAGTAACACCCCCTTTGGCAAGTATCACAGCTTGTAAACACTTTTTGTAGCCAGCTAATAATCTTTCAGTTCTTACCTGGGGGATTTTCGCGCATTTGTCCTTGCAAAAGCCTTCCAGTTCTATATGTTTCTTGGGCTGTCTTGCATGCACTGCTCTTTTGAGATCTATCCACAGATTTTCAATGATGTTTAGGTCAGGGGACTGTGAGGGCTAGAGCAAAACCTTCAGCTTGTGCCTCTTGAGGTATTCCATTGTAGATTTTGAGGTGTGTTTTGGATCATTGTCTTATTGTAGGACCCATCCTCTTTTTTCAACTTTTTTTTGACAGATGGTGTGATGTTTGCTTCCAGAATTTGCTGGTATTTATTTGAATCCATGCTTCCCTTGACCAATTAAATGTGCCCTGTGCCACTGTCTGCAACACAACCCCAAAGCATGATCGATCTACACCCATGCTTAAGAGTTGAAGAGGTGTTCTTTTCCTGGAATTTGGCACCCTTTTTTCTCCAAACATACCTTTACACATTGTGGCCAAAAAGTTCTATTTTGATTTCATCAGTCCACAGGACTTGTTTCCAAAATGCATCAGGCTTGCTTAGTCAAGTCAACTTTATTGTCAAAATATGCTATACATGCTCAACATACAGCACAGATGAAATTTCAGTCCTCTCTGACCCACAGTGCAAACAGGCAATGCAATAAATAAAAAAAATAGAATGATTGAAATAAGAATAATTAAAATAAACAATACAAACAGTATAAACACTCTAGATAAGAACTAGACATAGACTAAATAAACAATAAGACATGGGGAAGACAGTGCAAACAGGCAATGCAATAAATAAAAAAATAGAATAATTGGAAATAAACAATACAAACAGTATAAACACTCTACATAAGAACTAGACATAGACTAAATAAACAATACAAACAGTATAAACACTAGATAAGAACTAGACATAGACTAAATAAACTAGACATAGACTAAATAAACAATACAAACAGTATAAACACTAGATAAGAACTAGACATAGACTAAAGAAACTAGACATAGACTAAAACAATACAAACAGTATAAACACTCTAGATAAGAACTCGACATAGACTAAAGAAACTAGACATAGGCTAAATAAACAATACAAACAGTATAAACACTCTAGATAAGAACTAGACATAGACTAAATAAACTAGACATAGACTAAAACAATACAAACAGTATAAACACTCTAGATAAGAACTAGACATAGACGAAACACTCATACACACACACACACACACACACACACACACACACACACACACACAAATTGGAGCAAAAAAAAACAGTCAAGGGCACTTGAGGTATAGCAGGTAAACATGAAATAAGCAGTATAAACAATAAACTTATAGCTGTTAAGGTGAGGTAGTGCGGAATAGTGCAAATGAGCGAGGTAAAGTGAAATGTGCAGTCCCTGAGTTCAGTGTGTTAATGAACGTTTTGTGTGTGTGTGTGTGTGTGTGTGTGTGTGTGTGTGTGTGTGTGTGTGTGTGTGTGTGTGTGTATGTGTTGGAAGGGGGGAACTGTGAGGGTGACATGTCAGATGCAGAAGGGGGGGCAGGGGGGTGTGAGAGCAGAATCTGTGGCAGGGGGCAGAGGGGAGAGGAGGGGCAGAACAGGGAGGGAGTTGAGCCTCCTGACCGCCTGGTGAAAGAAACTGTCCTTGAGCCTGCTGGTTTTGGCCCGGAGACTCTACAGTCTCCTCCCCGATGGCAGCAGACTGAAGAGGCTGTGAGATGGGTGGGTGTGGTCACCTGCAATCCTGATGGCTTTGCGGGTGAGGCAGGAGTTATAGATATCCGATAGAGAAGGAAGAGAGACACCAATGATCCTCTCAGCTGCTCTCACGATGCGCTGCAGAGTCTTGCAGCAGGACACAGTGCAGGCGCCGTACCACACGGTAATGCAGCTGGTCAGGATGTTCTCGATGGTGCCTCTAGATATTCATTTGCAAACTTCAGACACTGAATTTTGTGGCTAGAACACAGGAAAGGTTTTCTTCTGATGACTCTTTCATGAAGGTCATATTTGTTCAGGTGTCGCTGCATAGTAGAATAGTGCACCACCATTCCAGGGTCTGCTAAATCTTTCTGAAGGTCTTTTGCAGTCAACAGGAGTTTTTATTTGCCTTTCTAGCAATCCAACGAGCAGCTCTTTCAGAAAGTTTTCTTCATCTTCCAGACCTCACCTTGATCTCCACTGTTTCTGTGAACTGCCATTTCTTAATAACATTATGATCTGAGGAAACAGCTACCTGAAAACACTTTGCTATTCTTGTAGCCTTCTCCTGATTTGTGAGCATCAATTATTTTATTTTTCAGAATACTAGGGAGTTGCTTAGAGGAGCCCATGGCTGTTGGTTTTAGGGACAAGTTTGAGGAGTCAGAGAATTTATACAGCTTTGAAATCTGCATCATCTGACCTTTCCTAACGAAGAATTTGAACAAGCCACAGCTCAATAAGCTAATTAAGGTCTGGAACTTTGGTAAAAGTTACCTGAGAACTCAAATATATTGGGGTGCCCAAACTTTGGCTGTTAGGACTGGGGACTGTCTTGGCCTCTAGAGGCCACTGTTATTTCTTTATCTTGTCATGTTTGTTTTGGCCTCTAGAGGCTGCCACCGCTTCTGTGTTTTGTGTTTGTTTTGATTGCCTGTTTCCATGTGCCTTTTACCCCCATCTGTTCTTTATTTCCTGCCCCGCCCAGTTTCTTAATTTCCCTGTGTATAAATACTTCCTCAGTTTGGTCCCTAGTCATGGAGTCGTTGTGCTGTTATGTTATCACTAGAGACCTCTGTTCCATGTTCCTTGCCTTTGTCTTTGTGGTCTTTTGTACTTTGCTTTCTTGTGGACTTTTTGGACTTTTTATTTACCATTTTGGATCTTCTGAGCGTTTGGATTTTTGCCTTTTCTTTTCTTATTTTTTGGCTTTTTGTTTTGACTTTGAACTTTTGGATTTTATTTTTCCCGTATATCTTCTGAGCGTTTGGATTATACTTTTGTTTTTTTGCCTTGGATTTTTTGCATTGTAAATAAACTGTTTTTTCTACTCTACTTTCGCCTCACTCCTCTGCACTTGAGTCATTCCCCTGGTGGCCTAGTGGGGGTTTGCTGGATTATTACACCAGCAACCCGGGTTCGATTCCCAGCAAAACCCTAACCTAACAGAAAGACTCCGTCATGACCGACTCAGCAGAGGCTGCTTCAACTGTCTACCAAGCCAACCTTCAGGGAATTATGGCAGCTTTGACACGCTTCGGAGTGACCATGGACACTCATGGATGAACACTCGCAAGCCAACATGAGGCCCTTGCTTGCCACGAGGTACTGCTCCAGCAAATTGGGAAAGCCCTGGCATAGTTGACTCCTATGCCTGCATCGCCTCCTCCTGACCTTCCCCCTGTTCCTGCTCCACCACCTGCTCCCGCTCCAGTGCCTTCTGCCACGCTGCCTACGTCACCTCGTGAACCTTGCCTTCCTGCACCCCAGAGGTATGGCGGCAAGCACAGGGAGTGCCGGGAGTTCCTTACCCAGTGCCAACTCACCTTTGAGCTCCAGCCTTCAACCTACACTACGGATCGTTGCAAGATCACATATGTGATAACCTTGTTAGCTGATAAGGCACGAGCTTGGGCAACAGCTGTCTGGCAGAGACAGGGATCCGAGTGCTCTGACTTCAAGCTATTTACGGAGGAGATGCTTTGGGTCTTCGATCAGGCAGACATCAGTAAAGATGCATCCAGGAAGCTCATGTCCATCCGGCAGGAAGGAAGCGTTGCAGACTACGCCATCTCGTTCCGGACGCTCGCAGCAGTCAGTGGATGGAACGAGACTGCCCTGGTTTCAGCCTTCCACCATGGTCTGTCTGACCCCATCAAAGACAGTCTGGCCTCTATCGGATGCCCAAGTGACCTTGAAACATTGATTTCACATGCCATTCGTCTTGACAACAGGATTAGAGCCTCGCTCTAATCGCCCCGGCCTCACTGCCTCAACATGGAGCCCATCTACCTCCTCCAGTGACTGTCCGGAGCCCATGCAAGTGGGCTGTACTCGTCTCTCCACATCTGAGAGGCAGCGCAGAAGGAGGGACAAGTGCTGCATCTACTGTGGCAAGCCTGGCCATTTCTGAGCATCATGTCCCGAGCTCTCGGGAAAAGGACCGCCCCATCCAGCCGAGGGAGGGTTGTGACGGGGCCTACCCTCTCTCCCGAACTCCCTGGCCAAGGAGTCTACATCCTGGTCTCCATCTCCTGGGGTGAGTCCGTCCACTCTTGCCAGGCCTTGTTAGACTCCGGGGCGGCAGGAAACTTTATGGATGTCCACTTTGCCCGAAGAATCAATGTCCCTAGTGCACCTCTTGAAGTCCCGCTGTCTGTGTCTGCTCTGGATGGCCAAGCTTTAGGTGACGGAAGAGTCACCCAAGTAACTTCTCCAGTCTTTCTCCAGTCTCAAGGTCACAAAGAAGAAATATCCCTGCACCTGATTCATTCACAAGAGTTCCCAGTTATTCTAGGCCTTCCTTGGCTTACCCGCCACAACCCTCACATAGACTGGGTAACAAGCCAGGTTGTGGAATGGGGTCCTGCATGCTATGCCTCATGTCTGCTCTCTAGCGCTCCTGTGTCTCCTGCTGAGCCTCCTGATCTCACTGAGTTATCTCAAGTTCCCACAGAGTACTGGGATCTGAAAGAAGTTTTTAGCAAGAGCAGGGCTGCCGTTCTTCCTCCGCACCGTGCCTATGACTGTGCCATCGACTTGCTCCCTGGGACTACCCTTCCTCATGGCAGACTGTTTTCCCTCTCTCAGCCAGAATGCAAGGCCATGGAGGAGTACATCAAGGACGCCCTGGCCTCTGGGTTCATTCAACCCTCCACCTCACCCGCTGGTGCCGGCTTCTTCTTTGTCGGCAAGAAGGATGGGGGGCTCCGGCTGTGTATTGATTACAGAGGCCTTAACAAGATCATTGCGCGCAACCGCTACCCCCTTCCGCTGATGTCCACAGCGTTCGACCTGCTCCAAGGCGCCACTGTCTTCACCAAGTTGGACTTACGGAACTCATACCACCTCATCCATATCCGACAGGGAGATGAGTGGAAGACTGCCTTTAACACCCCGTCAGGGCACTATGAGTATCAAGTTATGCCCTTCGGACTCACCAACGCACCAGCAGTTTTTCAGGCCCTGATCAACGATGTCTTGAGGGACATGATTAACCAGTACATTTTCGTCTACCTCGACGACATCTTGATATTTTCCAAGCCCTTACAGGAGCACCACCACCATGTCCGCCAAGTCCTCCAGAGGCTACTACAGAACAATCTGTTTGCTAAGGCCTAGAAATGCGAGTTTCATGTCCCCGAGGTCTCCTTCCTGGGTTTTATTGTATGGACAGGACAACTCCAAAGGGACCCAGCCAAGACCCTGGCCATCCGGGACTGGCCTACTCCCAAGTCCGTTAAAGAAGCTCAGCGGTTCTTAGGATTCGCTAACTTCTACCGCAAGTTTGTCAGGAACTTCAGTTCTGTAGCAGCACCCATATCAGATCTCACAAAAAGACTGGTGGATCTTATGTCTGGTCTCCTCAGGCGGAAAAGGCGTTCAAGGACCTCAAGCACCGCTTTTGCACGGCACCCATTCTGGTCCTCCCGGACACTTCCCAACCATTCATCGTGGAGGTGGACGCCTTGGACAGTGGTGTTGGCACGGTTCTCTCTCAACGCTCGGAAGGAAAGTTGCACCCCTGCGCATACTTCTCCCACTGCCTGAGCCCTGCGGAGTCCCAGTATGATGTGGGGGATCGAGAACTGCTAGCGGTTAAACTGGCCCTTGAGGAGTGGAGGCACTGGTTGGAGGGAGCGCAACATCCATTCCTGGTTTGGACGGACCACAAGAACCTGGAGTACCTCCAGCAAGCCAAGAGACTGAACCCACGACAGGCTAGGTGGGCCTTGTTTTTCAGTTGATTCGACTTCACCCTATCGTACCGCCCTGGCTCTAAGAACACCAAACCTGATGCGCTTTCCAGGCTGTTCTCTGCCACCAACAGGGAGAGTGAAGTTGGGCCTATTATCCCTGTGTCCCGGATTGTGGCCCCTGTCCGCTGGGGTGTCGAGGAGGTCGTCCGACGAGCTCAATGCCAGGACCCCGGTCCTGGGCCGGGGCCACCGGGCCTCTTGTACGTCCCTCGTCAAGCCCGGGCCAAGGTTCTCCAGTGGGGTCACTCTTCCCCTCTCACCGCCCACCCGGGAGCTCAGAGGACCCTGGACTTCTTGAAAAGACGCTTCTGGTGGCCAAGCATGGAGAAGGAAGTGAGGTCATTCGTCCTGTTCTGTGATGTGTGCACCAGAACCAAGAACCCACGACAGCATCCCCAGGGCCTCCTGCATCCTCTGCCTATTCCCCGGCGTCCCTGGTCCCATGTGGCAGTCGACTTCATCACGGGCCTTCCAGACTCTCAAGGTAACACTGTCATTTTGGTCATAGTCGACAGATTCTCTAAGGCCTGCCGCTTCATACCACTGTGCAAGCTCCCTTCTGCCCTTGAAACAGCTAAACTTATATTTACTCATGTCTTCCGAGTATTTGGTCTCCTACAGGACATTGTCTCAGACCGGGGGCCCCAGTTCTCCTCCCCCGAGTGTGGCGCGGGTTCTGCAAGCTCATCGGGGCCACTGCCAGCCTCTCCTCTGGGTTCCACCCCCAGTCCAATGGCCAGATGGAGAGGCTCAACCAGGACCTGGAAACCACCCTGCGAGGCCTGGTGATGAATAACCCGACATCATGGAGCACCTGGCTGCCATGGGTGGAGTACGCCCACAACACCCTGCAGTCATCGGCCACCAGGTTGTCGCCATTCCAGTGCCAATTCGGGTTCCAGCCACCTCTGTTTCCGGACCAGGAGGAGGACGCTGGGGTGCCCTTGGTCAACCAGTACGTGAGACGATGTCGCAAGACCTGGAACAAGGTCAGGAGGACCCTCATCCAGACTTCCAGGGCCAACCAGACTCAGGCCAACCGCCACAGAAGGCCTGCCCACATTTTCCGCCCTGGGCAGCAGATTTGGCTGTCTGCCAAGGACCTTCTGCTGCGGGTGGAGAACTGCAAGCTTGCTCCTCACTACATTGGCCCCTTCAAGGTTGTGCGCAGGGTGAACCCTGTCGCCTACCGGCTCCAGTTGCCCCGGACTCTAAAGCTCAACCCCACATTCCATGTTTCCCTGTTGCGGCCCGTACTGTCGTCCACGTATGCCCCTGCCCCTAGGAATCCCCCGCATCTTCCAGGGTCAGACTGTGTTCACTGTGCACCGCCTGCTTGACTCCTGCCAGGTCCGTGGTGAGCTCCAATATCTAGTGGACTGGGAGGGCTATGGCCCTGAGGAGCGCTGCTGGGTTCCCGCTCGGGACGTGTTAGACAAGGAACTGTGTCGGGACTTCCATTCGGCCCATCCGGATCGCCCTGGGAATGTCAGGAGACGCTCCTTGGGGGGGGGGGGGGGTCCTGTTAGGACTGGGGACTGTCTTGGCCTCTAGAGGCCACTGTTATTTCTTTATCTTGTCATGTTTGTTTTGGCCTCTAGAGGCCGCTACCGCTTCTGTGTTTTGTGTTTGTTTTGATTGCCTGTTTCCATGTGCCTTTTACCCCCACCTGTTCTTTATTTCCTGCCCCACCCAGTTTCTTAATTTCCCTGTGTATAAATACTTCCTGAGTTTGGTCCCTAGTCACGGAGTCTTTGTGCTGTTATGTTATCACTAGCGACCTCTGTTCCGTGTTCCTTGCCTTTGTGGTCTTTTGTACTTTGCTTTCTTATGGACTTTTTGGACGTTGTATTTACCATTTTGGATCTTCTGAGCGTTTGGATTTTTGCCTTTTCTTTTCTTATTTTTTGGCTTTTTGTTTTGACTTTGAACTTTTGGATTTTTTTCTGTATATCTTCTGAGCGTTTGGATTATACTTTTGTTGTTTTGCCTTGGATTTTTTGCATTGTAAATAAACTGTTTTTTCTACTCTACTTTCGCCTCACTCCTCTGCACTTGAGTCATTCCCCTGGTGGCCTAGTGGGGGTTTGCTGGATTACTACACCAGCAACCCGGGTTTGATTCCCAGCAAAACATTGGCATGGTGTTCTTTTTCTTTTTTCACTCTCCAATTGTACAAAACAAAAATAATACACAAATCCTGCATAAAACATTGAAAAAAAAGTCTCATCTTTACCTTTATGCCTTTTGGTGATCATTTCATCTTCTGCTCATTTAACTATTCACAGTAACAGACATTTTCAGCAAGGGTGCCCAAACTTTTGCATGCCACTGTAAATAACCACGACACCTCCTCCTCTGCCAGTTAGACGAGTCTGGTGTATATAACTGTATCCAGGAGGACTCGTTTCATTTAATGCGATATATTCATTTGGCTTAATCCATGTTTCAGTGAAACAAAGTACATTAAACTCCTGATCAGTAATAAGTTCATTAACCATTAGCGCTTTAGATGTAAGAGATCTAGTATTTAATAGCCCCACCTTTAGATCAAAAGTGCTGGCAGCAGCTGTACAGTCAGTATGATCTAATTTTATATTGATTAGGTTACTGGAACAAACTCTCTGAATATTTCTACTTTTTTGTTGAGCTTGGGGAACAGACACAGTCTCGTTGTAGTGGTCCCTGAGTGACGACTCTGTGCAGCTAGCAGACAGTCAATTTAGCCTGTTTGTCTGCTCCCTGGCCTTGGCTCTGGATTGTCAGAAATTAACTAGGCCTGTTCTGAGACTAGAAGAAGAAGCCTTTATTTGTCACATGCACACTTCAAGCACAGTGAAATTCATCCTCTGTATTTAACCCATATGAAGCAGTGAACATACACTCACACACCCAGAGCAGTGGGCAGCCACACCAGAGCACCCAGGGAGCAGTCAGGGAGCAGTCAGGGGTCAGGTACCTTGCTCAAGGGCACCTCAGCCCAAGGCCGCCCCATGTTAACCTAACTACATGTCTTTGGACTGTGGGGGAAACCAGAGCACCCAGAGGAAACCCACACAGAGACAGGGAGAACATGCAAACTCCACACAGAAAGGCCCTCGCCGGCCGCTGGGTTAGAACCTGGAACTTTCTTGCTGTGAGGCAACCATGCTAACCATTACACCACCGTGCCGCCTATGACCTATGCTGCAGGAAATGAGAGCAGCAGTGCTCTCAAAATTAGCCCAATTATCTATAAAGCCCACACTGTTTTCAGAGCACCACCTGGACAACCAGCAGTTCAGTGACCATAACCTGCTGTAAGCTACATCACCACGCCGCATTGGGATGGGGCCAGAGCATACTACAGCATCGGACATTGCCTTCACTAATTTAAACACCTCTACAAAGTTACTCTTAGTAACCTCAGACTGATGAAGGTGTATATCATTAGCTCCTGCATGGATAACTATCTTTGAGAACCTGTGCTTGCCTAAAAACCTAAGATTACCTGCTATGTCCAGCACCCTGGCTCCCAGTATACACCTGATTAAAGCTGCTGGTGCCCCTAAAGGCTGAGCTAATTTCACATGCCGTATGATAGAGTCCCCTATAACCAGAGCTCTTTCAGGTTTCTCAGTGGGTGCATCACTAAAGAGAGCCAACCTGTTCAACACATGACATGGAGAGGAGTGGTACTCCTGTGGGCGAGCCTCAGCAGTAGCTTTGGCTGTACACTTATGTTGCCGAGCCGTCACCCATTCACCCCGCTGTAAAGGCTCTAATGCCGGAGTTGGAGGATTACTAACTCCAGCTCAGGCATCCAGACTTTCCCCTACAGAAACTACACTGTTCTCATTCTCACTGGCCTTCTCTAAAGCCTGGATATGCACTTCTAACACTATAATCTTCTCCGTCAGAGGGCTAACTAATCTGCACTTATCACAAGTAAAGCTATTACTAGCGACGGAGGAAGAATGACTAAACATCCTGCACTCAGCACACTGAACAGGCTGAAGGTGTGCCATGATGAAAGGATTCACATACCTTAATCAAAGATCTGTTGATACTGTATTAAAGCAGATCCGATGTGGATGGCCTCCGCTTGTGGCCTTTACGCAGGAGGAGAAAAAAAGAAAGCTTCCAGTCTTGGCATTCTTCTGAAAAAAAGAGAGAGAGAAAAACAGAAAAAGGAAAGCAAAAGTGGAAAGTACAAAAAGGAAAGCAAAAGTACAATAAAAAATGAAGAGGATACTGCAAAATTATCTCAACTCATCTCATTATCTCTAGCCGCTTTATCCTTCTACAGGGTCGCAAGCAAGCTGGAGCCTATCCCAGCTGACTAGGGGCAAAAGATGGGGTACACCCTGGACAAGTCGTCAGGTACTGGAAAATTATTTGTAGAAAAAATAAAGATTTTATTGACTATTGCCAAATTCATCCTGTTTGAAAAATCAACTACTATTTGCCCTTCCACATTTCTCTCTCTTATCATTACATTTAATGCAGTGGAAGCATGACATATATAAAATGTAATTAATTAATGAAACTATTTTACATTTATGGCAATTTGTTTTTATTCCAAGCATGTTTTTAATTTCATGAACAAATGTTCACATGAAAGAATGAGCAAATAAGTTAAATTATTAGTTAAATGTGTTCCCTGTGCTCGCTCATTTCACTGCCCCCCCAACATGCAGTCAGGATTATTTCAACTGTTATCACAATGCCAAGATGGCAAATGTTCTCCCTTATAAGTGTGTGCCCGCAGAGGGAGAGAGACAGAGAGAGAGGTTTTGATCTGTGTGTAGTGTGTACCTAAGGAGGTTGAATTGACATATATATGGGCAGCATGGTGGTGTAGTGGCCGGCGAGGGCCTTTCTGTGTGGAGTTTGCATGTTCTCCCTGTGTTCGCGTGGGTTTCCTCTGGGTGCTCCGGTTTCCCCCACAGTCCAGACATACAGGTTAGGTTAACTGGTGACTCTAAGTTGACCGTAGGTGTGAGTGTGAATGGTTGTCTGTGTCTATGTGTCAGCCCTGTGATGACCTGGCGACTTGTCCAGGGTGTACCCCGCCTTTCGCCCGTAGTCAGCTGGGATAGGCTCCAGCTTGCCTGCAACCCTGTAGAACAAGATAAAGCAGCTAGAGATAATGAGATGAGAAATATAAAACATTGTGTGTATGTTCGTACATGCAAGAGCATGCTTGCGAGAGAGGGGTTTTGATCTGGGATAGCAACCCTCAGAGAGGAGTAGCCCCGGGAGGGACCTGGGGCCGCAATGTGCATTCGAACACCAGCAGCCACACGCGTCCGTGGTCATAGCGAGGTGTTCGCATGGCGTGACGCGGGAGACACTGTCGAGAGGTCGGGGGAGAGAGCCTTGACAGGCTCCGCAGCTGACTTCTAATTTTATATATACAACCCCGATTCCAAAAAAGTTGGGACAAAGTACAAATTGTAAATAAAAACGGAATGCAATAATTTACAAATCTCAAAAACTGATATTGTATTCACAATAGAACATAGACAACATATCAAAGGTCGAAAGTGAGACATTTTGAAATTTCATGCCAAATATTGGCTCATGGAGTTTGCATGTTCTCCCTGTGTCCACGTGGGTTTCCTCCGGGTGCTCCGGTTTCCCCCACAGTCCAAAGACATGCAGGTTAGGTTAACTGGTGACTCTAAATTGACCGTAGGTGTGAATGTGAGTGTGAATGGTTGTCTGTGTCTATGTGTCAGCCCTGTGATGACCTGGCGACTTGTCCAGGGTGTACCCCGCCTTTCGCCCGTAGTCAGCTGGGATAGGCTCCAGCTTGCCTGCGACCCTGTAGAAGGATAAAGCAGCTAGAGATAATGAGAATGAATGAGAATATTGGCTCATTTGAAATTTCATTACAGCAACACATCTCAAAAAAGTTGGGACAGGGGCAATAAGAAGCTGGAAAAGTTAAAGGTACAAAAAAGGAACAGCTGGAGGACCAAATTGCAACTCATTAGGTCAATTGGCAATAGGTAATTAACATGACTGGGTATAAAAAGAGCATCTTGGAGTGGCAGCAGCTCTCAGAAGTAAAGATGGGAAGAGGATCACCAATCCCCCTAATTCTGCGCCGAAAAATAGTGGAGCAGTATCAGAAAGGAGTTTGACAGTGTAAAATTGCAAAGAGTTTGAACATATCATCATCTACAGTGCATAATATCATCAAAAGATTCAGAGAATCTGGAAGAATCTCTGTGCATAAGGGTCAAGGCCGGAAAACCATACTGGGTGCCCATGATCTTCGGGCCCTTAGACGGCACTACATCACATACAGGCATGCTTCTGTATTGGAAATCACAAAATGGGCTCAGGAATATTTCCAGAGAACATTATCTGTGAACACAATTCACTGTGCCATCTGCCGTTGCCAGCTAAAACTCTATAGTTCAAAGAAGAAGCCATATCTAAACATGATCCAGAAGCACAGACGTCTTTGGCTCATTTAAAATGGACTGTGGCAAAGTGGAAAACTGTTCTGTGGTCAGACAAATCAAAATTTGAAGTTCTTTATGGATATCAGGGACGCCGTGTCATTCGGACTAAAGAGGAGAAGGACGACCCAAGTTGTTATCAGTGCTCAGTTCAGAAGCCTACATCTCTGATGGTATGGGGTTGCATTAGTGCATGTGGCATGGGCAGCTTACACATCTGGAAAGACACCATCAATGCTGAAAGGTATATCCAGGTTCTAGAGCAACATATGCTCCCATCCAGGCGACGTCTCTTTCAGGGAAGACCTTGCATTTTCCAACATGACAATGCCAAACCACATACTGCATCAATTACAGCATCATGGCTGCATAGTAGAAGGGTCTGGGTACTGAACTGGCCATCCTGCAGTCCAGATCTTTCACCCATAGAAAACATTTGGCGCATCATAAAACAGAAGATACGACAAAAAAGACCTAAGACAGTTGAGCAACTAGAATCCTACAGTACATTAGACAAGAATGGGTTAGCATTCCTATCCCTAAACTTGAGCAACTTGTCTCCTCAGTCACCAGATGTTTACAGACTGTTGTAAAGAGAAAAGGGGATGTCTCACAGTGGTAAACATGGCCTTGTCCCAACTTTTTTGAGATGTGTTGTTGTCATGAAATTTAAAATTACCTAATTTTTCTCTTTAAATATGATACATTTTCTCAGTTTAAACATTTGATATGTCATCTATGTTCTATTCTGAATAAAATATGGAATTTTGAAACTTCCACATCATTGCATTCCCTTTTTATTTACAATTTGTACTTTGTCCCAACTTTTTTTGAATCGGGGTTGTATATATAATTAGAAGTCAATTCAATCTCCTTCAGCCTCACTCACAACCCGCCGTAAGTGTTTTGGATACGCACGGGTCGCACGGTTTGGTAGCTCGCAGCCGTGCCGCAGGGTCGCGGTGAACCCGGGGTAAAGTTTGGGGGAGGAGTACAGGTAAACTACTTGTCAAGTACAGGTTGCACACCTGACTTCCTCGAGGCATGGGAAAAATTGCGCCGTTCACCCATGGAAAGCATATGTCTGACGCATGTGATCAGTGTGTGTTCAGTGAGTGTGGAGTGTGTGACTTGCATTTTACCGGTTTCCTGCGCTCTGAGTTTGGGCCGCACTTGTGAAGCATGTGTGATGCATGTGATTAGCACATTACAATCACTCATAACTTGCATGTGATGCAAGCCAGGAGTGGGTATAAAACCAGCGTGTCTGCAGCATTCTGCATCTGTATTTCAGCTGAAGAACATTGGATATTTTGTGGGGAAAAAAAAAAATTCAGTTGAAATTTAGAAAATGATACCCAAGAAGAAGCGAGCAAAAGTGAAGTAACCCAGCCTGAAACAGCAGAGGAGGAGGAGTAGTATTAAGAATTTGATGATGATGGTAGCAGCACTGGCGAGCCCTGCACGGACAGGGAAAAGTATGCTTCAAGCTGGCAGAAGGCACAGCACCCCGCCAGAGGGATTTCAACAGGTAAATACACATGCTTTAAAGGGATAGTTTGGGATTTTTGACATGAATCTGTATGGCATCCCCATCAATAGTGTCGTGCAAACACACTGACTTACCCCTGACAGCATCCTGTGAGTCCAGTTCTTGTCCAGTTTTGGTCCAGACGAAAGTAGTCCAGCAAGTTTGTTGGGGACACGAAAGTAAAACGTTTTTCGTCTCAAAACAGTATGTGTTCAAAAGAGTGATATATTTGCATCACAAAACCGTTGTCAAATAAAAAGTCAGACCTCGAAATTGTTTGGCACTATTTTCTCTCCCTTCTTATCACTGCGCGCTGCCGCCAGGTGACAGCCACGGCTGTTTCATTCATTGTTTACTAGTGATGGGAATTTCGGCTCTTTTGGCTCTTCTTACTATAAGGAGCCGGCTCTTTCGGAAGATATTTTATAATTATTTCTCATGACTTGTACATTCACATCAAGTACACATATCAATGCAAATTAACACGAAGGGATTTACTAGACCAATTAATATCTGGAACTATTTTCAGCCACAGCACAGGCAAAGCACCGCTGCAGGCGCAAAGACACCGTGCAGCCCCTGAAAACGGGTGCGCAGCGCCTGAAAACCCGTTTTCAGGCGCTGTGCGGTGTCTTTGCGCCTGCAGCGGTGCTTTGCCTGTGCTGTGGCTGAAAATAGTTCCAGATATAAATTGGTCTAGTAAATCCCTTCGTGTTAATTTGCATTGATGTGTACTCGATGTGAATGTACAAGTCATGAGAAATAATTATAAAATATCTTCCGAAAGAGCCGGCTCCTTATAGTAAGAAGAGCCAAAAGAGCCGAAATTCCCATCACTAGTAAACAATGAATGAAACAGCCGTGGCTGTCACCTGGCGGCAGCGTGCAGTGATAAGAAGGGAGAGAAAATAGTGCCAAACGATTTCGAGGTCTGACTTTTTATTTGACAATGGTTTTGTGATGCAAATATATCACTCTTTTGAACACATACTGTTTTGAGACGAAAAACGTTTTACTTTCGTGTCCCCAACAAACTTGCTGGACCACTTTCGTCTGGACCAAAACTGGACAAGAACTGGACTCACAGGATGCTGTCAGGGGTAAGTCAGTGTGTTTTCACGACACTATTGATGGGGATGCCATACAGATTCATGTCAAAAATCCCAAACTATCCCTTTAAAGCATGTGTATTTACCTGTTGAAATCCCTCTGGCGGGGTGCTGTGCCTTCTGCCAGCTTGAAGCATACTTTTCCCTGTCCGTGCAGGGCTCGCCAGTGCTGCTACCATCATCATCAAATTCTTAATACTACTCCTCCTCCTCTGCTGTTTCAGGCTGGGTTACTTCACTTTTGCTCGCTTCTTCTTGGGTATCATTTTCTAAATTTCAACTGAATTTTTTTTTTTCCCCACAAAATATCCAATGTTCTTCAGCTGAAATACAGATGCAGAATGCTGCAGACACGCTGGTTTTATACCCACTCCTGGCTTGCATCACATGTCATCTCATCTCATCATCTCTAGCCGCTTTATCCTTCTACAGGGTCGCAGGCAAGCTGGAGCCTATCCCAGCTGACTACGGGCGAAAGGCGGGGTACACCCTGGACAAGTCGCCAGGTCATCACAGGGCTGACACATAGACACAGACAACCATTCACACTCACATTCACACCTATGGTCAATTTAGAGTCACCAGTTAACCTAACCTGCATGTCTTTGGACTGTGGGGGAAACCGGAGCACCCGGAGGAAACCCACGCGGACACGGGGAGAACATGCAAGCTCCACACAGAAAGGCCCTCGCCGGCCCCGGGGCTCGAACCCAGGACCTTCTTGCTGTGAGGCGACAGCGCTAACCACTACACCACCGTGCCGCCCTGCATCACATGTATATAATATAAATAATATAAATAATATAAATCAATAATATAAATCAGTGTATTGTAAAGATATATATGCTTTCTAATGTTTCTTAAAACAGCTCCAACCAACTTGGAATGCCATTTACATCATGGTCACTGATTTCTCTGAAAATGTGGACCTTTACTCTCAGCCCACTTATCCCTGAGGAGGAACCTTGTACATAGATCATGAGGAAATGGAGCAAGCCTAATCTATGTTCCAGATTTAAGGTCTCATCTCATCTCATTATCTCTAGCCGCTTTATCCTGTTCCACAGGGTCGCAGGCAAGCTGGAGCCTATCCCAGCTGACTATGGGCGAAAGGCGGGGTACACCTTGGACAAGTCGCCAGGTCATCACAGGGCTGACACATAGACACAGACAACCATTCACACTCACATTCACACCTATGGTCAATTTAGAGTCACCAGTTAACCTAACCTGCATGTCTTTGGACTGTGGGGGAAACCGGAGCACCCGGAGGAAACCCACGCGGACACGGGGAGAATATGCAAACTCCACACAGAAAGGCCCTCGCCGGCCCCGGGGCTCGAACCCAGGACCTTCTTGCTGTGAGGCGACAGCGCTAACCACTACACCACCGTGCCGCCCAACATTGTACATATAAGGGCAAAACATTATGAGCTTGGCATTGTGGCAAACAGTTGAAATAATCAATTGCTGTACTCCAGCAAATCCACTCCAAAGCTCCACTTGTCTGGACAGCAGGTCTAGTTTTGTCTGTTTAGGGCCCATCCGCTTTTGATGCTGCTGCTCCCTTTGGTCATGCAGCTCTCTGAATAACTGGAGCCACTCCTTCTCAATGTTGAGCAACTCCCAGCTGCACTGTCTTGGACAGTGGGACTCTGGCTGCCTGCAGCCTGGGAAGCAGCCAGCCAAGAGGGTCCAGGTTATGAGGAGGCAGTGAGGCCATGGGAAGTGAAGGGTGGGGAGGCACTGCATTCTGGGGAGATGATGGGATAGATACCTCCTTCATACGCCAAATACCATTCAGCTGCATGCCAGTTTATGAGACATTAAACTCTTGATTGGGTAACAATGAAATGAGCAGGCACTGGGGAAATATTTTACTGAAATATTTAGCTGATGATTTGTTCATTCTTTCATCTGAATGTTTGTTCATTTAAATAAAAAAACACACTTGGAATAAAAACTGTTATTGTCCAAAAATGTAAAATAGTTTGAATGATCATATAAAAATGTAAAATAGTTTGAATGATCATATATATTCAAATAGATTTGAATAATCATGCTTAATGCCAATACAATATATGCACATATTTTTAAACATTTTATATTTCATTGGTTTTTGGTTAAAACGAATGCCATGTGACCTCATTAATTGGATTTAGCAACTACTAATGCCTTTAGCAGGGACATGCACTGCAAAGAAGCTCTTAGCAAAACTGTTGTTTGTGGTGGAAAAAAGAAAAATGCTTACTCGTTTGGATCCAAGCAGGGGAAAAAGAATCTTTATTGTAGGTTTCCCCATGCAACAGAAATGCAGAACAAAGAAACGGTTCTGGGCACGTGCCTCCCCTTCTTCACGATGGTATGTCATGTCCTTGTGAAACATTCTTTAAAAACCATAACCCAATCAAAAGCAAGGATTTAAACTTTTACCATAAAAGGAATTGTCCTTTGTCAACAGATGTGTTCTCTTTGTTTATTCTTCCCAACATTTAATGGTTTCTCAAGGACACATGCCATTATTGCTAATCCTCTTCCTCCATCATCCATCCATCGATATTCTACCACTTATCCAGATCCGGGTCACGGGGGTAGCAGCCTAAGCAGAGCAGCCCAGACTTCCCTCTCCCTGGCCACCTCCACCAGCTCTTCCAGGGGAATACCAAGGTGTTCCCAGGCCAGCCGAGAGATGTAATCTCTCCAGCGTGTCCTGGGTCTGCCCCGGGGTCTCCTCCCGGTGGGGCATGCCCAGAAAACCTCCCTTGGGAGGCATCCAGGGGGCATCCTAACAAGGTGCCTGAACCACCTCAACTGACTCATTTCGATGTGGAGGAGCAGCGGTTCTACTCCGAGTCTCTCCCGAATGACCAAGCTTCTCACCCCGTCTCTAAGGGAGAGCCCAGCCACCCTGTGGAGAAAATTCATTTCTACCACTTGTATCTGCGATCTCATTCTTTTGGACCCTACCCATAGCTTGTGCCCATAGGTGAGAGTGGGAACGTAGATGGACCAGTGAATTGAGAGCTTTGCCTTTTGGCTCAGCTCTCTCTTTACCACAACAGACCGGTTTAGTGTCTGCATCACTGCTGGCGCTACCCCGATCCTTCTGTCCAACTCCCACCCCACCTTACCTTCACTTGTGAACAAAACCCTGAGATACTTAAACTCCTCCACTTTAGGTAGCAACTCCCCCCTGACCTGGAGTAGGCACTCCACCTGTTTCTGGCTGAGCACCATGGCCACGGAGGTGCAGTTCCTCATCCCAGCCACTTTGCACTTGGCTGCAAACCGTCCCAGCGCATGCTGTAAGTCACAGATTGATGAAGCCAACAGGACCACATCATCCACAAAAAGCAGAGATGTTATACTGATGCCACCAAACCAGACACCCTCCGCCACTTGGCTGCGCCTAGAAATTCTGTCCATAAAAGTTACGAACAGAACCAGTGACAAAGGATAGCCCTGGCAGAGTCCAACATGCACTGGGAATGAGTCTGACTTACTGCCGGCAATGTGAACCAAACTCCTGCTCCGGTCATACAGGGACCGAATGGCCTGCAGTAGTGGGCCTTGAACCCCATACTCCCGAAGCACCCCCCACAGGGCACCACGAGGGACATGGTCGTAAGCCTTCTCCAGGTCCACAAAACACATGTAGACTGATTGGGCAAACTCCCATGCACCCTCCAGTACCCTTGCAAGGGTAAAGAGCTGGTCCAGTGTTCCATGACCAGGAAGAAAACCGCATTGTTCCTCCTGAATCTGAGGTTTGACTATCGACCAGACTCTCCTCTCCAGCACCCCAGCATAGGCTTTCCCAGGGAGGCTGAGAAGTGTGATCCCCCTATAGTTGGAACACACTCTCCAGTCCTCTTTTTTAAAAAGGGGGACCACCACCCCAGTCTGCCAATCCAGAGGTACTGTTCCCGACCTCCACGCAATGTTGAAGAGGCGTGTCAGCCAAGACAGCCCAACAACATCCAGTGCCTTCAGGAACTCAGGACGAATCTCATCCACCCCCAGAGCCTGACCACCGAGGAGCTTTTTAACCACCTCGGCAACCTCAGCCCCTGTGATAGGCGAGTCCTCCCAAGCACCCTCAGAATCTGCGTCCTCTTCAGACAACATGAAGGTGGGATTGAGGAGATCCTCAAAGTATTCCTTCCACCATTGGATGATGTCCCCAGTTGAGGTCAACAGCACTCCATCCTCGCTGTAAACAGGAGGGACAGAGCAGTTTTCTTTTCCTGAGCCGCTGGACGGTTTGCCAGAATCTCTTTGAGGCTGACCAAAAATCACTTTCCATGGCTTCTCCGAACTCCTCCCACACCCGAGTTTTTGCTTCAGTGACTGCCAGAGCCACATTCTGCTTGGCCCATCGGTATCTGTCAGCTGCCTCTGGAGACCTACAGGCTAACCAAGCCCGATAGGACTCCTTCTTCAGCTTGATGGCTCCCCTCACCACAGGTGTCCACCAGTGGGTTCGGGGATTACTGCCACGACAGGCACCAACAACCTTGCAGCCACAGCTCTGCATGGCCACCTCAGCAATGGGGTTGTGGAGCATGGTCCAGTTGGACTCAATGTCCCCATCCTCCAGTTGACAGCTCTGCTACTCTCTTCATCCGAGTGTCCAAGACATACGGTCGTAAATCAGATGAAACGACTACAAAGTCAATCATCAATCTGTGGCCTAGGGTGTCCTCGTGCCATGTGCATTTATTGACACCCTTATGCTCGAACATGGTGTTCGTTATGGCTAAACCATGCATGGCACAAAAGTCCAACAACTGAACACCACTCAGGTTCAGATCAGGCAGGCCGCTCCTCCCAATCACACTGCTCCAGGTCTCACTGTCATTGCCCATGTGAGCATTGAAGTCCCTCAGTAAAACAATGGAGTCCCCTCATGGTCCACTGTCTAGCACCCCACTCAAGGACTTCAAGAAGGCCTGGTACTCCGAACTACCATTTGGCACATATGCGCAAATGACAGTCAGAGACCATTCCCCAACCTCAAGGCACAGGGAAACGACCCGCTCATTCACTAGGAAGAACTCCGATGTTAGTGCACCAAACCAGGGGGCTACCAATAGCCCCACCTCTGCCTGGCACCACTCACCCCTGGCAACTCCAGCATAGAAGAGAGTCCAACCCCTCTCCAGGAAATTGGTTCCAGAGCCCAAGCTATGCATTGAGGTGAGCCCAACTATATCTAGTCAGTACCGCTCAACCTCATGCACAAGCTCAGACTCTTTTCCCACCAGAGAGGTGACATTCCATGTCCCAAAAGCCAATTTTGTCAGCCAGGGCCTCTGCCTTTGGTTGCCACCCGATCCACAGTGCACTGGACCCTTACGGCACCTCCTGCGGGTGGTGGGTCCACAGGAGAGTGGTTCCGTGTTGCTCATTTGGGCTGGGCCCGGCCAGACCCCACGGATGTAGGCCCGACTATCAGGTGTTCGCCGAAGAGCCCCTCCCCCAGGCCTGGCTCTAGGGTGGGGCGCCGGTATTCCTGGTCCGGGCAAGGGTACTCGGATACCTGTTTTTTCTTTCATAAGGGTCCTTTTTGAACTGCTCTTCCTCTTCCTACATGTACTAAATGCTTCACACACACTGGGTTCATGAATGGGTCATGAATCCCAAACATGCACACAGGGCTATACTAAAAATTCCATTACTTTTCCCCCCTTTGTTAATTTCTTTAACACCTTGTTCAAGCAAAAGCTATCAAAATTAGACATCAATTCCTATACCCCACAATCTGGTTTTAGCAGGAACATCATTAAATTTTGACTGGAAACAATTATACCTTTTTTTTTTTTGCAAAGCAGAGATGCCTTTGGTTTCAGCAATCAGATAGTAAAAAAAAAATCAATGCAAATTACAGATATATGCATTTTAGCTAATTATTATTTTAAATAATTTCTTTATCTTCAAAAGGTAGGCTATAATCTTCATCTTGGTCCAGGAATTCATCTGGGTCCATTTTCACCAAGACTTGGTTTTGTAGATGTATGGCCATTATCCTTCGCATCATAACTGACAAGCATTGCATCAAACATGGAGCACACAGACTGTGATATTGATGGTAGCATCAATATCACAGGAATGATTATGTTCACATGTTGCCCACCATCCAAACAAATTGTATAGCCATCCCCATGTGCCCTCTCTGTGCTCATCCAGTTATAATTGTCTTTCCACTTCCTTCATTTGGTTGATGGTGAGTGTGATGTTACCATGTTTATCATCATTTGCTGGGACATAGGTACAGTGTTCTTCTCCAATCATTGTGCAAACTCCACCTTCTTTAGCCAATATGATGTCTAACGCCAGTCTATTCAGAGTTGTCACCAATCGTACTGCTGTCAGTTCTTGTTTAGCCCCTTCTAGCACTAGAGTGGTGACGTTCACAGATTTGGCAAGTCTGTGTCACCTCCAACTGATTCCATACCTGAGTGAGGCCATACTGAGGGGGAAAAAAAGCATGCCAAAATTTCTTCCATCTAGACTCTAGTTGGTGTTCAGGAGGCGGGAAGTCTTCATCAGTGATTGACCTTCTTCATTACGATGAAGCTCAGTAACCATGAATGGTCATAGAAATTTTTAATTGAGTAAAAGCACATACTTCAGTCCACCCATGTGGCAGGTAGTGATATGCTCATTCTCCACATAACCATTACCAGTTGGATTTGTACCCAGTGTACCTCAGAGTGTAAACAGTGTCAGCTCATCCATGGACTCCAGGGTGTGCCAGTGAACATGGAGGATTTAGGCAATAACATGACATGTTATAAGCTGCATAAGAGTCTCCCATAAGGCTACCCAATGGGTGCAACAGATGTGCTCCCATCAACTTCATACACACAGGGAATTTGTAACCCTTAGTCAACACTCGCAGTCCTGCATCAGGGTTGCCAAAAACTTTAGGTCCCCACTTGAGTTCTCCTGGTGGTCTTAATGTTTGCAATTCTAGACTGTGTATGAGGTTCGGTGTGGTAAAGAGGCAGTTGTCTACATATAGGTAGGCAATGTCATACTCAGGTCCTCTGGCATTTCTGGAAAACAGGACATTTACCGTACCATGGCCCTCAGAGTATCATTTAGGCTTGTTCTTGTGGGTTTACCTGCAAAAGACTGAGCCAATGTATGAAGGATCAGGGTGCACACTACACATGGTTCTGTAAGTTTTAGACTCTTCACTGTGTAGTTTGCATATTTCCAAAACTCATTGTGGACAACAGGCACAAAATTATTAGGGCCTGTTTTGCTTTGTGTTTGTTGCAGCATTTTTGGGAGCAAGCAGGATAAGGTCAATGCAACCCCAAGCATGATCAGTGCAGCCCATACAGCTTTTATGTGGTACTGGAATAGATTCTTCATGATGTCAGACACGTAAGGAGAGGCTCTGTACAGTAAAACCTTGCCTATAGCTGGCACTGACTGGTGCTCCGAGTGCAGGCACTCCCGTTTACGCACTCTTCCCATGGTCAGTGAGGCACGGTAATACTCTACGCAGTCACTAACTTACTGCCTGTGTCTTGTCCTCTCCTTCTAGGGGTGGTGCTTTCTTGCAGTGGCTGGCATGTATCCACGTGGCTCTTTCCTTCACCTTCACAGCTGTCTGAGTCATGAGCATCACCTGATACGGTCCTAGCCACCTTCAGTCTCTCCCACATTTTCTCCTGAAGTCTTTGACCACTATCCAATCTCTAGGCTTCAGATCATGTAGCATGGTTTCAACTGTCCTTGGTAGTGCCTCCTTTACCTGCTCATGGGTGAGACATAATACAGAAGAGAGTTCTGCACAATAACGCAACATTTCATCTTCGCATAGGCCCGTAGTCAGCTGTGAAATTGGCTGGGGGCCTATCCCAGTATTTGGCGGTCTGCCAAAGAGTATTTCAAATGGGCTCAAGTTTGTTCTTGCTCTGACTCTCATATGCATATACAAGAGTACAATGGGCAGGGCCTTAACCCAATTGAGACCTGTATCATCGCAACATTTAATCAATTTATTTTTAAGTGTCCCATTTTCCTGCTCCACTGCACCCCTGCTAGCTGGGTGATATGCACAATATTGTCTCAGGTCAGTTCCCAATGTTTCTCCCACTTGTTTCAATGCCTGAGTTACAAACGGAGTTCCATTATCACTATTAATCTTCCTAGGAATGCCCCATCTGGGAATGATTTCAGTTAGAGCTTTCGCTACAGCTCCTGTATCTTGTTTGGAAGTGGGGAATGCCGCTACCCATTTAGAGAACATATCTACTATTACCTGACAATATTTTTCCCTTCTGCAGGTGTCAATTCAATAAAATCCATCTGCAAATGTTCAAATGGTGTCTGTGGTTTTGGGTTTGCAGCCTGTACTACCTGTTGCCCCCCACCTATGTTGTGTGTGGGACAAATGACACATTTCTCGCAAAATTTTCGGGCAAAATTCACGAATACTTTTGTAAACCAAAAATGTGCAATGGTGCTGCTCATTCCCCCCTTTGGCACATGGTCATGACCATGTGTCAATTTTTCAAAATAAGGCAAATAACACTTGGGCATACATGGCTTGAATCCATCTGGACCATACCAAATGCCTTGTGTATGAATACAACTTGCTCTTCTCCAAATCTGGCGTTCTTCTGATGTAGCTCTCACCTGTAGATCATACAAGTCAGCAATAGGTGTTGCAGTAAGGTTAGTGTTAGTATTTGTGTTAGTGCTCAGCATGAGTTTGGAAGGCCCTTGGGATGCAGCTCGCTTGGCTGCTGCATCTGCTGCTGCATTTCCTGTGGAGATAAGATATGAATCATTTGTGTGAACATCACACTTACAAATGGCAAGTTGTTTAGGTAATACAGTTTTTCTGAATTGGTAAAACACTAATTCCTGTTGTGTGAATCAATTGCTCAGTTGTCTAATCTCATTCACTGAATTGAGCATCATTTTGACAAAACCATAAACTATCTTCACCTAGTAAAGCACTATTTGCAGAACTCAGTCCTTCCTTTTGCAAAACTCTAAACACATTCTCATGCAATAAAACACAGTTGTCACTGTGATGCACTTGTGATGCATAATGGTAACAAGTGGCAAAATATGAACACAAATGAAACACGTGTCATCCATTGAACACAACGATTCAAAATTGATCACTTATTTCTCATCATGTCATGACAACATGACAACCAATATAAGCCAGTTCAGAGGGCAAGCAGGTTGGTCCTGCAAGCTCATGACAACAATGGATCAGAAACACAGAGGACAAGTGCGTGTAAGAGGAGGTAGAGGTGGAGGACAAGGAGGCAGAGGAAGAGTGGCAATTTCTGGCTACCGTCATAGACCATGTACTGGTGCATGGCATGACCATGAGTGAGGCAGGCCAAAGAGTCCAGCCAAACATCAGTTGATTCTCTGTGTCCACCATAATCGGGAGATTCAGACATGAGAACAGGTACAGTTTACTGTTTTATCATTGCAAGTTTACAGTAATACTGTAAACATAATGTCGACTACAATGGCCTCCTACTGAAGTGTGAACATGGGTGTCCTCCCACCCCCCCATGGCAGTCTTGCAATTCTGCAAAAAGAGAATGTCCAAAATATGATGTAATGTTCTGAAATATATATATTTCAGAACATTACATCATATTTTGGACATTCTCTTTTTGCAGAATTGCAAGACTGCCATAGGGGAGGTGGGAGGACACCCATGTTCACACTTCAGTAGGAGGCCATTGTAGTCGACATTGTCCATCAAAACAATGCCATTACACTACAGGAAATACAGCAACAAATTATTGAAAACCACACAGACTTCGAAGGAATCAGTAGTGTGAGCCTTTCCACCATAGACCGTATCCTCCATCGCAACAGGATACAAATGAAACAAGTGTACAGAGTGCCCTTTGAACGTAACTCTGAAAGGGTGAAGGAGCTGCGATTTCAGTATGTACAGGTAAGTATACAGTTAGTTATGGTACTGTACTATATACATTGTCAAGTTCAATAGCATCACATATACAATGAATGTTAGTGAAGAATGCATACATTGTACTCCACAGCATAGGCCTGTCTCTTTGAAGCACTTACAAAACTATATCCATCTAATTGCAGAGAATGTTTGAACTGGACGCCATGGAGAGACCCCATGAATTCATTTTTTGTTGATGAAGCCGGCTTCAATCTCACCAAAAGAAGGAGAGGCAGGAACATAATTGGCCAGCAAGCCATTGTTGAAGTCCCTGGCCAGCATGGTGGTACAGTTTCTCGATTGCTAAGACACATTTCTTGAAAGCTGCTCTCCTTTTCTCTAAACTGAATACAAAACCCAGTTTTCAAGCTACATTCACAAAACCTCAGACTCTTCTTGCAAAACCAAACTTTCACCTCAACAGTTCAATCTGTGCTCAAAACTGAACCATATTGTCAAATCGTGCCCCGAGTCAATCAAAATTAAAAACACTACTGAGCAGTCACTAAACACTACATAAAAATAGAAAACACAATTTCAGGACAGGCGGCACGGTGGTGTAGTGGTTAGCGCTGTCGCCTCACAGCAAAAAGGTCCTGGGTTCGAGCCCCGGGGCCGGCGAGGGCCTTTCTGTGCGGAGTTTGCATGTTCTCCCCATGTCCGCGTGGGTTTCCTCCGGGTGCTCCGGTTTCCCCCACAGTCCAAAGACATGCAGGTTAGGTTAACTGGTGACTCTAAATTGACCATAGGTGTGAATGTGAGTGTGAATGGTTGTCTGTCTATGTGTCAGCCCTGTGATGACCTGGCGACTTGTCCAGGGTGTACCCCGCCTTTCGCCCGTAGTCAGCTGGGATAGGCTCCAGCTTGCCTGCGACCCTGCAGAAGGATAAAGCGGCTAGAGATAATGAATGAATGAATGAATGAATTTCAGGACATGAAGCTGGAGAAAATATGTTTATTGTTCACTGTAGGCTAAATGCATGTTGCAAAAAAAAAAGTGCATTTAGCACTTGTACAAAAAGACAAAACAGAAATATTGTTTTTACAAGTGCTACATGTAAATGCACAAGCAGAAATTTTGTGCATTTGCCACTTGTGTACAGTAAGCCCATGTAAAAATAAAGTACAAAAATATACAAATAAGTGCATTACTCAGCCACAGCATCATGTCTCCATACTGGGTCAGGCCACAGGACTTCATCCACATCACAGGCCACATTTTGCCTGGCCAGGCAACGGAGGAAAAAAAAAAAAAAACCTGTCATGCCGTATCCAGGCTTGGAATGCCTCCACACCTATGTCACCACAGGCAAGTTCCATGGCTTGCAGGAGATTTACCCTGGTGTAAGGTTGGCGTTCATATACCTTCCACTGCCATGAGGAGAAGAATTCCTCAATGGGGTTTAGGAAAGGGGAGTATGGTGGAAGGCAAAGATTGATAAAACCTTGGTTCATATTGAACCACTCTCCAACCTGGAGGGCTCTGTGAAAACGCACATTGTCCCATTGTCATCCTGCTGCCCTAACAGAGTATCTCGCATGTGATCAAGGAAAATGAGGAGTTGGTGAGTGTTGTAGGGCCCCAGGTTGGCATGATGGTGGACAACCCCATGATTGCTGATGGCAGCACATAACAGGACATTGCCACCACTCTGCCCAGGGACACCAACAATGGCCCGATGGCCAATCACATTACGGCCTCGCCTTCTCCTTTTGGTGAGATTAAACCCAGCTTCATCCATGTAGATGTATTCATGGGGTCTTTCCATTGCATCCAGTTGAAAAACCCTCTGTAGAAATAGATATAGTTTTGTAAGTGATACAGAAAAAGTGATTTAGGCCACTACAGTAAATCACTACTTAGAGTAATCAACATTGAATGTGTCTGGATATATACCAACCTGTACATACTGGAATCTTTTTTTTGCTCTTTGACTCTGAGTTGCAATCAAAGGGCACTCTACAGCTGCTTCATGTGCAGTCTGTTGCACTTGAGGACACGATCAACAGTAGAGAGGCTGACACTGCTGATACCCTCAAAATTTATATGGTCCTCAATGATCTTCTGCTCAATTTCATTCAGTTTCTTACAGTTCTTACAGACCATATCAACAATTAGGGTCTCTTGGTGTGGGGAGAACATATCTGTCCTCCCACCCCCATGTGGCAGTCTTTCAATTCTACAAAAAGAGAACATGTAGTTACAAAAAATATACATGGAATACTAAGCCTACAAACAGTTAGACCAACCCAAGCATTACAATACTACAGTACATTGGTACAGTGATGTACTGAAACATTTACTTAAAAGTACCATATACTGTGGTACAGTACATGTCATACAGTAATTGCTGTCAACATTTACATACTGTACTATAATGTCAAAAAAGGTAATTACCTGTTCTCTTCTCTAAGTCTTCAGATTATGGTGGACACAGTGAATCTACTGATGTTTGGTTGTACCCTTTCTCCAGCCTCCCTCATACTCATACCATGGACAAGAACATGGTCAATCACAGTAGCTCTGATTTCATCAGATATTACTGTTCTTTGTCTTCACTGACCACCTCAACCTCCTCTCACACAACCTCTTCCTCTCAGATTTCTATCCATTGTAGGGCCTCACAAACCAGTGCTCTCTGAACTGACTTATATGTTCCCTCACATCATTAGCCAAATGTGTGATCAATTTTGAGTTGTGTTCAAGTGGTGACACCGGTGCTTTAATTGTGTTTGACTTTTGTCACCTGTGCTCACCATTATGCAGCACGGGTGCATCACAATGAAAATGTGTTGGCAAGTTGTGTCTAAACAGGTGAAAAGTGCTTATGGTTTTGCCAAAAGAGTGATTGATTCAATCAGTGGGTTCAGGCAACTGAGCATTTGATTCAGACAATAGGGTTTAGTGTTTTAGCAATTAAGAAGAACTGTAATATAACACTGTGTGCTGCTATGAGCAACTGGGGTGTTCTTCACGATCATGCCACTCTGGGGCCATATAACACCCAGCACCTTCTCACCTGTCTTGGTGGTTTTAGAGATGTGTTGTCTGCAAATGAACAGCAAGAACATGAGATGATTGAGCGGCCTATTTATGTTATAATTTGGGACAATGTTTTCACTGCTCTAACCAAGTCAGAGAGTGGTTCAATATGAATCAGAATTTCATTAACCTATACTTGCCACCATACTCTCCCTTCCTCAATGCAATAGAGTTTTTCTCCACTTGGAGATGGAAGGTGTACGAGCAACAGCCCTACACCAGGCTTAATCTTCTTGGGCCAGTTGTTCAAAGGTAATCTTAGCGGATTTTGGTAATCGGATTGGATCAAATCTTGAAAATGGGTTGTTCAAAAGAGAAAGTAGGATTCTGAAATCTGATCAGATCATGTAATCCAATTCTAGTTTCAATCTGGATCAAACCTTCAGTTTGTGTTGTTCAAAACTTTTCAGAAGGATCTGGATAACTTTAATCCAAAAAAACAAGATTATCCTGATCCCAACAGGGGGTAGGATTTCAAGGTGGATATCAGGTAGAAAATGTAGTAAAACTTCAAAAATTGGTCCAATAATACAACTGCATTATTTAGTGATACTTTTATTTATGTTTTGCACTTGACTTGTTTAACCAATACAGTGATAAAGTAGAAGTAGACATAGGCTACCAATTAAGCCTTTCAGTATTGTATTAAATATATACATATATTTTTTTTTCCCCAAACAGAATTCATTAACAAACTAAAATACATTATATTTTTCTGTCATTGACCATTGTAGCCTATATTAATTTCAAAGAAACAATCAGAGATGACACTATTCTTTAAATTCGTTTCTTAAGACAAGGATTTTTTAAGATGTTACCTTGACAGTTTCGGAGATAAACTTCCGCCTTCTTCAAAACAGTCACCAGATGTCGAGTGGTGACGTGCCTTATCAGCTGATGTTACGCTACGGAGGCGTGAATGTCCCGCCCAATTTGACAGGTAGTTCACGCCTCCTGCTGTCAGGTCGCTCCTCCAGGACGGCGCTCCAGGTGTGTGACAGTGCGTACGCTCCCTCATCCCGGTTCATCGTTCTCTGCGCACGCTTTCGTATCTCCACTGCCTCTAAAATCCAACGCTGGAATCTATTTTCTTCACTGATAAGGCACGTCACCACTCGACATCTGGTGACTGTTTTGAAGAAGGCGGAAGTTTATCGCCGAAACTGTCAAGGTAACATCTTAAAAAATCCTTGTCTTAAGAAACTAATTTAAAGAATAGTTTCAATAGGTAGACATAATGAACTTTTACTACAAATCAGAGATGACAGATGCCATCAAAAATAATTTCTAACAATTGCATCCCTTACTACACATCCAGTCTGTCCCACATTCTGACAAAACGCCAGAGGTTGGTCTGGTTCTTCAACAGGCTCAGGTGCATCATAAACGTTGTCACAGAGAGGCACATTGCATCTGGTAGCGATGTTGTGTAGGACAATACATGCAAGTATTATGTTACATGCTACCTGTGGTTTCACTCATAAGTAGTTAAGGCATGCAAAGCGTCTCTTTAGAACTCCATTTAAACGCTCAATTGAGCATCTTGTTTTGCAATGAGCAGTGTTGAAGCATGCCTGAGCAGGTGTGGCTGCTGCAAGAAAAGGAGTCATTAGCCATGGTAGGAGTGGATAGGCACTGTCTCCTAATATTATGCCATCCAGTCGGTTAGTTTGGAGCTCTCTGTATAAAGCACTCTCCCTCAGGATACGTGCATCATGAACAGACCCAGGGCACTTCACAACACAGTTTGTGATGATTAGGTCAGCGTTGCCCACAAGTTGAATGTTGATACTACGCCTCCCCTTTCGGTTGATGTACTCCCAATCCCTTTCATGAGGTGCTTGGATATGCACATGAGTGCAGTCAATAACCCCAATAGTATTGGGCATGTTCCCCAAAAGAAAAAACTTGTGCTTGGTCTGTGCAATCTGGTCATCCTTTGGAAATGAAACAAACTGATTGACCAGGCTGGCCAATGCAATTGACACAGCTTTCACTACATCACTCACAGTTGACTTGTCTACTCCTATATTGTCACCAACAACTTGGTAGAAAGTCCCAGATGCATAGAAGCGCAGAGCAATGAGGACCTGTTCTTCCACGGACAGACTGTGACTCCTTCGGGTTGTCCGTTGAAGTTTTGGCCTGACAAGGTCTGCAATGTACATAATATCTGCATTCCCAAAGCGAAAGCGAGCATACATTTCTTCAGTGGTGTATTGCTCGAGTAGTTTTGCACGCTCAACATACACCCTTTGATGGTATCCTCTTCCTCCAACATGGTGGTAGCGATGGACAATACCTGCCATTTCAGTGTCTCTCTGTAAGTCCTCTGAGAGAGGCTGAATATAAGATGGTTGTCAAATACCCACCTACTCATTAGTTGATGTCCTTCAGCTTGTGTTCAATTACATCAATCATGTCCAAAGCCTATGAATACTCTGTTCACTGCAACAGATGAGGTGGAACCATGGACTCAAAAGGATCTAATTTTACTGTTGCAGAAACCCATGCACTGCTGGAGGGTGTTAAGCACCATTATGCCTCAATAATAGGAAGTCCTAGTTCAGGTGCAATAGTAACTAACAAAAAGAAGAAAGACATTTGGATTGAAATCAGCCAGAATGTGAATGCAATGGGCTCTGGCCAGAAGAGGACCTTGGATCAAGTGAAATTTAGATGGAAGAATCTGAGGGCCAGAGCAACAAAGGACCTCGCTGAAGTAAAAAACACCCAAACGGGCAACAAACTCTTTAAGAAAGGTGAATACACAGATGTGGTTCTGGACATTATTGGAGGTGAGAACTCTAATGCTCTGCATGGGATTCAAGGTGTTGTAGGGGATGGTGAGCCAACTGTAGAGGAAAGTGAGCCAGTTCCCCTTAATGAGGAGGAAACAGTTATTCTAGATCTCAGCCCTGTTACGGAAGAACAACCTGTATCCTCACAGTTAGAGTCAGCAGTCACAGGAGCTCAGAAAATATCCTTGAAGCATCCTTTGCCAAATAAGAATGATGATGCCTATCAATTACTACTTAAAAGAGAAACTGAAAGGGCAGAAACACAGATACTCCTGGCAGAGGAACAAATCAAACTGACCAAACTGCAGCAAACCAAAGCAAAACTTCAGATCCTCATCCTGAAAGCAGGCCTTTAAAATGCTGGTCTTCCCTCCTCATCTGAAGAAGAACCCTGTGAATAGGACATTTTTTTTTTTTAATTTAAGATATTTTCAAAATAGTCACAATGTATTTGTTAATGTATTTTTTATTTGTTGTTGCTCAGAGGAGGTTGTAAAAGCAATTATGAACAAAAGTGGGTCTTTTTGTGGGTTATTTTTGTGTTTTGTCTCAAAATAAAATACATTTAAGTGACCCCATATTGGCTCTTCCACCTGTTCTTTACATACCTGGTAGCCCACATTGTGATATGCTGTCCCATTTAGAGCATTGGTTATCTGGATTAGGTAATCTTGAAAATGGTGTATCTGAATTAGCATGATCCAATCCAATGTTGCTTTGAAAAACCGGCATAAAAGTAAGAAGGATTACCTGATCCTGGATAGCAAAAAATGTGATTTGGAAATACGGATCATTTTGATCCAGATTAAATTTTTTGAACAACTGGCCCCTTGAGACCATGGAACTAGCCTGTGATGACATTGGCGAGGAGATGTGTCAGGGCTGGGTATGGCACACTAGGGTTTTTTTTCCCCTGTTGCCTGGCAAGGGCAAATATAGCATGTGATGTGGATGAAGTGCTGTGGCCTGACCCAGCCCAAAGACAGGATGATGCTCAATGAAGCTCAATGATCACCTGTGTAAAGTCGTTTGAGGTTTTTTTTTTTTTTTACCTTTTACAGTACATTGTAGGCTGTACACTTTCATTTGTATTTGTAAATTTCAGGATGATTTTTTTTCACAGTACCTATTACTATTAGCCTGGCAAGCCAGACTAAATGTGAATATTTAGTCTGGCCTCGCTCGTAGACATTTCCGAAGGGTGGGGATGGAACAACCCGCTGTCTTTCAAACTGTCTCTGTGCATATAGGCCAACACTCTGACCAATCAGCACAACAGTGACTGTGACGTACTGTAGTCAGAGCGACAGAAAGCAGTGGGGGAGGCCTTGAAATAAATAATTTTTCAAAATGCGTATTAATTAATAAACAGGTTCTAGATATTAAGAAGTTTGGAGATAATGACCACAAGTTTGGAGTCTGTACCACATATTTAACATACACTTATTTTTTTCAAGTGTTTTTCAAGGGTTTGCTTAAACTGTTTTTGAGAGTTTTTATTTTTATTTAGTGGTGTTTGGTGAAATAATTTCCCTTAAATTTAAAATAACGGGAAAATAAGAAACAATCAAAAAGTAACGTTTCAAAGCTGTTTATTAATTCTTCGTACTGCACAAACTAGCCCCATCCTTTTGGCTACAAGCGGAGCCAGCTGGTAGATCAGACTTTTGCCATAGCTAGTCGGCAAAACAGCGAAAACGTCCTTCTTGAAAAGGAATGAGCGGAGAGCCTCTTCCTGCTCATGTTTCAATGAAAACTCCAAGTCTAATTCTTCTAAAACTGATTCCAAAGCGGAGTCAAACGTGCGCTGTTCACTAGCTGTAGCCATCTTTCCTGTTGTGCTTTCTCCAGCGTCGTGCAGCTTTGTTGTCACTCCTGCAAAAGCCCGCCCAAAGAATCCAAACAAAAACCTTGCTTTGTGATTGGCGGGCACGATTTGATGCCCGGGGTGTTTTGTTGATATGGTGCGAGGCTAGACCCACTTGCAGGCAAAAAATATTTTTGGCCGCTAGGGTGGGTCTAGTTTACTAGGCTATATTATTATAGTTTATGTTTGAATGCAGAGTAAATGCTAAATCCACTGAGTTGTGAAATCTTTTTTTTCTTTACTTTTGGAGATGCAAAATGCATATGCTATACTTTATTGTGACCAATAAACATTTCTCCATGAGCAACATGCCTTGACCACTGTGTTTTCAATTTTTTTGGTGTAGTGTTTAATGACTGCTCAGCAGTTTTTTTTTTATTTTGACCAATTTGTGCAAGATCTAACAACATTGTTCAGTTTTGAGCACATGTAAAACTATTTTGAGGTGATGGTATGGTTTTGCAAAAAGAATCAGAGGTTTTGTGAATGTAGTTTGAGAAAAGAGTTTTGAAAACACAAAACTCTTTTCTCAAACTACATTCACAAAACCTCTGATTCTTCTTGTGACCAATAAACATTTCTCCATGAGCAACATGCCTTGACCACTGTGTTTTAAATTTTTTGGTGTAGTGTTTAATGACTGCTAAGAAAATTCTGAGAAAAGGACAGGAGGATTCAAAAAATGTGTTTTAACAATTGTGAAAAACTGTAATATGGCTTCTAGGACTGAAGCTATCAGTCAATGTATGATGGGTAATTGGTTTTCCTGTAGAAGTAAGGAACCCCCTGTGCTTCCACAGTGTGTCAAAATCATGTGCTACCCCAACCAAAAAGCAGGGTTTCATGATGAGTAATGACAGCACACCCTACCTTATTCAAATCTGTAGCTGTAGCCCTCGAGGCTGAGCCATCTACAAAAAGGACAAGGTCAGGGTTGTGAAGGAGTCTCTTGTAAGTCAGAATGAGGAACAGACCTGATTAACTGTTGCTATGCAAAAGTTGGTTTCCCCACTTCCTTTGACAGGAAGCAGAGTAGCTGGGTTCAAAATGGTACAGCGTTTCACTGTGATATTGGGCATTTCCAGGAGGACAGCATTGTATCTCAGCCACCTAGCAGCAGATACTGTAGGTGAGATGTCTTTTGTTCAAGCAAGCGCATAGAGACAGCATGTGGGACCAAAAGTGTTAGTTCAGAATAATCCACAATATTGTGTGATGCTGCAACAGCCTTTTCAGCAGCTGCGACTGCCCATAAACAAACAGGCAGCCTTGCTGTTACCGGATCAAGTTTAGAGGAGTAATAGGCTACTGGTCGTAATTTACCTCCACGTTCTTGTAAGAGAACAGATGTCATACAACCCTTTTTATCGTCTACTGTCTGAATGAACAGATGAGACAGATCAAGAATGCCCAAGGTAGGTGTGGCTTGGAGTGCCAGTTTGAGTTTGACAAAGGCTTCTTCAGCTTTGTCTGTCCACGTGACAGCATCGTGTGCCTGCAATCCTTTCCCATGTATCAGACTGCTGAGGGGAGCCTCAAGAACAGCATAATTAGGTATGAAAGTTCTGCAATATGAGCACATGCCTAAGAATGACATCATCTGTTTCTTTGTGACAGACTTTGGCAAGTTCTGGATCATGGCCACCATATCTTCTTCCAGTGCCTTACCTTGCACAGAGATATCATGAGCCAAAAACTTAACCTTGGTTTGAACAAATTGCAACTTGTGCAGACTAGCCTTCACATTTCATTGTAAATGGTGGGCGACTCACAGTAGCCCTGACACAACTGTATGAATGTGTATGACTTGCCCTCAAGGTGAAATGCAAACCAGAATTGACTATCTGGATGCGCAAGAATGCTGAAGAATGCATTTGCCAGGTCTACCACAGAGAAATGTATGCTTCCTGGTGATATTTGTGACACAATAGTGTATGGATTTGGTACATTAGGAGCTGTAGGCTGGACCACAGCATTTACTGCTTGCAAGTCTTGTACAAAACGCCTCTCTTCAGGTTCACCTGGCTTTGTGTGCTTTTTTTTACCAGGAAAATCAGAGTGTATACTGGTCAATTACCCTCACTTTCTTCAAGCAATTTGAACACTGGTTGAATTCCTCATACTGCTTCGGGTTTCAGCAGGTACTGTTGTGTACATGGACCGAAGTCAGACTTAGGAATTATTAGTACTGGCTCAGCACTTTTAATAAGGCCTACATCATGTTTACTTTGGGCCTATAACTCTCGTGGAACCTCAGAGAGACATGGGGAGTCAGCTGTGTGAATTGATAACCTACATGTTTGCCCGGCCAGGCTCTATCAGCTCATAGTTCAACATTTCCTTTAGTTAGCGCCACAAATTTTAAACTAGTTTGGTATGCTTGCAAGCTTAGACTATAATTCATGGAAGGGTCACAGGTGTATTCCCAGTCAGCAGTATTCAAACACTGTCTTATCCAGGGCCCCAAATTTTTCCACCTGTCCTGCTGCCCCTTTGCCAGGGATACATGTGACACACTGTCTGGCATGGTAAAAGGGCACATTTCTTTCAATTTCATGTATGCTGCACACCTATGTCTCTCCCAAAACAACCTATCTAATACCAATTTTTCACTTCTACTCTGCGGCCTAAATCACACTTGTTCAAACTGCTTATCTGGACACCCCCCCTTGACACATGTGTAGTGCAGTGTAGCACATCTATAAGCATGTATTCAGTGCCAATTGGGTTTGTGCATTCTTTTGCCATCTGCACCAACGAGATGTTCACTGATCCCACCACCGTGGGCACTAAATGCCACGCATACACATACAGCGGCAGCTCACAGCTGTGCTTTACTAAGATTAAGTTAATATCATCCCTCTCCGAGGGACCTACCACCTATAGCCCCTGTGGTGTACTAATACCCAATTTACACATTAAGTCACAGTCCATTATATTAATTGGTCAGCAGTGTGATAACAAAAATGAGAACTTAAAGCTTCTCTTCCCAGCATAGCTGCAATGTAGGGGCACGGTGAATTTTTCATTCATAGCTTGGCCTGATGCACCCACGGTGTGCAAGAACCTCCCGCTGAGCTTCGGCATCTCAGTGAACTCAGAGACTTTAATGACAGAATGACCCACCACTGAGTCGACCAGGAAATCTATATCTTGGTCTAAAACACTCAAAGTGATCATAGGCATCTTAAGATACGGTAATCAGAATCTGTGTACTGTGCATATGTATATACCATCTTTATCTGTTCCTGTTTTAGGTGAGCAATCATCTCAGTAAGTAATGTAAAAGAATCAGCAGAATCAGGGGATGATTCAGTAAGCATGTCTTCATTGCAAGAATGCGAGATAGGTAAATTTGTAGGGAGTGCAGCAAGCATTTCTTCATTGCAAGAGAGCAGAGAGGGCAAGAGAGAGAAAAAAAAGGAAAGAGTATCTTCCAGTCAGTCACTGCTGTTGTCTCGCCTCATCTCGTCTTTTCTTCCGCTTATCTGGGGCCGGGTCACGGAGGCAGCAGTCTAAGCACAGAAGCCCAAACTTCCCTTTCCTTACCTCGGCCAGCTCCTCGGGAAGAACACTGAGGCGTTCCCAGGCCAGCCGAGAGACATAGTCCCTCCAGCGTGTCCTGGGTCTTCCCCGGGGCCTCCTCCCAGGGGGACATGCCTGGAACACCTCCCCAGGGAGGCGTCCAGGAGGCATCTGAAAGAGATGCCCGAGTCACCTCAGCTGATTCCTCTCGATGTGGAGGAGCAGCGGCTCTACTCCGAGCTCCTCCCAAGTGACTGTGCTTCTCACCCTATCTCTAAGGGAGCGCCCAGCCACGCTGCGAAGGAAACTCATTTCGGCCGCTTGTATCTGTGATCTTGTTCTTTCGGTCATTACCCAAAGCTCATGACCATAGGTGAGATTCAGAACGTATATCGACCAGTAAATCGAGAGCTTCGCCTTTTGGCTCAGCTCCTTCTTCACCACGATGGACCCAGTAAAGTGACCACATCACTGCGGAGGCTGCACCGATCTGCCTGTCAATCTCACGCTCTATCCTTCCCTCACTCATGAACAAGATCCCAAGATACTTAAACTCCTCCACTTGAGGCAGGACTTCTCCACCAACCTGGAGAGAGCAAGCCACCCTTTTCCGGTCGAGAACCATGACCTCGGACTTGGAGGTGCTGATTCTCATCCCAGCCGCTTCACACTCGACTGCAAACCGCCCCAGTGTATGCTGAAGAAGAAGCCTGGTTTGAAGAAGCCAACAGGACAACATCATCTGCAAAAAGCAGAGATGAAATCCTGTGGTTCCCAAACAAGATTCCTTCTGGCCCCTGGCTGCACCTAGAAATTCTGTCCATAAAGATTATGAACAGAACTGGTGACAAAGGGCAGCCCTGCCGGAGTCCAACATGCACTGGGAACAGGTCTGACTTACTGCCAGCAATGCGAACCAGACTCCTGCTCCATTCGTACAGGGACCGGACAGCCCTTAGCAAAGAGCCCCGAACCCCATACTCCCGAAGCACCCCCCACAGAATACCACAAGGGACAAGGGATGCAAATGCCTTCTCCAGATCCACAAAGCACATGTGGACTGGTTGGGCAAACTCCCATGAACCCTCGAGCACCCTATGAAGGGTATAGAGCTGGTCCAGTGTTCCGCAACCAGGATGAAAACCACATTGTTCCTCCTGGATCCAAGGTTCGACTATTGGCCGAATTCTCCTCTCCAGTACCCTGGAGTAAACCTTCCCTGGGAGGCTGAGAAGTGTGATTCTCCTATAATTGGAGCACACTCTCCAGTCCCCTTTCTTAAAAAGAGGGACCACCACCTCAGTCTGCCACTCCAGAGGCACTGTCCCCGACCGCCACGTGATGTTGCAGAGGCGTGTCAGCCAAGACAGCCCCACAACATCCAGAGACTTGAGATACTCGGGGCAGATCTCATCCACCCCCAGTGCCTTGCCACCGAGGAGCTTGCTAATCACCTCAGTGACTTCGGCTTGGGTAATGGATGAGTCATCAGCCTCCGCTTCCTCAATGGAAGACGTGACGGTGGAATTGAGGAGATCCTCGAAGTATTCCTTCCACCGCCCGACAATGTCCCCAGTCGAGGTCAACAGCTCCTCACCCACACTGTAAACAGTGTTGGCAGAGTACTGCTTCCCCCCCCTGAGGCGCCGGACGGTTTGCCAGAATTTCTTCGAGGCCGACCGATAGTCCTCCTCCATGGCCTCACCGAACTCCTCCCAGTTCCGAGTTTTTGCCTCCGCAACTGCCTGAGCTGTGGCACGCCTGGCCTGCCGATACCCGTCAGCTGCCTCAGGAGTCCTGGAGGCCAACATGGCCCAATAGCACTCCTTCAGCTTGATGGCATCCCTTACTTCCGGTGTCCACCACCAGGTTCGGGGATTGCCGCCACGACAGGCACCGGAGACCTTGCGGCCACAGCTCTGAACAGCCGCGTCGACAATGTCGCTGACTATTACACATCTTGCTCTTGGAGTGATCTTTGTTGGTCGATCACTCCTGGGGAGGGGAACAATGGTCTTGAATTTCCTCCATTTGTACACAATCTGTCTGACTGTGGATTGGTGGACTCCAAACTCTTTAGAGATGGTTTTGTAACCTTTTCCAGCCTGATGAGCATCAACAACACTTTTTATGAGCTCCTCAGAAATCTCCTTTGTTTGTGCCATGATACACTTCCACAAACATGTGTTGTGAAGATCAGACTTTGATAGATCCCTGTTCTTTAAATAAAATAGAGTGCCCACTCGCACCTGATTGTCATCCCATTGATTGAAAACACCTGACTCTAATTTCACCTTCAAATTAACTGCTAATCCGAGAGGTTAACATACTTTTGCCAATCACAGATATGTAATATTGGATCATTTTCCACAATAAATAAATGACCAAGTATAATATTTTTGTCTCATTTATGTAACTGGGTTCTCTTTATCTACTTTCAGGACTTGTGTGAAAATCTGATGATGTTTAGGTCATATTTATGCAGAAATATAGAAAATTCTAAAGGGTTCACAAACTTTTAAGCACCACTATATCTATCTATCTATCTATCTATCTATCTATCTATCTATCTATCTATCTATCTACACACTCACACACACACACACACAGTGGATAAATAAAAGTGTATACACCCCATTAAAATTATAGGTTTTTCTGATGTAAAAAAAATGAGACCACAATAAATAATTTCAAAATTTTTCCCACCTCTAATGTGATCTATAACCTGTACAATTCAATTGGAAAACAAACAAATCTGTTGGGGGGAAAACATAAAAAATAAAAAAATGTACAATAAGTTGGTTGCATAAGTGTGCACACCCTGAAACTAATACTTTGTTGAAGCACCTTTTGATTTAATTACAGCATTCAATCTTTTTGGGTACACACCTGCCATCAATTAAAATGACTCTGATTAACCCCAAATAAAGTTCAGACATTCATTCTGTTGCATCCTCCAGCAAAAGCAATGGTTCGCAGAGAGCTTACAAAGCATCAAAGGGATCTCATTGTTGAAAGGTATCAGTCAGGAGAAGGATACAAAAACATTTCCATGGTATTAGATATACAGTACCATGGAGCACAGTGAAGACAGGCATCAAGAAGTGGATAAAATATGGGACAACATATTTTTACCGATATTATATTACCGAGAGGGCGGCACGGTGGTGAAGTGGTTAGCACTGTCGCCTCACAGCAAGAAAGTCCTGGGTTCAAGCCCAGATGAGCAACAAGGGCCTTTCTGTGTGGAGTTTGCATGTTCTCCCCGTGTCTGCATGGGCTTCCCCCACAGTCCAAAAAAATGCAGGTTAGGTTAATTGGTGGCTCTAAATTGACTGTAGGTGTGAATGTGTGTGTGAATGGTTGTTTGTCTCTGTGTCAGCCTTGTGATAACCTGGCAACTTGTCCAGGGTGTACCCCGCCTCTTGCCCATATTCAGTTGGGGTAGGCTCCAGCTTGCTTGCAACCCTGTAGAACAGGATAAGCGGCTAGAGATAATGGATGGATATTACCGAGAACTGGACATCCCTCCAAAATTCATGAAAAGACAAGACGAAAACTGGTCAGGGAGGCTGCCAAGAGCAACACTGAAGGAGCTACAGGAATTTCTGGCAAGTACTGGTTGTGTACATGTGACAACACTCTCCCGTATTTTCTATATGTCTGGACTATGAGGTAGGGTCAAAGGAAAACATCCAGGCCCAGCTAAATTTTACAAAAAAAAAAAAAAATCAACTCTCCCAAAAGCATGTGGGAAAATGTGTTATGGTCTGATGAAACCAAGGCTGAACTTTTTGGCCACAATTCCAAAAGGTATGTTTGGCACAAAAACAACATTGCGCATCACCAAAAGAACACCATACCCACGGTGAATCATGGTGGTGGCAGCATCATGTTTTGGGGTTGTTTTTCTTCAGCTGGGACAGGGGCTTTAGTCAAGGTGGAGTGAATTATGAACAGTTCTAAATACCAGTCAATTTTGGCCCAAAACCTTCAGATGTCTGCTAGAAAGTTGAAGATGAAGAGGAATTTCATCTTTCAGCATGACAGTGACCCCTAAAAGTTTTGGAATGGCCCAGCCAGAGCCCAGACTTAAATCCAATTGAAAATCTGTGGGGTGACCTGAAGAGGGCTGTGCACAAGAGATGACCTCGCAACCTGACAGATTTGGAGCACTTTTGCAAGGAAGAGTGGGCAAATAATACCAAGTTTAGATGTGGCAGGCTGATAGACTCCTACCCAAAAAGACAGAATGATGTAATTAAATCAAAAGGTGCTTCAACAAAGAATTACTTTAAGGGTGTGCACACTTGTGCAACTAGCTTATTGTACATTTTTTATTTTTTATGTTTCTCCCCCAACAGATTTGTTTGTTTTTCAATTGAATTGTACAAGTTATAGGTCACATTAAAGGTGGGAAAAGTTTTGAAATTATTTATCAGGGTCTCTTTTTTTTTACATCAGAAAAACCTATCATTTTAACGGGGTGTGTACACTTTTTTATATCCACTGTATATATTTATTACACACACACACACACACACACACACACACACACACACACACACACACACACTATATGTGTCACTACGCAATTCAAGATTTCACACTACAGCCTTTCCACATTCCAAATCACCAGATTAATAAATTAGTAATTTTAGTCAAAAATAGCACGCAATATATTTTTTTCTCGCCAAATCATTCAGTCCCAGCGGCGGTGATGAACTTCCCCTTTTGTTTGTTTTTTTCTTTTTTTTCTTCTTCACCTCACTCAGCATGTGGACTGCCAATGCAGATCGCCTCTCAAACAGGAAAAAAAAATCCCCGCCACACATGTGATCCTGTCAACAACGCCAAAATTGTGGTGGAAAAAAGAAAAACACTCACTAATTTGGATCCAAGCAGGGAAAAAGAATCTTTATTGTTGGTTTCTCAATGCAAAAGAAACGCAGAACAAAGAAACGGTTCTGGGCACACACATCCCCTTCCTCACGATGGTATTTTATGTCCTTGTGAAACATTCTTTTAAAAAACATTACCCAATTAAAAGCAAGGATTTAAACTCTTACCACAGAAGGAATTGTCCTTTGTCAACAGATGTGTTCTCTTTGTTTATTCTTCCCAACATTTAATGGTTTCTCAAGCATGGGTGCCATTATCCCTAATCCTCTTCCTCCACGTACTTAATGTTTCACACACATGCTGGGTTCATGAATGGGTCATGAAACCCTAACACACACAGGGCTATACTAAAAATTCCATTACACTCTTTTGAGACCTACTTACGGTACAAGAGTGTTCAGGAAAGCCACTGTAGTATTTCCCTGATGCGAGTGGAATACTGAAGCCAGCCAGCCCCAGGAACTGTCTCACCTCCTTTTTGGTCTTGGGCAGACCGCAATCGGTGCTGTCTTGTCAATTTGGGGAAGCACCTGCCCATGATCCAAGTGGAAATGCAGATATCGTACTTTCACCCACCCAATCGCACACTTTTTTGGGTTAGCTGTGAGACCCGCATGTCCCAGTGACTCTAGGATGGCCCTAAGGTGTTCTATGTGCCGCGGCCAGTCATTGCTGTATATGATGATGTCATCAACATAGACATAGGCAGCGTGGGTGTGGAGGATCTTGTCCATAAGCCGCTGGAACATAGTGGGAGCCCCAAATAGCCCAAAAGGAAGCATGACAAATTGATGCAATCCAAATGGTGTGGAAAAGGCCATTTTCTCTTGGGATAGAGGAGTCAAGGGGATCTGACAATATCCCTTTGTCAAATCCAGTGTCAAAAAAAATTGAGCAGTGCCTAACTGATCGAGCAAATCATCAATGCGAGGCATTGGGTATACGTCAACTTTAGACACCACGTTGACTTTTCTGTAGTCCACACAGAACTGGCCTGACCCATTGGCCTTGGGAACCAGGACCACTGGGCTGCTCCATTCACTGTGGGACTCCTTGATTATGCTCATTTCAAGCACGGCCTTGAGTTCGTCCTGAACCACCTTCTTCTTGTGTTCGGGTAAGCGGTAGGGATGGCTATGCACCACCACTCCTGGGGGTGTTTCAGTGCGGTGTTCTATGAGGTGGGTGCGACTGGGAAGAGGAAAGAACACATTGGAAAATTCCCCTTGCAACCTGGCAACCTCTGCAAGTTGGGCCGGTGAGAGGTGGTCTCCACAGGGGACCAGAGCAGTTTGCGTAGTTTTTTTTTTTTTACCTCCGGCCCCAGCTCTGTCTTCTCTGGAACTACCGATGCCGATGCCACAGGGACCCCCTTGTTCCAATGTTGAGGTGGTATAAGTGCCCCTCCCCTATCCATTTGCTTCACCTCATAGTCGATGTCCCCGATTCGCTATGTGACCTCAAAGGGCCCTTACCACTTGGCAACTAATTTGCAGCTCGAAGTGGGCAATAATATGAGTACTTTATCTCCAGAGGTGAACTCTCTAAGGTGCGTGCCCCTGTTGTACAGCCGGGCTTGACATTCTTGTGCCTGCAGCAAATGCTCCTGGGTTAAGTGCGTGAGGGTGTGGAGCTTTGTGCGCAGGTCGAGAACATATTGAATATTATTTTTTTTACTCGTTGAAGGTCCCTCCTCCCAATTTTCCCACAGCACATCCAAAATGCAGTGCGGCTTTTGCCCATATAATAATTCAAACAGGGAGAACCCCATGGAAGCTTTTGGGAATTCTCATACTGCAAATAACAGGGGCTTGAGCCATTTATCCCAATATCATGTGTCCTTGCTTACAAACTTTTGAATTAGATTTTTAAGTATTTGATTAAACCTCTCCACCAAACCGTCTGTTTGTGGGTAATAGATGCTGGTGCGGATAGATTTAATTCCCAATAACCTATACAGCTCGTGAAGTGTTTGTGACATAAAGGTAGTGCCCTGGTCAGTAAGGATTTCTTTCGGAATCCCGACTCAGGAGATAACATGGAAGAGCGCCTACGCAATACTGAGTGCTGAAATATTGCGGAGAGGCACCGCTTCCAGATATCGCATTGCATAGTCCACCAGAACTAAAATAAAGCAATATCCTCATGCTGACCGATCTAATGGCCCAACGAGATCCATACCAATTCTCTCGAAGGGGGTCTCAATTAGAAGGAGAGGGTGCAAAGGCACTTTTGGAGTGGCCGCAGGATTTACTAGTTGGCATTCACAGCATGCCACAAACCACTGACGAACATCCCTGTGAATCCCTGGCCAATAGAACCGAGCCATCATTCAGGTTAGTGTCTTATCCTGTCCTAACTGTCCAGCCATTGGATTAATGGAATACGAGTTTCCTATGGCTTTTTGGGATTAATAACTGGGTTATCTGTTCACTGGTTTGAGTGTCCTGCATCACTCAATACAACCTATCCTTAATAATAACAAAGTATGGGAAGGAGGGTGTCACATTTGGCTGGAGAGTTTGACCATTGATTACTCTCACTTGGTCAAACAGATGATGCAGAGTCTCATCTGGCAACTGCTCTAACGAGAAGTCCTCAAGGGAATCCCCAAGAGAGGGAGGAGGGGCGAGCTGCTCCTCACTCCTCGCATTGCCCTGATGCGGTACTGATGTAGACGGTTCTGTGACAGCTTCCCCAGTCAATGCCACACCGGGATCCCCCGTGATGTATTATCACAGGACCCACCCCCTATTATACGCTCCATTAATTCCCTCAACCCTGGCCAATCATTCCCAAGGATCAGCGGGTGGGTAAGATGTGGGTTAACCGCCATCTTTACGCGATGCTTTTCTCCCCAAAATAGAATTTGTATGGACACTAGTGGATAATTGTGAACATCCCTGTACACACACAGAACCTTCACCACTTGTGCTCTCCCCAGTGCCTCACCTTGCACCAGGCTTTGGTGGCTTGAGGTCTGATTACAGCCGGCATCCACCAACATGTGATACGTATCCTCTTGGACACTCACCAGTATACAATATGCTCTGGCCCGATCAGGGGCAGTCTCTGGCACAGCAGGGATTTGGACCATCGTTCCCACCTCCATTGCGGGACACTGACCCTGGAGATGCCCAGGTTCCCTGCAGCGCCAGCACACCGGCCCAGGCTTCACCTCTGCACCAGCATTATGGGCTTCACTCACCTGGGGAGTACACAGACACAGAAGGGACAGATGGGAGGACACTGTGGGTGTGGTGGGCTGGCTGGGGGGGAGCTGGCCCCTGCCTCCATGGTGGGGGAATAGGGCAGGGATGAGAAGGAGAAGGGGAGAGAAAGAGAGAAGAGGCAACGTGTCCGCCTGCCACTGGAACTGCTGCCAGATGATCCTCCACCAGCTCAATGGCTTGATCCAGCAATGCCAGGCAGTGACACTGGACCCACTCCGCTGTTCCTTCCAGAAGCCGTGCGATGAACTACTCCAGTGTCACCAGGTCGATGATCCCCTCAGCGTCACAGTCGTCTGCACTCAGCCACCCCCGGCAGGCATCCTGGAGCTGTTGGCTGAGCGCAAACAGCCAGCTGACCTCCTCCAAAGTCAGCAACCGGAAGTGCTGGCAATGTTGTTCTGAGATGACACGCTGGCCAACACGCTGCAGGATGGCTCACTTCAGGTTCCCGTAGACAAGTTGACTGTCAGCGGGGAGCTGCTGCGTGGCGAACTGCGCCTCCCAAGTCAGTAATGGTAGCAGACATGCCATGCGCTGCTCGACCGGCCATCCCCACGCTTCAGCCGCTTGCTCAAAGAGCATGATGAAGGCTTCCGGATCGTCATGTGGCCCCATCTGGGTAAGGGTGACATGGGGAAGGTCTGTTGTGGTGGCAGTCGAGGACCCCACCAACGCAAGCAGGTGCCAGAATGCCTGGTGATCTTCCTGCTGAGCCAGCATCAAGACTTCAAACCATTGTTCCTGTTCCTTCCGGAGGGCAATCAACGCTTGGTGCTGGTTCTGTTGGGTGGTAGCAAGGGCATGGATCAAGTCCTTAAATGGGGAGGACTCCATCGGTGGCTCTCTTCAATATTCCGGGTTTTGGCACCACTGTAGTATTTTCCTGATGTGGGTGGAATACTGAAGCGCAGCAGACAGGAGATGATGTTCACACACAGCTTTATTTTCTTTACTTTGCTTTTCAGCTTTACTTGGCACACACACACACATTCTCATCAGGAGCACTCTCCTCTCATCGCTCTCTCCCTCCTTTTCTACCTTCTGTCTTCACTGCAAAACACACAAACACAACATTAATCAACAACAGGTGTACTGACTTTGCCACTCACTTCCCTGACCCCTCCCTTCATTCACAAACCGCCACTTGGCCATGCCCCCACTGCCACAACCACATACAGAGATGGTGTTCATTGCTTAAGAGCATCTTTAAACTCACTCTTTAGCCCCAAAGTGCAACATTATCGGGAAACCTACTCCTGTTCTGTAGGCCCATACTTTAATTTGGAATCTATAAACCTACTGCCTGAATTTGCTTTATGATTTTCATTTTCTTTCATTCATTTGTTCTTTTTGCTTTTTTTAGTAGGTGACACCTGATTTGTTTAAAAAAATAATGTGTGTGCTCTTAATCTATGCATTAAACTAAAACAGAGCATTTTCTGTTTGCCTTGTAAAAGGAGCAGATTTTATTTTGGCTTTGTAAACTAGTCATATGTTGTATACTTTCATTGTAGGTCTATAGGTTACTGCTGGAATTTGCTTAATGATAAGCAAGTTCTACTTTAAAGCAATACACTGAGCAGAGGACACACTTTTGATGTGAAAAAATCTTGGTTTCCCAAGGTTAGGAGAAATCTTGGTTTCCAAAGGTTCTCGTCTTACAGAATTCACTTAAGTCAAAAACATCTATTAATATTTCTTTTCTCATCTTTATTTGCATATTTGGTATTGAGCTAATCCAAAAGTAACAGAAAGTAATCAACTAATGTTACTTTTAATATTGTGATTGTGATACTTGGATTAGTTTATTGACTCCAGGTAATTTTAATAGGTAGTTAGTCATTTTTATAGGAATATATTTTTATAGTATTTCTCCCAACTCTGGTTATCAATGACAAGTGTATTACCATTAATGTAGGATTTTTTGCAGATATGTGACATGGCTGTGGAAACAGACACATATGGGCAATGTCTGATCTATATTTTATAACCCCAATTCCAAAAAAGTTGGGACAAAGTACAAATTGTAAATAAAAACGGAATACAATGATGTGGAAGTTTCAAAATTCCGTATTTTATTCAGAATAGAACATAGATGACATATCAAATGTTTAAACTGAGAAAATGTATCATTTAAAGGGAAAAATTAGGTGATTTTTTTAAATTTCATGACAACAACACATCTCAAAAAAGTTGGGACAAGGCCATGTTTACCACTGTGAGACATCCCCTTTTCTCTTTACAACAGTCTGTAAACATCTGGGGACTGAAGAGACAAGTTGCTCAAGTTTAGGGATAGGAATGTTAACCCATTCTTGTTTAATGTAGGATTCTAGTTGCTCAACTGTCTTAGGTCTTTTTTGTCATATCTTCCATTTTATGATGCGCCAAATGTTTTCTATGGGTGAAAGGTCTGGACTGCAGGCTGGCCAGTTCAGTACCCAGACCCTTCTTCTATGCAGCCATGATGCTGTAATTGATGCAGTATGTGGTTTGGCATTGTCATGTTGGAAATGCAAGGTCTTCCCTGAAAGAGACATTGTCTGGATGAGAGCACATGTTGCTCTAGAACCTGGATATACCTTTCAGCATTGATGGTGTCTTTCCAAATGTGTAAGCTGCCCATGCCACACGCACTAATGTAACCCCATACCATCAGAGATGCAGGCTTCTGAACTGAGCGCTGATAACAACTTGGGTCGTCCTTCTCCTCTTTAGTCTGAATGACACGGCGTCCCTGATTTCCATAAAGAACTTCAAATTTTGATTCGTCTGACCACAGAACAGTTGTCCACTTTGCCACAGTCCATTTTAAATGAGCCTTGGCCCAGAGAAGACGTCTGCTCTTCTGGATCATGTTTAGATATGGCTTCTTCTTTGAACTATAGAGTTTTAGCTGGCAACGGCGGATGGCATGGTGAATTGTGTTCACAGATAATGTTCTCTGGAAATATTCCTGAGCCCATTTAGTGATTTCCAATACAGAAGCATGCCTGTATGTGAAGCAGTGCCGTCTAAGGGCCCGAAGATCACAGGCACCCAGTATGGTTTTCCGGCCTTGACCCTGACGCACAGAGATTCTTCCAGATTCTCTGAATCTTTTGATGGTATTATGCACTGTAGATGATATGTTCAAACTCTTTGCAATTTTACACTGTCGAACTCCTTTCTGATATTGCTCCAATATTTGTCAGCGCAAAATTAGGGGGATTGGTGAGCCTCTTCCCATTTTTACTTCTAAGAGCCGCTGCCACTCCAAAATGCTCTTTTTATACCCAGTCATGTTAATGACCTATTGCCAATTGACCTAATGAGTTGCAATTTGGTCCTCCAGCTGTTCCTTTTTTGTACCTTTAACTTCCAGCCTCTTATTGCCCCATCCCAACTTTTTTGAGATGTGTTGCTGTCATGAAATTTCAAATGAGCCAATATTTGGCATGAAATTTCAAAATGTCTCACTTTCGACATTTGATATGTTGTCTATGTTCTATTGTGAATACAATATCAGATTTTGAGATTTGTAAATTATTGCATTCCGTTTTTATTTACAATTTGTACATTGTCCCAACTTTTTTGGAATCAGGGTTGTATATATATATATATATATATATATATATATATATATATATATAAAATATGGTTTTGGTGAATTTAAACATCACAAAAACAGGGTATTGTGTGTGTGTGTGTGTGTGTGTGTGTGTGTGTGTGTGTGTGAGATTTGTTGTATACTTTATCATCATATGTTACTCTTGGTGTTCACTGTAAAAGTTTTTACATTGCCTGCCCTTTTCTGGACCATATCCCAAGTAGCGTCATACTGTCATAGACTCATGAGAATCAATCAGTGTGATTATTCAGTTTTTAATTCAGCAGATATGAGCTGCCCAAGTTTGTCTTTCATGGTCTCCTGCAGTAGATAAAATAATTGCATGTTTGTGTGTGATGGTCTGTGTGCTATGATGGATGATTTTAGATAGATATTTGTCTTCCAGAGTATTAGATATTAGTCTTCCAAAGTAATCTCAGTTGCTTTATCTCAAACCTTGTTAATTAAAGTTTTGTATTACTGACTATTACTTCCTAAATGGGATGTGCTATTGGAGTACTTTTTTTCAACTGCATGGACAGATACAGTATACAGCAAGTGTGGTGTATACAGCAAGTGGACGTCACGGTGGTGTAGTGGTTAGCACTGTCGCCTCACAGCAAGAAGGTTCCGGGTTTGAACCCAGCGGCTGGCGAGGGCCTTTCTGTGTGGAGTTTGCATGTTCTCCCTGTGTCTGCGTGGGTTTCCTCCGGGTGCTCCGGTTTCCCCCACAATCCAAAGACATGCAGTTAGGTTGACGTGGAGCAGCCTTGGGCTGAGGTGCCCTTGAGCAAGGTACCGAACTCCTGACTGCTCCCCGGGCGCTCTGGGCTGCCCACTGCTCTGGGTGTGTGTGCGTGTGTTCACTGCTTCAGATGGGTTAAATGCAGAGGATGAATTTCACTGTGCTTGAAGTGTGCATGTGACGAATAAAGGTTTCTTCTTATTACATCAAACTGCCTCCCACAAAAAAAAGGAAAACAAACAGTACAGTTTATGGTGTGCAATCATTTGACAATGTTCTAATTGAACACCCAGATGGCCATTTTAGATTTAGGCATTCTTTTTACAGAACAGTTAGTTTACTCACATAATGCTGAAAATCACAATGGTTACTAAAGATTAACATTGTCATGATAGCTTGATTATGCACTTATTGATCTCACTTACAATCCTTTTGAATTTTTTTTTGTTGCTGCTTTCATATCCATCTCCATTTTGTTGTGATCTGGGTCAGCCCCTGTCTCTGCAGTTCCAGTAGCTCCTCCTGCCAAATGGAGGCGAGAGAAAGGCAGTGGAACACTGCAGCATCACAAATCATCAGGCTGTTTGGGCTTGGCATTGGCTTTGGGCCAGAACTGCTGAGATAAAGACGCAGTGAAACTGCCTTAGCCCGGAAATTATAATCATACATCAAAGTGGAGAGAGAGAAAGCGAGAGTGTGAGTTTATGTATGTGTAAAGAGGTGCTGTTTTTGTTGTGGAAAAGCTTTTTCAAACTTAAAATCATCTCACGCACCATGTTGTGCACTTGTCACTGGAGTCAGCCACAGCCCTGTGCAGAGGGTCACAACACACAGGCCATTACAGTAAATTCATATATATATATATATATATATATATATATGTGTGTGTGTGTGTGTGTGTGTGTGTGTGTGTGTGTGTGTGACTTCTCTAAGCATCACACTGAGAATCGTTCTCCCCCTCTGCATTTTCCTCTCTCCATTTTCCTCCTCTCTATACAAGAATCTAAAGGACTCAGGTGTGCGCATTATAAAGTCAGTCACTGCAACCAGTAACAATAGACATATGTGGTTTACACAAAGTTCATTTTTATGTCTATCATTTTTAAAAGAGCCATATGAGTTACAGAAGGTACATAGAGGAGACATAAATCATAAAATCTATCAGAATCAAACAATTCTGTGGCCATGATTACTTTCCTTATTACTGAACTTGTCAGCAATTGCTACATGGCTTATGGTGGAAAGATATTATAAGATCAATATTACTGGTCTAAAAAGGTAATTTTTTTATGCATTGTGTGTGGTGGGGGGCGGAGAATAAGGGTGTACTAGTTTCTGCAGTTTTGTGACTACTAGGCAAGAAACTACAGGTAAATAAGAAAATAAATCAAGGAAAATTGTCAAAAATGTACATTTGAGGTGGTGGGTGAGAGGAGGATGTTAGCCAAGCTGACATCAATCATGGATAACCCCTCTCACCCCCTACATGAGGCTGTGGGGGCTTTAAGCAGCTCTTTTAGTCATAGAATGCTACACCCACGGTGTAAGAAGGAGAGATACCGCAGGTCATTCATACCTGCTGCTGTCAGACTGTATAACACCCACAACTTGTAATGCAGCACCAATAACCTGTTTGTCGTTATATTTGCACTACTTCACCTACCTCTGACATCTCTCATCGATGCAATTATTATGTGTGATAATATAGGCCTTAAACTATTTTTTATGCATATATATATATATATATATATATATATATATATATATATATATATATATAAAATTTAGGTATATATGTGTGTGTATGTATACAGAGTCTACCACCTGAAATGTGCAATTTTTCCGAGCCTCTCAAAAAGGCAATTTTTCTATAGACCCTTCTCACTGACGTCACCGGAAACCGGAAGTAAACAGACCCTGCGCCATATTGGAAGACCAACAAACTCGTGATCAGGGGGAAATAACAGCAGCGCGCGGAATTTAAACCCACGAGGCACTTGATTCATCATAAACCTACAATGGTAAACTTTTGTGCTGTGTTAGGGTGTTCTAACAAAGCTGATGGGAAAGGTGAAAAGAAGTCGTTCTTCAGAATACCAGCTGTGATTGAGACACAAGGGGAGCAAACTAAGGAGCTTTCTGCCAGGAGACAGAGAATAAGTGCATTACTGAGTGTCTGTGAGCAAAGGAGAGCCTGAACATTGCAACCTCCCTATTGGCTGTTTATTGGCTGTTTGTAAAAATGTATCAATTGTTGCCCTTCATCGCGGACTCGAGAGATGAGACCTGACGAGTTAGTTCATTGGTAGCAGAACAAAATGTCTGGACACAAATCGGGTTTTCAGAAAAGGAAAGAAAATAAACGCAGTGTCGAAAATACAAAAAAGGAGGCAGAAAATGCAAAACGAGTTTTAAGGTAGGACAAATGGTTACTTTTCTGAGGCAGCCCGCCGTGGCTGCAGGCTTTCAGTTGTGTCATTGAATGGTTACTTTTCTGAGGCAGCCCGCCGTGGCTGCCTGCAGGCTTATTTATTATAACCCATTTAGTTAAAATAGTTGATCTAAAATGTTTATAGTTATGTGATGGTTGTCCTCAGTGTTCGAACTATGCCGATATTTTCGGGGGGTCCCTTTTTTTCCCTGGGGGGTGCTTGCGCTTGTCTCAGAGCGCGGATCTCCAAACACATGAGAAGCCTATCTTACGCACATATCACGCGGACTCCACACCTCCACACACGCATCGCGTCTGAAGTCATAACTCATCAGGGGAAATCGTGTCCGCATTGGCATGTTCAAAAAACAACCTCGCGTCAACAATGATACCACACGCAAGAAAAAAAAACAGTCAGGCTACTCAACAACCAACCTGGCAGCAGCAGTCGTTGTCATATCGGTTTATTTTATCTTTGATGTAAACAAAACACTTCGGATATGCAAATGCTTCCCGTTACACACGATTGCTATGTCAATAAACATCATCTCATCTCATTATCTCTAGCCGCTTTATCCTTCTACAGGGTCGCAGGCAAGCTGGAGCCTATCCCAGCTGACTACGGGCGAAAGGCGGGGTACACCCTGGACAAGTCGCCAGGTCATCACAGGGCTGACACATAGACACAGACAACCATTCAACAATAAACATCATTTTGCCAATATTTTAGAGACACCCCAACATTTCCCAAATCATGTTTTCAAGGGATCTCATGTCAGTTTCAGGGGATCTCGGATCCCCCGAGTACCCCCGTAGTTCGAACACTGGTTGTCCTGATTTAGACTGGTGTGTTGTTTTGTTTTTTTTGTTTTTTTTTTGGGGGGTTGCGCGATGTTGCACCCGGGTCCAGATTAGGGCAGAACCAGCTCTGGCTACATTTCAGGTGTAGTTTGTTTTATGTATGTATGTACTTGCATAGATGTGTACTTGGTCTTCCAATATGGCGACTACCGAAATCTCGCAGCGCGGTGACGTCATGCGGGATCCCTCTATACTTTTTCACAGTAGATAATGCAAATAGCCCTCTGTATTTAATCTTTCGTTTCTCTAATTTTTATTTCAGTTTTATTTGTTATCTGTATGACATTTTCTTGCTACTGTAACACGTGAATTTCCCCGATGTGGGATGAATAAAGTGAATCTAATCTAATCTAATCTAATCTAATCTGTTTGTGCCAACAAGGCACGTAATTCAACCCAAATAAATTTGCTCACTTAGTAAAACCAAACTCTAGTCTTTGAATGATGTTAAAACTAAAATGTTAATTTCACTGGGACACTCTGGAAATAATATTTTAACCAAATATTACATTTCCAAATACTTTTTGCTTATTTCAAGTATTTATTTCCAGCAGCAAAATTATCTGCCAATAGAAGACTGAACTGCAGCTTGTTATATAATAATCTTAGAATGAGAAATGCAGTATCTTGCAAAAGTATTCAACCTCCTTGGTGTTTATCCTGTTTTCTTGCATTACAAGCTGGAATTAAAATGGATTTTGGGGGGTTAGCACCATTTGATTTACACAACATGCCTACAACTTTAAAGGTGCAAAAAAATTAATATAGTGACACAAACAATAATTAAGATGAAAAAAAGAAATCTGGAGTGTGCATAGGTATTCAGACCCCCCCCCCCCCCCCCCCCCAAAAAAAAAAAAAAAAGTCAATACTTTGTAGAGCCACCTTTTTCTGCAATTACAGCTGCAAGTCTCTTGGGGTATGTCTCTATTAGCTTGGCACATCTAGCCACTGGGATTTTTGTCCATTCCTCAAGACAAAACTGCTCCAACTCCAAGTTAAATGGGTTGCATTGGTGTACAGCAATCTTCAAGTTATGCCACAGATTCTCAATTGGATTGAGATCTGGGCTTTGATTAGGCCATTCTAAGACATTTAAATGTTTCCCTTTAAACCACTCGAGTGTAGCTTTAGCAGTATGTTTAGGGTCATTGTCCTGCTGGAATGTGAACCTTCGTCCCAGTTTCAAACCTCTGACTAATTCAAACATGTTTTCCTCCAGAATTGCCCTGTATTTAGTGCCATCCATCTTTCCTTCAGTCCTGACCAGCTTTTCTGTCCCTGTAGATGAAAAATATCCCCACAACATGATGTTGCCACCACCATGCTTAACTGTAGGAATGGTGTTCTCAGGCTGATGGGAAGTGTTGGGTTTGTGCCACACATAGCATTTCCCATGATGGCCAAAAAGTACAATTTTAGTCTAGTCTGACCAGAAAATCTTCTTCCATGTGTTTGGGGAGTGTGCCACATGCTGTTGGGCAAACTCCAAAAGTGTTTTATTATTTTTTCTTTAAGCAATGGCTTTTTTTCTGGCAACTCTTCCATAAAGCCCCACTCTGTGGAGTGCAAGGGCGGCTGGTGCATAAGGGTGATTGGGCGACACACTGCCAAAACGAAAAAAAAGGGTTTTTTTAAAACAAACTTTCACCAGCGCTGCTCTCAGTCGTTTTAATCTGTCTCTGGGTATCATTGTCCAATCAGGGTGGTCTTGCTTCTAGAGTACCGCCCCTTTCGGGGCGATTTCAGTCACGTTGAAAATCGCCCAAGAGTTCACTGATAGAGTCCCATGTTAATATATTTTTTTTCTCCTAACTGACACTTCAGTGCAATCTCTATGAGTTCCGGGGGGGCTTGCCCTAATGTGCTTACGTCACTGCGAAGCACGGCAAAGTTGCGTTCGATCCGCTCAGTTTCTGAGGTGAGATGGATGCGGAAAGCAATTCAGTGCGGTCCTTAAAAGAAGTTCCATTTAGTCAGCGATCAAATCGAGCTAAATTGGCAACAAAACAAGCTGGACCCCCCTCGACCAAATCTAAACATAAAACAAATTTCGACAAGGGGGGGAAATCATATACTCGAGGTTTTACTTCAACATGGTCCCAGCGCAAATCCTGGCGAGCTGGCTGCGAGGACGCCTCAGCGGTTTTCTGCTACCCCTGCTTACTTTCCCACCCTGGAAAAAACATGAGTCATCAAAGATTCACATGGGCAGCTGCCTGAAATTTTCGGCTTTTAGGAGAGTGAACATCGCTATGCAACTGGATGAGGGCTACAGGCTAGCAGTTCACCGCCACAGCGATGAGGTGAGCAAGAACAGGCACATATTAAACCAGCTCATCCAATGCGTGAAATTTTGTGGAGTGTTCAAGTTAGCTCTACGAGGCAAAGACAATGTAATAGCCTACCACTCTTCAATCTCCCTCCACTCTCACACACTCACAGAATCAGTTCACTTTTGATGTTTTCAATGTGCATTTTTATATTTTCTTTTTCTCTCCTCCTGTGTAAAGTCCACAAGCGGAGGCCATCCACATCTGATCTGCTTTAATATCAACAGGTCTTCATTTAAGGTACGTGAATCTTTTCATCATGGCACACCTTCAGCCTGTTCAGTGTGCTGAGTGCAGGATGTTTAGTCATTCTTCCTCCGTCACTAGCGATAGCTCTATTAGCTTTACTTGTGATAAGTGCAGATTAGTTAGCTCTCTGACGGAGAAGATTACAGTGCTAGAAGCGCGTGTCCAGGCTTTAGAGCAGGTTAGTGAGCGTGAGAACAGTGTAGTTTCTGTTAGGGAAAGTCTGGACGCCCTAGGTGGAGTTAGCAATCCCCCAACTCTGGCATTAGAGCCCTTACAGCGGGGCGAATGGGTGACGGCTCGGCGGCATAAGAGTAGAGCCAAAGCTACCGCTGAGGCTTGCCCACGGGAGCACCACTCCTCTCCGCGTCACGTGTCGAACAGGTTTGCTCTCCTTAGTGATGCACCCACTGAGAAACCTGAAAGAGCTCTGGTTATAGGGGACTCTATCATATGGCACGTGAAATTAGCTCAGCCTTTAGGGGCACCAGCAGCTTTAGTCAGGTGTATACCGGGAGCCAGGGTGCCGGACATAGCAGGTAATCTTAGGGTCCTAGGCAAGCACAGGTTCTCAAAGATAGTTATCCATGCAGGAGCTAATGATATATGCCTTCGTCAGTCTGAGGTTACTAAGAGTAACTTTGTAGAGGTGTTTAAATTAGCGAAGGCGATGTCCGATGCTGTAGTATGCTCTGGCCCCATCCCAATGCGGCGTGGCGATGTAGCTTACAGCAGGTTATGGTCGCTGAACTGCTGGCTGTCCAGGTGGTGCTCTGAAAACAGTGTGGGCTTTATAGATAATTGGGCTAATTTTGAGGGCACTGCTGGCCTGTTAGGGCGGGACGGTATCCATCCCAATCGGGAAGGTGCTGCTCTCATTTCCTGCAGCATAGGTCATAGTCTCAGAACAGGCCTAGTTAATTTCTGACAATCCAGAGCCAAGGCCAGGGAGCAGACGAACAGGCTAAACCGACTGTCTGCTAGCTGCACAGAGTCGTCACTCAGGGCCCACTACATCGAGACTGTGTCTGTTCCCCGAGCTCAACAAAAAGGTAGAAATTTTCAGAGAGTTTGTTCCAGTAACCTAATCAATATAAAATTAGATCATACTGACTGTACAGCTGCTGCCAGCACCTTTGATCTAAAGGTGGGGCTATTAAATATTAGATCTCTTACATCTAAAGCGCTAATGGTTAATGAACTCATTACTGATCAGGAGTTTAAATTACTGTGTTTAAAGGCCCGGTCCCACTGCACTTATGGATGCAAAGAGGATGTAAAACGTAAAAAAATCTTTGCCATCCGTTGGAAAACGCTATGCATCCGTTGTGTACTCATTGCATACGTGCTTCATATGCTCTATCCATCGAGCATCCGTCCACTGTGATTTCATCCGCGCAAAAAGTTTTGAGCTGCACAAAACTTTTAGAACGGATGAACTTTCCGCCGTGTACGATGTAAATCCGCGACATATACGAGCAACAAACGTTCTATGTCCGTCATCATCCGTTAAACGTCTGCTGTATCCTCTCTGCATCCTCTGGGCATCCTCGCAACTCACATCCGCTGCAGCTGAAAACGGAAAGAGGGAGGAAAGATAAGGTACATGAAACGTCTATTCATCGTTAGTAGCACGGAAATAGAAAGGATGTAAGCGTATGCATCTCGTATATAAAGTATTCAAAACGGACAAAGCGTTTATATCTGGGATGTATCTCGTATATTTAGGATGTCTGGAGTATGTCTAGAGTATGTAGAAGGACACCTAGCGGACAATCGATATTTTGTATAAAAAGGGGGAGAAAATCATCTAGTAGTAGAGATGTATCGATGTAGCGGCCAGCACGTCTTTCCGCTTTATGCTGACGGCGTGCGTGCTGCATCCCTTTATATCTGCGGAGCAGACGCAATTCATACCCCCCGCATGCGCAGTGAACGGTCTGCATCCGATATACATCCGCGCAACATCCCCTTTGTTTCCGTTAGGCGTACGTGATGCATCCCCTTCATCTGCTATGCATCCGCTCTTTCTGCTATGCGTCCGCTTCTCAGTTATCACCGGTAACCCCTTCGGAGCTGTCATCCACTTCCATCCGCTTTCATCCGCTAGGCTTCCTATGAACATGCGTTTAACATCCCCGCTATATACTACCCACGTCCGTTCTTTTCCGTTCTGTTTTCGCAAATTTTCGCCAATTTTGTCCATTTCTGGAGCGGATGAAAACGGATAGAGCCACCCCCGAAATTTTGCTCGTCCGCTGTGTCCTTTTTGCATACGTTTTGTGTCCATCGGCCAGTGGGACCGGGCCTTAACAGAAACATGGATTAAGCCAAATGAATATATAGCATTAAATGAAGCGAGTCCTCCTGGATACAGTTATATACACCAGCCTCGTCTAACTGGCAGAGGAGGAGGCGTCGCGGTTATTTATAACGATTATCTAGGTGTAACACACAAACCTGGTTATAAATTTAATACATTTGAAGTTCTTCATACTCATATAATGTATGTAGCCTCGAAAAATAAGTCTACCCAGTTAATTCCTTTGCTTATTATTTACAGGCCCCCAGGGCCATATTCTGAGTTTCTTTCTGAATTTGCAGATTTTATCTCAGATCTGGTTATTTCCTTAGACAAAGCTTTAGTTGTCGGAGATTTTAATATTCATTTCGATAACCCAGAAGACCCTTTAAAAACAGCGTTTGTGTCCATCTTAGATTCAGTCGGGATTAAGCAGAATGTCATAGGACCGACCCATAATGGTGGTCACACCCTTGATCTAATACTAACATTCAGATTAAACGTAGACAATATAGTCATACTTCCACAGTCTGAAGTTATCTCAGATCGTCTCATCTCATTCAAAATATGTCTGAGTAATAATATATGCACCTCACCACGCTACTGTATTAAACGTACTTTCACGTCAACTACTGCACAGAGCTTTATAAATGATCTCCCAGAGCTGTCAACTTTGATTGGGTCACTGTCAGCCCCTGCAGAACTTGATCAGGCAACTGAATGCTTAGAGTCAACATTCCGCCATACTTTAGATAATGTAGCTCCTCTAAAAAGGAAAATGGTCAGAGACAAAAAATTAGCACCCTGGTATAATGATGACACTCGCACATTAAAACAGACCACTCAAAAATTGGAACGTAAATGGCGTCAAACAAAATTGGTAGTGTTCAAATTAGCTTGGAAGGAGAGCTTCCTGAAGTATAGAAAAGCTCTTAATGCTGCGAGATCAACATATTTCTTCTCCCTAATAGAAGATAACAAAAATAATCCTAGATTCCTATTTAATACTGTAGCAAAATTAACCAGGAATAAGTCCACTATCAACACATGCACACCTGCAGTATGTAGTAGCAACGACTTCATGATTTTTTTTTAATGACAAAATTGAGAATATCCGACAAAAAATTCAAACTACTAATTTAAGGTTAGACAATGAAAGTGACCTTGTAGTTAACAATATAACTGTATCAGATCATCAGTTAGAATGTTTTACTCCCCTAAAAGAAACTGAATTACTTTCATTAATCTCTACATCAAAAGCCTCAACTTGCGTACTAGATCCCTTACCGACACATCTATTCAAACAGATAATGCCTGGAGTAATTGAACCGCTTCTAAAAATAATAAATTCTTCTCTTATGATTGGCTATGTACCCAAATCCTTTAAACTAGCAGTTATCAAACCCTTGATTAAAAAACCTGACCTTGATCCCTGTCAGCTGTCCAATTATCGGCCAATATCAAACCTCCCCTTTATCTCCAAGATCCTTGAAAAAGCTGTGGCACAGCAGTTATGCTCATATTTACATAGGAATAACATCCATGAAATGTATCAGTCAGGATTTAGACCTCATCATAGCACAGAGACAGCACTGGTTAAAGTAGTAAACGACCTACTGTTGGCGTCTGATCAGGGCTGTGTCTCGCTACTTGTGTTGCTTGACCTTAGTGCAGCATTTGATACCATTGATCATTCCATTCTTCTGGATAGACTAGAAAATGTTGTGGGAGTTAAGGGAATGGCCCTCTCCTGGCTAAGGTCTTATCTAACTGATCGTTATCAGTATGTTGATATAAATGGTGATATTTCTAGACATACCAAGGTAAAGTTTGGTGTTCCACAAGGTTCTGTCTTGGGTCCACTGCTTTTTTCTCTATATATGTTACCTCTGGGCGATATTATTCGTAAACATTGTATTAGTTTCCACTGTTATGCTGATGACGCACAGTTGTACGTCTCTGCAAAACCTGATGAGAGACACCAGCTTAATAGAATTGAGGAATGTGTTAAAGACATTAGACACTGGATGCTTATTAATTTCCTTCTGCTTAACTCTGACAAGACTGAAGTACTTGTGCTAGGACCACATACAGCTAGAAGTAAGTTTTCTGATTACACAGTAACTCTGGATGGCCTTTCTGTTTCTTCACGTGCAGCAGTAAAAGACCTCGGAGTGATTATTGACCCCAGTCTTTCATTCGAAACTCACAGTGATAACATCACCCAGATAGCTTTCTTTCATCTCAGAAATATTGCAAAGATAAGAAATTTAATGTCATTGCATGATGCAGAAAAACTAGTCCATGCTTTCGTTACCTCCAGGTTGGATTATTGTAATGCCTTACTGTCTGGATGTTCCAATAAGTGCATAAACAAGCTCCAGTTAGTTCAAAATGCAGCAGCAAGAGTCCTTACTAGAACTAGAAAATATGACCACATCACGCCTGTCTTATCCACACTGCATTGGCTCCCAATCAAATTTCGTATTGATTATAAAATACTACTATTGACCTTTAAAGCACTAAATGGTCTCGCACCACAGTACCTGAGTGAACTTCTGCTCCTCTATGACCCGCCACGCCTACTTAGATCAAAAGGTGCAGGCTATCTGCTGGTACCTCGTATAGTGAAGGCTACATCAGGGGGCAAAGCCTTTTCTTACAAAGCCCCACTGTTTTGGAACAGCCTTCCAAGTAACGTTCGGGAATCAGACACAGTCTCAGCATTTAAGTCTAGGCTGAAAACATATCTGTTTAGTCAAGCCTTTTGTTAATGGTGTTTATGAGGTAAAGGAGTAGATTTGGAGGGTCCTCAGACATAGAGTGTTTTGGTAAACTGGGATGTATGGATGCTGTCAGTCCCCACTCGCTTGCTCACTCGAGTTTGTTGATGGTGTAGTGGCTGGCTGCTTTATGTCCCGGGGCTCCCTCATGCCTGTGTTACCTTCTGGCTCTCTCCTTTTAGTTATGCTGTCATAGTTAGTTGCCGGAGTCCCTGCTTGTACTCGGTGCAATATGTATACTGTTCCTACTTATTCAGGTGACATTGGGCATACCTAACCACCTGTGTTTTCTTTCCCTCCCCCCCACCCCAAATCTGTCCCTCTGAGTTACATGGAGTCAACAGGAAATCTTTTGGTGGATAGGGTGGAGACCTTGACTGGCTATCGTAGCCTGCAGGGAATCGGCCGTCAGACATTCTGTCGCATGTCCCAGACCCGGTGAAATGTAACTGAATTGCCTTGGCCAGCCCTAAGGGTCCCATCTGCATCTCATCATTGCTGAGGAGTGTGCTCCCATCACCCAATCAAGCATCCAGCCAGAGCAGGTCATGATATTTTTTACCATATTAACATGCCATTGTTGTGTGTTATGCCTGATGTAAAGACTCTCGTCTCTGCGAGCCTACCACACAGATTTAATACTTGTCATTTTTAGGGCATACCTAACAACGTGTTTTCTTTCTCTCCCCCCCCCCCCCCAATCTGTCCCTCTGAGTTACATGTTGATCCTGGGATTGAGATGCTGGCCTCTTCTGCCCCTCGGACCTGCTTGATCCATCCTGGTGCCCTGTGTCTGGTCGGAGTTTTATCACACCGCTCCTGTGAAGGACGGCCCCATGAGGACAGTTGAGGGTTATACCTGTTAAAACTGTTAATATTATAGTCAGGCTGTCTGTTGTTGCCCAAATGAGGATGGGTTCCCTTTTGAGTCTGGTTCCTCTCGAGGTTTCTTCCTCATGTCGTCTGAGGGAGTTTTTCCTTGCCACTGTCGCCACAGGCTTGCTCATTGGGGATAGATTAAGGATAAAATTAGCTCATGTTTTAAGTCGTTCAAATTCTGTAAAGCTGCTTTGCGACAATGTTTATTGTTAAAAGCGCTATACAAATAAACTTGATTTGATTTGATATTTGCCACACTTTGCTCTGAGAGTTAGCACTTTTGTAATATCCTTGGTAAATACCAGTAATTGCAAGATCTAAAGATCCACTCATCTATTTATTCAACTGCTATTGTTATGTTAGCCAACTATTTACAATGTTTTGTTACAGTAAGTGTACTTTCCTGTTGTCCTTAAGTTGCACAGTCTGTAAAATTCTTGCTGGTCATGGAGTTTGAAGTACAAAATCTATTTACAGAACATTCTGTAGAACAGTACTTTCAAGATTGGCAAATAAATGTGTATTATTTTTTTAAAATATGGTTTCCTTTCTTATTTAGTTGTTGGACATATCTTTTATAAAGATATCATTCACATCATATAATATTGAAACAATGTGAATAGTGAATAGGGCATAATTGGAATTGGTCATTGTGGAGCCAAACTATTCTTCAATTGTGAATGTTGTTTGCAACAGCCTATAGCTTAGGTAGCTACAGGGAAAAGATTTCTGTAATGTGCTGCCATCTGGACAGAAGTGGCATGGAACTGTGATATGCAGAGAGAAAACAAAAAAAAGAGTCAATAATGTCTGGCTAGCTATAATGTACCTTTTGAATGAGTCACCTTATGACATTTTTGGATAATTTGCCCCTCCTGAGAAAATTTTCAGGACCCGCCACTGGTGGAGTGTATGGCTTAAAGTGGTCCTATGGACAGATAATCCCATCTCCACTGTGGATCTTTGCAGTTCCTTCAGTGTCCTTTGCTGTCTTTGTTGCATCTCTGGTTAATTCCCTCCTTGCCGGGTCTGAGAGTTTTGGTGGGCAGTCTTCCCTTATCGGGTTTGTTGTGGTGCCATATTCTTTCCATTTTGCTATAATGGATTTAATGGTGTTCCATGGGATATTCAAAGTTTGGGATTGTAAAATCTGAGCAGGTGGGTGGAGCACAGGAGCATGGCAGGCCAGAACTGAGTTCTTATAAAACTCTTTTATTTCTCTCTTTTCAGCATTAAACATTCACTCTCCCAGTTGCACACACACCAGTGTTCTGGTTGGGGAGAGCTCCCTTTCTCTGCTCTCCCTCTCCTCTTATAGGGCATGGTCACTGGGGAAGACACACAAACACAGGTTAATTCCCATCAGGTGCAGTGATTCTACCACTTATTGTACCTTCCCTGACTCCGCCCTCCATTCACAGACCGAAGTTTGACCATGCCCCTGCTGCCACATACCCCCACCGCCTGCAGCCAACCCCCCCCCCCCCCTTGACGGGAGAGGAAATCCGCCATGACCATCTGCACCCCCAGCCTGTGGACCACCTCGAATTTAAACGGCTGGAGTGCCAGATACCGACGGGTGATCCGCGTGTTGGCATTATTCATGTGGTAGAGCCACTGCAGGGGCATGTGGTCCGAACAGAGGGTGAAAGGGTGCCCCAGCAGGTAGTAGCGGAGGGCAAGGACTGCCCACTTGATGGTAAGGCATTCCTTTTTGATCGTGCTGTATCTGCCCTCACACACCGACAGCTTCCAGCTGATGTACAGCATGGGACGTTCCTCCCCCTCCACCTCCTGGGACAGAACAGCCCCCAGCCCTCTGTCCGACACATCCATCTGCAAAATAAAGGGGAGAGAAAAGTCAGGGGAGTGTAACAGTGGCCCCCGACACAGTGCAGCCTTTACCTCAGAGAAAGCCTGCTGGCATTGCTCCGTCCACTGGACCGGATCTGGTGCTCCCTTTGTAGTGAGATCAGTCAGCGGGCTGGTGACGTCCGAATAATTAGGTATAAACCTATGATAGTAGCCAGCCAGCCCCAGGAACTGTCTCACCCCCTTTTGGGTCTTGGGCATCAGGCACGCCACAATCGCTGCTGTCTTATTAATTTAGGGACGCACCTGCCCATTGCCCAAGTGGAAACCCAGATACCATACTTCCACCCGCCCAATCACACACTTCTTCGGGTTGGCTGTGAAACCCACTTGCCTCAGCGACCTAAGGATGGCCCTTAGGTGTTCTAGGTGCCGCGGCCAGTCATTATTGTAAATAATGATATCGTCTAAGTAGGTGGCCGCATAGGTGGCATGGGGGCGGAGGACCCTGTCCATAAGCCGCTGGAATGTAGCGGGTATCCCAAACAGCCCAAAAGGAAGTGTGATGAACTGTTGTAAGCCAAATGGTGTGGAAAACGCCATTTTTTCTCAGAATAGAGGAGTCAAGGGGATCTGCCAATATCCCTTTGTCAAATCCAGTGTTGAATAAAAATGAGCCGTGCCTAGTCAATCGAGCAACTCGTCAATACGAGGCATTGGGTACGTGTCAAATTTAGACACTGCGTTGACTTTTCTATAGTCCACACAGAACCGGACCAACCTACTACCCCCGGGGGCATCTCAATGTGGTGTTCTATGAGGTGGGTGTGGCCAGGCAGGGGTGAGAACACATCAGAAAATTCTGTCTGCAACTGGGCGACCTCCATGAGCTGAGTCACGGAGAGGTGGTCTCCACAGGGGACCGGAGCAGTGGGCGATGTCAATTTTCTTTTTTGAACCTCCGGCCCCAGCTCTGCCTTCTTCGGAACCACTGACACCAACACCACGGGGACCTCCTCGTTCCAACGTTTTAGCAGATTGAAGTGGTAAATCTGTAATGCCCCACCCCTGTCCGTTTGCCTCACCACATAGTTGACATCCCCGATTCACCGTGTGACCTCAAAGGGTCCTTGCCACCTGGTGATCAATTTGGAGCTCGACATGGGCAACAACACGAGTACTTTATCTCCTGGTGTGAACTCCCTAAAGCACGTGCCCATCATACAGACGGACTTGACATTCTTGAGCCTGCCACAAATTTTCCTGGGTTAAGTGTGTGAGTGTGTGGAGTTTGGCGCGCAGGTCGATAACATATTGAATTTCGTTTTTACTGGTTGAAGATCCCTCCTCCCAATTTTCACATAGCACATCCAAAATGCCACACGGCTTTCACCCGTATAATAATTTGAATGGGGAGAACCCCATGAAGGCTTGCGGGACCTCCCGTACTGCGAATAACAGGGGCTTGAGCCATTTATCCCAGTTACGTGCATCTTTGCTGACAAATTTTCGAATTATATTCTTGAGGGTGCGATTAAACTGTTCAACTAAGCCATCCATTTGTGGGTGATAAATGCTGGTGCAGATAGGCTTAATTCCCAATAACCCATACAGTTTGCGCAGTGTGTGTGACATAAATGTAGTGCCTTGATCAGTCAGAATCTCTTTGGGGATTCCGACTCAGGCGATGACGAGGAAGAGCGCTTCTGCAATACTATGTGCTGAGATATTGCGAAGAGGCACTGCTTCTGGATATCGCGTTGCATAGTCCACCAGAACTAAAATAAAGCGATATCCTCATGCTGACCTATCTAATGGCCCGATGAGATCCATCCCAATTCTTTCGAACGGGGTCTTGATTAATGGCAGAGGGAGCAAAGGCGCTTTTGGAATGGCCGCAGGATTTACTAACTGGCATTCGCGGCATGCCGTACACCACCTACGGACATCACCGCAAATCCCTGGCCAATAGAACCGGGCCATTATTTGGGCTAGCGTCTTATCCTGCCCCAAGTGTCCGGCCATGGGATTAAAGTGAGCCACCTGGAATATGAATTTCCGGTGGCTCTTTGGGATTAAAAGCTGTGTTATTGGTTCCTTAGTCTGAGTGTTCTGCGTCACTCGGTATAATCTATACTTGATAATGGAAAAATAGGGGAAGGAGGGTGTGGCATTTGGCTGGAGAGTTTGACCATCGATTACTCTCACTTGGTCAAATGCATGTCGCAGAGACTCGTCTTGCGACTGCTCTAACAGGAAGTCGGCAAGGGAATCCCCGAGAGAGGGAGGAGGAACAGGCTGCTCCTCACTCTGATGCAGCGATGACGTAGACAGCTCTGTGACAGCCACAACCCGCCAATGCCACTCCGGGACCTCCCCTTGCTAAACTATGGCAGGCCCCACTCTTCACTAAATGCGCCATTAATTCCCTAAATCCCAGCCAATCAGTCCCCAGAATTATCGAGTGAGTAAGGCAAGGATTAACCGCCACATTTACTCTAAATTTTTCCCCTCAAAATAGAATGTGGACCGACACTAAAGGGTACTTGTGAACATCCCCATGCACACACAACACCTTCACCAATTGTGCTTTCCCCAATGCCTCATCTTGCACCAGGCTTTGGTGGATTGAGGTCTGATTACAGCCGGAGTCCACCAAAGGCTGATACGTATCCCCTTGGATACTCACCAGTATGCGATATGCTCCGGCCCAGTCGAGGGTGGTCCCTGGCGCATTGAGGTTTCGGACCACCGCGCCCACCTCCATCGCCGAGCACTGATGCTGGAGGTGCCCCGGTTCCCTGCAATGCCAGCATACCGGCCCAGGCTCTCCCTCTGCACCAGTGTTCCCGACATCACTCACCTGAGGGGGAGAAGACACAGACAAGGAAGTAGGAAACGGTAGGGCACCGCGGGTGCAGCAGGCCGGCTGGGGTGGAGCCGGCCCCCGCCTCCGTGGTGGGGGAATGGGGTGAGGACGGGGAGCAGAGGGAGAGGGAGAGAGAGAAGAGAGTGGAGAAGAGGAGACATGCTGTCTTGCCATTGGAACCACCACCATATGGTCCTCCGCCAGCTCGATGGCCTGATCCAGCGACACCGGGCGATGGCACTGGACCCACTCCACTGTTCCTTCTGGAAGTCGGGAGATGAATTGTTCCAGTGCTACCAGGTCGACGATTACCTCGGTGTCGCGATTGTCGACCCTCAGCCACCGCCGGCAGGCATCCCAGAGTTGCTGGCCAAATGCGAACGGCCGGCCAACCTCCTCTAGGCGCAGCACACGGAAGCGCTGCCGTTGCTGTTCCGGGGTGCGACCAATATGTTGGAGGATGGCCCTGCGGAGGTCCATGTAGACCAGCCCACTGTTGGCAGGGAGCTGCAGCACAGCCAGCTGCGCCTCACCTGTTAGCAGGGGGAGGAGGCGAGCTGCGCGCTGTTCCACCGGCCAATCCCACACCTTTGCTGCCTGCTCAAAGAGGGTGAGGAAGGCTTCAGGGTCGTCATGCGGACCCATCTTCGTTCGGGTGAGGTGGGGGGGGTCCGCGGCAGTGGTGGACCCCGCCAATGCAAGAAGGTGCTGGAATGCCTGGCGATCTTCCTGCTGTGCCAGCACCAGGGCTTCGAACTGTTGTTCCTGCTCCTTCCAGAGGGCAATCAGCACCTGGTGCTGGCCCTGTTGGGCCGTGGTGAGGGCATGGACCAGGTCCTTGAAGGGGGAGGACTCCATGGGGCTGTTCCCTTCTGCACTTCGGTCCCGGGTTTCGGCACCACTGTAAAATCTGGGCAGGTGGGTGGAGCACAGAAGCATGGCAAGCCAGAACTGAGTTCTTATAAAAATCTTTTATTTCTCTCTTTTCAGCATTAAACATTCACTCTCCCAGTCGCACACACACCAGTGTTCTGGTTGGGGAGAGCTCCCTTTCTCTGCTCTCCCTCTCCTCTTATAGGGCGTGGTCACTGGGGAAGACACACAACACAGGTTAATTCCCATCAGGTACGGTAATTCTACCTTCCCTGACTCCTCCCTCCATTCACAGACCGACGCTTGACCATGCCCCCGCTGCCACAGGGATTTTTTTTTTATCACCCAACCCTGATCTATACTTCACAAGTTTGTCTCTGACCTGTTTGGAGTGCTCCTTGGTTTTCATTTTGCTTGTTTAGTAGTGTTGCAGAGTCAGGGTCCCTCCAGAACAGGTTGAGTTATACAGACATTATGTGACAGATCATGTGACACTTTGATTGCACTCAGATGGATCAAATAATCAAATATCAAATACAATAATTATGTGACTTAGGAAGTGAATTGGTTGGACCAGCTCTTATTTGGGGGTTTCATATGAAAGGGGATGAATACCTACAGTATGCACACTCCAAATTTCTGTTTTTCCATGTTCATTATTGTTTGTGTCACAATAAAAAAGGCACCTTTAAAGTGGTAGGCATGTTGTGTAAATCAAATGGTACTAACCCCTAGAGTTGAGCTGGATACTCGGCTGAAACGAGTATCTGGTACGGATAAAGCACTTTTGCCGAGTACGAGTATTATACGAGTAATACGAGTCAATATCTGTGCTCGGCCTGAATGAAAATCCTCACACAGCCTCACAGCGCCCCTCCCCTACACACACCGCTCTGTTCACTCACACAGAGAACAGCTCTCTGTCTCTGCCTCAGTCATCCAGTTGACGTTTCGGGTTTCTTCAGCTTCAAGTTTGTTTTTATTTCAGTTTGTACTTACTTATAACCAGTAGAGTTCTGGTAAACGTGGGTTCATTCAGACGTGGTGCTTGGTAGAAAGCGACTTGCGTTGCGTCTCTGCCTATTGGAGATTTTTTTTTCTTTTTTTAACCGTTGGTTAAAAAAAGGTTTTTTGACTTCATGCATTGAGTGTCTGACACTTTCTTGCTGTAATTCATGTAAAAATAAAGGTAGTAGTGGTATAAGCATTACAAATTAAGCTACACACACACACACACACACACACTCTCTCTCTCTGCCGGTCGTCGGAGTTTTTTTTTTTTTTAAACTGTCAGTTGGCTCTAACTAGTTTTATTTTACTTCACGCACTGAGTGTCTGACACTTTCTAGGTAGTAGTGGTATAAATAATATTACAAATTAAGCTACACACACACACACACACACACCTGGTGTGGAAATAAAATTTTAAAAAAAGAACCAAAAAAAAAAAAATCACACTGATCATAAAAAAATTAAAAGTTAAAAAAAGAAAGTTATGTTGAGTATGAAAACTCTTGTTCATTACATTACATTTCATTTCATAATTGCAACCGCATGTGTTGTATTCATTGTTGCAAAACTTGTTCTGTAAATAGTTCGTTTGCTATCGTGATCAAAACCATTGATCTGAAGCTCAATGCTGATGCTGTCCTGTAAATAGTTTTCTAATCAGCAATAAATATAACAATTTCTGATCAACCCATATCAATTGCATGCTTAAAATAACATACTGGTTAAAGCCCCGCCCATTTCAAGAGAACCAGACCCACTTCCGGGTTAAATCCCGCCCACTTCTGGGTTAGGCCCCGCCCACTCCGAGTACAGATACGGATACAGATAATTTATATGGTTAACAGATACAGATACAGATAATGCTGTACTAGCTCATCCCTATTAACCCCCCAAAAAAATCCATTTTAATTCCAGCTTGTCATGCTACAAAACAGGACAAACACCAAGGGGGATGAATATTTTTGCAAGACACTGTATTAGATAACTACCCACATAACCCCCCACAGAAGTGGGAAAAAGATTTAAAAGATTAGCCTTAGATTATGTGGTGCATCTGCCACACTAGTCCCTGTGTATGAGCTGTTACCACAGAAACAATAGCATATTAGGACGAGAGCATTAATATTAACTTTCATATTACTGCCAGAAAACCTGTGCAGTTATATGAAAATAATGTACATATTCTGACCAATCAGATTCGAGTCATACTCTGGTAGAAAGACTGTATATACAGTATAATTGTCAAGGTCTTCATAAGTTCATGAGATGTGTCTGGAGTTAGGTTTGAAATGTCCACCTCCACCGTCCACTTAAACAAAACATAGATTATCACATGTATATTGTGCACATGCATTCATATAACACACACCTCTACTTTAACACGTCTTCCCCTTAAAACCTCATTCACAGGAAAAAAGTAAATTTAAGGTATGTGTATTTGTGAAAAAGGACAAGGCTTCTCATAGAAGTGAATAACTGGTAGTAGTGTTGCCACCTGTCCCGGTTTTTCCTGATTGTCCCGGATTTTCATGGTCTGTCCCGGAAAAAAAAAAAATCCGGGACACTGAATGTCCCGGTTTTTTGTACATGATGGACAAAATGTGTATTTCAACTTGCGAGCCAGCTGAGAACCAGTTTGCTTTTCCATAGCTCGCCATGCTAAGCGGAGGCACGTCATTACATCGCTGAATACGTCATTACGTCACTGTATACGTCACTTACATCGCTGTATACGTCAGTTACGGCGCTACGTTTACATAAACCTTGGTGCAAATATCAAAGCAAAAACAACACGGAAGAAGAAGCAGCAGCAACAACAACAATAATAATAATAATGGATGACTTCGCATTTGTACAGCTGCTGCTTCTCGTTGCTTAAAAATGGCGATCTTTCACGGTCTTGTTATTGTTGTTGGTCTTAACAAGTCCGCCCCCCCGCTGACGTAAGCGGTTCTTTCCTCTGGCCCAGCAGAGAGTTGGTGCTAGCCTGGAACTGGTTTTTCTGGCCCCAGAGCCAGTTCTTTGTCAGTGGAAACAGAAAACCTGGTTCCAAACTAAGCACTGGCCTCGAACCAGCCCTGGAACTGCTTTGGTGGAAAAGGGGCAATGGAGGATGCTTGGACTGATAAAAGAAACAGACTCTCTGTTGCAATGGTGAAGGCTGAGCTTCAAGTCAGGCTAAACTTTCAGTTGTCCTCAAGACATTCATTGAAAATCAGCCAGGATTCATAGCAGCAGCAAAGAAAAACACCAAATATAAATGGAAGATTAGGTAAGGTTTTGGTGAATTAAATGAAATCCAAATAGTCTTATCTGCTTATATCAGTTACATGTCCTCCTATGTATTTGTTTAGCCAAGAGCAGCAAGCAGCAGAGGCACAGGCAAGCACAAGCAAAGCACACACCACACTCTAAGCAATCAGGTAAGCTGTTGGACACTACACCTTACATTGTTACATTCAGGTATTCTTAGATACAATGAAAAATTAGATTATTTATTTTTATTCCACATAAGCAAATAAACAGAACTTAATTATGTATTCCCCGTTTACCTGTGCCCACTACTGCCCCCAGGTGTCCACAACCAAAAACTGTTGGAAATACACACATCACATCACATTATCTCTAGCCGCTTTCTCCTTCTACAGGGTCGCAGGCAAGCTGGAGCCTATCCCAGCTGACTACGGGCGAAGGCGGGGTACACCCTGGACAAGTCGCCAGGTCATCACAGGGCTGACACATAGACACAGACAACCATTCACACTCACATTCACACCTACGGTCAATTTAGAGTCACCAGTTAACCTAACCTGCATGTCTTTGGACTGTGGGGGAAACCGGAGCACCCGGAGGAAACCCACGCGGACACGGGGAGAACATGCAAACTCCGCACAGAAAGGCCCTCGCCGGCCCCGGGGCTCGAACCCAGGACCTTCTTGCTGTGAGGCGACAGCGCTAACCACTACACCACCGTGCCGCCCTGTTGGAAATAAACCAAAATAATGAAGACCTGCTATATTATGTAAAGCAATTAACTAAACAAATAACTAGCAAAAGCGTCATTTTTCCTAATTAGAGCAATACAATTTCAGCGTAGAAGGGCGATTTTTGTCTTGGGTTAGATGTGCGAAGGGCGCCGTTGCTTACAAGCAAAAAGGTCGATTGGATGGTCGAAATGTCCAGGATTTTTGTCAGACACAGGTAGCAACCCTAACTGGTAGGGTAAAAAGAATCTCTCTCTCTCTCTCTCTCTCTCTCTCACACACACACACACACAGATGACATTCCACCCTTCTTCTGCCACCAAAACTTTTTTCAGTTGTTTTTTAATCTTTTGTCCTTATGGACAAAATGCAACCATGCCCAACCAGGTTGCCATGGCAACCTTCCCCCAGCTACATACTAATTAAAATTCCACTGGTAACAAAGAAGTTCAGCAGAAAAAGTGTGCATTGTAAGTGTCAGCTTTTGCCTGCCGTACACCAAGACCAAGGTCAGGCCAGCTGCCTTTTTTTTTGACAGTATCTTAGAGGAACAGGAATTTTCAGCCTTGCTTCATGCACTCTCAGCATGGAAACAGCATGAAGGGAATTTCATTTTAAGCTGAGTTAAGTAATGCATGCTACAACCTCAGGAGCTGACAGCAACTGAATATGTCCTCAGTCATATTCAGTCTCGCTGCTCGTTTTTCCTAGACTGACAATTCGAGCGTGGCTAGAGAGACAAAGAGAGAGAGAGAGAGAGAGCATGAAAATAGAATAAAGCATGAGAATAAAACGGGAGCAGATGAGTTTCTGGGAGGATATATTAACAGACGTGCACAGACCTCTGCTCTCATACTTATTCCACAAAGAAGTGCACTCATGTGGAGTGATCATAAAGGAATAGGACCAAAATAACTGAATCCTTCTCACTTTCTCTCTTGCTTAAGTGTTTGCCTACTTTGCAGGGCTCCTGTAATCTTCAATAAGATGCACAAACCTCCTTCACTATACTGTATCAATGCAAGACGATGATAAGTGTAAACAGCAAATGGGACAATTTTGGGTTGTAATTCTTTGATGTTATTTCTTCTGAAACCCAATTGATTATTTTTAATTCTGTCCCTTTACCATGAATTGCCTATCAGTCACGGGCGATTGCTCTAAGACAATGAGGGAGGCTCAGCCTCCTCTAAAAATGACGAACATCGTGTAGGATAATTGTGTTAGGCTTATGTTATAGCCGACCTTATAACATTGCTATTTCGGATCCAGAATCATAGAAATATATGTGCTCAACCCAACTACAGTGCGAAATCATTCCGTTATCACTTTCCCCAGTTCGCCTAATGTGTGCGTGAGTTTTTCCCCCTCGTGACAGCGCAATACAGCGCAGCCTCAGTGGATTGGGAGCTATGTGCTTGTCAATCTCAAAATGCAAGACGATTATTGGACAAATACTGCGAAAATGCCCGCCCACGGACTCTCACGGACTCCCAGCCTCAATGGACTTCAGCGGCATTTGAGAGCGATGCGCTTTTCAATCTCAAAATGCAAGACGGTTATTGGACAAGTACTGCGAAAATGCCCGCCCACGGACTCCGAGCCTCACATGGGAGGGACTTGGCAGTTTCCGCGAGGAGACTGGTGATTGGTGAAAGCGGCCGGATATTTTCTTTGATTGACAGCTCGTTTCAACTATATACAGGCAGCGGTACAGTGTTGCCAGATTGGGGGGTTTCCCTCCCAATTGGGCAGTTTTAAGTGCATTTTGGTGGGTTTTGAACATATTTTGGGCTGGATAACGTCAGCAGTATCTGGCAACATCAGTTCAGTCCCATGCGGATTCGCAAGTGCTGTGGTGTATTGTAAGAGATCAGCTTACATTTCGATTTCATTCATTACATACGGTTTCTACCAGCTTTTTTAGTTTGTATATATTTTCACTGTAAATAAAGTGTAAATGTAGTGTTGTCAAGTTTGCTATCTTAGTTCCAGAAATTTCGTTTATTTGAGTGACTGAACTTGAACTTGAGGGGGCTAGTCAGCTAGCAAGAAAGCTGCGCACGGATGCCAAGCATTGCTGATTTAATTTTGGCGAAGCCATTTGCCAGTCTTCCTTTCGAGGGAAAAAATTAAAATTAAAGAGCAGGGTAGACTAACGCCTCAAATTGACTTGGTGAAAAAGGTAGGGAATAATACTCGTTCCTTTCAGCTCTTCTGGTACGAAAAAGTGAATTGGCTAACAGCAAGTGTGACCCACATCAACAACAGTAAATAGGCTACTTTAGTAATATGTCATGGATGGACCAAAAATATAGAATCTATTTAAAATGTTTATGCTGAGTATATTATATTGGAATATATATTTTTCTGGATATGAATTAAACACCGCTACAATTTGGAAAACATTTTTAAACAAAAACACAGCCGAGGTCAATTTTTAAACAACATGCCACAATTTTCAAATATAAAATGTTAAAATATCCCCCCCCCCCCCCCACACCACCATCATGTATATTGGACAGTAGGCTAATGGGCCAAAAGAACCTGTTATTTCACAGTTTGTGACGCTGCCAACAATCAGCCAGATCAGAGGCAAGAGTATGGGCAAAATTGATGTGTTTTTTCTTTTAAAATCTGGAAATATCGTAACCGACCAGCCTCCCCTGTTTGAAAGACTACCAGCCGCCACTGCTATCAGTATACCTCTAATAGCAGTCCTATAGGAGTAGAGGCAAGAGTGGACAATAAATTCGTTAGCTGGCAAATCGAAAGCTATGTTATGTTTGTTATGTGTAGTTTTTGTGTAGTTAACACAATCTGTGAATTTGTTTGCAACATTTAACACAATATGTGTAGACTGATCTACTCTACACATACTCATTGTCAGTTTTTAATACATGAGCTGTTTGATTTTGCTGAACAGTAGCCAGTCCATAGTCTGATAATGACTTTGACTTGCTATTTAATTTTCATTTTATTGTATACTGTTGTACATAAAATATATATTTATATTATAATCATGTCACTATGTGAATCGCAAAAAAAAAGGAAGCACAGCTCATTGGTCATTCAACGCATCTGAACATCCTCTCCATTTCCCAGATGCAATGTAAACAACACTGCTACTGCCAGCTATTTAGAAGCTTGTCAGTACTTCAGTACTTACTACTTGCAGTATAATACACTGACCCTTAGTGGATAAGACTGAAGACTCTTGCTTACAACCCCCTGGAAATCAGTGGAATGATAGTAACTCAGGTAATGGATCTCGGTGGAGGAATTTTAACTAATGGGGTTACTCAAGTAGCATTACATTAACACTAACTCTATCTTCAGCTTGAATAATGTTAGCTTGCTACTTGTTTTTAACAACTATATTTGATGTGCTCTTGAAGCAGGTAAAGGCTGGTTTATGTTGTAGTTACAGTAGTAGTTAACTGGTTGTGGTTGGCTAAAGTGTATTTCATGCATGGTTAATGCTAATTTCCAGTGACTTTGGCTGGAGTGTGTGATAAGCATCATGGGAACTATATAATGTTGAATCTGTCATTTTTGACGGGGAGAGGATTCTCACCAGTGACAGTTAGAGCAAAATTCTTGAGGTAAGTTGTACTTGAAATTAGTTCTTAATGTATATTTACATCTAAAAATTACACCTTCTGCTGCTGTTAATTTTATTAATACTGGTTTAGTTTTGTTTCTAACAGAACTGTTAGACCATGTATTTTGCTCTATATTAACTTTAGACAGTTCAACAAATTTGCTAACTTGAGTGTCAAAATGGTACAGGCAGCTAATTTACATGGCACAAACACATCAGGGAGATTTTTTATTTTTTATTATTGTTGTTCAGGTTGCAAGGTGGAAATTTAACTTGAGAGATATTTTATGTAGCTGTGTGCCATTTTTATTAGCATTTAGTTTGTACTTGGTATTATTAAAGGATCTGGCTAGAACTATAAGTTCTACTAACTATTAAGCATCATGAAAAGGGATTTTTTTTTCTTGTTTAGTATCTAACTTTGCTGTATAGCTAGATAAGCTGTACATCATATAGCCATGGCTAGCTTAATCCAATTATTTCCCACAATGGCAATCTTGGGAATATATATTTAATACAAATATATTTGGTGTATGAATGTGTAGCTGCAACCTCATATTACTTAATATTAAGTGTAAAGATTTTATGTTGGGGGGGGAGTGGCTACTGTTTTATCTGTCTAAATGTTATCATTTTATTAATTTATTATTCAGTAAATGAACCAGGGCGGCATGGTGGTGTAGTGGTTAGCGCTGTTGCCTCACAGCAAGAAGGTCCGGGTTCGAGCCCCGTGGCTGGCGAGGGCCTTTCTGTGTGGAGTTTGCATGTTCTCCCCGTGTCCGCGTGGGTTTCCTCCAGGTGCTCCGGTTTCCCCCACAGTCCAAAGACATGCAGGTTAGGTTAACTGGTGACTCCAAATTGACCGTAGGTGTGAGTGTGAATGGTAGTCTGTGTCTATGTGTCGGCCCTGTGATGACCTGGCGACTTGTCCAGGGTCAGTGTTTCCGCTATGTACAATTGGCTGCGGCGGGCTGCCGCACCTTGATTTTTGCCGCCGCACCTTCAGGAATTTCTGAAGGGGGGCCGTGGCCCGGGTAACTTTTTGAAAATTATTTAAAAAATAGGCTAAACCAATATTTTTTGACGTTGAGCAGACTCGAGCCTGGCATGAACCGCTCCGACGCGCTATAATGACACCAATCTATCACCAGCCAATCAGGAGACTTAATCAAACGCATCCCCCACCCACCAGTCTATCACCAGCCAATCAGAAGACTTAATCAAACGCATCTCCCGCCCACTTGTGTCCGCGTCTGAGATGTTGAATTTCCACAGAAGGAGGGAAGAAGTTGACTGAGGTAAGCCTGTGTGATAAATTAACGAGCGAATAAGAGAGGAATTTCAACATATAGGGCTTAAGTTTGTTACCATTAAATAAGCATTGCTTGTACAGTAACGTTATGTCGTTACAACGTTGACCCACTTTTAACGTGCCGAGTACCGACTGTAGCCGCTAACATGCTAATTAGCTTGCTGTCAAAAGTGCAAAGACCTTAAATTGCTCTGTGTAAATTAGAAAATGGCACAACTTCCTCTGTAGCCGTCAGCTCAACTTGTCTTGAGTTTTGAGCCAATCACAACAGGGCAGCACTGTGGCCTGAGGTAAAACATGATAGTTTTAGTTTGTTTAAATTACAAAAATGAGTACACCCAATGACTGTCTCATATACTCTTCATATACTCATACTGTTTAAGTAATGCAATAAAACTAATCTTTAAAAGTGGAATTTACTCAAACCGTTTGCATAGAATTAACTTTGGGGTTAACAGTGTAATAGTGTTGCAGTGTTCTGCAAATTTGCAATTTAATATTTCAGATCTTGAGACATAAGTGCTATTTTAAAAAATAAAAGGTCAGAAATGTTTTCTTTGTCGTCTATTTAGTTCATTTTATTTCCTCAATAATTTTCCTTGATTGAGAAATCGGTCTGGGCTCTTATGGGTTAATCAGTAGCCTGCATGCTAGTATATGTTCCATTTACAGTCAAACATTTTGATGGACTCCAGGCTCAATTTTGATTAATCAAAAATCTGCGTAGTAGTACAGTCTGAAGATGCTCTTGCACATTTGGTGTCAATTGAACAAAAATTATGGGAGGATATAGGTTTAATAAGTTTTACAATTTTTGAAGTGAGTGATGGATTGATAAGTTTAGATGTGTTCAATATTTTATTATCTTCAGACATAATAGTGTAGATGTTTCTTTACCTGCTTGATAGTTTTGACCGGGACTCCAATCTTCCTCAGAAGAGTCATTAGTCCTTAAATTAAATTCATTATAGACATGAACTTAAAATCATTGTTTTATTTTATGGCCTCGGTGCCCTGGCTTTTGGCCTTCGTGCCCTCGGCATCAGCAGAGCGTTCGTTTTCCACACTTCGTCGACTGAAATCATACCTCCGATCCACAATGACACAAGAGACTGAATGACTTGATGAACTGCCATATTCACCGTGACATTCTGGAACAAACTGACATGACCGCCATCGCAAAGGAGTTCATGCAGGCCAATGACAGACGCAGGCAGGCCTTTGGGAAGTTTTAAGCGTAAGTCATTGGTTACTTCTATTAGCACCGCCGAGTGCACTGCTTCCTCTGTTTTCAATGTTTCTATACTGCATTGGTACTGATACAAGCAAGTTGTTTAATTTGAGTTAGCCTACTACCGAGGTGCTTTTGTTGTGTACTGTTGGCTGTTTTAGCATTTTATTCTGCGCAGTTATGTGCTGCTATGTTGTGGGCTAAAGTCATGACCGATGGATTAATCTATGTATAGCCTTCTGTGCTGTTGGCTGTTTTTATCCTCGTACTGGGGTGGGACGTCTGAGTGCAGGTCTTGCCACCGCACCTTCAAACATTTTCTAGGGGAAACACTGAGGGTGTACCCCGCCTTTCGCCTGTAGTCAGCTGGGATAGGCTCCAGCTTGCCTCCGACCCTGTAGAAGGATAAAGTGGCTAGAGATAATGAGATGAGATGAGTAAATGAACCAATCTGAAGATGATCCCCAGCCAGTGATAACTGGGTCCTTGGATGATCAAATCTACATCAATCCAAAATACGAAGTTTTGAAATAAATGAAAAGTGGAAATAAATGAAAAGTGTGTAGCAGTGGGGGCGTGGTCAAGTGTCGGCTGTGAACGGCGAAGAGGCAGGTTGAACCAGCGGGTAACATGTGATGAGGTGCACCTGTGTCAAATTACTGGCTGTCTATTAACCTATGTCTCTGTGTACCTTTCAGACAGTCAGGAACAAGAGAAAGAGCAGCGTCACCCCACATGTGTGCATGTTTATGTGTTAAGCCGACACTGAAAAGTGTGCTAAATAAAATAACTCACCTGTTCTGAAGCCTGTTTCCAGTTCCTCTGCTTCCCCATAAGTTCAAGAGTTGTTACACTGTTGCCGAAACCAGAGGTGGGTAGTAACGTGCTACATTTACTCCATTACATTTACTTGAGTAACTTTTTGGATGAATTGTGAATTATGAATTATGGCTGAGGACTACAGTTGACTTGCTAACTTTAGGACTGCAGTTGTCATAAACAGTTTTGCACTCAAGTTTCCATCAATGAAGAGTTACAACATCAACGAAACTGTCTTCATGTTAAAACTGTTAATGTTATAGTCATGCTGTCTGTTGTTGCCCAAATGAGGATGGGTTCCCTTTTGAGTCTGGTTCCTCTCGAGGTTTCTTCCTCATGTCGTCTGAGGGAGTTTTTCCTTGCCACCGTCACCACAGGCTTGCTCATTGGGGATAGATTAGGGACAAAATTAGCTCATGTTTTAAGTCATTCAAATTCTGTAAAGCTGCTTTGTGACAGTGTTTATTGTTAAAAGCTCTATACAAATAAACTTGACTTGACTTGAATTGTACTTGTAAGAGTAGTTTTAATGCAGCATACTTTTTACTTTTACTTGAGTATATTTGTGAAGAAGAAGCGGTACTTTTACTCCGTTACATTGGGCTATATTCTGCTCATTACTCGCTACTTTATTTTTATTGATCTGTGCGATGCGTGGTCTGTTTGTTTGTTTTATTGAGACTTCCAGCAGAGGCTTTGTCACATGACAGCATCTCACCGATCAAATGTAGCAGCCAGAGCCATAGTGGTAGCAGCTATGGTTTAACTCCGTTTCGCCAATCAAACAGAGCCAAGCCGCCACGCGCGCCCGCACACAAAATTCCCGCGGCAAGACCAGTCCAGGTGGAAAAGAGCACGGAAGCAGAAGAAAAATGGCAGAGACAATGGCCAGCGTTTCTCATCAAGCCGAAGAGGCACACCCCTGGCCACACATATTCACTCTCCAAACAACAAAAAATAATAGTTATGTTATGCGGTGTCACATGTGTCTCACCAAACCAGTGGACGTTTCAGCTTATAAAAACTCAACGTCATTGCGGTAAGTAGGCCATGTGCTTTTGGCTGTCTTCGTAGGCAGACAGCCCTGTTGTAACATCATAAATAACTGTAAAACACATTGTTTTGTGGAAATGTATTGACACACTGCAGCCTCAGATGGCAAGATAACACACACACACACACACACACACACACACACACACACACACACACACACACACACACCATAGAACCAAGAAATAAAACTACAAAAAATCTTCCTAACAATCACTTTTTATTGATGTGAAACCAAAAAATGCTCATGAAAATAAGGTTGCTCACCTAATATCAGTTCCTCAATAGCGTTACAGTTGTACACGGCTCTGGTCAAAAACTGGGAATGGAAGACTGGTGAAAACTTACTAAATAACAAAACGCAGTGGCGTGCACAGATAGACACGAGGTGGTGCTCAAGCACCTGCCCCTCTGCCCTCTGTCCAAAAAAGTGCCCTTTTGAATTTTTTTTTTTTACAGTTTACTGAGGCCAATGTCGACATGATCTTTTAGAAAAGCCGTGGCATTAAAAGCGTGTGTGAAAATAATGTCCCGATGTGTGCCCCCTCGGCACACACCCTGGACCTCTGTCTCTCTTGCTCTGTCACGTGAACAAGCGTGCAGTGCATTCAATGTGAGGTTGCAGCAGCATAGCGTCCTGGAAGCCACGGCCTTGTCGTAGCGCAGACAACACATCGGGCAGTCAGTCAGCTCTTCCCCTGCCCCACCAGCCAGGTAACACATGAATCGAGTGAAAATGTATTGTTTGCCCTCTAAGCCCAAGCTGTAATTATTTTGTTGTGAAGTAGCCCGTCGCATACAGAAACAACTGCACATTGCAGCCTCGTCTCGTCTCGTCTCGTCTTCTTCCGCTTTATCCGGGACCGGGTCGCGGAGGCAGCAGTCTAAGCAGGGAAGCCCAAACTTCCCTTTCCCCAGACACCTCGGCCAGCTCCTCGGGAAGAACACCGAGGCGTTCCCAGGCCAGCCGAGAGACATAGTCCCTCCAGCGTGTCCTGGGTCTTCCCCGGGGCCTCCTCCCGGGGGGACATGCCTGGAACACCTCCCCAGGGAGGCGTCCAGGAGGCATCCGAAAAAGATGCCCGAGCCACCTCAGCTGATTCCTCTCGATGTGGAGCAGCAGCGGCTCTACTCCGAGCTCCTCCCGAGTGACTGTGCTTCTCACCCTATCTCTAAGGGAGCGCCCAGCCACCCTACGAAGGAAACTCATTTCGGCCGCTTGTATCCGCGATCTTGTCCTTTCGGTCATTACCCAAAGCTCATGACCATAGGTGAGAGTCGGAACGCAGATCGACCGGTAAATTGAGAGCTTCGCCTTTTGGCTCAGCTCCTTCTTCACCACAACGGACCGGTAAAGCGACCGCATCACTGCGGAGGCTGCACCGATCCGCCTGTCGATCTCACGCTCCATCCTTCCCTCACTCGTGAACAAGATCCCGAGATACTTAAACTCCTCCACTTGAGGCAGAACTTCTCCACCAACCTGGAGAGGGCAAGCCACCCTTTTCCGGTCGAGAACCATGGCCTCGGACTTGGAGGTGCTGATTCTCATCCCAGCCGCTTCACACTCGACTGCAAACCGCCCCAGTGCATGCTGAAGGTCCTGGTTTGAAGAAGCCAACAGGACATCATCATCCGCAAAAAGCAGAGATGAAATCCTGTGGTTCCCAAACAGGATTCCTTCTGGCCCCTGGCTGTGCCTAGAAATTCTGTCCATAAAAATTATGAACAGAACCGGTGACAAAGGGCAGCCCTGCCGGAGTCCAACATGCACTGGGAACAGGTCTGACTTACTGCCGGCAATGCGAACCAGACTCCTGCTCCGTTCGTACAGGGACCGGACAGCCCTTAGCAAAGAGCCCCGAACCCCATACTCCCGAAGCACCCCCCACAGAATACTACGGGGGACACGGTCGAATGCCTTCTCCAGATCCACAAAGCACATGTGGACTGGTTGGGCAAACTCCCATGAACCCTCGAGCACCCTATGAAGGGTATAGAGCTGGTCCAGTGTTCCGCGACCAGGACGAAAACCGCATTGTTCCTCCTGGATCCGAGGTTCGACTATTGGTCGAATTCTCCTCTCCAGTACCCTGGAGTAAACCTTCCCTGGGAGGCTGAGAAGTGTGATTCCCCTATAATTGGGGCACACTCTCCAGTCCCCTTTCTTAAAAAGAGGGACCACCACCCCAGTCTGCCACTCCAGAGGCACTGTCCCTGACCGCCACGCGATGTTGCAGAGGCGTGTCAACCAAGACAGCCCCACAACATCCAGAGACTTGAGATACTCAGGGCGGATCTCATCCACCCCCGGTGCCTTGCCACCGAGGAGCTTGCAAACCACCTCAGTGACTTCGGCTTGGGTAATGGACGAGTCCACCTCTGAGTCATCAGCCTCAGTCTCCTCAGTGGAAGACATGACGGTGGGATTGAGGAGATCCTCAAAGTATTCCTTCCACCGCCCGACAATGTCCCCAGTCGAGGTCAACAGCTCCCCACCCGCACTGTAAACAGTGTTGGCAGAGTACTGCTTCCCCCTCCTGAGGCGCCGGACGGTTTGCCAGAATTTCTTCGAGGCCGACCGATAGTCCTTCTCCATGGCCTCCCCGAACTCCTCCCAGTTCCGAGTTTTTGCCTCCGCAACTGCCCGAGCTGCAGCACGCCTGGCCTGCCGATACCCGTCAGCTGCCTCGGGAGTCCTGGAGGTTAACATGGCCCGATAGGACTCCTTCTTCAGCTTGACGGCATCCCTTACTTCCGGTGTCCACCACCGGGTTCGGGGATTGCCGCCACGACAGGCACCGGAGACCTTGCGGCCACAGCTCTGAACAGCTGCGTCCACAATGGAGGTAGAGAACATGGTCCACTCAGACTCAATGTCCCCCGCCTCCCTCGGAAGCTGGGAAAAGCTCTCCCGGAGGTGGGAGTTAAAGACCTCCCCGACAGAGTGCTCGGCCAGACGTTCCCAGCAGACCCTCACCATACGTTTGGGCCTGCCAGGTCTGTCCAGCTTCCTCCTCCGCCAGCGGATCCAACTCACCACCAGGTGGTGATCAGTTGACAGCTCAGCCCCTCTCTTCACCCGAGTGTCCAAGACATAGGGCCGGAGATCAGATGAAACGACTACAAAGTCTATCATTGACCTCCGACCTAAGGTGTCCTGGTGCCACGTGCACTTATGGACACCCCTATGCTCGAACATGGTGTTCGTTATGGACAAACCGTGACTAGCACAGAAGTCCAATAACAAAACACCACTCGGGTTCAGATCGGGGAGGCCGTTCCTCCCAACCACGCCCCTCCAGGTGTCACTGTCATCTCCCACGTGAGCATTGAAGTCCCCCAGTAACACAATGGAGTCCCCAGTCTGAGCACTCCTCAGTACCTCTCCCAGGGACTCCAAGAAGGCCGGATACTCTATACTGCTATTTGGGCCATAGGCACAAACAACAGCAAGAGCCCTCTCCCCAATCCGAAGGCGCAGCGAGGCGACCCTCTCGTTCACTGGGGTAAACTCCAACACATGGCGGCTGAGCTGGGGAGCTATAAGCAAGCCCACACCAGCCCGCCGCCGCTCACCACGGGCGACTCCAGAGAAGTGGAGAGTCCAGCCCCTCTCGAGGAGCTGGGTTCCAGAGCCCAAGCTGTGCGTGGAGGTGAGCCCGACTATCTCTAGCCGGTACCTCTCAACCTCCCGCACAAGCTCAGGCTCTTTCCCCCCCAGCGAAGTGACATTCCATGTCCCAACAGCCAGCCGCTGTGTCCGGGGATCAGGTCGTCGAGGCCCCTGCCTTCGACTGCCACCCAATCCACATTGCACCAGTCCCCTACTGCTACCTCTGTGGGTGGTGAACCCACAGGAGGTCGGGCCCACGTCAGCTCTTCGGGCTGAGCCCGGCCGGGCCCCATGGGCAAAGGCCCGGCCACCAAGCGCTCGCATACGAGCCCCAACCCCGGGCCTGGCTCCAGGGTGGGGCCCCGGCTGCGTCATCCCGGGCGACGTCACGGTCCTCGGATTTTTCTCCATAGGGGTTTTGGTGAACTGCTCTTAGTCTGGCCTGTCACCTAGGACCTGTCTGCCTTGGGAAACCCTGACAGGGGCATAATGCCCCCGACAACATAGCTCCTAGGATCATTCAAGCACACATTGCAGCCTTTGCCAGCTTATTTGCTCCCTTTCCATATGGAGAAACAAACTGAACAACATTTTAAATGTAGCCTAAACCATTGAGCCAACCCCACTCTCCATCAATTCCAACCTGTTTTTATAACATGATTAAGAATATCACGTTATGCTAGTATGCACACCGTTATGCAAATAAAGGAGAGCTCCGTTGAGCCCAATGAGTGTGTATATTTCATTACAAATTTTAAGATGATCTCACGGAAATCTGTGAATAAACACAGTCTTGAGACTCAAGTCAGTGATGGGAAGATCAGACTTTCAGACTTTATCAGACTTTTTAAAGATGGAACTACAGAAAAATACCCAAAACTTTGATATGATTATGAACACAAGAGGAGGGTTAAATCTCAGACTTTTATAATAAGGTGTTCCACATGCGCAAAAAAGTGCCCTTTTTTCCCCCCAGAGCACTTGCCCTCCAAAATGTCTGTGCACGCCACTGACAAAACATGTAAAATATCATTTGTGAAATCTCCATTTTTCAAGCTACTGTATTTGTTGTGGATTAGAGGGATTTGTGAAGACTTTAGGTGTTTTTTTTTTCTGTGAGATTTGTTTTATTATTTGTCTACAAGTGCTTGTTCACAAAAGGAAGGGCATTAGCTTGTTAGCTTGACCGCTTGCTAGCTTGCTAGCTTGACTGCCTTTTTCTTCTTTTTCTTTGTAACCTCTACCCATTGTTTTGTTATTATGTTACTTTGTAAAGATTTAATTAATTAATATTTAATGTATTATTGTTTTCACCTGTTCACGGCTAAAAGGTCACAGCTTCACAGTGCAAAATTGAGAGCCAGCTGCTGTTAAAACTGAACAGTCACTTCATGGAGTGAACATGCACGTGCACGCACACACACACACACACACACACACACACACACACACACACACACACACACACACAGTGTTATGGTTTATGTGCAGACTGCCTTGAGCTTCTTGTTGTTATTGTTAATACACAGAACTACACACACACAGTTTATGTGTGTGTGAAATATATATGAAATCTCTGCCTGTTATGACATCCTGATCAATAAACAACGAAGTTACTCAGCAGTTACTCAGTACTTGAGTAGTTTTTTCACTCAGTACTTTTTACTCTTACTCAAGTAATTAATTGGACGACTACTTTTTACTTTTACTTGAGTAATATTATTCTAAAGTAACAATACTCTTACTTGAGTACAATTTTTGGCTACTCTACCCACCTCTGGCCGAAACCCAGGATTGAGGAACGTACACCTCCATGGGATCCAAACCAATCAGAGAGCTCCTCCAAATGCTCACCAGTGACATCCAGCACCAGCAGCACGTCCTCATCACGCTGATGGTAGATCAGGGCTAGCACTTCCAGGCTTTGCTCGAAGTCCAGGCAGAGGACCAGCAGGTGATGCGGAGCTGCATCCAGACTGCGGGTGCTCTAGTGGTTGTTCCTTCCTGTTCAGCTGGTGAAGATGGGGCTGCAGGATGACCCCAACACCTTCCTCGAGCTGTTTGAACGTGTCGCGGAGGCGAGCTTGTGGCCAACCTCTCAGTGGGTGGCTCGCCTACTGCTGCTCCTGTTGGGGGAAGCCCAGCTCACGGCTTGACAGCTCTCAGCCACCAACATGCTGGAGTACCCTCACCTGAAGCGAGCCATCCTACAGCGGATCGGCCATGGCCCCAAAGAGTAGTGGCAGCACTTCCACTTGCTGGATTATGGCAAAGTGGGCTGGCCATTTGTGTTCACACAACAGCTCCAAGATGCCTGCCGACAGTGGCTGTTGGCTGGCGAGGGCGATGTTAAATCAATCATCAAGCAAGTGGCACTGGAGCAGTTCGTTGCCCAGCTGTCGAGCGGGACATTAGTGTGGATCCGGTGTCACCGACTGATGTCACTGGAGAAGGCAGTCTGACTGGCTGAAGATCACCTGATGGTGTATCCAGAAGCAAGCTGTGCTACAACTTTCTCTCTCTCTCTCTCTCTCTCTCTCTCTTTCTCCTTCTCTCTCTCCTCATCCCTCCCCTACCCCAGCCCTGTGGAAATGGGGACCAACTCCCCCGAAACCCACTCCCTGCACTTACGTCTATCCACGTGTTTCTACTCTCTCTTCTTCTTCTGTGTCTGTGCCACTATTAACCCCCCTCCTCTCTCTCTCCACAGATGAACTCATCCATGCCCACCAGAACTGCGAGCGGGCCTGGGTAGGTCTGTAAGCACGGAGGGAAGGCAAGGAATCAACACTTCTGCAAGGAGGCAGGGCTACTGGTCCGCATCCCTGATGCGCTTCAGGCTTCCCTTGATTGAGCGGGGGTGTACGGGATAGCTATAAGTATTCAAGGGAGTACACATCAGGCTTTGGTGGATTCAGGTTGTAATCAGACCTCCATACATCAAAGCCTGACTCAATGTGGGGCACTGGTAAATGCACGTTTGGTGACAGTTAAGTGTGTGCATGGTGATATACACAAATATCTGCTGATGCCCATCACTATCCACTTCTGGGGAGAAAAACATAGCATCGGGACCACAATTAGTCCGAGTCTCACTCACCCACTGATCCTGGGAACCGATTGGCTGGGGTTTAAAACGTTAATGAAACAAATAGTAGTGGGTGAGTCCTGCAGTAGTACATCATGGCGGGGATCCGGCCAGAACATTGGTTAGGGAGGCAATCTTAGGCATGCCCCCATCAGCTTCGCATCATGATGACACAGAGAGTGGGGAGAGCCCTCCTCCCTCTCTGGGGAATCCCTTAGAGGACTTCCCATTGGAACAGGTGCATGACGAGTCTCTGAGACATGCCTTTGACCAAGTGAAAGTAATTGATGGCCAAATCCTCCAGCCTACGGTTACGCTTTCCTTCCCGTACTTTTGTATTATTAAGGATAGTCTGTATCAAGTGATGCAGGACACTCAAACTAAAGAAAAGATAACACAGTTGTTGGTTCCAAAGAGACGCAGGGAACTTTTATTCCATGCAGCTCATCATAATCCTATGGCTGGGTATTCGGGGCAGGATAAAACACTAAATTGTCTCATGGCCTGTTTTTATTGGCCAGGGATTCGTGCCGATGTCCGCAGGTGATGTGCGGCATGTTGCGAATGCCAGCTGGTAAATCCAGTGGCCACACCAAAAGCGCCATTGCGCCCATTGCCACTGATGGAGATCCCCTTCGAAAGAATTGGCATGGATCTCATCGGGCCAATAGATCGATCTGCATGTGGGTATCACTTTGTATTAGTCATTGTGGATTCATCTCATCTCATTATCTCTAGCCGCTTTATCCTTCTACAGGGTTGCAGGCAAGCTGGAGCCTATCCCAGCTGACTACGGGCGAAAGGCGGGGTACACCCTGGACAAGTCGCCAGGTCATCACAGGGCTCATTGTGGATTATGCAATGCAATACCCAGAAGCAGTGCATCTCCGCAATATCTCAGCACGCAGTGTTGCAGAGGCGCTCTTCCAGGCCCAAGAACATCAATCTCACCTGTACAACAGAGGGGCACAGCTAAGGGAATTTGCACCAGGAGATAAAATCCTCATTTTACTGCCCACCTCAAGTTCAAAATGCTTGCCAAGTGGCAAGGGCCCTTTGAGGTCACATGGCGAATTGGAGAGGTCAACTATGAGGTCAAATGGCCAGATAGGGGCAACACATGTCAAATTTACCACCTCAATCTCCTGAAATTGTGGAGAAAGGAGGTTCCTGTGTCTCTGGCAATGGTAGTTCCAGAAAGTGTGTAGCTGGGACCAGAGGTAAATCCAAAAAGTGCGGCCCAATTCACCCCGGTCCCCTGTGGAGACCACCTCTCACCGTCCCAGAGAGCACAGGTCATTAACTTGCAGGAGGAATTCTCTGATGTGTTCTCACCCCTCCCTGGTATCACTAATCTCATAGAACACCACATTGAGACTCCCTCAGGGGTGTTGGTACGCAGCCACCCATATCGGCTACCTGAACACAAAAAAATGTGGTTTGGGATGAACTTCAGGCTGTGCTTAAGATGGGAATAATTGAGGAGTCACACAGTGGCCATTTTGGTGGTGGAGGGGGAGGAGTGTCCTCTGCTGTACATCAGCCGCAAGCTCTACATGTGAGAGTCGAAGTACAGCACAAAAGAGAAGGAGTGTCTGGCCATCAAGTGGGCGGTCCTCACGCTCCACTACTACCTGCTAGGACGCCCATTTACCCTCTGTTCCGACCATGCCCCACTCCAGTGGCTCCACCACATGAAGGATGCCTACACACGGATCACTCATTGGTATCTGGCCATTCAGCCCTTTAAATTCGAGGTGGTCCACAGGCCAGGAACACAGATGGTGGTGGCAGATTACCTCTCCCGCCGGGGAGGGGGATCAGCTGCAGGCCGGACGGCTCCCCAGCTTGACTCAGGTGGTGGAGGTATGTGGCAGCAGGGGCGTGGTCAAGAGTTGGCTGTGAACGGCGAAGAGGCAAGTTGAACGAGTGGGTAACATGTGATGAGGTGCGCCTGTGTCAAGTTACTGGCTGTGTATTAACCTGTGTCTCTATGTGTCTTTCAGACAATCAGGAATGAGAGAAAAAGCAGCGTCACCCCACGTGTGTGCACATTTATGTGTTAAGCTGACACTGAAAAGTGTACTAAATAAAAGAACTCACCTGTTCTGAAGCCTGTTTCCAGTTCCTCTGTTTCCCCATAAGTTCAAGAGTTGTTGTAGTGTGGTTATGTGTCATGTTGTCAAAGGAAACTGGAAAAAGAACTGTTTTGTCCTATGTCAGATATTTCCTTTATTACTGCTGAAATTCTATGAAATTCTATTCCATGAATTTGTATTGTTATTGTAACACTTCCATGATATGGGTGGAGTACAGAAGCACGGCAGCTGGGAGATGATATTCACACAGTCGTTTATTGAGGCTTTTCAGCTTCACTTGCTCACCTTTAGGATGCACGCACGCACACACACAGAGTTGTGTTCTGGTCTGGAGAGCTCCCTCCTCTCTGCTCTCTCCCTCCTTTTCTATGTTCTACCATCACTGCAACAGACACACCCACACCTACCCATGGCTATCATTCTACAGCCATAAGTTTACCTCTCAGAAGTATGACTTATTTTATAGATACTTGCAATCTTCTCCTTTCAGCTGTTCCCATTAGGGGTCACCACAGTGGATGATGCCCCTCCATCTCCTCCTGTCCTCTGTATCTTTTTCTGTCACACTAACCGTCCTCATGTCCTCCTTCACCACATCCATAAATCTCATCTTTGGTCTTCCTGTTTTCCTTCTACCTGGCAACTCCATCTCCAGCATTCTCTTCCCAATATGCCCTGGATCTTTCCTCTGTATGTGTCCAAACCATCTCAATCTCGTCTCTCTCACTTTGTCTCTAAGCCATCCTACATGTCCTGTCCTTCTAATATACTAATTTCTAATCCTGTCCAACTTTGTCACTCCCAATGGAAATCTCAGCATCTTCAACTCTGCTGCCTCAAGGGATCAAGGATTTTTATTGTCATTGTGATTCACAACAAAATTCAGTTTGGTACTCTCCTAGTGGCAATTAAAAGGGATTAAAAAATCAATATGAGACAAAAACAAAAAAACACAAGTGATAAGACAAGGACCGGTGACAGAAATGGTTAAAATTATAAATAATAAGAAAAGGTAAATACATATAGGCAGCATCATGTAAAGTGCATGTAGTTCTAAGTGGAGGCCGCAGCAGTAGGCTATAAAATGCATTGGTGCTAATAAAGTGCAATGATGAAAGCGACACATCTCACTCTCATTCACCCACACACACTGACACATAAACACACACACACACTGACACATACACATGTGTGTGTGAGAGGGGCAGGGGTTGTGGGTGATGGAGGCTGCAGCTCCAAAGCTGCTCCCCAAAGCTGCTTTGGCTTTGGGCCAACGTGACAGTGCCACTATCTTTGGCACTATCTGTGGAGGACAGCCCCATGAGGACAGTTGAAAATCACACTTGGAAGCTGCTCTGGACTCTTACAGTAATGCTTTTATGGCTGAGGACTACAGTTGACTTGCTAACTTTAGGACTGCAGTTGTCATGAACAGTTTTGCACTCAAGTTTCCATCAATGAAGAGTTTATAACATCAACGAAACTGACTTCATGTTAAAACTGTTAATGTCATGCTGTCTGTTGTTGCCCAAATGAGGATGGGTTCCCTTTTGAGTCTGGTTCCTCTCAAGGTTTCTTCCTCATGTCGTCTGAGGGAGTTTTTCCTTGCCACTGTCGCAACAGGATTGCTCATTGGGGATAGATTAGGGATAAAATTAGCTCATGTTTTAAGTCGTTCAAATTCTGTAAAGCTGCTTTGCGACAATGTTTATTGTTAAAAGCGCTATACAAATAAACTTGACTTGACTATCTCCAAACCATACGACATCGCTGCTCTTACTACTGTTTTGTACATGTTCCCTTTCACTCTTGCTGGTACCCTTCTGTCACAAATCACTCCTGATGCTCTCCTCTATCCATTCCAACCTGCTTGCACTCTCTTCTTCACTTCTCTTCCACACTTGCCATTACCTTACACAGTTGACCCCAGATATTTGAACTCATCTGCTTTGACCACATCTATTCCTATTCATAAATACTTGCAATATCTCATCTCATCTCATTATCTCTAGCCACTTTATCCTGTTCTACAGGGTCGCAGGCAAGCTGGAGCCTATCCCAGCTGACTACGGGCGAAAGGCGGGGTACACCCTGGACAAGTCACCAGGTCATCACAGGGCTGACACATAGACACAGACAACCATTCACACTCACATTCACACCTACGGTCAATTTAGAGTCACCAGTTAACCTAACCTGCATGTCTTTGGACTGTGGGGGAAACAGGAGCACCTGGAGGAAACCCACGCGGACACGGGGAGAACATGCAAACTCCGCACAGAAAGGCCCTCGCCGGCCATGGGGCTCGGACCCAGACCTTCTTGCTGTGAGGTGACAGTGCTAACCACTACACCACCGTGCCGCCCCTACTTGCAATATGGATAGAATATTTGTATAGAACAAAAAAATTGTTTATTTTTTCCACTATATATTTGATTGAACAAACTTGCTCTGCTTTTTTGTTAAAAAGTTGAACAGTTACTGGAAGATTTGGTCATGTAAAACCTAGCAAGTCCTATTGTAAACAAATAAACAATTAAAATAATATTTGTACATGTGCCTTATAAAGTACCACCCATATAGTAAATAATCATGAGCATTCAATATAATGGAACTTTATACCAGGGATGATTTTTTTTTCCCTCAAAATGACTAAAATGTGACTTATTAGGTTTCTCCAGACCAGGGCAGAATGGTCGGTTATACATAGCAATGGTCTGCTACACAGAAATAACAGACCATAGAGTGCCACAATTAACCAATCAGAATCAAGTATTCAATAAAGCCATGTAATAAATATATTTATCTCATACACAACCTCTCTCCTTGCTCTTGAAAGACCCTCAAAGCATTTAAAAGCACAGAAGCATACCAGCTGTGTCAAGTATCCCAGGCTGTTTCATCAGGAGGAAAAAAAAAATTCAGGCATTATAGGCAGGGTAAGTCAATGTTAGTTATCAAATAACTAATTTTTGCTACTGTTAGCAATACTTGCTGCTGAGAACAGCAAATCTCCCAGTTGTCCTCTAATGCAGCTAGCTACTGTAGATAGGATAGGATCTGCTGCAATGCTGCTTGTTGACAATGGATTAAAGTGTATTAGGGCAGTTAATTTCCAGTGTAAATGAAAATAAATCTTATTAAGGAAGCACCAACCCAACATCATTGATGCAGATGCGGTTGTCAAAATGGCAATGATTATGCAGTGTGATGTCATATGAAAGACAAGATTAAGATAAATTAGTATATAAACTCTCAGGAAAAGGATAGATAGCTTAATTAGCATTTCTAAATTATTCCATATTCCTGATCGCCTCTCACTGTGTCCATGGTTGATGTAGTATAGGAGACTGTGGCATTTGGGAATGATTAGCAGGCTGCAGTTACAGCATCATAAGGACTTAAGGCATAATTAAATACACATCTGAACAGACTGGAAGGTGATATGTTTAAGCGTGCGCATTATATAAAAAATTTGTTTTATGAAAGTAAATAAGGAGAAGCATTCTTTTTTTTCCTCTGGTGTTGGACTGGATAAAAAAAAAATTGCTGCTGACCCTGGCAACTGTTATATGAACAGTCAGGTGAACCAACTTGTTCACCAAGCTACAATGCCCTGCCTGGGCTAGTGATTAGTTCAGCCCTAAGAGGGCTCTTCACACGCGCACACACACACACACACACACACACACATACACACACACACAAGACATTCAAATCAGCAAATCAGTCTTCAACGTGTATGGCTCTCAAAAAGGGTCACATATAAGCAGAGTGGCTCTTCAACCCTCACACCTCTCCTCATCCACACTGTTCACAGTACTCTCTAATGATGGCCTTTTATGAAGGCTACTCATTTGTTCCTGTGCACTTATCTCAAAACTGGATGGCTCACTTGTCTCAAAAAAACAGTGTAAAGTAGGTTTTCTTTCTCTAACCCTACTCTCTCTCTCTCTCTTTTACCCCATTCCCACTCACAGTGAGAACTGTAAATTATTATGCAGTAATGGTGTCCTGTGGGAATGGCAGCAAAATGGCAATGTTGAAACTTTAATCTACCCCCTGGCAACCTAGTACCATTTACAGAACTCTTTTGTTACAGCTCCAGTGAGAATCAGACCCATCGGATTTACGTGTTGTGACCGGTCATGACATTGCTGGCGGTGATGTAAACGATGGTGTAGTGTTATTGTGACAGCACTACTCATACTCAAAACAACAAGCAAACATAGGTGGATACAGCTAAAACCATGGATAGGGGATGTCCATATTTAAAGCTTGTTTTATTTTTTTTTGTATACATACATATTTATGTACATACATAAATATGGACGTCCCCTATCCATGGTTTCATTTATAAACTACACACACTGGCATCAACCTATGATAAAGTTTCACTTATAAACTACATACAACGGCATCAACAACAGTAACTTATAATAAAATAAAACACTTATAGCAATATACTGTAATAAAAGTTATGTGAATGTGGTCCTTCTTGAATGAATGAATGAATGAATGAATGAATAGGATTCTGGCAATTTCATTTTTTATTTTTATATTTTCTAGCTTATATTTTTATCAATATTTTTATCACAGTTGGGGCATGCAGATCTATACAAGTACAAAAACCTCTGATTTACAAGGATAATCAAAACAACAACAAAAAAACACCAGGCATGAAAACACAAGAGTAGAAGTGAGGAAAACAACAGCATTGGCATGGAAAAACAAAAAAACACAAGACAAACTAACAGAAGCCTGGGTTTAATAAAGCAAGTAATAAGTGAAAGCAAAAGAAGTAGTGCATAGTTATGTGGGAACTGCAGATTGAGGGGTAATCCTTCCTTGTATGCTTGAGTGAGGCTACATCCACACGACAACGGCAACGAGATTTTTTTTTTAGCGGGTAAAAATAATATTGCGTCCACATGGGCAACGGATCAGTAAAATATCAGGTACATCTGGCAACACAACGCTTGCTGAAAACGATGCAATACACATGCCACACCTCTACGTGCGCTGTAAGACGGTCCCATCGGAGACACCACAACAATAGAAGAAGTAGGACGCATGCGCATAAACCCCTTCTTCTACCTGGCGTGAATGAGTGAGTGCTGCTTGTTCTAGTCATGTAGTTGTGACGTCATCATAAACAAATCCGTTCTACTCATCCAGACGACTTCGCAACGGCGCCGTTGCCAGATTTTTCCACTCTGGAAACCGTTCTCAAAAAATATCGTTTTGGGGCACCCAAAACGCCGGTGCCGTGTGGACGCCAGGCCAAAACGATAAAAAATTTTATCGGATTCACCTGAATCCGTTGCCATGTGGACAGGGCCTGAGTCAGCGGATATGGTGGTCCCACTGTATAAGCAAAAGTGTTACAAATAGCCTTTGCTTAAACAAAACAAATCTTCAGAAATAGCATTCAGTATACAGTCAGGTGGGAATACACAATATTTGTTTCTTTTCTATTATGGAAGACTGAGTGGGAATGAAAATCTGTTATATTTTCCATGTTGTTTTTACCTCATACAATAACGGATTTCATATGTGAAAAGGGCTTCTTTCTCTGTCTCAATTCCTTTCTCTCTCTTTTTTCTCTCTGTCTCTCTCTCTCTGTTGCTTTCTTTCAACTGAACTGAGAGTCTATACTGATTTGTACTATCCTGATAGAAGGATCATAGAAATGAAGCTTTTGCACTTCTGATGCTTTCTCCTTGTGTCTTCACTTGTTAAAATAAAGTTGGAAAAAATTAAAAATCTTTTTTTTACTTTCTCCCACTCACACTTTCTTTCTTGTGTTCTTGCTTTGTAGAGTGCTCCTACGTCATAAGCGGTTGCTGTTGGGGGGGGGGAGTCACTTACACCGTATGTGGGGGATGGGTAGGTTTGTGGTGGGAGACTGGTCCCCATGAGTTCTACATTTTTGTGATCTGGTCAACTTCATGCCCTTCCAACTCAGTGAGTGAGGCTTGAGGAATTTATGGTAAGTTATCAGATTTTTTTTTGTTTTAATGGAGGAAAACATCTAAAAGTTCCTGATAAAGAGAAACCAATCCTTAAAACAATTTCAGTGGGAATACTACATAATTTTTTTTCCAATGGATAATTACTTTTGGGGGGCAATAAGTGAGAAGGATACATGTGTACAGAACTAGATATTACACCACTACATCACATTTTAATATTGTTATTACATTTATTCTGATATGATTTCGATATAACCTGATCATTGCTCTCAATCCAATCTTATTTGCTGAATTTCTACTATTGCGTCTATCTGTATATGAATTGGGGCATCAGGAGATGTAATAACACTGAACAAAAATAACCACATGTGTATGGGGATAATAGCACACTACTGTAACCTGCATGACCACCAGATGTCTCAGTTACAAGAGTTCTAGTCTGGTTGTTATTATGACACATCAGGGTCACTCCTTACATAAACACTAATTCTGGCTATGGTCCATTGTGAAGTGGTAAAACATATGCAGAATGTGTTGAAGGGGGACAGCTCCTGACAGCCTAATATTTTCCATTCCAGTTACATCAACAAGCAGAAGCAAGAAAGCAGACTAGAAGAAACCTTTATTCATCACATACACACTTCAAGCACAGTGAAATTCATCCTCTGCATTTAACCCATCTGAAACAGTGAACACACACACTCAGAGCAATGGGCAGCCACACCAAAGCGCCTGGGGAGCAGTCAGGGGTCAGGTACCTTGCTCAAGGGCACCTCAGCCCAAGGCTGCCCCACGTCAACCTAACTGCATGTCTTTGGATTGTGGGGGAAACCAGAGCACCCGGAGGAAACCCACGCAGACACAGGGAGAGCATGCAAACTCCACACAGAAAGGCCCTCGCCGGCCGCTGGGTCCGAACCTGGAACCTTCTTGCTGTGAGGCGACCATGCTAACCACTACACCACCGTGCCACCCGAAGTACTGCAATACCAGGTTGATGCATGGAGTAGAAAGAGCAAGCCCTTATTCCAGCTCCCTGTTCTAAAAATCTGTTTAATATAATGTCTTCCTTTAGAGAACATATCAAATATTAAACTGATAAGAACAGATACTACACATGATTGGCTAAATCCAAATAACTCACATTCTTATCAGTGTTTCAGGTCCATTTCTCATCTTCTGCCTTTTTTTCCACACCAGACAGATATGAATGCGTCATGATTATCACTTATTAGTGATCTTTTGACATTAGTTAGGTTAGTTTCTGAATTTAATGACATTAATTGCAGTTCTTATGCTTTGGATCCCAGAAGGGCATCCCTGCAACTGCATGATGCATAAAACTTTTGCCAAATGATAGTAAACTGTACGTTTTTTTTTTTGAAAGGTCATACAAGAGCCTCAGCATCTACTTATACTGCTTGTAGAAAGAAACAGGCCTATATATTACATTTAGTAATAGTAAACTGATCAAGGAATAAATTGGACAATACGGTTACCAAAAAGAATATAGTTGTTTACCCCAGTAATAAACCTTAAATAGACTGCAAGTGTGCAAAAGGATAGGATGTATACCAGTGATGTACAAATGATGTATTTTGTATAAAAAAATGCAAGTTTTTCAACATGAGAAGATAAACTTCATATCTTCAAGCCAACATGTGATTTTCTTTTTATTATATAGACACATTCACAAACAAAAACTATGCAAGTTAATCAAAACAATTGATCGATTTCCTCAAGAAAACACAAAAAAAACATAAAAAAGCAACAAAATATTGAATAAAAGTATTTGATGGTAAGAACGTATCTTTTTTATTTTTCAATAATTATTATTCCAGCATTTTCACAAATTACTACTGTCATTTCACCAGTTTGTTTACATTCTAAGTGGAAATGATTTTGTCAGACACTTTGCATAAAGTTCTTATTTATTGAATTTGCAAAAAAGAAAAATGCTCTGTTTCTCAAAATCCAGTGAATGTGGATAGAATAAAACTCAATCTCATCGTCTGGCCCGCCGACAGGGGGGGACAAACGGGTATGTTGTCCTGGGCCCAGGAATGGGGAGGGCCCAGAACTGGGCTCTCATTAAGTTGCGTTTATTTTATTTCATTTCAAAATGTGTTGATTTGGGGGAGAAATGTGCTATACAGGGCTGTGAAATTTTAGCAGAATTCCGCGGATTCTGTCGGGAAAAATATCATCTTCACAAAACGTCTATTTTTGCATTAAAAATCATTGGGGGGGGGGGGGGGGGGTCTAGTCGGTTTTAATCACCTTGCACGAGACCGGCGGCTTAATACAACCGGACTCGCGGAGTTTTATGCCAGCTGAGCGTGGAACACATCTTGACTGCGACTCAGGAGCAGTGTTGCCAGATTGGGCGGTTTCCCGCCCAGTTGGGCGGTTTCAAGTGCATTTTGGTGGGTTTTGACCATATTTTGGGCTGGAAAACGTCAGCAGTATCTGGCAACACTGAGTGCATGACAGAGCTAAAAACAGCTATTGCGTGACCTGGCACCGCATACGTGAATTTTGTACTTACAGGGTGTAAGATCAGACATAGTTAAGATGCCGTCAAAAAGGAAAGCTAAGGAGGTGTTTGAGAGAGATGCAAAGAGGGCTAGAAAAGAACACACAAACAGACTGAAGGAAAAGATGAAAAAGAACAAGTTTGCAAAACTGAAAGAGATGGTGTTAAAGAAAAGAAAATTAAGAGAGTTTCATTAGATGCTGTTTGACAGACTATGAACATTTTGTAAATAGCTTTAATAGAGGAATGCAAATACTATAGAACTAATAACTAATAGCCTTACTGAAAGATGAATTGAAAGAAATAGCTGGGAGTGATGCAAAGAGGAATAAAATGAGCCAGAAGTAAAAGAAAAGATGTAAATATATTAGATAAGAAACATTAGGTTTTTTTTTAAACTTTTGCTCTGTAGACAAGAGACATTGTGACAGATTCTTGGAAAAAGCCAGGACATAATACAAGAATTAAGTGTAATTTGGAAGACAACAGGTATCTCTCACTTAAATATTGAGCATGATTTTTCACAAAGTCATTTTGAAAGGCCCATCAAAGTTTTCTTTTATTAACATTTCTTTAAATTGTTATTTACACATTTTTTTTTACTTTTATTTTGATTAAGAGATAAAATACATAGACACTTATTAGATATTTCAAGGTATTTTACATGGATCTTTCATTTTAAAAGAGAAAACTGTTGATAGGTATTTTATATGGCAAAATGAAGACCAAGACTAGTCAAATATTTACTTGTTGAGATCAATTTTTTACTTGCAGGAAATGCTCAGAATACACCATATAACACCTAAAATGGCTTGGTGTCTGGGGCCCTGCGGGCCCCAGACCCCCCCTTTTCCTCGGATTTCTTATTTACAATTTCACAGCCCTGGCTATATTTGCATTCAATAAATGATTTCTAGATCTTTTGCCTTTATTGTCTTTGAAAAAGGCGTCAAGAACCCCCTACCACCCCTAATGCAAAAATGGTTTGGTCTGACTCTTTGATTAAGGGGAAAAAAACGACATCGTTCGATCATAGCGCTTCGACAATCGGCGTGCGTGCCATTTGCCAACATGCACAAGTCAGGAGCACAGAAAAGAAAAGAGAAAAAGAGAGGAAGAAACCAAGAGACTCAGGGGCTCACTGCATAAATATTTTAAAAAAGATTCGGATGATGCAGCAGGTACTAGCAAAGGCAGTGGGGCAGCTGAGCCAGGTAAGACACAGCCAACTTTTTCCAGCCCCGTAAAGTAACCCCAACCAAGGCATGTGCGGCATGCAATTCATGTTACAAACGAGGGGAGAGCAAGTCACACTGAACACCATATCAAACGCACAGGGCATTGAATCATTTCATAACCACAACCACATTGTGTTTCATATATCTGATTGAAGCTAAAATGAAATGGTTGTTGACCGGTTGAATGGTTTTTGAATACCTGTCATTTAAGGGTTGGAGTGAGTAGAGACTGGGATAAGAGGTGGGGTGGGGGGGTTGTTAGGGGGGGCCCATTCAGAGCATTTTGTCCTGGGCCCAGCCAAAGCTGTCAGCGGCCCTGCTCATCGTACACAGCTCCATCAGCTCATGTATGACTCAATTTCGTGGAATACATTACTCAATGTCCTGGATGTCATTCATATGAAAAATACAAGTGGCATATTTCCCAGTAAAACATTCATGTCTATATAATAAATATTATTTATTTAAGCAATATTGCATGAGAAATAGTGCTGTTATACTAAATACCAGTACAACATCATGAGTGTGTGTTATTGCTTTTATACAACAGTTCTATAAACAGGAAATTAATATCAAGTAACTGACATTTTAGACAGAATATGTTCAAATATTTTTTACACTTTTGCTCCTATAAAAAATAGTTGCCAAATAAGCCATACAATATATAGACTGGCTGATAATCCATAGTAAGTCAAGTATACACAAACACAAATTCATAGGTTTTTCTTTATTTTGACTATCTAAATGCTCTGATGAAACTGGCTCTCATGAGGACCATCCCAGGAAAGGAAGACCAAGATTTACCTCTGCTGCAGAGGATACATTCATGAGAGTTACTAGCCTCAGAAATTGCCAATTAATAGCAGTTCAAATTATAGCCTACATGAATGCTTCACAAAGTTCAAGTAGCAGACACATCTTAACATCAACTGTTCAGAGGAGATTGCATGAATCAGGCCTTTATGTTCTAGTTGCTGCAAAGAAACCACTACTAATGGAGGCCAATAAGAATAAGAGAATTGTTTGGACCAAGAAGCACAAGGGATGGACCAATGGAAATCTGTACTTTAGTCTGATGAGTCCAGATTTGAGATTTTTGGCTCCAAATGCCATGCCTTTGTGAGATGCAGAAAAGGGGAATCTTCATGTGTGAGTCCCACTGTGAAGCATGGAGGAGGAGCTGTGATGGTGTGGGTGTGGAGTTTTGCTGGTAACACTGTTGGCGATTTATTCAAAATTGAACGTACACTTAACTAGCATCACTACCACAGCATTTTGCAGTGACATGCCATCCCATCCGGTTTATGTACACTTAGTGGGACCATCTTTTTTTTCTTTTTTTTTTTATCAACAGGACAATGACCCAAAACACACCTCCAGGTTATGTAAGGGCTATTTAACCAAGAAGGAGAGTGAAGGAGTGCTACATCAGATTTCCTGGGCTCCACAATCACCCAATCTAAACCCAAGTGAGATGGTTTGGGATGAATTGGACCACAGAATGAAAGAAAAGCAGCCAACAAGTGCTCAACATATATGGAAACTCCTTCAAGCCTGTTGGAAAACCATTCCAGGTGACTACCTCATGAAGCTGGTTGAGAGAATGCCAAGAATGTGCAAAGCTGACATCAAAGAAAAAGGCAGCTACTTTCAAGTATCTAAAATATAAAACATTTGCTTATTTTACACTTTTTTTGCTTGCTACATAATTCCATGTGTGTTATTTCATAGTTTTGATGCCTCCAGCGTCATTCTACAATGTAGAGAATAAGAAAGAAAGAAAGAAAGAAAGAAAGAAAGAAAGAAAGACCACTGATTTCGAAGGTATGTCTATACATTTGACTGGTACCATATAATTCAATTTGAAACTAATGAGGAAAACTCTGATGACCAGTAACTGCAGAAAGCTAGTTAATTTAATTCCAAACTTTATTTTAAAATCCACCATCCTGGATATTATCACCACTCTTTTAAAATCTTGTGTCAAACTGACTTGATTCTCATGATTTTAAACTTTTTTTTTTTAAGCAATAATAATTAAGTTCATTGGCTTTCTGCAGTTATTGGTCATAAAAGGGTTTCTCCTTAATTTGAACTTGAATTATATACTAATGCATCTCAAACAATTAGAATGTCATGAAAAGCTTCATTTTTATTCATAATTTAATTCAAAATGGTGAACCTTCAAATATTCTGTATTCATTACACATAAAATGAAATATTTCAAGCTTTTTTTATTTTTATGATTATGGCTTATAGCTCATGAAAATCAGAAATCCAGTAACTCAGAACCAGAAAACCAAGAAATCAGACACAGGAAATAAGGCTCAGTAATGCATACTGGCATAGCACAATACTTCTTATTGATTGTGCATCTAAACAGTCTTTATATAGGTGCACATATTGCTCCTTAATCATGTGCAGGTGTGCATAATTAACAGCACACGTGCGAGAGTCTGCTTGTCACGTGCGCAGCCCAGGGCATGCCTGAGAGTTCTTCAGGGTGCATACGCCAAAGCATGCAGGACTGACAGGAACTCCCCCAAAGAGCTCCCTCCAGGAGCTAAAATCCATCTTCCTTGGCTCCGGTGGAGGTGGGCTTTGGCTCCGGCTCAGGACAAGACTTGGACTCTTGGCTAGGAGTGGGCATGTACTCAGGAGAAGACTTGGGGCCTAAACTGGAAGTGGGCTCAAGTTCTAGGGATGATTTTGCCTCTGGACTGGACTCGGGCTCCGGACTGGACTCGGGCTCTGGAGATGACTCAGGCTCGAGCTCAGGAGATGACTCAGGCTCCGGAATGGACTCGGGCTCTGGAGATGCCTCAGGCTCTGGGCTGGACTCGGGCTCTGGAGATGCCTCAGGCTCTGGGCTGGACTCGGGCTCTGTAGATGACTTGAGCTCTGGAGTGGACTCAGATTCTGGACTGGACTCGGACTCTGGAGATGCCTCGAGTTTCGGGCTGGACTCAGGCTCTGGAGATGACTCAAACTCTGGACTGGACTTAGATTCTGGACTGGACTCGGGCTCTGGAGATGACTCAGGCTCTGGACTGGACTTGAACTCGAGCTCTGGAGATGACTTGGGCTCCGGGCTGGACTCAGGCTCGAGCTCAGGAGATGACTTGGGCTCTGGACTGGACTCGGGTTCTGGAGATGCCTTGGGGTCTGGGCTCTGTCGATGACTCGAGCTCTGGACTGGACTCAGATTCTGGACTGGACTCCGGCTCTTGAGATGACTTGGGCTCCTGACTGGTGTTGGGCTCGAGCTCAGGAGATGACTTAGGTTCTGGACTGGACTCAGGCTCCGTAGGTGACTCAAGCTCTGGACTGGACTCAGATTCTGGACTGGATGCAGACTCTGGAGATGACTCGAGCCCTGGACTGGACTTGGATTCTGGACTGGACTTGGACTCTGGAGATGACTCGAGCCCTGGACTGGACTTGGATTCTGGACTGGACTTGGACTCTGGAGATGACTTGAGTTCTGGACTGGACTCAGATTCTGGACTGGACTTGGGCTCTGGAGATGACTCGGGCTCCAGACTGGACTCAGGCTCTGGAGATGACTCTGGCTTCAGACTGGACTCAGGCTCAAGCTCTGGAGATGACTTGGGCTTCGGGCTGGACTCGGACTTGAGCTCAGGAGATGACTTGGGCTCCAGACTGGACTCAAGCTCTGTAGATGCTTCAGGCTCCAGGCTGGACTCGGGCTCTGTAGATGATTCGAGCTCTGGACTGGACTCGGATTCTGGACTGGATTCAGACTCTGGAGATGACTCAAGCTCTGGATTGGACTCATGCTTGAGCTCTGGAAATGACTCGACCTCTGGACTGGACTCGGACTTGAGTTCTGGAGATGACTCAACCTCTGGACTGGACTTGGACTCTGGACTTGAATCTAGTTCGATCTCCGGACTTGACTTGGACCTTGGACTTGACTTGGACTCTGGACTGGACTTTAGTTTGGATTCTGGACTTAACTTGGACTCTGGGCTGTAAGAGGGCTCAAGCTCTGGACTTCACCTTATGCTGAAATCATGCTCGAGCTCTATACTTGAGTTGGATTCTGAACTGGACTCAGGCATGGGCTCAAGCTCTGTCAGTGCATTGCTATAGTCCTGATCAGAACCCAGCAGTGGGATGACGATGACATCTTCATAGCTGGGTGGCAGCAGGACAACAATGATGACGTCTTCATAGCTGGGTGGCAGTGGGATGATGACAATGTCTTCATAGCCATCTGAGGCAGAGATTGCTCCATTGTCCTCTGACACTGGTTCTGGAACAGGTTCAGGCACTGGCTTTGACTCTGGCATTGGCACTGGAGCTGTTGCAGGCGCTGGCTCTGACTCTGGCGCTGGCTCTGATGCTAGAGCTGGCTCTGATGATGGCACTGACTTAGACACTGATGCTGGAGCTGACTTTGGCGCTGGGGCTGATACTGGCTCTGACACTGGCTCTGGAGCTGACTCCATTTCTGGCACTGGCACTGGTTCAGGAGTAGATACTGGTGCAGGTTCTGACACTGGCTCTGACACTGGGGCTGACTCTGATTCTGGCACTGGTTCTGGAGTAGACACTGGCACAGGTTCTGATGCTGGCTCTGGCACTGGGACTGACTCTGGCACTGGTTCTGGAGTAGACACTGTCACTGCAAAGGCCACTGGAAGGAGCTCTGGAGCAACAGCCTCCTCCGCTGCTGCTGTGTCAGCCTCAGGCATGATAGCCCCGTACCAAAAAAATTTCATGGGGATCCTCTTCTTCTACTGATTCATAGATGAACGTAAGCATGTCTAGGAAAGTCTATGAGCTCCAAAGGCAAGGTGTAGAGGTTCTCCCACAGGGGAGGAGCACAGGAAGACGGCAAGACAGAGTTCAGGTTCGTAAAGCATTTTTTTTATTGTTACACTTTTCAGTCTAACATATAATCATAGACGCGCACGCACACACACACAACTGGCGTCTCGTTCGGGGGAGAGTCTCCTCTGTTCTCCCTCCTTAAGTAGGGCACGGTCACTGGGAAGACACACAAACACAGGTTAATTGCCATCAGGTGTAGTGATTCTGCCACCTACCTTCCCTGACTCCGCCCTCCTGTCACAGACCGATGCTTGACCACGCCCCCGCTGCCACATACTCCCACCGCCCGACTCAGGCTGGGCAGCCGTCCGGCCCGCAGCCGACTCCCCCCCCCCCCTTGATGGGAGAGGAAGTCCGCCACAACCATCTGCGCCCCCGGCCTGTGGATCACCTTGAAGTTAAAGGGTTGGAGTGCCAGATACCAATGGGTGATCTGCGCATTGGCATCCTTCATGCGGTGGAGCCACTGGAGGGGCGCGTGGTCCAATCAGAGGGTGAAAGGGCGTCCCAGCAGGTAGTAATGGAGGGCGAGGACCGCCCACTTGATTGCCAAGCACTCTTTTTCAATCGTGCTGTATCGCCCCTCACGCACCGACAGCTTCCTACTGATGTATAAGACTGGGCAGTCCTCCCCCTCCACCTCCTGGGACAAAACAGCCCCCAGCCCTCTGTCCGACGCATCCGTCTGTAACATAAAGGGGAGAGAAAAGTCAGGGGAGTGTAAAAGTGGCCCCCCACACAATGCAGCCTTTACCTCAGAAAAAGCCCGCTGGCATTGCTCCGTCCACTGGACCGGATCTGGTGCCCCCTTTTCAGATCAGTCAGCGGGCTGGTGACGTCCAAATAATTGTGGCAGATCACAGAATCCAGGGACACATGTCAGCCCGGGGGCATTGACAGATTCAGAAAGTACAGTTTCTAAGCTTTCCAATGATGCCTTCCATGTGAAGATCTGACAATATTTGAAGAATGTGTGGCCTTTTGAAAGTGTATACTTCTTAAAACAGAAAAGGGAGAAAATCGCCCTCAAAATTTTCCATCTCAGCTACTCTGGGTGTAGGGCAGGCACACAATGGTGCTCATTTGCATGACATTAAGGAAAGCCCTACCCCCTACGAGCTAGCACGATACTACTTTCATGTAAACAAAGATCACCACGTCAATTTTCCTTCCATGCAAAGTATGCCCAACACAATTATGAAGTACAAAAATAAGTCCTAAAGTATACTTTAACGTTTTGTGGTTGAAAAATTACTCACACCATAAGAAAGAAAGATAGCACGATGATGACACAACTAACACAACACTAGTTTCATGTAAAGCCTCGGTCACAACCGGCCGTATGTGCTCCTACAGCCGGTCTACATGCAAAAAACGCAAGAAACACACGGAGAGCGCACATGAAATGCACGAGAGCGCGCGTGTGAAAAGCACGAGAGCGTGCGTGTGATGTGCTGATTTTCAAGCCGCAGACCGGCCACAGAGGTTCTTTGTCATGTCAAACAAACTCTACGGGCGCTTACGTTTTTTTCAGGTTGCAAGACAAACTTACGGCCAACGCGCGTCTTTCTCCGTGAACAAAAAAAAAACCGCAGCGATTTGGGAAACGCCAAAAATCACACGGCCAAAAAATCGTACGTCCGGTTGTGACCTAGGCTTAACCAAACCACAACACTCTCCGTTACATGCAAAAATAACCACACAACCTTAGATTAATAAACTTACCCCATCAGAAAGAGAAACGGCGCCTTGCACACACCAATGCCGCCGATGAAATATAGTCCTAGAACGGTCCGTGTATCATCCAATCATTCAAGTATTCCATTCAATCTGGAAAACGAGGTTGCGGTTTTTTTTGCTAGAAATGGTCATCTCCGATGTAAATACCGAGTGTCTGCTTCGCGGTGTTTGCTCCTCTGTGCTCTGTTTAGTAACTCTTTCCATAGTGAAATCACACACCTGTATGCAGGTTAAGTAGCCATGCGCTCAACTCGGATCATACAGCTGATTCGCGGAAAAAAAAACAAATGACTTAAATCATCATGTGAATGGCCCATATGGTAATTTACCCACACCCCCCAGCAGGCTACAGTCCTGACAAAAACGAGACAATTTGCAACAAAAAATGTATGCTTTTCCAACAAAACAATCTATTATCTGAAATACTGATTGCATTCTTCAAGATCTCAACTTGCACATGATGGAAAAAAACAAAAATCACAAATTTCGAAAAAAAAATGCTTCTTTTGCGATTATCTCAGATTCGTTTCGGCCGACATGTGTCCCTGGATTCGGTGAGGGGTCACAATTAGGTATAAACCTACAATAATAGCCAGCCAGCCCCAGGAACTGTCTCACCCCCTTTTTGGTCTTGGGCCTTGGGCAGGCCGCAATTGCTGCTGTCTTGTTAATTTGGGGACACACCTGCCCGTTGCCCAAGTGGAAACCCAGATACCGTACTTCCACCCACCCAATCGCACACTTCTTCGGGTTGGCTGTGAGACCTGCTTGCCTCAGCGACCTAAGGACGGCCCTCAGATGTTCGAGATGCCTTGGCCAGTCAGAATCTCTTTCAGGATTCCAACTCGGGAGATGACGCGGAAGAGCGCCTCTGCAATACTGCGTGCTGAGATATTGCGAAGAGGCACTGCTTCTGGGTATTGCGTTGCATAGTTCACCAGAACTAATATAAAGTGGTACCCTCGTGTTGACCGATCTTATGGCCCGACAAGATCCATCCCAATTCTTTCGAACGGGGTCTCGATTAACGGTAGAGGGTGCAAAGGCGCTTTTGGAATGGCCGCTAGATTTACTAACTGGCATTCACGGCATGCCGTACACCACCTACGGACATCGCCGCAAATCCCCGGCCAATAGAATCGGGCCATTATTCGGGCTAGTGTCTTATCCTGCCCTAAGTGTCCAGCCATGGGATTAAAGTGAGCCGCCTGGAATACCAATTCCCGGAGGCTTTCTGGAATCAAAAGCTGTGTGATCTGCTCTTTCATCTGAGTGTCCTGCGTCACTCGGTATAATCTATCCTTTATAATAGAAAAATAGGGGAAGGACGGGGTGGCGTTCGGCGGGAGCGTTTGACCATCGATTATTCTCACTTGGTCAAATGCATGCCGCAGAGTCTCGTCTCGCGACTGCTCTAATGGGAAATCCGCCAGGGATTCCCTGAGAGAGGGAGGAGGAGCCTGTGGCTCCTCGCTCTGACGCAGAGATGACGCAGACAGCTCTGTGACAGCGGCTCCCACCAAGGCGGCACCGGGACCTCCCCCTGCTGAAATATGACAGGACCCACTCTTCACTAAATGACTCATCAACTCCCTGAATCCCGGCCAATCAGTCCCCAAAATTATCAAGTGGGTGAGGCGAGGATTAACCACCACCTTTACTATAAATTTCTCCCCTCGGAAAAAAATGTGGACCAACACCAAAGGGTAGCTGTGAACATCCCCATGCACACACAACACCTTCACCCCCTGTGCTCCCCCCAATGCCTCGTCTTGCACCAGGCTTTGGTGAATTGAGGTCTGATTACAACCAGAATCCACCAACGCCTGATATGTATCCCCTTGAATACTCACCAGTATGCTATACACTCCAGCTCAATCGAGGGCGGCTCCTGGCGCGTCAGGGATCTGAACCACCGCGCCCACCTCCATTACCATGCACTGCTGTTGGAGGTAGCCCGGCTCCCCGCAGTGCCAGCAAACCAGCCTGGGCTTCCTCTCTGCACCAGCGCTCTGGGGCTCACTCACCTGAGGTGGGGGAGAGACAGACACAGAAGGGAGAAAAGGGAGGGCACCGCGGGTGCGGCGGGCCAGCTGGGGTGGCACCGGCCCCCGCCTCCGCGGTGGGGGAATGGGGCAAGGATGAGACACAGGAGGAGAGAGAGAGAGAGAGAGAGAGAGAGAGAGAGAGAAGAGGAGGGGAGAGAAGAGGCTGTTGGTTGTCCTGCCGCCAGGACAGCCGCCAAATGGTCCTCCGCCAGCTCGATTGCCTGATCCAGCAACGCCGGGCGGTGGCACTGGACCCACTCCGCGGTTCCTGTGGGCAAGCATGCGATGAACTGTTCCAGTACCACCTGGTCGATGATCCCCTCGGCGTCGCGGTTGTTGGCCCTCAACCACTGCCAGCAGGCATCCCGGAGTTGCTGGCCAAACGCGAACGGCCGTCCGATTTCCTCCAAGCGCAATGCGCAGAAGCGCTGACGCTGCTGCTCGGGGGTGCGCCCCACATGCTGGAGGACGGCTCGGTGAAGGTCCACGTAGGCCAGACGGCGGTCGGCGGGGAGCTGTAGCGCGGCCAGCTGCACCTCTCCCATTAGCAGGGGGAGAAGGCGCCCCGTGCGCTGCTCCCTCGGCCACCCCGAGGTCTCTGCGACTTGCTCAAAGAGCATGAGGAATGCCTCGGGGTCGTCCTGTGGGCCCATCTTTGTTAGGGTGAGGGGGGACGGGCCCGCGATGGGAGCGTTGGTAGACCCCGCCGACGCGAGGAGGTGCCGGAACGCCTGACGATCTTCTTGCTGGGCCAACACCAGGGCCTCGAACCGCTGTTCCTGCTCCTTTCGGAGGGTGACTAGCACCTGGTGCTGGCTTTGCTGGGCCGTGGTGAGGGCATGGTCGGCAAATGGGGAAGACTCCATGGGGCTGTTCTGTGCTCCAGAAATTGTCCTGGGTTTCGGCACCACTGTAGAGGTTCTCCCACAGGGGCGGAGCACAGGAAGATGGCAAGACAGAGTTCAGGTTCGTAAAGTGTTTTTTTTTTTTGTTACACTTTTCAATCTAACATATAATCATAGACGCGCGCGCACACATAACTGGTGTCTCATTCGGGGGAGAGACTCCTCTGTTCTCGTTCTCCCTCCTTAAGTAGGGCGCGGCCACTGGGAAGACACACAAACACAGGTTAATTGCCATCAGGTGTAGTGATTCTGCCACTTACCTTCCCTGACTCTGCCCTCCTGTCACAGACCGATGCTTGACCATGCCCCCGCTGACACACAGGGGTGCTCTACTCTGATGAGGTAATCCACCCACTGGCATGCTCATCCAGCAATCTGCATGATCATGAAGCTCACCCAGATCGGTTCTGGTGGCTTGGGTTCTTCAAGATCCGCATAGAAAATGCTACACTGTAGGCAGAATCCCCCAGGAGGATATATTCCATAGTATGGTGCTGGGGCTTTCATTCCAATACACCGCCAGAAATAAAAAGTGAAGGCTGAGGCATGGAGACCTGGAAGCTGCATGGAATGGTGTACTGGAATACTTCTGCTATAGCCATTGTTTGGTGAAGTATTCTGTCAGGGACGATGTAGGAGGTGGATCTAAGTGAAGAAGTGATGTTTATTTACAATGGTGACAAAGACACACAGGCAAACAGTCCAAATCAGCAGGCAAACTCATTAACATTAAGACTAGCGAAAGGTCAGGTGAAGCACAAACAGGATAATTACAGGCAGCAAGAAAACAGGAATGGGGAACAGGCACAGGAATCAGAAAACCAGGAAATCAGACACAGGAAATAAGGCTCGGTAATGCATACTGTCATAGCATAATACTTCGCACTGATTGTGCATCTAAATAGTCTTTATATAGGTGCACATATTGCTCCTTAATCATGCGCATGTGTGCATCGTTAACAGCGCGTGTGTGGGAGTCTGCTCAACGCACGCGCAGCCTGGGGTGCGCCTAAGAGTTCTTCAGATGCACGCGCAAAAGTGTGCAGGACTGACACTAATTGTTTGAGATGCCCTAGCAGCACCAGTCAAACATTTGGACATACCTTCTAATTTAATGGGTTTTTTTATTTTTTATTCACACCTCCATGAAACAAGCACATCCATGTACTAATATGTGAGCATTTTTTTTCATACAGATTTGATCCCTTTCATACTCTACATGAGCTTCTCATACTTCCCATACACCACATGAATATTTACCATCAGTGTATGCTTAATCATTTTAAAAATTATTTTGATGATGAAGAGTGGAAAACCATCTCCTGGTTTAAAAAAATGTTCAGTTTTGGTAAGTCTGTGCTCACTGTAACTTCAGAACTCATATTCTTGAAAAGAATATGAGTTCTGCATTATTAAGCCTTTACAGAAACATATTACATTTCCAAACATTACTTTTACAATACAAAAAAAAGTTACTGAAAAATGTGTGTATGTAAGTAAAGAAAGCAAGAAAAGTCTCCACAGTCTCCAGTGGCAGACTCTCCAAGATGCTCAGTAAAACTTACCAGCCATTTTTGCACAAGTTGGACCTGAAACTACTGATGGTTTTTTATTTGTTTGTTTGTTTGTTAAATACACACACACACACACAAGCAAATTACAACTGAGGCAGGATACTCATGGCCCTTTTCCACTACCCTTTTTCAGCTCGCTTCAGCTCACTTCAGCCCGACACGGCTCGCGTTTCGACTACCTCAGAGCAGCATGACTCAGCTCGCTTCAGCCCTGCTTAGCACCCAAAACTCGCACGGTATTGGAGTGGGGCTGAAGCGAGCCAAACCGAGACGAGTGAGGCTAGGGGCGTGAGGAGACACTCCCCTGTGCACTGATTGGTGAGGAGGAGTGTCCTCACACGCCCACACATGCCCCACGAGCACGCTGGGATCTGTAAACACCGTAAACCCGGAAGAAGAAGAATTACGAATTACGAGAATTTCTGAAGCCTTATGCGCCTCGCCTCATCTATACGCTCTTGCCAGTATCTGTTGGTGTTGTCGGTGACAACAAGCCACAGCACCAAGACCAGCAACACTAACGACTCCATGTCCTCCATGTTTATTGTTTACTATCCGGGGCGTGAGACTACCGCTTAAAAGATCACTGATGTCACTGTTTGCGCTGCCTAACGACATCACGTGACGTCCACCCACTTTCGCTAACTCCACCCAATGTGTCCATCCACTTCCAGCCAGCACGGTTCAGCGCGGTTGTAGTCGAAATGCAACTCCAACAGCCCCACTCAGCTCGACTCAGCCCAACTCAGCACGGCACGGCTCAGCCCAACTCAGCTGCATTGGTAGTGGAAAAGTGGCATCAGACAGTTGAAGGATCTTGCTCAGAGATCCAACCACGCAACCTTCTGAACTGTAGCTTACAGCTCTATCCACTGAGTCACCATTTCCCTCAGCTAGCTGGCATTTATTCAACCACCTCTACCCAGGAATTCGAAAAGATTAATTTCAGTGCTTTACTACAGTAAACAATACATATCACTGATATATAATTGAAAAGTTCATAATAACTCTTGATATTTGAATCTGAGCATCGTTTCGTCTGAATAAAAATCATGGTACACAGAAAAGTTGGAACCATTTTGTATAAACCAAAATACACTAAACTTTCAGTTTTGTCATTGGTCCTTTTGTATAATTTATACTTTGATTAGACATCATGTACTCAGTCTATCAACTTTCACTTTCTCCTTCAAACACATTTTAGTGGAAAAATAACAATAAATTAAATAATCCACTTCATTCATGGTCATTTCACCTGTAACTTGTTCTGTAACACACCTACTGGTGATGTATTATGGAAATGTCACCAAAATGGGCTAGAACAGGGGTTCTCAACCTTTTCTACTTCGAGGCCCACCTATTCATATGTGTAATGAGTTGGGGCCCATTTAAAAAATCCCCAATTATTTTGGCTCATCTATTCTAGTAGAATCTAAAAATCTATTGTAAAGTGTATGAATGGAATGCAACATCACTCCCTGTTACAGATGGGAGCCCAGGAATTAAATAAATGCAATAAAAACAAACTGTTTTTAATCAAAGGCATTGTATTTAAAACTGCATGGATGTGACAGAAGCCAACATAAAACCATTCATGAAGGGCATTCTCAGTCAAAAGGGATTAATGATCTGAAAGCAGAGTCTGGTTGATTAACACAAGAACTTATTGCCATGTTTGTGTACAGCAAACAAGCAGGTTATTAAAATCAAGAAGTACACTCAAAAGAAGTGGATATAGAAACCACTCAATGGGATAGATCCTTATACACTAACAAAGAAGGATTTTTCCTATGAGTTGGAAAATTATCCATCCATTGAGTTCCCCGACATCTCAAACTACAACCCCAATTCCAAAAAAGTTGGGACAAAGTACAAATTGTAAATAAAAACGGAATGCAATGATGTGGAAGTTTCAAAATTCCATATTTTATTCAGAATAAAACATAGATGATATATCAAATGTTTAAACTGAGAAAATATATCATTTAAAGAGAAAAAATTAGGTGATTTTTAATTTCATGACAACAACACATCTCAAAAAAGTTGGGACAAGGCCATGTTTACCACTGTGAGACATCCCCTTTTCTCTTTACAACAGTCTGTAAACGTCTGGGGACTGAGGAGACAAGTTGCTCAAGTTTAGGGATAGGAATGTTAACCCATTCTTGTCTAATGTAGGATTCTAGTTGCTCAACTGTCTTAGGTCTTTTTTGTCGTATCTTCCATTTTATGATGCGCCAAATGTTTTCTATGGGTGAAAGATCTGGACTGCAGACTGGCCAGTTCAGTACCCGGACCCTTCTTCTACGCAGCCATGATGCTGTAATTGATGCAGTATGTGGTTTGGCATTGTCATGTTGGAAAATGCAAGGTCTTCCCTGAAAGAGACGTCATCTGGATGGGAGCATATGTTGCTCTAGGACCTGGATATACCTTTCAGCATTGATGGTGTCTTTCCAGATGTGTAAGCTGCCCATGCCACACGCACTAATGCAACCCCATACCATCAGAGATGCAGGCTTCTGAACTGAGGGCTGATAACAACTTGGGTCGTCCTTCTCCTCTTTAGTCCAAATGACACGGCATCCCTGATTTCCATAAAGAACTTCAAATTTTGATTCGTCTGACCACAAAACAGTTTTCCACTTTGCCATAGTCCATTTTAAATGAGCCTTGGTCCAGAGAAGACGTCTGCACTTCTGGATCACATTTAGATACGGCTTCCTCTTTGAACTATAGAGTTTTAACTGGCAACGGCAGATGGCACGGTGAATTGTGTTCACAGATAATGTTTTCTGGAAATATTCCTGAGCCCATTTTGTGATTTCCAATACAGAAGCATGCCTGTATGTGATGCAGTGCCGTCTAAGGGCCCGAAGATCACGGGCACCCAGTATGGTTTTCCAGATTCTCTGAATCTTTTGATGATATTATGCACTGTAGATGATGATATGTTCAAACTCTTTGCAATTTTACACTGTCGAACTCCTTTCTGATATTGCTCCACTATTTGTTGGCGCAGAATTAGGGGGATTGGTGATCCTCTTCCCATCTTTACTTCTGAGAGCCGCTGCCACTCCAAGATGCTCTTTTTATACCCGGTCATGTTAATGACCTATTGCCAATTGACCTAATGAGTTGCAATTTGGTCCTCCAGCTGTTCCTTTTTTGTACCTTTAACTTTTCCAGCCTCTTATTGCCCATGTCCCAAATTTTTTGAGATGTGTTGCTGTCATGAAATTTCAAATGAGCCAATGAAATTTCAAAATGTCTCACTTTCGACATTTGATATGTTGTCTATGTTCGATTCTGGATACAATATCAGTTTTTGAGATTTGTATATTATTGAATTCCGTTTTTATTTACAATTTGTACTTTGTCCCAACTTTTTTGGAATCGGGGTTGTACCTGCTGTTGCAGACATTGTTCTACATGGATCAACAGATGAAAACCTGGAAGAGCATGAAGGAGTGCAACTTTTTTATATGTGGCTGAGTTAAGGATCTGGGGATCAGGACACTATAAGATAGATGGTGGTAGATGGATCTAAGTGCAGGAAGAGTGTTTATTAGCAGGTGTGATATTTACAAAAACAAAACACAAACAAGTGTTGCCAGGCAAAACAAACCTTGCCCGGTAGCACTTATGATGAATATGAAGGAAGATATCGTGAAAAAATAGGTACCCTATGGGTACATGTGGCTACTGCTTAAAAATAAAATTGTTTTCTGATACCATGTCCAAACAGTAAATATAGCATATATATTTACTCTATAAGGCAGTAGCCACAAAAATGAAGCATAATCCAAAAATGAACAATTTAAAAATCACAGAAGTAAAATATACCAAGTGTCTGTACTTCATATTATTTTACTTTTACGTCTTACAGTTTTTGAAACTGAAACCTCCGAACCGAGGCACACGCTGTCACCATGACCGAAACTCTTATTTCCCTGAAAAGGCCCAGCGCTAGAGCTCAGTGGAACGCACTTTCCCTCTGTAATAAACAAACATCTGAAAGCAATTTCTTTAGTCTACAGTAGTCCATTTATTTTGAATGGTGAACCAAATTGTATACAGTCACCGGCCATTTTAATCAGAGCATGTGTATGTGCATGCGCAGTGTGCAGTTGTTACACTCTTACATTCTTGCAGTATGATGACATAGTGGCTAGCGCCTCTATATGCGGCAGTAGCCACAACAAAAATGATTTTGAGCTTTTTGGTGACCTTGACCAGATGACGCTCAAAACGTTGGAGGTTCTATTTGAGACCAATGCCTATCTATCCTGAAAGTTTCATGAAGATTGGTCCAGCCGTTTTCCTGTAATATCGTTAACAAAAAAACAAAGAAACAAAGAAACCTGCCCGAAAACCTGCCTGGTGGACTCTGTCCCGGGCGAGCTAATGAAAGCAAAGTAGAATCATAAAGCAGAATATTTACTGTAAATAGCATTATAAACATGGCTCGAAATAAATGTGACAGTGAAAATGATGATCCTTCCCAATGCCTCTGTGAAAACAGCGTCCATGTCCATATCTGCTGATTGCACTCAAATCAGTATCAGGCAATTCCTACCATATAACAACTGGGTCCCAAGAACATGTACCACACACTCCGTGAGCGCGTGCGGTCACTCGAGCTGCACCATACTCAAGCACGTGAAGGCGTGGCAGTCAAGTGTTCACCTGTGTGACCACAACTTTTAGCTCACGTGTATATTGCCATGCATCGCCACCAAAATGCCTCATTTTCATCGATAACCCATCACAAAGCATCACGAGCTATAGTGTGACTGTAGCTTAATGAGGCGGATGTGACATCGGATGCAACCCAGCAATTATACTACAAGCAAAAATTAGCTTCAACTTGGAAAAAAAATTTGCGGCCCACTAGATGGTGCTTTGCAGCCCACTAATGGGCCACAGCCCATTGGTTGAGAAACACTGCACTAGAATATATTAACCCATTGGAGCTCAAAATTAAGGAGGCATGTCACACTGTGTAATCACGTGACATGACTGTAGCTGATTAGCTGTATGAACCTACAACCCTGGTTTCATTTCAATTAGCCAACAGCCTCGCTTCATATCATTCTCTGTGTTTTTTGTATGACTGCTAGTGGTGTTGTTACACTCGATTTTTTTTTATCACAAATAATCCTTTTTAAAACGTTTGTTAACCGCAGATAAGATAATGTGGATGCCTATAATATGAAATCTTATATTGATTTTTCTTTTACCCTTGAAAGACAGGCAGGGCTTATCCTTGCTAGCCCACTGATACAAGCCGCCCCTGATTATCTGTGTTCATGACATAAAATTCCGATTTTTGAAATAGTTAATAGTTATGATGTAAATGTTATGACAGTTACTATGGGCTGTCAGTCAGTCTGTGTGTTGCATGCATGGGCGTCGCCACCATTGAATATGAAGGGGACGTGTCCCCCTCACATTTCATAATTCTTCGTTTGGAACCCACCCCCCCCACCCCCCCCACACACACATTTAACATAAAATATTAGTTCACCCAGCGCCATTTCTATTGCTTCGTGAAAGAATCCATTCCACTTGATCGATAAGAGGATACACATACCACTGAAAATCCACTCCGGGTTTTCTGGGCGTTCCCTACAACAACTCACTGCACACAAGTGAAGTGAATCTCAGTGCAAGCAGAGAAATGTTAGTGCAGCTGCTCGAAAGTGGAGGAAGTGACATCAGCCCCATTGCCACCTCACAATGTCTAGCTTTTGCTAAAACCTTATTCTTTTGTGATATGCCCTCAAAATTAACCCTAAAGTTAAAGTCCTTCCCGCGCAGTGTGGCGCATGGGGCAGCGCCGATCTCCGTTTCCACAGCCCTCGGCCTCTCACCTATTACATAGCTAGGGTTACAGTGGGGGGCTAGTCCTCTGGTAACCACGAGAGTTTAACTCTCAAAATTAACCCTAGGCCACGTTAAATTAATGTTCAACTAAACAATGAAATAAGCTTAGCCTAATGGGGTATTCTTGGTTGATGATGAATTGTTTGCAGTATTTGCTCCTTCCCCAGACACAATGGACATAAGGAACTTCTTTACAAAGAAGTGGAAAGTCAGTCAAAATTTCCCCACAGGACAGGGTTTTTTGTCCCAATGGAAATGTTAGTGCAGTTAGCTGGCTAGTCAATGTTAGATGTATCAGCTAGCTTAATGTTAGCTATCATTTAATTCAAACCCAGTAGGCCGACCTTATTATAATGCCAAGAATGAGGTCAAGTCTGCTCTGATGATATTTATTGATTCCCTGTTGTGATTTGAAGAACTTGTTTTGTCTGGTCTTTGCCAGTTTTCTGGAAAGTAACATGGGAAATCAGTGTATGGGGAAGGAATAGTAGAAAGGAAAGCAGTGGAGAGAGATGGATGTTATTCCAGGTGGATTGTGAAGGAAAGGGGAATAAAAGTTATGAAGTGGTAGAAATTGTGGTGGCACCAATGTACCGTAAGAAGGAGTTATATCTATAAATCTATTTGTTATACTAATCTGTAAATGTTACTGTAGTACCCACCATTGCATGTAGGTTGACAAAACTGCACTTGTTCATTGTGTGAAGTTCTCTTTTATGTGTCATTGCTTGACACAGTGTGATTTTGTGTTATGAAGACTGCATGACACCATGTCATTTTTGTTATGAGTATCACTAAATCAGAAAAAAGTAAAATGCACCCACTAAAGTCACTGTTGGTGGTGAACAAAATTGCACCTGTTCATTGTGTGAATTTTTTTTTTTTTGTGACACCGTTGCTTGATGCAGTGTGATTTTGTGTTATGAAGTTTGCATGATGCCATGTCATGCCTGTTCATTGTGTGAAATTATGAATATTCTTATTTTTAAACATACAGTTGAGTGTCACTATTGCTTGGCACAGTGGCATGTTGTGTTACATCTAAAACTACTGTAAATAAAAAAGGAAACACAAAATAAAAAGTAAAATGCACCCATAAAGTCATTCTCTAGCCGCTTTATCCTGTTCTACAGGGTCGCAGGCAAGCCATTGTTGATGATAAACTGTTTCACATTCATCTCATTATCTTAGGCAGAGCAGTGGGTTTAAAAACAGGCTGATGAATATATGGACTAGTTGAATGAGGACTTATTGTTGAGTCTCGAAAATAGTCATTGAATTAAGTGACTTTTGTAGGTAAAATTAGGTGTTTAACAACCTGTTAAAAATACACCAGAATGCAGAAAATGGCATCTAATTAATTAAAAATTTTCTGGGGAGGACCCCCAGACCCCCCACCAGTGTGTCCCCCTCAGATTAAAAATGCTTCTGATGCCCCTGGTTGCATGGCAACACATAATGCTCTATCATGATGTGATAGAAACAATTTTTATTCATGGAGCAAAATGAACAAATATTGGCCATATTGTGTGTGAGATGTCAGTTAATCAATATTAAGTTCTTTTTTATAGAATTGCTGCATAAAATCAATTTCACACTTGTAATTGTGCTGTTGTAGCGAATATCAGTACAATAGTATTGCTCATGCAATATCGCTTAATTTTTTTCTATTCTAATTCTATTCTATTCTATACAGAAACCATGAAAGTCTACAAAATGGCAAAAGTAACACAAACAGTGCTCTATTGTAACACTTCCCTGATGTGGGTGGGGTACAGAAGCACAGCAGGCGGGAGATGATATTCACACACACATTTATTTAGGCTTTTCAGCTTCACTTGCTCACTCTAGGGCACAGACACACAGTCGTGTTCTGGTCCGGGGAGCTCTCTTCTCTCTGCTCTCTTCTCTCCTTTTCTATGTTCCACCATCACTGCAACAAACACACCCACACACACATGAATTGACAACAGGTGTAATGATCTGGCCACTCCCCTTCCCTGACCCCGCCTCCATTCACAAACTGATATTTGGCCATGCCCCCACTGCCACATATCCCTACCACCTGACTCAGGCCAGGGAGCCATCCGGCCTGCACCAGACTCCCCCCCGACAGGACATGAAGTCCGCTACCACCATTTGCACCCCTTGAATTGAAATGGCTGGAGGGTGAGATACCAATGGGTGATTCATGTGTTGGCATCCTTCATACGGTGGAGCCACTGGAGGGGCACGTGGTCCGAACAGAATGTGAAAGGGCACCCCAGCAGGTAGTATCGGAGGGTGAGGACCACCCACTTGATGGCCAGACACTCCTTTTTGATGTTGCTGTACTTGCTTTCACTCACTGAGAGCTTGCGGCTGATGTACAGCATGGGATGCTCCTCGCTCTTCACCTTCTGGGACAAAATGGCCCCCAGCCCTCTGTCTGATGCATCCATCTGTATAATAAAGGGGAGTGTAGAAATGGCCCCCCACACAGTGCAGCTTTTACCCTAGTGAAAGCCTGTTGGCACTGCACCGTCCACTGGACCGGATCTGGTGCTCCCTTTTTAGTGAGATCAGTCAGTGGGCTGGTGATGTCCGAATAATTAGGTATGAACCTATGATAGTAGCCAGCCAGCCCCAGGAACTGCCTCACCCTCTTTTTGGTCTTGGGCCTCGGGCAGGCTGCAATCGCTGCAGTCTTGTCAATTTGGGGATGCACCTGCCCATGACCTAAGTGGAAACCCAGATGCCATACTTCCACCTACCCAATCGCACACTTTTTCAGGTTAGCTGTGAGACCCACATGCCTCAGTGACTCTAGGACAGCCCTAAGGTGTTCCAAGTGCCGCGGCCAACTGCTGCTATAAATAATGATGCCGTCGAGGTAAGCTGCCACGTAGGCGGCGTGAGGGCAGAGGATCTTGTCCATGAGCTGCTGGAACATAGTCAGAGCCCCAAATAACCCAAAAGGAAGCATGATAAATTGGTGTAATCCAAACAGTGTGGAAAAGGCCATTTTCTCTTGGGACAGAGGATTCAAGGGGATCTGCCAATATCTCTTCATTAAATCCAGTGTCAAATAAAAGTGAGCAGCACCTAACCAATCGAGCAACTCATCAATGTGAGGCATTGGGTATGCATCAAATTTAGACACCTCATTGATTTTTTTTATAGTCCATACAGAACCGGACCGACCCGTCAGTCTTGGGGACCAGGACCACCAGGCTGCTCCAGTCACTGTGAGACTCCTCGATTATGTCAATTTCAAGCATGGCCTTGAGTTCATTCTGAACCACCTTTTTTTGTGTTTGGGCAAGCGGTACGAGTGGCTACGCATCACCACCCCCGGGGGCATTTCAATGTGGTGTTCTATGAGGTGGGTGTGGCCAGGAAGGGACGAGAACACGTTGGAAAATTCCTTTTGCAACTTGGCAACCTCCGTGAGTTGAGCCAGTTAGAGATGGTCTCCACAAGGGACCGGAATGGTTTGAGACGTTACTTTTTTTTACCTCCAGCCCCATCTCCACCTTCTCCAGAATTACCAACACCAATGCCATGGGGACCCCCTCATTCCAATGTTTCAGCAGGTGGTATATTTGCAGAGCCCCTCCCCTATCCGTCTACTTCACCTCATAGTCGATGTCCCTGACTCGCCATGTGACCTTGAAGCGCCCTTGCCACTTGGCGATTAATTTGGAGCTTGACGTGGGCAATAATACAAGTACCTTGTCTCCCAGTATGAACTCTCTAAGGCGCATGCCCCTGTCGTACAGCCGGACTTGACGTTCTTCGCCTGCCGTAAATTCTCCTGGGTTAAGTGCGTGAGGGCGTAGAGTTTTGCTCGCAGTCGAGAACGTACTGAATTTCATTTTTACTAGGTGAAGGTCCCTCCTCCCAATTTTCTCGTAGCATGTCCAAAATGCCACATGGCTTTCGCCTGTATAATAATTCGAATGGGGAGAACCCCATGGAGACCACGATATGCTCTGGCTCAATCGGGGGCAGTCTCTGGCGTATCAGGGATCTGGACCACCATTCTCAACTCCATCGGGGAGCATTGACTCTGGAGATGTCCTGGCTCCCCGTAGCGCCAGCAGAACAGCACAGGCTTCCCCTCTGCACTGGTGTTATGGGCGTCACTCACCTGAGGGGGAGATGACACAGACACGGAAGGAGAAGATGGGAGGACACCATGGGTGCGACGGGCTGGCTGAGCAGGAGCTGGCCCATGCCTCTGCAGTGGAGGAACATGGCAGAGAAGGGAAAAAGAGAGGGAGGGGAAAGGAGAGAGAAACAGAGAAGAGGCGATATGTCCACCTGCCATCAGAACCGCTGCCAGATGGTCCTCCATCAATTCGATAGCTTGTTCCAGTGACACCAGGAGATGACACTGGACCCACTCTGCCATTCTTTCTGGAAGTCTCACAATGAACTGTTCCAGTGTCACCAGGTCAATAATTCCCTCAGTGTCGTGGTTGTCCACTCTCAGCCACCACCGGCAGGCGTCCCAGAGCTGTTGGCCGAATGCAAACAGCTAGCCAAGCTCCTCCAATTTCAGTATCCAGAAGTGCTGATGATGTTGTTCCAGGGAGCGGCTGACATGCGGCAGGATGGCTCACTTCAAGTTGGTGTATACAAGCTGGCTGTTGGCAGGGAGCTGGCTGTTGGCGGGGAGCTGCTGCACGGCAAGCTGCGCCTCACCAGTCAATAGCGGAAGTAAGCACGCTGCGCGCTGCTTGACTGGCCACCCCCTACTTCGGCCACTTGCCCAAAGAACACTAGGAAGGCTTCCTGATCATCGTGTGGGCCATATTCGTGAGGGTGACGTGGGGAGGGTCTGCTGCAGTGGCAGTCAAGGACCCTGCCAATGTGAGCAGGTGCCAGAATGCCTGGTGATCTTCCTGCTGGGCCAGCATCAAGGCTTTGAAGCATTGTTCTTGCTCCTTCTGGAGGGTGATCAGTGCTTGATGCTGGTTCTGCTGAGTGGTAGCAAGGGCATGGATGAGATCTTTGAATGATGAGGACTACATGGGGTGTTTCCCTTCCGTACTCCCGGGTTTTGGCACCACTGTAACACTTCCCTGATGTGGGTGAAGTACAGAAGCACGGCAGGTGGGAGATGATATTCACACACATGTTTATTTAGGCTTTTCAGCTTCACTTGCTCACTCTAGGGCACACACATGCAGTCGTGTTCTGATCCAGGGAGCTCTCTTCACTCTGCTCTCTTCCTCCTTTTCTATGTTCCACCATCACTGCAACAACCCCCCCCCCCCACACACACACACATTAATTGACAACAGGTGTAATGACTTGGCCACTCACCTTCCCTGACCCCATCCTCCATTCACAAACTGACGCTTGGCCATGCCCCTGCTGCCACATCTATATACTGAAGAAAGTACATTTTTGGACATGCCAGTTTTACCAGTGATGCCTTGCAAAGCCTTGATGTTTTCCAAGCAGTCTGAACATTATTACTATTTACTTAATTTAATTTTTTTTTACTTTGAATCTTCCTACTTCCTACTCATTGCCTGTCTATAATATTTGAAAAAAAAAATTATATTCTTTTGGATACTGATTGTCTTGAAAAATTGTTTACCACATACTGTAACTTAAACTGTATATACTGTACTTGTGCTCTATTGAGCTTGTGCATTATACATTCATAACATAGCATCCAGCATAGATACACATCATCTCGAGGAGGCAAGATTTTGTGTAAACAGGTGCTTCTTCTGTGGGGATATGATGATCCTTTCAACAGTACCTCAGAAAACCTCTTTAACTCTACCCTTCTTCCATTTGCTTACACTGAGCAGACCATTTCCCAGTCACATAGAGATGTTTTATGCAAGAATAATGCCATCTCAGAAGCAACAGTGAAATCGATTTGAACATAAGCCTTCACTAGCTCCTTGCTGGCTTATGAGGGTAAAATGAGCTTTAATGAACAAGATGAAAAGATGATGAAGAGTACGGGCCATAATCAAACCCTGAAGTGAAACTGTTGTAACAGTTACGTTTCATTAGGTATTGTCGATGCAGTCAAATTAAACAGATCCATATGAACCAGTTATTCATGCTATTATAACAACCCTTTTTTTTTGCTTTAATTGAACCATTTTAAAATAAATGCATTTCTGATAAAAATATGAATTTTGAACATCTCTGAGCTGTTATACTTTTGAAGCATTTTTTCCCATTACATTAGCATGCTTATGTTCACAACCTTATAGGTAGTGAAAATTGGTCGTGGTATTAGAAGGAAGGCTAAAACAAAATTAAAAAAAAATCTACCAAAAGCTCTACAACAAAGCTATTGGGATTGAGCTAGACATTATATTGCAAGGTTGGTTTGATGGCATACTAAGAATAATAAGGGGCAAACTATAAAATACTCATCCTTAAACAAAAGGTTGTCAGCTTTTTCCTTTAAAGTGCATATCACGGGTAAATTCAGGAGCAAGATCAATGTAATTCTCCTATTTTATATTAAACTTTGGTCAAATATCTGTCACTTTTTGCATTTTGTGCAATTTTTTTTATCTTGTGCAATACCAGAAAAATTCAGTTGAAATCAAGCCATTTGGGGCGAATTCGTCCGCCTCTGAAAAAACTTGGCATTTGGATTTCCTGGCAAACATTGATTTTTGTGACGTCGCATGCGGGACGCCTCCCTCTGAATCCTATGTCAGCACTGGTTTGTTCATGAGAATACGACCTGGTGGTTTTCTGCAAATTTCTTCAACGTTATCACATAAATATTAAAATGGTTAACAGATGTATCGTAGGAGGGTGTAGCAACACCAATCTTGATGGGATTAGTACTCATCATTTTCCAAAAGACCGGACAATGAGAGAGAAATGGGAGCGCTTGGTCTACACAGGCTGTGCACTGAAACCATGCAAGCTCTTGCAGCCTGCTGGTGCTTCCGCAGGTAATGTCATGAATCTGGCTCCAGACTTCCTTGGGATTTTTCCAGATGTGTTTTGTTATTTTATTTTTTTCTGCTGTAGACAGATGGCCTTGTGCAAAATGACCCTTCTGGATGAGTGTGTAAAGGGACATAGTTTCATATTAAAAAAAACAAAAACAAAATTGGTCCAGGATATGCACTTTAAGGAGTTTCCTCATGGACTAGGGCATGGACTTTTTCTAGTCCATAATGCCCTACTGAGTTCATGTCATGTCATTTCCTTTGAATACCAATCCTGGGAAACAGAATAGTTGTAACACTTTCATTAAAAAAAAAACATTAAAGTTACATAATTACTAATACATATTTCTCATGCACCTTCTCAATCACTGCTGATGACGTATTACAGCTGTGTCAGTGACATAGGCTGGAAAATATCAGCCCAAATGTATATCAAATCTAGGGGGTCACTTTGTGTAATCACCTGACATGAAAGACAGACTGCATGAATCTAAGGTCTTGGCTGCAAAGCCTGACCCTCAATTCTTTATTTGAGTCTGACCATTGTTCATGCTGTTGAGGTTGGTTCTACAAAAGTCCAAAGTAGTCTGCCTTAGGACATGTGTTTTAAGTATAGAATAACGCATGACCATTACTCTATTGAAGTGGATTATTTTGCTATAACAGCACAGCCCAAAGCATGTTATTACACTTCGATCAGAGCAATTTGACAATTTTGAACATTTTTTATTAATTAAATACTGGTCATTTTTATTCATTTAATGTTGTGGATCATCCAGGAAGTAAGTTATTCCCTCCATTCACTTGTATCATAGTAGCCAGGTGATCATTCCCCTCACCAACCTCTCTCTCTCTCTCTCTCTCTCTCTACTTGTTATAATTGAATTACATATTTCTATTCATGGTAAACTTGGACACTGAGAAAGGCATTTCATATCATTTCATTGCCACGTCTGGGTCACTGTTTTGCATAAGTGGTTTTGGATCCTCTGCTACAGGGGAGTTTCCTTCAGGAAAGCATCCAACTCCAGCCTTTTCTCTCTTGTACAGAAGGTGCCCAGTAGTACTGCAGGCTATTTTCACACTTGTGGCCTGTACCTAATATTATCAGTCCTCCAGTCCATGATCTAATGGTGATAACAGTGCTTCCAGCTGAGTGATTGGTATATCACGGTGGTAGAGTGGCCTTCTCACTAATTTGAGAAGCATGTTTCCCAGGTACTGTAGTTCTCACCCATTGGTTCTCTAAAGTACCAAATGGACAGCGCACTTAGAGGTTTGTAAAAGGAACACAGGTAGAAATCCTGGGGTGGGGGCATTTTGAAAAATTTTCATTAGATTGATAGGATTAACGGGCAAGCATGAAAGCTCAGTCTTTCTTTCACCACCTTCACTCCACCTTCATTTCAAAGGAATTTCAATTTAAACTAGAGACATTTTATACTGAGCCTTCATTAGTGTGCACAAATGACTACAGCCTCTGTACACCAAGCCAATTTTTAAAAACCTCAATTGCCTATTTGAGCATTTTTCTTTGTGATGACATCCGCATTCTCTTTCTGATATCTTCTTCAATTGGGCTGTCTAAAATTATTTAACATCACTACTCAAAAGTCTAGTACTTCCCATTAATGTTGACTGAAACTTAGGGAAAAACATTGTCGTCATATAAGTCTGTTGTTGTTGTTGTTACTATAGCAACCATAACATTTTAGAATGAATGCATTGATATACTTTAAATCTGAACTACTGCTATACTGTCAATTCTGATAGAAAATTAATCAACATCATCTAACCAATCAGATTCAAGATTTCAACATTGTATAACAGCAAAAAAATCTGATGTCGATGCCAAAATTAATATCTTATTAGCAAGACTTAGTCCATTAATACCAGACACCCCTGCTTATTGGGGTATTTCACCAGGAGATATATTCTGATTTGGTGTGTCTGTAAACAAAGATCATCAGGAATTATTTTCACACTTTTCTTTACAAGCATGTTTCTATTCATGAGCCTGCTGCTTTACTCGGTATATTGGAGTGTTTACATGTGGGAATGCATTTACTGTTCTACTTTTTTCAGGGTTCCGTATACAACTGTGATAACTGTGCAGTGATTAACACCATCGCTTCACAGCAAGACGATTATAGGTTCAAACCTTGTGGTCAACTGGGGCCTTTCTGTTTGGAGTTTGCATGTTCTTTCTCATGCCTCTTGCCCACAGTTAGCTGGAATTGGCTCCAGCTTCCCCTGTAAGCCTGATGGATAAGTGGCATAGATAATGGAAGAGTGTACACAGACATATTCAAAGCAGAAAGCCTGAGAATTAAGCAATTCTACAATACTGCTTCATAAATAACTATGCAGAGACTAAACAGGGACAAATGTGTAGCGCTACATAAACATTTAAGTCATTACTGACCATCAAATCATACCAGGTAATTGGTCAGTAAGTAATAGTAAACTAATGCAATAATTAATAAATCTTCTTCTGGAGAAATACAGTGTCTTGCAAAAGTGTTCATCCCCCTTGGTGTTTGTCCTGTTTTGTCACATTACAAGCTAGAATTAAAATGGATTGGGGGGGGGGGGGTTTGAGCACCATTTGATTTACACAACATGCCTACCACTTTAAAGGTGAAAATTGTTGTTTTATTGTGACACAAACAATAATTAAGAGGAAAAAACAGAAATCTGGAGTGTGCATAGGTATTCAGCCCCACCCCTCAAAGTCAATACTTTGTAGAGCCACCTTTTGCTGCAATTACAGCTGCAAGTCTCTTGGGGTATGTCTCTATTAGCTTAGTGCATCTAGCCACTTGGATTTTTGCCCATTCCTCAAGGCAAAACTGCTCCAACTCCTTCAAGTTAGATGGATTGCATTGGAGTACAGCAATCTTCAAGTCATTCCACAGATTCTTAGGCCCTGTCCACACGGCAACGGATTCAGGTGACTCCGATACAATTGCTTATCGTTTAGGCCTGGCGTCCACACGGCACCGGTGTTTTGGGTGCCCAAAACGCAATCTTTTTGAGAACGGGTTCCAGAGTGGAAAGATCTGGCAACGTTGCCATTGTGAAGTCATCTGGATGAGTAGAACAGATTTGTTTACGATGACGTCACAACCACATGACTGTGAGTGCTTCACGCCGGGTAGAAGTGTAACGAATATCACCAGGATATCACCAGGAAAAAGCCTTACAGAGCACTAGTGAGAATGAAACATGAGCTTGGATATTATTATTATTATTATGTTCAGTGTTAGTTCATAGTAGTAATGCAAGAAGCAGAATAGTGACAGTAATAGTGAAGCAAAAACATGCAATTGTACAAACACTGCAGCTCTACAGCAAAATATTCATTTATGAAATGGTCTGATTCTTACCAGTAGTGCCAATGATCTTCTCATTGCGATGCGATGCGAGTTGTCAACAAATCCTATAACTTGGTTCATGAAACGTGCTTATAAAATATTTTCACTGTGAATATTTATTGTGTAATGGTGCAAAGTGAGAGAGAGAGAGAGAGAGAGAGAGAGAGACTCTGCCCTTAGGGCAGAGTCAATCCCGTCAGCAAAAATAGGGAAAAAAAGAAGCGATCTCACCTCTTCAGATGTTGGTTTTAGTCCTACAATACATTCCTCAAAAAGGGCGTAGAGGAGCAAATTAATCCATCAACGTGTAGCATTCAATTTATTCCGGACCATTAAAGATGCCGCCTTCCGCGTAGAATCATACGTCATCCTCGCCGCCATATTGGATAGGTCAAAGCGGAGAATAAAGATTCATGCGCTGCCTTTAACTGTACCAACAGGTTTACTGTCCAAACGAGATCACATGGGATTACCTTTCACAGGTGAGAAACAACAAATTAATCCATCAACGTGTAGTATTCAATTTATTCCGGACCATTAAAGACGCCGCCTTCCGTGTAGAATCATACGTCATCCTCGCCGCCATATTGGATAGGTCAAAGTGGAGAATAAAGATTAGCTGCGTTTAACTGTACCAACAGGTTTGCCGTCCAAACGAGATCACATGGGATTACCTTTCACAGGTGAGACTGGAAAAATACTTTTCATTGTATTTGGTCATTATAATGTAATTTTACGAACAGATTTTCCTGACTTTGTGGCTAATATGAAGTCTCGCGCATAATAGTTTATGCGCATGCGTCTTTACTTCTTCTATTGTTCAAATCAAATCAAGTTTATTTGTATAGCGCTTTTAACAATAAACATTGTCGCAAAGCAGCTTTACAGAATTTGAACCACTTAAAACATGAGCTAATTTTATCCCTAATCTATTGTTCTGGTGTCTCCGAAGGGACCGTCTTACAGTGCCCCTAGAGGTGTGGCATGTGTATTGCATCGTTTTCAGCAAGTGTTGCGTTGCCATATGGACCTGATATTTTACTGATCGTTGCCCATTTGGACGCGATATATTTTTAAATAACATCTCGTTGCCGTGTGGATGTAGCCTTAGTTGGACTGAGGTCTGACCTTTGATTAGGCCATTCTAAGACATTTAAATGTTTCCCTAAAACCACTCCAGTGTAGCTTTAGCAGTATGTTTAGGGTCATTGTCCTGCTGGAATGTGAACCTTCATCCCAGTCTCAAACCTCTGACTGACTCAAACAGGTTTTCCTCCAGAATTGCCCTGTATTTAGTGCCATCCATCTTTCCTTCAGTCCTGACCAGCTTTCCTGTCCCTGCAGATGAAAAATATCCCTACAACATGATGCTGCCACCACCATGCTTCATGGAATGGTGTTCTCAGGGTCTTGTGTTTGTACCACACATGGCATTTCCCATGATGGCCAAAAAGATCAATTTTAGTCTCATTTGACCAGAGAATCTTCTATGTGTTTGGGGAGTCTGCCACATGCTGTTGGGCAAACTCCAAACGTGATTTTTTTAAGCAATGACTTTTTTCCGGCCGCTCTTCCATAAAGCCCCACTCTGAGGAGTGTACAGCTTAAATTGGTCCTATGGACAGTCCCATCTCCACTGTGGATCTTTGCAGCTCCTTCAGTGTTATCTTTGGTGTCTTTGTTGCATCTCTGATAAATGCCCTTCTTGCCTGGTCTGTGAATTTTGGTGGGCAGCCTTCTCTTGTCAGATTTGTAGTGGTGCCATATTCTTTCCATTTTGCTAAAATGGATTTAATGGTGGTCCCTGGGATATTCAAAGTTTAAGATATTTTTTTTTTATAACTCAACCCTAATCCATACTTCACAACTTTGTGTCTGACATATTTGGAATGCTCCTTGGGTTTCATGTTGCTTGCTTAGTAATGATGCAAAGTGAGGGTCCTTCCAGAACAGTTTGATTTATACAGACATTATGTGACAGATCAAGTCACACTTTGATTACACACAGGTGGATCTTAATCAACTAATTATGTGACTTATGAAGTGCATTGGTTGGACCGGCTCTTATTTAGGGGTTTAATATGAAAGGGGATGAATACCTATGCACACGCCAGATTTCTGTTTTTTCCTCTTAATTATTGTTTGTCACAATAAAACAACAATTTGCACCATTAAAGTGGTAGGCATTTTGTGTAAATCAAATGGTGCTAACCCTGCAAAAATCAATTTTAATTCCATCTTGTAATGCAACAAAACAGGACAAATACCAAGGGGGATGAATACTTTTGCAAGACACTGTAAGTCGATAGCAATGGTCATACTAAGGTCCATAGCAATGGTTTGTTATACATACAGTGGTGCTTGAAAGTTTGTGAACCCTTTAGACTTTTCTATTTTTCTGCATAAATATGACCTAAAACATCATCAGATTTTCACACAAGTCCTAAAAGTAGATAAAGAGAACCCAGTTAAACAAATGAGACAAAAATATTATACTTAGTCATTTATTTATTGAGGAAAATGATCCAGTATTACATATCTGTGAGTGGCAAAAGTATGTGAACCTTTGCTTTCAGTATCTGGTGTGACCCCCTTGTGCAGCAATAACTGCAACTAAACATTTCCAGTAACTGTTGATCAGTCCTGCACACCTGCTTGAAGGAATTTTAGCCCATTTCTCCGTACAGAACGGCTTCAACTCTGGGATATTGGTGGGTTTCCTCACATGAACTGCTCACTTCAGGTCCTTCCACAATGTTTTGATTGGACTAAGGTCAGGACTTTGATTTGGCCATTCCAAAACATTAACTTTATTCTTCTTTAACCATTCTTTGGTAGAATGACTTGTGTGCTTAGGGTCATTGTCTTGCTGCATGATCCAACTTCTCTTGAGATTCAGTTCATGGACAGATGTCCTGACATTTTCCTTTAGAATTCGCTGGTATAATTCAGAATTCATTGTTCCATCAATGATGGTAAGCCATCCTGGCCTAGATGCAGCAAAACAGGCCCAAACCATGATACTACTACCACCATATTTCACAAATGGGATAAGGTTCTTATGCTGGAATGCAGTGTTTTCCTTTCTCCAAACATAACGCTTCTCATTTAAACCAAAAAGTTCTATTTTGGTCTCATCCATCCACAAAACATTTTTCCAATAGCCTTCCACGTGATCTTCAGCAAACTGCAGATGAGCAGCAATGTTCTTTTTGGACAGCAGTGGCTTTCTCCTTACAACCCTGCCATGCACACCGTTGTTGTTCAGTGTTCTCCTGATGGTGGACTCATGAACATTAGCCAATGTGAGAGAGGCCTTCAGTTGCTTAGAAGTTACCCTGGGGTCCTTTGTGACCTCACCGACTATTACATGCCTTGATCTTGGAGTGATCTTTGTTGGTCGACCACTCCTGGGGAGGGTAACAATGGTCTTGAATTTCCTCCATTTGTACACAATCTGTTTGACTGTGGATTGGTGGAGTCCAAACTCTTTAGAGATGGTTTTGTAACCTTTTCCAGCCTGATGAGTATCAACAATGCTTTTTCTGAGGTCCTCAGAAATCTCCTTTGTTCGTGCCATGATACACTTCCACAAACATGTGTTGTGAAGATCAGACTTTGATGGAACCCTGTTCTTTAAATAAAACAGGGTGCCCACTCACACATGATTGTCATCCCACTGATTGAAAACACCTGACTCTAATTTCACCTTCGAATTAACTGCTAATCCTAGAGGTTCACATACTTTTGCCACTCACAGATATGTAATATTGGATCATTTTCCTCAATAAATAAATGACCAAGTGTCATATTTTTGTCTCATTTGTTTAACTGGGTTCTCTTTATCTACTTTTAGGACTTGTGTGAAAATCTGATGATGTTTTAGGTTCACAAACTTTCAAGCACTACTGTAGCAACGGTCTGTTATACAAAAATAACACACCACAGAATGCCGTAATTGACCAATCAGAACTGAGTATTCAAAAGGGTCATGTCATAATTGTAGATCCACTCGGTTTTGAGTCACATTCCAACTCGTGTTTTAGGATTTTCAAGCCAAAAAGATTTATTTCTTCAAAAAGGCACAACAAAAATTAACAAAACCGATTAAAATGCTTAAAAACTGAAAAACTATTTCCTCATCTTCATATTTTTACATCCTAAGTCCTAAAACTGCGGTCAGAAAAGGTGAGACTCCATGACCAAAACCCGAATGTTTTTTTTCCTGCTCATGCCTATTGCTCGTGACTTTCTAACACACAGTAATTAACCAAGTCTCAATGACTACTGCCACCTACAGGTACCTAGTAGAAACACATTTCTAATACCTTTACTGTTATACTAATACTGGCACTTACATATCCAGCCCCTAATTGTCTTGTAAATAAACAATTACCATAAACATTAAACTATACTAAAGTACTAAACTTAATAACAGTAAACAATTTGTTATATAAAACAACCAAATTTTGTACAATCTTCCTTTTTTTTTTTACAATGTTTTCACGTCTGGAACTCTTTTGATCATGTTTTCAAAAAAAGAATGTTCAAAGTTCAATCTCTATTAATGCCCAATAATGTCTTCATAAACTGGAACAACATGGAGTCAGAGGTTCAAGCACATGACTCACCGTTGGAGATCAGTCTTTACCACTGTCTCATGCACCAAGCAATATGCTACATATCTGCTTCAAGTAGGAGACACAGCTTGGTGACTGGTCTCAGGAGAAGATTCGTGCTGGTCTTCAGTCGAACTTGTCGAACTCTTCCCCTACTGTCCTGGATGGTCTCGATGACTCGCCCCATGATCCAGGAACTTCTGGGAGCTGAATCATCAATCAGAAGCACAATGTCCCCAACTGCAACATTACGCCTTGGGTGCAGCCACTTTTGCCTTCGCTGCAAGTCTGGCAAATACTCCTTAGTCCAGCGTTTCCAAAACAACTCTGCCATATACTGGACCTGGCGCCATCTGCGTCTGGAATAGATATCCTTGGCATTGAAGATACCTGGAGGTATTACAGGTTTGGTCTTCATCAGAAGAAGATGGTTCGGGGTAATTGCCTCCAAGTCGTTAGGATCATCCGACACTTTCGTGAGAGGGCGGCTATTGATGACGGCCTCAACCTCACACATAAGTGTTTGCAGACCTTCCTCATCCAAAGTCTGCTGCTTCACGATAGAATTCAGGATCTTCCTCACTGATCTTATCTGGCGTTCCCACACCCCGCCATGGTGGGACGCTGTTGGGGGGTTAAAGATCCACTTAATGTTCCTTTGTGCCATTTCAGCTTCAATCTGTTCCTTATTCAACTCCTGTACTGCCTGTTGCAGCTCATGTTCTGCACTGATGAAGTTTGTGCCGTTGTCCGATCTGATCACTTTGACTTGACCCCTTCTAGCAACAAATCTTCGTAGGGCATGAATACAGGAGTCTGTATCAAGTGAACTTGCCACCTCGGTGTGAACTGCTCTCACTGCAAGACACGTAAAAAGCACTCCATATCTCTTCAACGTTGTACGGCCTCTCTTGACGTCGAATGGGCCGAAATAATCGACACCGACATTAGTAAATGGCGGCTCGTCAGGTAAGACTCTGTCTTTTGGAAGGTCGGCCATAATCTGACTGCTTGCAGTGCCGTGAAGCCGTCTACAGGTGACGCACTGAGACAGCATGTTCCTAATGACGGCATGAGGCTTAGGCAGCCAATACTTTTGCCTCAACTTTGACAGCATATAATTGCGACCACTATGTCCAACTTCTTTATGGACTGCTCTTAGGATAAGCAATGTAATGTGCATATCCCTTGACAAGATAGCCGGGTACTTTGATTCTTCAGGCATACTGGCTCTATTCAGTCTGCCACCCACTCTCACAATGTTGTCCTGCAAGACAGGTGACAACCTGTAGAGGGGGCTGCTCTTTGAGACCAACTTCCCTTGTTCCAATGCAGCTATCTCTTTAGAGAATGCACATTGCTGGCTGATTTGTACAATCTCTAACTCAGCCTCCAAGATGTCATCCAAGGATGGAGGACTGACACACAAAGAAGCCTTCAGTTCAGCCATCCTTCTTTCCATGTTCTTCTTATCCTTTCCAAGACCATCACTTCCTTCTTTCAAGGCTGATGCAAATTCCTTTTGTTTTTGACTTAGAAGCTTCAGGGTGTTCTTAAGCTTGATCATCCACGCAACCGCTCGCTTCAGACGATGCCAATCTGAATAATGATGGATGAACTTTAGGACTACATCCTCTGCGTTCTCAGTGACCACAGTGAATACCGCAGCTTCCTTCACTTCAGGATCCTTCACCAGAGACTGATTGAAACTGTCTGGAAAGCTAGGCCATGCGTCCTCAGGCCGCAACAGGAATTCCGGCCCCGATAACCAGGTATTGGCCTTCAGGAACGCTTCCACTGTGCAACCTCTGGAAGCATGGTCCGCTGGATTGTTGAAGGATTCCACATACCTCCACTGACTTACTTTGGACTGTTCCCTGATTGCTGTAATCCGGTTGGCAACAAATGTACGAAACCTTGCTGATTCATTCTGGATGTACCCAAGGACTGTGGTACTATCAGTCCAGTGCAAATTCATCTCATCTCATTATCTGTAGCCGCTTTATCCTGTTCTACAGGGTCGCAGGCGAGCTGGATCCTATCCCAGCTGACTAAATCAAATGTGTATACTTAGAACTTTTTTAAGGACAAAATTTATTTGCAATTACTTTGAATGTTTATTAGTTGTGTCAATATAATTAAGCCATATACCCTCATCAGCCACTTTAATAGGAACACCTGTACCCCTGTATATTCATGGAATTATCCAGGTTTGACTCTACTGGCCATGAATAAAAATCTGAGACAGTATTGGGCACAGTCTCACTGAAACTGGATGGATGATAGTTATTTGAGTTACTGTAGCTTTCCTGTCAGATCAGCAGTTTCTGAAATATTCAGACTACCCCGTCTGGCACCAGCAACCATATCATTAGCAAAGTCATTAAGATCACATTTTTTTTACCCATTCTGAAGCTGCATAATTTCATACTTCACTCTACTGCCACATGATTGCCTGATTGGATAATTGCATGAATGAGCTGGTGTACAGGTGTTCCACTTAAAGTGGAAGGTAGGTAAATAATCCTAAAAGGAAAAAAATTAATATGTTTTCTTTTTACTTTAAAGTTTAAATATTCTGTGTATCATTTTTGAATTCACAGACTACTGCAACATAGGCTCTAATGAGTAATTTAATGTGGAGAACAGCATAAGGACTTTACAAGGATAAAATAAGCTTACAGTTGCGGCCAGGAGTTTACATACAGTGACATGAATGTCATATTGCCATGACATTCATATCATCTTGGATATGAATGTCATGGCAATATTTGGGCTGTCAGTAATTTCTTTGACCTGTTTTTTTTTTTTTTCTGTGGCAGAATGTACAGCATACATCTTTAATTAAAAAAAAACACTAGAATTTGGTGCAAAAGTTTTAATTTTCTTTGGGTTTTCTGAAATCAACACAGGATCAAAATTATATATAGAGGGTCAAAAATTTACATATGCTCACTTAGATTATTAATTCAGAGGCGCTGAAACTTCCAAAATGTCTCTTATCTTGCCAAGGCCGAGGTCTCTTAACTTCCTGTTAGTGGTCATGATTGACTACAGCTGGTAGCTTCTCTGTGCCTTCATAAAAAGGGTTTGTTTACAGCACTCACTGGATTGACCAACACACAGTAAAATGGGAAAGTCCAAGGAGCTCAGTGCAGATCTGACAAAGAGGATCACAGATATACACAACTCCGGAATGTCTCTTGGAGTCATTTCTAAACAACTGCAAATTCCAAGATCAGTTCAAACAATCCTATCCAAGTTATTGTGATGTGTAGTCACTTTGCCAAGCCACTTGGCTTCAAGAAAACCCAAACTGTCACCCTCAGCTGAAAGGAAATTGGTTTGGATGTTCAGGAACAACCTGAGAACCACCATGGCATAGCCCTGCCATGAACTGGAAGCTGGTGGATCACTGTCTACAGTTCAAATCACCATGGACTAAGAGGCTGCTATCCAAGAAATAACCCCTGATCCAAAATTGCCACCTTGAAGCTTAACTAAAGTTGGAAGCTGACCACACAGACAAAGAAAATGCCTTCTGGAGGATAGCTTTGTCAGATGAGAAAAAGATTGAGTTGTTTGGCCACAATGACCACCATGTACAGAGGGACACTGTACCAACTGGTGGTGGTGGTAGGATCATCATGCTCTGGGGCTGTTTTGCTGCCAGTGGAACTGGTTCATTGCACAAACTGGATGGAATAATGAAGAAGGAGGACGACCTCAGAATTCTTCAGCATAAACCATCAGAAACTTGAACGCAACTTGTAACTCCCAAGTCCCAACAGGACAATGAAACCAAACACACATCAGAGCTGGTTGTCGAGGATAAAGCAGGCTAATATTAAGCTTAAAACAAGTCCTGACTTCAACCCTACTGAAAACAGTGCTTCTAAGTTGAGTCCATGCCAAGAAAAAAAAACAAATTTAATTGAACTCTACCAATTCTGCCATGAAGAGTCATGAAATATCCAATCAGAATTCTGCCAAAAGCTTGTTCGTGGTAAACAAAAATGTTTGGTCAAGTTGAATCTTGCGAAGAGACATTTTATCCAAATATTAGGTGTGCTGTATGTATATTTCTGACCCTGTATGTATAGTTTTGACCCTGTGCTGATTTCAGAAAACCCAAAGAAAATTAAAACTTGTGCACCAAATTCTAGTGTTTTTTTATTATTAAAGATGTATGCTGTACATTCTGCTACAGACAAAGAACAGTTCAAAGAAATTACTGAAAGCCCAAATGCCATGACATTCATGTCCAAGATGACATTCATGTCACTGTATGTAAACTTCTGACCACAACTGTAACACTGACATGGGTTTAGTTAAAGCAGCATTGCTAGAGATTGTAAACACCCAACTGTCCCATTTTATCTAGCTAACAGCAGTGCAGAGTTGACATCCAGATTTGAGCATCATCAGCATGATAAGAGATAAAAATAAAGAAGTCAATGAGACACAAATTTGAAAGTGACTATTTGTTCAGAAAAATGTGGTCTCATTTAATAGCCTTGTATGAAATCTTTTCTGATTCCTTTCCAGTACTGTAATGCCTGCTCCCTCTTCTCTTCTCTGACAGAATGATGTATTATTAGTATATCTAATCTGTTCTCTTTTTTCTGAGGCTATGTAAAATACTTTTATTACTTTTAACTGTTACCTTGTCTCCACATGTCTGCACCTCTGCAAGTGTGTACACTATGTATTACATTTTCTGGAGGACACAAGCTGTCAACATGAGTAAAATGCTTGTAAATCAATACCCATGTGTTACTCATGTGCTGACTTTGTAGAAGAAAGGAGGTCTGCATCACTTGAATATTAAGCTATATATGACAGTATTTGCTATGAATGCTCTTGTTATAGGCAAGCTATTGCCTTTCTACTTCTTGTCTGTATCTATGTTGGATGAGATAGGATGAACTATTCACATAGCAGCTTGTGACCACAGTTGGAAGAATATGTGTCCTGTCCTCCAAAGTTGGAGACAGACTCCTATCATGTTAGACTTGTGTGTACACATTCAGAAATATTTTTAAAACTAATGGCTAATGGAAAAACATTTAATTAATTTGTATTTCAAGACTATGCCTGTTTGCATGCATGTAGACCCCCTGTCCTCACTGCACAGGGTCCTGTCCATGTTCGCTCTAGAAGCCAGCAGGGATAATAAAAATTGCTTGCTATCTCACACTATATATTATTGACTGAGAATTGGAGAACAGTAGGACAAAATGGGAAGAGGGGTTTATGAAAGGGTGTTCTGTGGAAGTGCAGGTCATTGCAGCTCAGGACAGGAAACAAAATTAGGAAAAGTAGAGGGAGGGGGAGAGAGGGAAAGACAAAAAGTCAAAGAGTCTAAAGAGACAGGATACATAGAACTCTCAGATGATTGCCAGTGATGTTAGAAAGGAGGTTAGAAAAGCTATCCAAGTCCCAGATATTGTTTTTTCTTCTGACTAAACGTATGTATATTTTACAGTGGTGCTTGAAAGTTTGTGAACCCTTTAGAATTTTCTATATTTCTGCATAAATATGACCTAAAACATCATCAGATTTTCACACAAGTCCTAAAAGTAGATAAAGAGAACCCAGTTAAACAAATGAGACAAAAATATTATACTTGGTCATTTATTTATTGAAGAAAATTATCTAATATTACATATTTGTGAGTGGCAAAAGTATGTAAACCTTTGCTTTCAGTATCTGGTGTGACCCCCTTGTGCAGCAATAACTGCAACTAAACATTTCCAGTAACTGTTGGTCAGTCCTGCACACCGGCTTGGAGAAATTTTAGCCCATTCCTCCATACAGAACAGCTTCATCTCTGGGATGTTGGTGGGTTTCCTCACATGAACTGCTCACTTCAGGTCCTTCCCCAACATTTCGATTGGATTAAGATCAGGACTTTGACTTGGCCATTCCAAAACATTAACTTTATTCTTCTTTAACTATTCTTTGGTAGAACGACTTGTGTGCTTAGGGTCAGTGTCTTGCTGCATGACCCACCTTCTCTTGAGATTCAGTTCATGGACAGATGTCCTGACATTTTCCTTTAGAATTCGCTGGTATAATTCAGAATTCATTATTCCATCAATGATGGCAAGCCGTCCCGGCCCAGATGCAGCAAAACAGGCCCAAACCATGATACTACCACCACCATGTTTCACAGATGGGATAAGGTTCTTATGCTGGAATGCAGTGTTTTCCTTTTTCCAAACATAACGCTTCTCATTGAAACCAAAAAGTTCTATTTTGGTTTCATCCATCCACAAAACATTTTTCCAATAGCCTTCTAGCTTGTCCATGTGATCTTTAGCAAACTGCAGATGAGCAGTAATGTTCTTGTTGGAGAGCAGTGGCTTTCTCCTTGCAACCCTGCCATGCACACCATTGTTGTTCAGTGTTCTCCTGATGGTGGACTCATGAACATTAGCCAATGTGAGAGAGGCCTTCAGTTGCTTAGAAGTTACCCTGAGGTCCTTTGTGACCTCGCTGACTATTATATGCCTTGCTCTTGGAGTGATCTTTGCTGGTCGACCACTCCTGGGGAGGGTAACAATGGTCTTGAGTTTCCTCCATTTGTACACAATCTGTCTGACTGTGGATTGGTGGAGTCCAAACTCTTTAGAGATGGTTTTGTAACCTTTTCCAGCCTGATGAGCATCAACAACGCTTTTTTTGAGGTCCTCAGAAATCTCCTTTGTTCGTGCCATGATACACTTCCACAAACATGTGTTGTGAAGATCAGACTTTGATAGATCCCTATTCTTTAAATAAAACACTCACACCTGATTATCATCCCATTGATTGAAAACACCTGACTCTAATTTCACATTCAAATTAACTGCTAATCCTTAAGTTTCACATACTCTTGCCACTCACAGATATGTAACATTGGATCATTTTCCTCAATAAATAAATGACCAAGTATAATATTTTTGTCTCATTTGTTTAACTGAGTTATCTTTATCTACTTTTAGGACTTGTGTGAAAATCTGATGATGTTTTAAGTCATATTTATGCAAAAATATAGAAAATTCTAAAAGGTTCAGAAACTTTCATGTACCACTGTATATTTTCAGAACTACAGTGGTGCTTGAAAGTTTGTGAACCCTTTAGAATTTTCCAACAACAAACATCACTCCAAGATCAAGATGCGTAATAGTCAGCGAGGTCACAAAGGACCTCAGGGTAACTTCTAAGCAACTGAAGGCCTCTCTCACATTGGCTAATATTAATGTTCCTGAGTCCACCATCAGGAGAACACTGAACAACAATGGTGTGCATGGCAGGGTTGCAAGGAGAAAGCCACTACTCTCCAAAAAGAACATTGCTGCTCGTTTGCAGTTTGCTAAAGATCAAGTGGACATGCCAGGAGGCTATTGGAAAAATGTTTTGTGGATGGATGAGACCAAAATAGAACTTTTTGGTTTAAATGAGAAGCATTATGTTTGGAGAAAGGAAAACACTGCATTCCAGCATAAGAACCTTATCCCATCTGTGAAACATGGTGGTGTTAATATCATGGTTTGGGCCTGTTTTGCTGCATCTGGGCCAGGATGGCTTACCATCATTGATGGAACAATGAATTCTGAATTATACCAGCAAATTCTAAAGGAAAATATCAAGACATCTGTCCATGAACTGAATCTCAAGAGAAGTTGGATCATGCAGCAAGACAACGACCCTAAGCACACAAGTCATTCTACCAAAGAATGGTTAAAGAAGAATAAAGTTCATGTTTTGGAATGGCCAAATCAAAGTCCTGACCTTAATCCAATCAAAATGTTGTGGAAGGACCTGAAGCGAGCAGTTCATGTGAGGAAACCCACCAACATCCCAGAGTTGATGCTGTTCTGTACGGAGGAATGGGCTAAAGTTCCTCCAAGCCAGTGTGCAGGACTCATCAACAGTTACCGGAAACGTTTAGTTGCAGTTATTGCTGCACAAGGGGTTCACACCAGATACTGAAAGCAAAGGTTCACATACTTTTGCCACTCACAGATATGTAATATTGGATCATTTTCCTCAACAAATAAATGGCCAAGTATAATATTTTTGTCTCATTTGTTTAAGTGGGTTTTCTTATCTACTTTTAGGACTTGTGTGAAAATCTGATCATGTTTTAGGTCATATTTATGCAGAAATATAAAAAATTCTAAAGGGTTCACAAACTTTCAAGCACCACTGTAAGATATGTCTGAAACACAAAGCAGCTGCCTTGATGCCTTTTCTGTCTCATAAGTCAGTTTCAGCTGTTATAATAGTGTTTCAATATCTACAAATGCACCTTTAATGGAACAGTTTGAGTCAGATTTTGAAGGTAGCATACATCACCACATTGCTAACTTACTGACAGTCACTATTATGGAATAAAGCACCACTGGAGCTTTATTCACATTCACAAGCAAAAAAATACCCAAATTTATCAAAACAATTCATCGATTTGGGGCTGTAGTTAGATGCGACCAAACTCTTCCGCGTTTTTCCTGTTTACATAGGTTTATATGACTAGTGATATGAAACAAGTTCAGTTACACAAATTGAAACGTAGCGATTTTCTATGCTATGGAAAGTCCGCACTATAATGACAGGCGTACTAACACCTTCTGCGCGCTTCAACAGCCCATTGATACTGAGCTCCGTATCAATGCGCTGTCGAAGCGCGCAGAAGGTGTTAGTACGCCTGTCATTATAGTGCGGACTTTCCATAGCATAGAAAATCACTACGTTTCAATTTGTGTAACTGAACTTGTTTCATATCACTGGTCATATAAACCTATGTAAACAGGAAAAATGCGGAAGAGTTTGGTCGCATCTAACTACAGCCCCAAAAAATACCATTGGCCATACTGAGCCTAGCTACATTGCTAACAGGAGTGACAGCGCATCTGACTGCGTCTGACTGACTGGGAGGTCGCGCAAAGCTCGGAGAGGTACGGAGCAGCTCGTCTCAATTCAGATAAGAGCATATTTCATTATGGAAGTACGGTGGACTGTTCCTTTAAGGTCTGCAACTTTAGTGGCAAAATCTTGAAAGTTATTGACATGATGTGGCATGTTATTCTAAAGTGTATTGGTGCAAGATTTAGCCAAAAAACAAAAAAGGCTCATTCAGAGCCAGGTGCAGAGTTCTACCTATTTTATGCTTTTATATTATACTGGAAAATATAACTTTTTTTTTCTTCCTATACTTTTTTCTGTCTGTACTATGAAAGCTAAGTCGAACCGGAGTCAAATTCCTCGTGTGTGTAACATACCTGGCAATAAAGTGCTTCTGATTCTGAAAATATCACTCATATTTTTCTTACATCCGGGACACGGAGATCCAAAACCTTAATATAAAACTATATCTCACTCGTGAGGAAATCGATGAATTGTTTTGATAAATTTGGGTATTTTTTTTGCTTGTGAATGTGTTTATCTAACAAAAAGAAAATCACATGTTGGTTTGAAGATATGAAGTTTATTTTCTCATGTTGAAAAACTTGTATTTTTCAGACAAAATACACTGCATATTTGAGTAACATATTTAAATAAATAATATTGTCTGGTGTTGAGTGGTATATCAGATATATTCCATTCAGCTAGCATGACAAGTCGAAGACTCTAGGTTTTATATATATATATATATATATATATATATATATATATATATATATATATATATATATATATTCCATTCTAGCTGAATGGAATATATCTGATATACCATGAAAAAAGCCAGCCAATAATATTATTATACATACACATTCCTTTCGGATGTTCAACACATCTTTCTCTTTCAAAATTCTCTTAAAAGCTTCCATATTTAACGACGCAAACCTGGTGGCCATGTTTGTTTACAAATTGTCACAGTCGCTCACTAGCACAGAAGCTTTACGTCTCCGATGTGTGACATCATGTTGTCTTGACAACCATGCAATATCGTAAATCATATTCAATGCTCATTCTCCATTGGGTAGAGTGACTTAATACATATAGGATAAGCAATAGGCTAAGAATATTGCATGCTATCAAACCAAATGACTGAAACCCACAAGAAGGGAATAGAATACATGTTTTTATTATATCAAAAAAAGTGTCCTGTATGTATAACAATTCCCAATATTTCACTCCAGTATGAGGGTAAGTCAAAAAGTTCTAAGACATATGTTTTAATTTCAAAAGGAATTCAAAAGAATTCAAAGAAGGAATACAAAGGAATTCTCTGATCAGAGAATTCCTTTGTATTCCTATTTTGAATTCTTTTGAATTAGAACTTAGAAGTCTAACACTTCTGCAAGCGATGTTTCTATCAATAGAAACATCGCTTGCAGAAGTGTTTAGACTTAAATGGAGGATATGTAGAGAAATAGCTTTGTTATTTTCATAAATAAAGATTTTTTTTCATTTGTCCTAGAACTTTTTGACTTACCCTCGTAATGCCACTCCCAGTATTTTACCGCTGACTTGATGCATGTTGTCAAAATGGTGAACAGGTTCAAAATTAAAATTCTTTTGATCAACTTGCCAGTTTTTTTTTTTTTTTTCTGTGGATGTGTTCATATAATATAAAGGACATTCCATGGTGGTGTGAAGATATGAAGTTCATCATCTGTTGAAAATATTTTCACTCATTCATGTCGACTACTCATGAATATATTCACCACTTGAGGATAAACTTCATATCTTCATGCAACTTTGTAATATCCTCTATATATGTGACTTCTAACTCACGTTTCAGACTTGCATGTCACATATCCTAGATCTGGCTGTGTAAATAAGACAGCTTTATAAGTACTATACGGAGACTTGCATTAAAATATTGATCAGCTTGGCATTCGTGCAAATCACTGGTCCATGTAATGTTCTCTATTCAATTGTGTTGAAAACACAAAACGTTGTATACACCTTCATTTACTTGAGGTGATTATTACATGTCATGGTTGTCACTGGCTTGGAACAAAGTTATTTTGATTTTCCTAGACCATACACAAAAACAAAGTGACAATATTATTCTGCTTTCCCATTAGCACATGGTACAGAAACTAAATCTAAATGCAATAGTTCAGTCATATAAAGCCTAATATAACAAACAAAGGAAAAAATAGAAACATATTAGGTCTCTCTGTTAGTCTGTTGGAAAAACATCTGGCTGAATACTAGATAACCTGCTCTTTAACATGCTCACAATGCCTCATCTATCCATATTCCTATTAGTTTTTCCTTGTGCTGCTTTTTTTATTTTTTATTTTTAGCATGACAGTCACTGTTATAGCAGTGAGGGATATTTTTATGGCTATAGTTGCGGTAGTGTAATAGTCAAGGGGCACTGATCTCCTGGCACTGTGGTTTGGGGGAGAGATGTCAGTCAGAACCTTTACTATAGAACAGAACTCAGACCCGGTCTGCTCCTCCAACACCATCATCACCACAAATGCTCAAGGGTTCCAATCAATCACTCCAAACCACTGCACTGCAGTGTGTATTAATTTATAGTGTGCCTGACTAATAGTAAATGCAATGTGTTGTTAAGCCCCCAGGTCTTTATCCAGAGTAATTTAATGTCTGAGGCTCATCATGCATATTCAATAGAACATAATAGAGGCATACAAAACAGTACAATGTGATAAGCCATTACAGAGAGCATATTTTCTGACATGGGTTTTTGCATTGTGAATCATGAAGACATGTCAAGGAATTGTGGTAACTCCATTAATGATGTAGAAACCACCATAAAGTTTCCTTTAATATATATATACACACACACCACAGGTTTAGCCAAGTTTTCCTACTAATATATCTGTCAAGGTAAAGCATTTTCAAGTGAGCAGGAGCACTATACCAAAATTGTATCCCATGCAAGGACTACATGCAAGGATGGTCTGCTCTATGTGTTTCAGCAGATATGGTGATATTGCATGCACCCTCATACTCTCAAACTGAAATATTTTGTTTCTGTATTGAGCTAATAGGTTTTGATCTGTCTGTGCTGAACAAAGCTGAATTGACAAAGTATGATCTGTAGACCTCTGCTGCGTAGGCGAGTCTGCCTCACAGATCTGTGAGCAACATTCACTGACACAGACACAGCTGTTCAGAGATGTTTCTCAGTTTATTGATAGATGAACGTGAGTATATATCCACATTCCAGAGTGTGCTGTAGCTATATGATTGGAAGATGTGGGTGACATGGTGGTGTAGTGGTTAGCGCTGTCGCCTCACAGCAAGAAGGTTCTGGGTTCAAGCCCAGCGGCCGATGGGGGTCTTTCTGTGTGGAGTTTGCATGTTCTCCCCATGTTTATGTGGGTTTCCTCCGGGTGCTCCGGTTTCCCCCACAGTTCAAAGACATGTGGTTAGGTTAACATGGGGTGGCCTTGGGCTGAAATGCCCTTGAGCAAGGCACTTAACCCCCAACTGCTCCCCAGGTGCTGTAGCATAGCTGCCAACTGCTCTGGGTATGTGTGTGTGTGTGTGTGTGTGTGTGTGTGTGTGTGTGTGTGTGTTCACTGCTTCACGTGGGTTAAATGCAGAGGACGAATTTCACTGTGCTTAAGTGTGCATGTGACAAATAAAAGCTGCTTCTTCTTCATGTGATTTATGAAGCCAAGTTGTCTGTGTGTGACAGAGTGCATCATTACATAAGAATTACATCACAGATCAGGATAGCCTTATGAAAACAAAGAGCAGATGTACAAGCGAAGATAAGTTTCGAGGCTTTAACTGGAACAAAACAATTAGCAAGCAAACTGGCAAAACCAGCTGCAAGCATGCCAAACAGGTATCTCTATCTTGAGCAGAACTAGTTAAGAAAGTTTGGTCAGTGGTGGACGCAGTCTGATGAGCAGGTGCGAAAAATATATAAAAACACCACTTCCTACATACAGTGGTGGAAAAAAACCAGGAGCACCTGGAGAGTATTAACTCAAGATTTCTCTACTATATACCCACCATAGAGGGCGCATTTTCTTATAAGAAAGTACCTTGATGGCACTTCTTATTTTTGCATATGTAGGGGAACATATAGGGCAGGGGTTCTCAACCTTTTCTGCTTCGAGGCCCACCTATTCGTACTCGTAACAAGTCAGGGCCCATTAAAAAAAGATCACCAATTATTTTGGCTCATCTATTCTATTAGAATCTAATAATCTATTGTAAAATGTATTAACGGGATGCAACATCACTCCCTGTTAGAGATGGGAGATCAGGAATTAAATAAGCGCAATAAAAACAAACTGTTTTTAATTGTAGGTATTGTATTTAAAACTATATGGATGTGCCAGAAGCCAACATAAACCCATGCATGCAGGGCATTCTCAGTCAAAAGGGATTAATGATCCAAAAGCGGAGTCGGGTCGATCAACATCAGAACTTATTGCCATATTTGTGTACAGCAAACAAGCAAATTATTAAACCCAAGAAGTACACTCAAAAGACGTGAACATAGAAACCACTGAATGGGATAGATCCTTAAGGCCCAGTCAGACAGCCAAAACTTACGATTTACGCATGAATTGCGCATAAATTTCGAGTCGTGCGCGATTCATCAGTGCTGTGCGTAATTCATAAGTTTTTTTGACGTGGAGCATCAGTAGTTGTCAGTGGATGTTCGACGAATCGGGTTTGTGCGCGATTCCAGGTTTTGAGCTGCTCAAAAATATTGATCACGCACAAGTATGCGCGATTGTGCGCCGTTTAACGTAATTCGTGCGTCCTTTGCCATAGTTCTGACGCGGACAATGCGCGACATATGCGTGGACCGTTAGTGGTTGATCGCAAGAAATTTACCGCTACCGCGCACGTCGATGACTTTTCACTGACGAATAACGCACATATCACGCATGTCTCGCTGTAGTAACACGTACATTTCACTGATATCCACTGACATGCACGCTCTATGCGTCGTTCATCAGTGCTAGTGTGCGGTTCATGCGTGCTTATACGTGGTTCATACGCAGTTTATGCGTGGAGTGTTCATCAATAAAAACCAGAAATTGTCCCTCTTTTGACCCTATGCGCTGATGTGCGTGATTTGTAAGTGATTGTAAGTGATTTGTACGTAGTTCATGCGCAATTAATCGGTGATTTTCGACCACGCACACCCCCAAAAAATGGTCAATTTCTCCACTGACAATCACGCACAAGCCAACTTTATATGTGATTTATACGTGATTTATGCGTGATCGGCTGTGTGACTGGGCCTTTAGACACTAACAAAGAAGGATTTTTCCTCTGAAAGAAAAATTTACTAGCTAAATTTGACATTAGTAGAATAAATTTTGATTCTATTGTAGCTGTAACTAAATACAAAGACTAGTTATACTATTAATTAACATAATGTGAAGATAATTAACAGATAATCAACAGATTTTAAGTTTTTTTAAGATTGTGTTTATTTTTAGACTTTAGTATTTGTAATTATTTTATCTGTACATGCATGACCCCACCAGCTCTGCTGATTAACTTATTGTGGCAGCGGGGGCGTGGTCAAGCATCGGTCTGTGACAGGAGGGTGGAGCCGGGGAAGGTGAGTGGCAGATTCGCTACACCTGACTGTAATTAACCTGTGTTTTGTGTGTGTTTTCCCAGTAAACCGCTCCCTATTTTAAGAGGCTGAGAGAGAGCAGAGGGAGCGCGACCCGGGAGTGGAGGCTGAGAGTGTGTCTGTGTGCTGCGAGTTCGTTTAAGCTGAAAAGTTTATTAATAAAACACGCTGTTACTCCCTCCAAACGTTGTCCTGCCGTCCTCTGTGCTCCACCCACGCATTGTCCGCGCTACAGTGGTGCCGAAACCCGGGAAAAGGTGGAGCACCAGTGCTACAGCTCCATGGAATCCTCCCCGTTCGCGGACTTGGTCCACGCCCTCGCCACGGCTCAGCAGAGCCAGCACCAGGCACTCGTCACGCTCCGAACGGAGCAGGAGCGCCGCTTCGAAGCCCTGGTGCTGGCTCAACAGGAAGATCGAGAGGCGTTCCGGCGGCTCCTCGCGTCGGCGGGATCCACCAGCGCCCCGGCCGCGGGCCCGTCTCCCCTCACTGTGACCAAGATGGGCCCGCAGGACGACCCCGAGGCTTTCATCACCTTGTTCGAGCAGGTCGCCGAAGCCTCGGGGTGGCCGATGGAGCAGCGCGCGGCGCGCCTCCTCCCCCTCCTGACTGGAGAGGCGCAGCTGGCCGCATTACAGCTCCCCGCCGACCGCCGGCTGGCCTACGCTGACCTTCGCCGGGCCGTCCTCCAGCGCGTGGGGCGCACGCCGGAGCAGCAGCGCCAGCGCTTCCGCGCGCTGCGGATGGAGGAAGCCGGCAGCCCGTTCGCGTTTGGCCAGCAGCTCCGGGACGCCTGCTGGCGGTGGCTGAGGGCCGAAGATCGCGACGCCGAGGGAATCATCGACCAGGTGGCGCTGGAACAGTTCGTTGCCCGCTTACCAGCCGGAACCGCGGAGTGGGTCCAGTGCCACCGCCCGGCGTCGCTGGATCAGGCCGTAGGACTGGCGGAGGATCATCTGGCGGCTGTACCGGCGGCAGGACAACGGATGACATCGTCTTCTGTCTCCTCTTCTCTCTCTCTGTCTTCCCCCCCTCTCTCTCTGTCTTCCCCCCCTCCTCCCGTGTCCCGTCCTCGCCCCATTCCCCCACCACGGAGGCGGGGGCCGGCCCCACCCCAGCCGGCCCGCCGCACCCGTGGTGCCCTCCCGTTTCCCCCTTCTGTGTCTGTCTCTCCCCCCCCTCAGGTGAGTGAGCCCCAGAACACAGTTGCAGAGGGGAGGCCCGGGCCGGTTTGCTGGCGCTGCGGGGAACCGGGCCACCTGCAGCAACAATGTGCAGCGATGGAGGTGGGGGCGGTGGTGCGGATCCCCGACGCGCCAGAGGCTGCCCTCGATCGGGCCGGAGCGTATCGCATACCGGTAAGTGTACAAGGGGCTACATATCAGGCGTTGGTGGATTCAGGCTGCAATCAGACCTCAATCCGCCAAAGCCTGGTGCAAGACGAGGCATTGGGGGGAGCACAAGGGGTGAAGGTGTTGTGTGTGCACGGGGATATTCACAGCTACCCGTTGGTGTCAGTCCACATATATTTTAGAGGGGAAAAATCTATAGTGAAGGCGGCGGTTAATCCTCGCCTTACCCACTCTTTGATCTTGGGGACCGATTGGCCGGGATTTCGGGGTTTAATGGCACGCCTAGTAAAGAGTGGGTCCTGCCGGTTGACGGGGGAGGGTCCCGGTGTCGCTTTGGCTGGAGCGGCGGTCGCAGAGCCGTCTACGTCACCTCCGCGACAGGGGGAGGAGCCGCCGGCCCCTCCTCTTTCTATTGGGGAATCCCTCGCGGATTTCCCACTGGAACAATCGCGAGACGAGACTCTGCGACACGCGTTTGACCAAGTGAGAGTAATCGATGGTCAAACGCTCCAGCCGAACGCCACCCCGTCCTTCCCCTATTTTTCCATTTTGAAGGATAGATTATATCGAGTGACGCAGGACACTCAGACGAAAGAGCGAGTCACCCAGTTATTAATTCCAAAGAGCCGCCGGGAATTGGTATTCCAGGCGGCCCACTTTAATCCCATGGCTGGACACCTCGGGCAGGATAAGACACTCGCCCGGATAATGGCCCGATTCTATTGGCCGGGGATTCGCGGCGACGTCCGTAAGTGGTGTACGGCGTGCCGCGAATGCCAGTTAGTGAATCCAGCGGCCATTCCAAAAGCGCCCTTGCGCCCCCTACCATTAATCGAGACCCCGTTCGAAAGAATTGGGATGGATCTCGTTGGGCCATTAGATCGGTCAACACGAGGGTACCGCTTTATATTAGTCCTGGTGGACTATGCAACGCGATACCCGGAAGCGGTGCCTCTTCGCAATATCTCAGCACGCAGTATTGCAGAGGCCCTCTTCCACGTCATCTCCCGGGTTGGAATCCCGAAAGAGATTCTGACTGACCAAGGCACCTCGTTTATGTCACGAACACTGAGCGAACTGTATGGGCTACTAGGTATTAAGCCGATCCGCACCAGCGTTTATCACCCACAGACGGACGGTTTAGTTGAACGGTTCAATCGCACCCTCAAGAATATTATTAAAAAATTCGTAAGTGAGGACGCACGTAACTGGGATAAGTGGCTCGAACCCTTGTTGTTTGCAGTGCGAGAGGTTCCCCAAGCCTCCACGGGGTTTTCCCCGTTTGAATTATTATACGGGCGTAAGCCGCGCGGCATCTTAGATGTACTGCGGGAAAATTGGGAGGAGGGACCTTCACAGAGCAAAAACGAAATTCAGTACGTTATGGATCTGCGCGCAAAACTCCACACGCTCACCCACCTAACTCAGGAGAATTTGCGGCAGGCCCAGGAACGGCAAGTCCGCCTGTACAACAAGGGCACGCGCCTTAGAGAGTTCACTCCGGGAGAGAAGGTACTCGTCCTGTTGCCCACATCGAGCTCCAAATTAATCGCCAAGTGGCAAGGACCCTTTGAGGTCACACGGCGAGTCGGGGACGTCGACTACGAGGTTAGGCGAACGGACAGGGAGGGGGCGCTACAGATTTACCACCTCAATCTGCTGAAACTCTGGAATGAGGAGGTCCCCGTGGCGTTGGTGTCGGTAGTTCCGGAGAAGGCGGAGCTGGGGCCGGAGGTCCCCAAAGGGTCATTGGCATCACGTACCTCTCCGGTCCCCTGTGGAGACCACCTCTCCCCGACCCAACTCGCGGAGGTCGCCCAGTTGCAGGCCGAGTTTTCGGATGTGTTCTCGCCCCTGCCCGGTCGCACGAACCTCATAGAACACCACATAGAGACGCCCCCGGGGGTGGTAGTGCGTAGCCGCCCTTATAGACTACCCGAACACAAAAAAAAGGTGGTTCGGGAAGAACTTCAGGCCATGCTCGAAATGGGCATCATCGAGGAGTCCCACAGTGACTGGAGCAGCCCAGTGGTCTTGGTTCCCAAGGCCGACGGGTCGGTCCGGTTCTGTGTGGACTATAGAAAAGTCAACGCGGTGTCTAAATTCGACGCATACCCAATGCCTCGTATTGATGAGCTGCTCGATCGACTAGGCACGGCTCGCTTTTACTCGACACTGGATTTGACGAAGGGATATTGGCAGATCCCCTTGACTCCATTATCCCGAGAGAAAACGGCCTTTTCCACACCGTTCGGCTTACACCAGTTCGTCACACTTCCGTTTGGGCTGTTTGGGGCGCCCGCTACGTTTCAGCGGCTGATGGACCGAGTCCTCCGGCCGCACGCCACCTATGCGGCCGCGTACCTAGATGACATCATCATTTATAGCAATGACTGGCAGCGGCACCTGCAACACCTGAGGGCCGTCCTTAGGTCGCTGAGGCGGGCGGGACTCACTGCCAACCCGAAGAAGTGTGCGATTGGGCGGGTGGAAGTACGGTATCTGGGCTTCCACTTGGGCAACGGGCAGGTGCGTCCCCAAATTAATAAGACTGCAGCGATTGCGGCCTGCCCGAGGCCCAAGACCAAAAAGGGGGTGAGACAGTTCCTGGGGCTGGCTGGCTACTATCGTAGGTTTATACCTAATTATTCGGACGTCACCAGCCCGCTGACTGACCTCACTAAAAAGGGGGCACCAGATCCGGTCCAGTGGACGGAGCAGTGCCAGCGGGCTTTCTCTGAGGTAAAGGCTGCACTGTGTGGGGGGCCACTCTTACACTCCCCTGACTTCTCTCTCCCTTTTTTGTTGCAGACGGATGCGTCGGACAGAGGGCTGGGGGCCGTTTTGTCCCAGCAGGTGGAGGGGGAGGACCGCCCAGTCCTATACATCAGCCGCAAGCTGTCAGTGCGTGAGGGGCGCTACAGCACCATTGAGAAGGAGTGCCTGGCGATCAAGTGGGCGGTCCTCGCCCTCCGTTACTACCTGCTGGGGCGCTCTTTCACCCTCTGTTCGGACCACGCGCCCCTCCAGTGGCTCCACCGCATGAAGGATGCCAACGCGCGGATCACCCGTTGGTATCTGGCACTCCAACCCTTCAGCTTCAAGGTGGTCCACAGGCCGGGGGCGCAGATGGTCGTGGCGGACTTCCTCTCCCGTCAAGGGGGGGGGGAGTCGGCTGCGGGCCGGACGGGCGCCCGGCCTGAGTCGGGCGGTGGGGGTATGTGGCAGCGGGGGCGTGGTCAAGCATCGGTCTGTGACAGGAGGGTGGAGCCGGGGAAGGTGAGTGGCAGATTCGCTACACCTGACTGTAATTAACCTGTGTTTTGTGTGTGTTTTCCCAGTAAACCGCTCCCTATTTTAAGAGGCTGAGAGAGAGCAGAGGGAGCGCGACCCGGGAGTGGAGGCTGAGAGTGTGTCTGTGTGCTGCGAGTTCGTTTAAGCTGAAAAGTTTATTAATAAAACACGCTGTTACTCCCTCCAAACGTTGTCCTGCCGTCCTCTGTGCTCCACCCACGCATTGTCCGCGCTACACTTATGTTTAAGTTATTCATTCATTCATTCATTCATTCATTCATTATGAGCTGGAAAATTATGACCCCAGTGTAACAATTATCCATCCTGACATCTCAAACTACCTGGTGCTACAGACATCATTCTACATGGACAACCAGATGAAAACCTAGAAGAGCATGGAGGCATACAACTTTTTATTTGTGGCTGGGTTAAAGATCTGGGGATCAAGACACTACAAGATACCGTAAATTCTGTATCATTTTTGTCCCGGTAAATAGGAGTTTCTTGGCTTTTGTATGCGTCTTTGAGATGGTTCCTAGGACGTTACAAGTTTTAGTATCAGGTGTAAGCAAATCACAGCCGCTTGATTCTCAACCCTCCATGCTCTTCTCTTCCAGCAGGCATCACAGATCCATATAATTTACCCACAAACAGATTTATTTATTCTGTGCGCACTATCTGTTGGCCTGTGTGTGTGTGTGTGTGTGTGTGTGGGGGGGGGGGGGGGGCGTGCATGCATGTGCGCACAGGGGTTAAATGCAAAGGAAGAACGTGACAATAATAAAGACTTGTTCTTCTTAATTTAACCACAAATGTATTTATTCCACTTGAAAGGTGTATGTCAAACCAGCTACCGGATTTGGGACACTACGACATCCTGAACTATTTAGTATTTGGCTTCAAGCTTGAAAAAAATTCATGGCCCACTAGATGGCACTTCATGGCCCACTAATGTGCCATAGCCCAGTGGTTGAGAAACACTGAATAGAAGAAGAAGAAACCTTTATTTGTCACATGCACACTTCAAGCACAGTGAAATTCATCCTCTGCATTTAACCCATCTGAAGCAGTGAACACATGCGCACACATCCAGAGCAATGGGCAGCCACACTAGAGCACCCGGGGAGCAGTCAGAGGAATAGGGCACTACATCTCATTTTCTCCACTAGGACAACCATTAGGACATTTCATCATGTTTCCCACATACAGGAACCTTACAGAGCACTCCATCACTGGAAGGGTACCCTAAAGGGCACTTCATCATGTTTTTTGTTGTTTGTTTGTTTATTTTGTTTGTTTTTTTTGCATGTAGGGGCACCCTAAAATGGCACTTCATCATGGGTTTTTTTTTCTACCCTAGAGGGTACTTTATCATATTTTATCTACAAAAGGGAGAGGGCACTTTTGCTGCATTTTCTTTCAGCAATGGGGGCATCTGAGAGAGATACCATGTGCATGGACATCTAAGCACCACAATCATATATGCTTGTTGAACATCCCATTCTAGAGTTTCTCTTCCTCTTCATTGCGATAACAGCCTCCACTCTTCTGGAAAGGTTTTACATGTGTAATTTGGAGCATTTATCCATTCAGCCAAATGAGCGTTAGCGAAGTCAAGTATTGATGTTAGACGAGAAGGCCTGGTTGACAGTCAGCATTCCATTTCATCCCAAAGATGTTCAGTGGGATTGAAGTTCAGACTATTTGAATTCTTCCACACCAAATTTGGCAAACCATGTCTTCATGGATCTCGTTTTATGCACACAAGCACTGTCATGCAGGCACAGGTTTGGGCTAGACCAATTCATCTCATCTCATTATCTCTAGCCACTTTATCCTGTTCTACAGGGTCGCAGGCAAGCTGGAGCCTATCCCAGCTGACTATGGGCAAAAGGCGGGGTACACCCTGGACAAGTCGCCAGGTCATCACAGGGCTGACACACAGACACAGACAACCATTCACACTCTCATTCACACCTACGGTCAATTTAGAGTCACCAGTTAACCTAACCTGCATGTCTTTGGACTGTGGGGGAAACCGGAGCACCCGGAGGAAACCCACGCGGACACGGGGAGAACATGCAAACTCCGCACAGAAAGGCCCTCGCCGGCCACGGGGCTCAAACCCGAACCTTCTTGCTGTGAGGCGACAGCGCTAACCACTACACCATCGTGCCGCCTGGGCTAGACCCTTTAGTAGAAAAATTTTAAAGCTACAGCATGCAAAGACATTCTAGATAATTGTGTGTTTCCAACTTTGTGGCAACAGCTTGGGGAAGACCAGCATTCAGATGTGATGGTCAGGTGTCCACAAACTTAGTCAACAAGTTTACAAAATATACATGTATACAAAGTAGGCAAATATTTTTAAAAAAGTATTTGAAAGTAAGTTGCAATTATTTTTGTCCCAATTAATCAAGTATAGTACTCAGATAGCATATAAAGTAATAAATTTTAATATATTATCATATAAGTACTAATGCAGTGATAGCATTTAAAAATGTACCAAAGCATACACTGACTGGCCTCTTTAATAGGAACTTGTTCTTGATTCTAAGATTCCTGTTCTTGGCTGGCAGGAGTGGAACCGAATGTGGTTTTCTGCTGTTGCATGCTGAAATGCTTTTCTGCTCACCATGGTTGTAAAGAGTTGCTCTGAGTTGCTATATCCTTCCTGGCAGCTCAAACCAATCTGGCCATTTTCCTCTGACCTATCTTATCAACAAAGTATTTCCACCCACAAAACTGTGGCTCACTCAATGTTTTTTGTTCTTCAGACCATTCTGTGTAAACTCTAGAGACTGTTGTATGTGAAAACCCCAAGAGATCAGCAGTTTCTGAAATACTCAAACCAGTCCATCCAGTACCAACACCCATGCCACAGTGAATGTCACAGAAACCACAATTTTTCCCATTCTGATGTTTGAAGTGAACATTAACTGAAGCGCTTGATTTTTATCTGTATGATTTTATGCACTGTGCTGCTGTCAAGGGATTGGCTGATTAGAGAACTGCAGAAAACTGCAGGTGTATGGGTCTTCCTAATAAAGTGGCCAGTGAGTGTATGTGTGTATTGCTTAGCTGCAATTTCTGCGAACTTGTAATAGATTAAATTAATTGTGCTTTGCTATAGCTTGCATTCTTCCAGGATAATATTATTTTTCTACATTCCAAAATGACTGACATTTTAACCCAAATTCACATCTGACATGTTACGTGCACATCATCAAGCATTGGACCAAGTCCTCAGTCAATCCACACTGGGCATGTCTCTGATGCATTTCCATCTAAGCTACTAGCATTTCTAGCATTCAATTATCAACAATTATTAGTAGGTACAGTGGGGCAAAAAAGTATTTAGTCAGTCACTGTGGCAGCAGGGGCGTGGCCAAGCATCAGTCTGTGACCGGAGGGCGGAGTCGGGGAAGGTAAGTGGCAGAATCACTGCACCTGAGGTTGATTGTGTTTGTGTGTCTTCCCTAGTGACCGCGCCCTATTTAAGGAAGAGAGTGAGAGCAGAGAGGGCTCTCTCCCCAACCAGACGACTGGAGTGTGTGTGTGTGTGTGTGTATAGTAAGGCTGAAAAGCTATAATAAATGGGTTTTGTGAACTCAGTTCTTGCCTGCCATCCTTCTGTGCTCCACTCACCCATCCAAACTGCTACAGTGGTGCTGAAACCCGGGAATTGGAGCGCCGAAGCAGAACAGTCCCATGGAGTCCTCCCCTTTCGCCAAGCTGGTCCACGCCCTCGCCACGGCCCAGCAAAGCCAGCACCAGGCACTAGTTGCCCTCTGGAAGGAACAGCGGTTCGAGGCCCTGGTGCTGGCTCAGCAGGAAGAGCGACAGGCGTTCCGGCACCTCCTCGCGTCGGCGGGGTCCCCCGCCGCGGGGCTGTCCCCCTTCACCCTGACGAAGATGGGCCTGCAGGACGACCCCGAGGCCTTCCTCACGCTCTTTGAGCAGGTAGCAGAGACCTCGGGGTGGCTGGTGGAACAGCGCATGGCGCGCCTCCTCCCCCTGCTAACGGGAGAGACACATCTGGCCACGCTACAGCTCCCCGCCGACCACTTGCTGGCCTACGCGGACCTTCGCTGAGCCGTCCTCCAGCGTGTGGGGCGCACCCCCAAGCAACAACGGCAGCGCTTCTGCGCTTTGCGCTTGGAGGAAGTCGGCCGGCCATTCGTGTTTGGCCAGCAACTCCAGGATGCCTGCGGGCGGTGGTTGAGGGCTGCCAACCGCGACGCCGAGGGGATCATCGACCAGGTGGCGCTGGAGCAGTTCATCGCGCGTCTACCAGCCAGAGCTGCAGAGTGGGTCCAGTGCCACCACCCGGCGTCACTGGATCAGGCAATCGAGCTGGCGGAAGACCATTTGGCGGCTGTCCCGACGGCAGGACAGCAGACCACCTCTTCTCCCCTCTCCTCTCTCTCTCTCTCTCTCCCCCCCTCTCCTCCTGTGTCTCATCCTCGCCCCGTTCCCCCACTGCGGAGGCGGGGGCCGGCCCCACCCCAGCCGGCCCGCCGCACCCGCGGTGCCCTCCCGTTTCTCCCTTCTGTGTCTGTCTCTCCCCCCCCCTCAGGTGAGCCCCAGAGAACCAGTGCAGAGAGGAAGCCCAGGCCGGTTTGCTGGCGCTGCGGGGAGCCGGGCCACCTTCAACAGCAGTGCTCGGTAATGGAGGTGGGTGCGGTGGTTCAGATCCCCGACGCGCCAGGAGCCGCCCTCGATTGGGCCGGAGCGTATCACATACCGGTGAGTATCCAAGGGGATACACATCAGGCGTTGGTGGATTCTGGTTGTAATCAGACCTCAATCCACCAAAACCTGGTGCAAGACGAGGCATTGGGGGGAGCACAATTGGTGAAGGTGTTGTGTGTGCACGGCGATGTTCACAACTACCCTTTAGTGTCGGTCCACATTTTTGTCGAGGGGAAAAATTTATAATGAAGGCAGCGGTTAATCCTCGCCTTACCCACTCTTTGATTTTGGGGACGGATTGGCCGGGATTTGGGGAATTAATGAGTCACCTAATGAAGAGTGGGTCCTGCCGTAGTTTAATAAGGGGAGGTCTCGGTGTCGCGTTGGCAGGAGCAGCTGTCACAGAGCCGTCTACGTCAGCTCCGCGTCAGAGTGAGGAGCCGCCGGCTTCTCCTCCCTCTATTGGGGAATCCCTTGCAGATTTTCCATTAGAGCAGTCGCGAGACGAGACTCTGCAGCATGCATTTGACCAAGTGAGAGTAATTGATGGTCAAATGCTCCAGCCAAACGCCACCCCGTCATTCCCCTACTTCACAATTATGAAGGATAAATTATACCGAGTGACGCAGGACACTCAAACTAAGCAAGTCATGCAGCTGTTGATTCCGAAGAGCCACCGGGAATTGGTATTCCAGGCAGCTCACTTTAATCCCATGGCTGGACACTTAGGGCAGAATAAAACACTAGCCCGAATAATGGCCCGCTTCTATTGGCCAGGGATTCGCGGCGATGTCCGTAGGTGGTGTACAGCATGCTGCGAATGCCAGTTAGTAAATCCAGTGGCTATTCCAAAAGCGCCTTTGCGCCCTCTCCCATTAATCGAGACCCCGTTCGAAAGAATTGGGATGGATCTCGTCGGGCCATTAGATCGGTCAACACGAGGGTACCTTGGCAGCAGGGGCGTGGCCAAGCGTCGGTCTGTGACCGGAGGGTGGAGTCGGGGAAGGTAAGTGGCAGAATCACTGCACCTGAGGTTGATTAATGTGTTTGTGTGTCTTCCCTAGTGACCGCGCCCTATTTAAGGAAGAGAGTGAGAGCAGAGAGGGCTCTCTCCCCAACCAGATGACTGGAGTGGGTGTGTGTATATGTATAGTAAGGCTGAAAAGCTATAATAAACGGGTTTTGTGAACTCAGTTCTTGCCTGCCATCCTTCTGTGCTCCACCCACCCATCCGAACTGCTACAGTCACCAATTGTGCAAGTTCTCCCACTTAAAAAGATGAGAGAGGCCTGTAATTTTCATCATAGGTATACCTCAACTATGAGAGGCAAAATGAGAGAAAAAAAAATCCAGAAAATCACATTGTCTGATTTTTAAAGAATTTAATTGCAAATTATGGTGGAAAATAAGTATTTGGTCAATAACAAAAGTTCATCTCAGTACTTTGTTATATACCCTTTGTTGGCAATGACAGAGGTCAAACGTTTTCTGTAAGTCTTCACAAGGTTTTCAAACACTGTTGCTGGTATTTTGGCCCATTCCTCCATGCAGATCTCCTCTAGAGCAGTGATGTTTTGGGGCTGTCACTGGGCAACACGGACTTTCAACTCCCTCCAAAGATTTTCTATGAGGTTGAGATCTGGAGACTGGCTAGGCCACTCCAGGACCTTGAAATGCTTCTTACGAAGCCACTCCTTCATTGCCCGGGCGGTGCGTTTGGGATCATTGTCATGCTGAAAGACCCAGCCACATTTCATCTTCAATGCCCTTGCTGATGGAAGGAGGTTTTCACTCAAAATCTCATGATACATGGCCCCATTCATTCTTTCCTTTACATGGATCAGTCATCCTGGTCCCTTTGCAGAAAAACAGCCCCAAAGCATGATGTTTCCACCCCCATGCTTCACAGTAGGTATGGTGTTCTTTGGATGCAACTCAGCATTCTTTCTCCTCCAAACACAACAAGTTGAGTTTTTACCAAAAAGTTCTATTTTGGTTTCATCTGACCATATGACATTCTCCCAATCCTCTTCTGGATCATCCAAATGCTCTCTAGCAAACTTCAGACGGGCCTGGACATGTACTGGCTTAAGCAGGGGGGCATGTCTGGCACTGCAGGATTTGAGTCCCTGGCGGCGTAGTGTGTTACTGATGGTAGCCTTTGTTACTTTGGTCCCAGCTCTCTGCAAGTCATTCACTTGGTCCCCCCGTGTGGTTCTGGGATTTTTGCTCACCGTTCTTGTGATCATTTTGACCCCACGGGGTGAGATCTTGCGTGGAGCCCCAGATCGAGGGAGATTATCAGTGGTCTTGTATGTCTTCCATTTTCTAATAATTGCTCCCACAGTTGATTTCTTCACACCAAGCTGCTTACCTATTGTAGATTCAGTCTTCCCAGCCTGGTGCAGGTCTACAATTTTGTTTCTGGTGTCCTTTGACAGCTCTTTGGTCTTGGCCATAGTGGAGTTTGGAGTGTGACTGTTTGAGGTTGTGGACAGGTGTCTTTTATACTGATAACAGGTTCAAACAGGTGCCATTAATACAGGTAATGGGTGGAGGACAGAGGAGCCTCTTAAAGAAGTTGTTACAGGTCTGTGAGAGCCAGAAATCTTGCTTGTTTGTAGGTGACCAAATACTTATTTTACAGAGGAATTTACCAATTAATTCATTAAAAATCCTACAATGTGATTTCCTGGATTCTTTCCCCCCATTCTGTCTCTCATATTTGAAGTGTACCTATGATGAAAATTACAGGCCTCTCTCATCTTTTTAAGTGGGAGAACTTGCACAATTGGTGGCTGATTAAATACTTTTTTGCCCCATTGTATAAGGGTGATTTGTTTTGAGAGAGAATAACTGTTTAATGTTTAATAACTAATGAAATAAGTCTAGTTCAGGAGTTACTGCTGACTACCATGTCATGCCAACTCTCAGTCATGCCAAGTGAATTATCCCATTTATGAACTGCACACACTTGTTGCTCCCTCAGTTTATAACTTATACGGTATGCAAAGATTATATAATTGAATATATGGACAAGATGAGGAAGAAAAACTAGTGCTCACATTTCTAAGGCTTGTCAGTCTTCATTTTTAAGCCTATATTATTTATAATGATTTGTTGGCATAAAATTAATTCATAGTATTAAAACACTGCTATGCAGCTACAGGTTGCACAATCATGACAACTTTGTAAATTGTAATTTTAAATAAAGTGTGATTTTGAGATTTCAATGGATTTCTATGGACTTTACACGTCACTTGTGCATGAGAATGAAAAAAATAATGATGTGGAAAACAAGAGCAGCACAATGTGCAAACTTGAATTTGATCCTTCAATGATGCACCTCTGACGTGGCTAGTGTGGACTGAAACACTTAAATATAGAATTGAATGAGGTCTTTACATGACATCACACTATATATGACACTTCACGTGGTGCGTCCGATGTGACCTGGCCTTTGGATCATCATTTTATAAACATCCTATACATTATAACAAGTTGCCATTAGCAAACCAACATGCATGATGATGTAGTAGTTAGCACGGTCACTTCACAGCAAGAAGGTTCCAGGTTCGAACCCAGCAGCCGGCGAGGGCCTTTCTGTGTGGAGTTTGCATGTTCTCCCCGTGTCTGCATGGGTTTCCCCCACAGTCCAAAGACATGCAGTTAGGTTGACGTGGGGCAGCCTTGGGCTGAGGTGCCCTTGAGCAAAGTACCTAACTCCTGACTGCTCCCCAGGTGCTGTGTGTGGCTGCCCACTGCTCTGGGTGTGTGCACTGCTTCAGATGGGTTAAATGCAGAGGATGAATTTCACTGTGCTTGAAGTGTGCATGTGACAAATAAAGGTTTCTTCTTCTTCTGTACTTTTACTAATGAAAGAATTTTACAGTTTATTACTGTGTAATTATGTCATATTTGTTTAACTTACTTGTAGATGTATTAATGATTATCTCTTTGGCACAGTTCAGTGGGTTGATGCTTATAACACACAAGTTCAGTGTAGCAACCCTTGGATCCCAAAGAGAGTCTCGACTGATGCTCAAGGTGCATTTTATTTTACTTGCAGCAAAGTCAGTCCAACATCACCCATAGCACCGTGAAAACTGTATCATGGTATACAAAACAGCAAACAAACAGCAAATCACCATACCGTTCTCACAGGTACAACATTTCTTAATTGAGACATCAATATTAAAACAAAGGCATTCACATTTGGTTCCAACACTTAATACAAAGTTACAAAAACTTCAAACAAAACATACCTCACTGCGCTCACCAAGGATGCAACATATAATCATTTCTCTTCTGTTGTAAAACAGGCGTCAAAATATCCTTTTCTTTTGCAGTGAAGCTTGAGTAGTGGAGCATGGACGTCAAGCCTTCTTAGCTCAAGCTCAAACAAAGCAGCTTCTTAATTGATCACACCTGGTTACTACCTTTACAAATCTCCCTCTTGTGGAGCTACGGTGTCACTTAAAGGACAAACAGCACCCCAAGTCCATACAAATCCACACACACACACAATACTCACTCAAGAAAATAACAAAACACTTACAAGGCCTAGTGTGGTCCTTTACACTCCCACCAATCATGTCATGTTGCCACAAATCACACATGATTCTCGAATTCCAAAGGACCAATCACCACACCAATATGTGCAAATAAGTATAAAACATGTTCACAAAATACAGTAAGCTATGTATATTCCAACCGTTTGTGTGGTATATGTTTGTGTATGTGTATATATGTGTAAACACTCTTCGTAACTATTCACTCAAGTAACAGAACCAGCTTTTGTATTGGTCTTTCTATGATGGAGGGTCTAGATGGAGAACTAGTTTTAATTGACCTCTGGGCCCCTAGTTGCACTTTGACTCTTCGCACCAAGCCATCACTATCAACAGTCGTTTCCACCACTCGTCCTAACTGCCACTGGTTCCTTGGAAGGGTTTCCTCTTTGACAATGACCACATCATTCACTTTCAGACTGCGTCGGGGGACATGCCACTTCTGCCTTATGGAGATATTAGACAGGTACTCCCTTTTCCATCGGCTCCAGAACTGCTCAATCAGATACTGAATCCTGCGCCATCTTTTGGTGCCATATACATCCTCTTTTACAAATTTCCCAAGAGGTGGAAGAGCCAACTTTGATTTCATTAGAATAAGATGGTTAGGTGTTAAAGGCTCAAGAGAGTTGGGGTCATTTATTCCATCTGTGCTCAGAGGGCGGCTGTTGACAAGAGCCATGGCCTCATAGAACAATGTTCTCAAAGAGGCATCATCAAGCCTACCTGCACTTTGGGCCAATGTAGCATTCAGGACATTTCGAATGGTGCATATTTGACGCTCCCAAACCCCACCAGCATGGCTTGCTGAGGGAGCGTTGAACACAAATTCACACTGCTTCTCAGCCAGGAAATTTTCCAGGGCCTGGTTATTGCACTGTTTGAGTGATTCTCTTAATTCATTCTTGGCACCTATGAAATTTCTGCCCTGATCACTGTGGAGTTGGCGCACAGCTCCTCTTAGACTGATGAAACACCGAAGAGCACTGATGAATGAATCCGTGGACAAGTCTTCCAACATCTCTATGTGCACAGCTCGGGAATAAAGACAGGTAAGTATCAAGCCATACCTCTTATGCTCCTTGCGACTTCTTTTAATGATAAATGGGCCAAAACAGTCCATACCACAATTTGTAAATGGAGCAGATTCTTCAACACGTTCTTTGGGCAGCTCAGCCATCCGCTGTTCCTCAACAGGACGCCTCAGCTTCCTGCACGGCACACACTTGTGAATGAGCTTAGAGACCAACTTACTGCAGCCAAGGATCCAGAATCCATTTGCTCTGAGCTCCATTTGAGTTTGATTTCTGCCCTGATGGCATACTTTAGAATGATAATGTGACAGAATGAGCTGTGTAATGTGACCCTTATTGGGCAAGATGATTGGGTGACTAAACTCTTCACTGAGAGCTGCATGTTTCAGTCTCCCGCCAACACGGAGTATGCCCTCCTTCAAGATTGGGTCGAGCCTAAAGAGAGGACTGGAACTTGGGAGACTGTGCCCCATTTCAAGTGCTTTAATCTCTTGGCTGAATGACTGCTGTTGGACAAGGCTAATCAAGATTTTGACTGCACCTTCACGTTCTTTAACAGTCACCGCATCTGAGAGACACTTTTGTACAGAGGTAAGTCTTTTAATTCTTCCCACTACCTTTAGGAGTGTTGTCCAGGATGAAATTCTAGACAGGCGCTCGAGCATGTCTGTGCACTTGTTCATCTTTGATGTAAACACTTGGACAGCCTTCACCTCTGGGTTGCCAACCATGAGATTGTTTAATGCACAGGGTTCAGATTGAAACTCTTCTTTCCACAAGAACTCAGGGCCAGATAGCCAGTTATTTAATGGAAACTCCGATGCTCTAAGCCCCCTAGAGGCATGATCCGCTGGGTTCTCTGCAGTATCAACATAATGCCATTGGTTTGGGTTAGTATTCTGCCTTATTAGACTGGACACAATTTGCAACGAACACATGAAATCTCCGTGCCTCATTGTTGATATATGCTAAAGTGACTTTAGAATCTGTCCAGAAGAACTCATCATCAATGTTCATATTCAATTCTGATTTCAGCAAGACACTCAGTCGAGCTGCAAGCACGGCAGCTGAAAGTTCCAGACGGGGAATACTGGTGATCTTTGAAGGAGCAACCCTAGCCTTGGCCATGACGAGGCTGCAGTGGACTTTGTTGTGGTCATTTTTATATCGAAGGTAAGAGCATGCACCATATCCCACAGTACTAGCATCTGAAAAGTGGTGCAGTTCAACACTCACGATCTTACCAAAAGTGTGGTGGATAGTAACATCTGGAGATTGAAACTTCTCTCAGCCTTTCGAGGCCAGTTTTCCATTCCTCCCACCGTGGGCGCAAATCATCAGGAAGTGGATCATCCCATTGGACACTCCTGTGACACAACTCCTGAAGAATGCACTTTCCACTCAAAATAAATGGGGCCACAAACCCCATAGGGTCATACAAAGAGGCAACTACTGACAGAATGCCATGACGGGTGTCAGGCTTATTCTTCATATTTACATTGAAAGTGAAGTGGTCACTTTGGACTGACCACTGAAGGCCCAAAGCGTGTTCCAGCAAGGCAGAATCTTGACTGAGATCCAGGCATTCAACACCTGCTGCCCTCTCGGATGGATCCACAAAGCTGAGAACTTCTCTCTCATTTGAGTTGAATTTGTGGAGCCTTAAACCCCCTTTTTTGCATAACTGCTGGGCTTCAATAATCAATTCAGAGGCCTCCTTGATTGAGGGAACACTCAACAGCCCATCATCAACATAAAAACTGTTTGTGACAAAGGCAGCTGCGGAAGGATAGTCAGACTCGTACTGTTGCGCCAAATACTTCAAGCCGAAGTTGGCGCAGCCTGGGGAAGACGCAGCGCCAAAAATATGGACAGCCATCTGGTATTCTTTGGGCTCATGTTCAAGGTCTCCATGCTCCCACCATAGAAACCTCAAATAACTACGGTTCTCAGGTGTGACAAAGAATTGGTGGAACATCCTTTCAATGTCGCAGATGATGGCGACAGCTTCCTTTCTAAAGCGACAGAGAACTCCCACCAAGGAGTTAATGAGATCTGGGCCAGTCAGTAAGGTGTCATTGAGGGAAATGCCATGAAATTTAGCTGAACAATCGAAGACCACCCTTAGCTTGCCGGGTTTCTTAGGATGGTATACCCCATGATGAGGTATAAACCAACAGACCTCTTCAACCACCGCCTCTGGAACCGGCTCTGCATCGCCATTGCTAATCACTTCCTCCATAAAGACTTTGTAATGATCATGGAATTGCTGATTGGCTTTTAATTTCCTTTTCAAATGCTGAAGACGAATTATGGCCAGTTTTTTATTATTTGGCAGTAGAGGAGGGCTTTGGCCTTTAAACGGAAGAGGCATCTCTAAATGACCATCTGGTCTCTGTCGTATTGTTTTACTAAGGTGCTGAATGAAGTGCACATCATCTTGTGAAACAAGTTTGCTTTCAGAATTTCTGTCACTGAAGTCTAACTCCAGAACTCTCAGAATATCTGCAGAAGATGGCACAGCAATCTCCTTCACCAGAACTCTGTGCACAAACCTCTGGCTTCCTTGTCTGTCCAGATGTGGATTTGCTGCACCTATGATGCTCCACCCCAGCTCAGTCTTCTGCGCGAATGGCTCGTTTTCATGCCCAATGATGACCTCTAAAGGCGCCAGAGCCAAAGGACAATCATAGCCTATCAACAGGCCCACATCACAGTCTTGAAGTGATGGCAACTCATGTGCCAGATGTTTAAGATGAGACCATTGCAATGCTGTAAATTTAGTTGGTATACAAGATTTGTCAACAGGAATAAAGTCACGTGTATATGCTCGCTGTAACAGAATATGATTGTCATTGTGGAAGCTTCTAACTTGCAGGCCAACCACACTTTGACTGGGGATAACTGTATTTACAGCAGTCATTGTGCTGAGTTTCAATTGCAACGGTTGAGTGACTACATTCAGCTCTCTGGCAAGATCTTCCAGGACAAAGGTTGAATCACTCTGTGTATCAAGAAGAGCATATGTGAGAATTTCTTTTTTAGGTTCATTCACAGATGACAGGTAAACAGGAACAATACTTGAAGTAGCAGATGCCTCTCTAATGACGGCATAGGAATTAACTTTATGGATATCCTGAGTTACTTGCCCCTCTGTTGAAGTGGAATCTTTCACCGTAGTTTCTCCAGGTTTTCTCCTTCTCTCATCATGCAAACAGGTTGGATGGCGACGGCCACACACCCCACAGATATGTCTTGTCCTACAGTCTTTTATGATATGACCTTTAAGCAAACATCCAAAGCAAAGATGATTCTGATGTACAAATGTCTGTTTATCTGCCATGGACTTTGCAGCAAAGACTGGACACTTGGCTACGCCATGTGATTCTTCTTTGCAGATGAAGCAAGGCAACCTGAGTCTTGAAAATGATACATGTTCTGAGACCTTTGTGTAATCTTTTGATTGGGCACTTGTGCTAAGAGCCTTTGCTCTTTTAGATGGCTTCTCTTCTGGGGTTCTAGAATTCAGAAAGAAGGGAGAGGCTATGGGATTACAGGCTATTCGTGCCTCTTTTAACACAAACTCTGTGAAATGATTGAAAGCTGGATATTCCCCTGATGTATCAAGCTCTTCTACAGTAATTCTGCTCCATTTGCGCACAATCCAATCTGGCAGTTTTTTCAGAAGTTTATGATTTTCCTCACAGTCATTCAGAATGGCCAGTCCTTTAACATGGGGCATTGCTTCTACACAACTTTTTAAGAAATCTGCAAACTCTCTTAACGCAGAAGAATCATTTGAATTAATCTTAGGCCATTTCATAAGTTTGTCTCTGAATGCTTTCTGTACAACAAATGGATTTCCATAGCGTTCCTCTAAAACTGCCCAGGCGCCCTCATATGCATCTTCAGAACTCCGGTAGAAGAACCCTTCTACTGCTTTACATGCATCTCCTATCAGGTAGCCTTTTAAGTAGAGAATCTTTTCACTGGCAGGAATAGGTTTTCTACCAATTAAGGTTAGGAAAGACATTTTAAAGTCAACAAACTTCAGAGGATCACCAGAGAAAACAGCTGGTTCAGGAACAGGAAGGCGATTTAAACTTAATGAACTTGCAATTGCGTCAGCCAATGTGGTTGTTAAACTATGAGATGGTGTGTGCAACACTGTGGCTCCTACACTCAGGTGTCGATTTGAATTCATAAGTGTAGTAGTTTTAACAGGGCCTAATTCATGGCACTCCCTCACTTCATTTTCCACTCCACCTTCAAATTTGTCATATATCCGAGCCCGAGCTGCAGCCATCTTGACATCCATATCTGCTTGCATAATTTTCAGCCTTGATTTCTCCTCCTCTAGTTTCAACTCAACTTCAGCTTGCTTTTGCCTCATTTGTACCATCACCTGTGACTCATGAAGTTTCCAATCACTTTCCAACTTAATGAGTTTACTCTGTTGAGCTTGTATCTCCTGCATAGACTTTGCTTGCTCCAATTTAGCTGCAAGATCTGCTTCTGCATCTGCTCGCTTACTGGAAGCCTTAGAATTGGCTACAAACATGTCATCCAATCCTTCAGTCCCTTCTGAGATGACACTTTCAGCGTTTGTTCCACCAAAGATGGATTTGTATTCATCTCTGTTTAAAATCAATCATTCTCACTCTTTGCTTTTCAACCTCTGCTTTAAAGGTATCACGGGCAACGCCCATTTCCATTCGTTTACTCACTATATCACATATTTCTGTGGTCAGTGTATTACAAGCATCCATTTTCCGCACAATGTCTTGAGTGTTAGTTGAATTGCGCTGCAGTGGCTCATAATTCTGATGTACACGATCATATCCACTTTGAATGTACTCATTTATTTTATCAAGATCCTCCTTTGAACAGAATTGCTTTAGGCTTTTCCTACATTCTTTTGCTATCCCTTTCCAGGATTCATAAGATTTTAAGAATGCCCTTACATGCTTTTTAGCTTGATCTTCACGCATCTGTTTGCCTCTGTCAGTGAATTGCCTTTCACAAGTACCAGAGACTACTTCTTGTGTGCGAGCTGAATTTTCTACTCCTGCTGGAGGTTCTTCAGAGAGGTCTCTCTCACCAGTGGATTTACCCTTTTCTTCAGTCACTGACATTCTGAACTTAAAACTGTGTGATTGCAGTTATCTTTTTATGTGATAAAACTGAAATGGACTTATTAATTTGTGTTCTATTACACCAATCCCTTTTAAGCATTAAAGGAAAAAAAAAAACAGTCCCAACACAAATCATTAGGCTACTACTTAAACTGCATTCAATATGGGCCTGAGCTGGCTTGTGTTAACCTCAGAATATAAACAAGGCTTCTCTTTACCATGTAATTTGAAACACTCAAATAAAAATTTAAAACATTCAGATAAAACCATTCACTTTACTTTTCCATTTTAAGCGTTTTAAATAGCCATGTCTTCTCAAACATTTAACTCAAAACTTCATTCATAACCAAAGTCACTGTACCCATGGATGAAGGACTGTGCCAAGAAGGTTCAGTTCATCTGGAATTGTCTCTTCATAAAATTCTCACCACATCTGCAGTCTCTGTTTAAGATGGTAATGCAGGAGGCCTTATCTTCCGCAACGAAACCGGCAGAAACGACCCAGCAGACGACCCAGATGTAGCGCTGAGTTTTCACTGTAGCAACCCTTGGATCCCAAAGAGAGTCTCGACTGATGCTCAAGGTGTATTTTATTTTACTTGCAGCAAAGTCAGTCCAACATCACCCATAGCACCGTGAAAACTGTATCATGGTATACAAAACAGCAAACAAACAGCAAATCACCATACCGTTCTCACAGGTACAACATTTCTTAATTGAGACATCAATATTAAAACAAAGGCATTCACATTTGGTTCCAACACTTAATACAAAGTTACAAAAACTTCAAACAAAACATACCTCACTGCGCTCACCAAGGATGCAACATATAATCATTTCTCTTCTGTTGTAAAACAGGCGTCAAAATATCCTTTTCTTTTGCAGTGAAGCTTGAGTAGTGGAGCATGGACGTCAAGCCTTCTTAGCTCAAGCTCAAACAAAGCAGCTTCTTAATTGATCACACCTGGTTACTACCTTTACAAATCTCCCTCTTGTGGAGCTACGGTGTCACTTAAAGGACAAACAGCACCCCAAGTCCATACAAATCCACACACACACACACACAATACTCATCTCATTCTCATCTCATTATCTCTAGCCGCTTTATCTTTCTACAGGGTTGCAGGCAAGCTGGAGCCTATCCCAGCTGACTACGGGCAAAAGGCGGGGTACACCCTGGACAAGTCGTCAGGTCATCACAGGGCTGACACAGACACAGACAACCATTCACACCTATGGTCAATTTAGAGTCACCAGTTAACCTAACCTGCATGTCTTTGGACTATGGGGGAAACCGGAGCACCCGGAGGAAACCCACGCGGGCACGGGGAGAACATGCAAACTCCATACAGAAAGGCCCTCATCGGCCATGGGGCTCGAGCCCGGACCTTCTTGCTGTGAGGCGACAGCGCTAACCACTACTCCACCGTGCCGCCTAGATCTAGCCAATTAAATAATATTAATATTAACATCTCATCTCATCTCATTATCTGTAGCCGCTTTATCCTTCTACAGGGTCGCAGGCAAGCTGGAGCCTATCCCAGCTGACTACGGGCGAAAGGCGGGGTACACCCTGGACAAGTCGCCAGGTCATCACAGGGCTGACACATAGACACAGACAACCATTCACACTCACATTCACACCTACGGTTAATTTAGAGTCACCAGTTAACCTAACCTGCATGTCTTTGGACTGTGGGGGAAACCGGAGCACCCGGAGGAAACCCACGCGGACACGGGGAGAACATGCAAACTCCGCACAGAAAGGCCCTCGCTGGCCACAGGGCTCGAACCTGGACCTTCTTGCTGTGAGGTGACAGCGCTAACCACTATTCCACCGTGCCGCCTAGATCTAGCCATCATCTCATCATCATCTCTAGCCGCTTTATCCTTCTACAGGGTCGCAGGCAAGCTGGAGCCTATCCCAGCTGACTACGGGCGAAAGGCGGGGTACACCCTGGACAAGTCGCCAGGTCATCACAGGGCTGACACATAGACACAGACAACCATTCACACTCACATTCACACCTACGGTCAATTTAGAGTCACCAGTTAACCTAACCTGCATGTCTTTGGACTGTGGGGGAAACCGGAGCACCCGGAGGAAACCCACGCGGACACGGGGAGAACATGCAAACTCCGCACAGAAAGGCCCTCGCCGGCCACAGGGCTCGAACCTGGACCTTCTTGCTGTGAGGTGACAGCGCTAACCACTATTCCACCGTGCCGCCTAGATCTAGCCAATTAAATAATATTAATATTAACATGAATATAGAATAATATTTGTAGAATGTAGTTAAATGTCAGTGTGCCTCCCCGGAGACCTTTGAATTTCAAGTTTGCAGTGCATACAAATAAACGGCCCTTTTAGCAGAAATCAGGTATCATACGAAATATAAATTATAATTTAACAGCCAACCTTTCATCAGTCAGTGACCTAGAGGACAGAGCGGACATGTTCACTGTTCCTGTGACGCTTTTTGGAGTGTGTGCTTGGGTGAGATTAGTAACTGAAAACCTGCTGCACTCACCCGTCATCTGGATTTATAAGTAGTCTGGCCATTTCTGGCCATTGGGGGGGGGGGTTAGGGTATGGGACGATAAAAACGGCACAGTTTGTTTGGAATTTAATCCCTTCTTTTCTCTTCTTAGGTATACTCATTATCTCATTGGTTGCTTGGTTGCATTGGTAATTTCTCAGAATGTATTCAGCAACCATTTAGTTTTAATGCAGAATTTGATGCTCCTAAGTCTGTTTTGATGACAAATTCACTGGATGGTAGGTACATCCTATTTGAAGGTATTATTCATGTTCACTGCTCTGTTGTTTGTCATGCATACATATCTTTCATGCATAAGGAAAGTATGCTGTTTACTTAGCCAGTCCACCAATCACATCTTTGTAGTGTATGAAGATTGATGCTTTTTTATAAAAAAAAAAGAAGATTTTCTTGTCTGTTAACATGGCAGGGGCTTGATTAAGCTACAATATGAAGCATGAATATTTACAGTTCAAAGTCACACTATATGCTCAAAAGTATGTGGACACCTAAGCATTATGCCCATATGTGAGTTTTCCCAAACTGTTGCCACAAAGTTCGAAGCACACAATTCTCTAGAATGTCTTTATATACTCACCAGCCACTTTATTAGGAACACCTATACACCTACTGTTTTATGCAGTTATCTAATCAGCCCATCCCTTGACAGCAGCATAATGCATAAACTCATGCAGATACAAATCAGGAGCTTCAGTTAATGTTCACTTCAAACATCAGAATGAGAAAAATTATGATCTCTGTGTCTTTCACTGTGGCATGGGTGTTGGTACTGGATGGACTTGTTTGAGTATTTCAGAAACTGCTGATCTCCTCGGGTTTTCACATGCAACAGTCTCTAGAGTTTACACAAAATGGTGCAAAAAAAAACAAAAAACATTGAGTGAGTGACAGTTCTGTGGGTGGAAACACCTTGTTGATAAGATAGGTCAGAGGAAAATGGCCAGATTGGTTCAAGCTGCCAGGAAGGATATAGCAACTCATATAATCACTCTTTACAACTGTGGTGAGCAGAAAAGCATCTCAGCATGCAACAGCAGAAGACCATGTGGGTTCCACTCCTGACAGCTATGAACAGGAATCTTAGAATCAAGAGCAAGTTCCTATTAAAGAGACCAGTGAATGTATGCTGTGGCATTAAGATTTCCCTTCACTAGAACTTAAGGAACAAAACATGTTTCAGCATGACAATACTTTTGTGTACAAAGCATGGTCCATAACAGTTTGCCAAGGTTCTTGTGGAGGAAGTACAGTGTCCTGCACAAAGCTCTGACGTCAATTTCATTGAACAGCTTTGGGATAGTACAACCCCAATTACAAAAAAGTTGGGATGCTATGTAAACTGTAAATAAAAACAGAATATGATGATTTGCACATCATAGAAATCCTATGTTTCATTGAAAATAGTACAAAGACGACATGTCAAATGTTCAAACTGAGATATTTTATTGTTTTTTGAAAAATATATGTTCACTTTGAATTTGATGTCAGCAACACATTTCAGAAAAGTTGGGACAGGGTAACAAAAGACTGAAAAAGTTGTGTAATGCTAAAAAAAAAAAATTTTAAATAAATTTGGTTAATTGGCAACAGGTCAGTAACATGATTGGGTCTAAAAAGAGCATACCAGAGAGGCGGAGTCTCTCAGAAGTAAAGATGGGGAGGGGTTCACCGCTCTGTGAAAGACTGCGTGGGCAAACAGGGCAACAATTTAAGAATAATGTTCCTCAATGTAAAATTGCAAAGAATTTGGGGATCACATCATCTATGGTACATAATATCATTAAAAGATTCAGAGAATCGGGGAAATCTCTGTATGCAAGAGACAAGGCTAAAAACTGACATTGGATGCCTGTGATCTTCAGGCCCTCAGGTGACACTGCATTAAAAGCAGACACGTGTCTGTAGTGGAAATCACTGTATGGGCTCAGGAACACTTCAGAAAACCATCATCTGTGAAAACAGTTCATTACTGCATCCACAAATGCAAGTTAAAACCAGATATAAACAATATCCAAAAACACCGCCACCTTCTCTGGGCCCGAGCTCTTTTACGATGGACTGAGGCAAAGTGGAAAATTGTCCCAAGAGCTGACAAATCTAGCCTGGCAAGCCAGACTAAATGTGAATATTTAGTCTGGCCTCGATCCGTAGACATTTACGAAGCGGGTAGGAGGAACAAACCGCTGTCTTTCAAACTGTCTCTGTGCATATAGGCCAACGCTCTGACCAATCAGCACAACAGTGACTGTGACGTAGTCAGAGCGACAGAAAGCAGTGGGGGAGGCCTTGAAATAAATTATTTTTCAAAATGCGTATTAATTAATAAACAGGTTCTAGATATTAAGAAGTTTGGAGATAATGACCACAAGTTTGGAGTCTGTACCACATACACATTTTTTTCCAAGTGATTTTCAAGGGTTTGCTTAAACAGTTTTTGAGAGTTTTTATTTAGTGGTGTTTGGTGAAATAATTTCCCTTAAATTTAAAATAACGGGAAAATAAGAAACAATCAAAAAGTAATGTTTCAAAGCTGTTTATTAATTCTTCGTACTGCACAAACTAGCCCATCCTTTTGGCTACGAGCGGAGCCAGCTGGTAGATCAGACTTTTGCCATAGCCGGTCGGCAAAACAGCGAAAACGTCCTTCTTGAAAAGGAATGAGCGGAGAACCTCTTCCTGCTCATATTTCAACAAAAACTCCAAGTCTAATTCTTCTAAAACTGATTCCAAAGCGGAGTCAAACGCGCGCTGTTCACTAGCCCATAGCCATCTTCCCTGTTGCGCTTTCTCCAGCGTTGCGCAGCTTTGTCGTCACTCCTGCAAAAGCCCGCCCAAAGAATCCAAACAAAAACCTTGCGTTGTGATTGGTGGGCACGATTTGATGCCCAGGGTGTTTTTGTTTATATGGTGCGAGGCTAGACCCATTCGCTAGGCAAAAAATATTTTTGGCCGCTAGGCGGGTGGGTCTAGTTTACTAGGCTATGACAAATCAAAAGTAGAAATTCTTTTTAGAAATCATGTACACCACTTCCTTCAGGCTAAAGAGGAAGGGGGGCCATCCAGCTTGTTAGCAGTGCACAGTTCAAAAGTCAGCATCTGTGATGGTATGAAGGGGCATTAGTGCACATGATATGGGTAACTTGTACATCTGGGAAGGCATCATTAATGCTGAATGATATAAACATGTTTCAGAGCAATATGCTGCCATCCAGACAAAATCTTTTTCAGGGAAGGCCTTCCTTCTTTCAGCAAGACAATGCCAAACCACTTTCTGCACATATTAAAACTGCATGTCTCCGTAATAAGAGTCCAGGTGCTAAACTGGCCTGCCTGCAGTCCAGACCTGTCTCCCATTTGAAACACTAGGTGCATTATGAAGCGCAAAATACAATAAAGGAGACCCTGAACTGTTGAGCAATTGAAATTGTATATCAGGCAAGAATGGAATGACATTTTCTCTTTCAAAACTACAGCAGTTGCTCTCCTCAGTCCCCAAATGTTTACAGAGTGTTGTTAAAAGTAAAGGTGATACAACACAGTAGTAAACATGCCCCTGTCCCAGCTTTTCTGAAATGTGTTGCTGACATCAAATTCAAAATGAGCATATATTTTTCACAAAACAATAAAATTTCTCAGTTTCAACATTTGATATGTTGCCTTTGTACTATTTTCAATGAAATATAGGGTTTCCATGATTTGCAAATTATTACATTCTGTTTTCATTTACAGTTTACACAATGTCCCAGCGTTTTTGGAATTGGGGTTGTACTATCCCAAAGCTGTTCAATGAAATTGACGTCAGAGCTTTGTGCAGGACACTGTACTTCCTCCACAAGAACCTTGGCAAACTGTTATGGACCATGCTTTGTACACAAAACATGCTTTGTACATGCTTTGTACACAAAACTGACAGGCCTCCTCAGTTGATATCACTGCCTGACTTCACTAATGCCGCTTTTCCACTACAAACGCGGCTGAGTTGGACTGAGCCGTGCCGTGCTGAGTCGAGCTGAGTCAAGCTGAGTGGGGCTGTTGGAGCTGCATTTCGACTACAACCGCGCTGAACCGTGCTGGCTGGAAGTGGGTGGGCACATTGGGTGGAGTTAGCGAAAGTGGGTGGACGTCACGTGATGTCATTAGGCGGCGCAAACAGTGACATCAGTGGCCTTTTAAGCGGTAGTCTCATGACCCGGATAGTAAACAATAAACATGGAGGACATGGAGTCGTTAGTGTTGCTGGTCTTGGTGCTGTGGCTTGTTGTCACCGACAACGCCAACAGACACTGGCAAGAGCGTATAGATGAGGCGAGGCGCATAAAGCTTCAGAAATTCTCATAATTCATAATTATTCTTCTTCCGGGTTTATGGTGTTTACAGATCCCAGCGTGCTCGTGGGGCGTGTGTGGGCGTGTGAGGACACTCCTCCTCACCAATCAGTGCACAGGGGAGTGTCTCCTCACGCCCCTAGCCCCGCTCGTCTCGGTTTGGCTCGCTTCAGCCCTACTCCAAAACCGTGTGAGTTTTGGGTGCTAAACAGGGCTGAAGCGAGCTGAGTCGTGCTGCTCTGAGATAGTCGAAACGCGAGCCGTGTCGGGCTGAAGTGAGCTGAAGCGAGCTGAAGTGAGCTGAAAAAGGGTAGTGGAAAAGGGCCATAATGCTCTTGTAGCTGAATGGGCTAATCCTCACAGCCATGCTCCTAAGTCTAGTAGAGAGCTTTCCCAGAAGAGTGAATATTATTATAACAGTAAAGGGGACTAAATCTGGAATTGGATGTTCAACAAGCGCATGTGCGTTATTGGTCAGGTGTTCACATACTTTTGGCTATATAGTGTAGCTTTGTGAGCTCATATAGATGGAAGGCATGGAATACAGGATGAAGTACAGCGTAAGAGCTTATTTGGTTCCTTATTGTTATTGGTTCTGTGTATCTTTTTGTTACCTTAACTTTTGTATCCCTGTTCAGAAAATACTCTTCAATTTTTTTTAACTGAATATGGAACCATACATTTTTCTGTTATTCAACATAAACTTGGCCAATTTTTATTGAACATGAAAAAAGGTTAGTTTACTTTTGGTGCATTTGCTTTAACACCATCTCTTTATATTAATATGGTGCACGTTTTGGCCATTTCAATCAGTGAATAAAACATATCAAAAAGGTGAAACATCACATTACACATGTCTTATACACAATCATACTTGATTATAGACACATGCTGGCAGGAGCATCCCCAGGCATGAGAAGAGGTCTTTACTGTTCAATAAATCAATGCATTCAGCGTAGACCATTTCAAATATTTTCTCTCTCAGCTGCCCAAAGTCAATATGAACAGTACAAAAGACTTAATCTAAACAAGAAAAAAAATGAACAAATTTGCACTTCAGATCAGTGTTGGTCTGTTGCAAGGTTACATGTAGGAGTTAGATAACTCATCGGATGTCGATACTCAACATGAACCTCGAGCAGCACCTAGTGTTCATACTAGAACTTTGCAGCAGCTTTTGCCTAGTGAAAAAAATGTGTCTGTTGTTGGCTCATACAAGCCTGAGGCTTGTTTGTTTTGCTGTTTTGTTTGTTTTGCTGTTTTGTTTTTAGTTGTTCAGCTACATTTTTCTGTTTCAAGCATTTGAAATGAGTCAGTATCAATAAAGACATTCCAGCTATTGCTAAAATATTGATGTCCCATGTCCCCAAACAAAGGATTGCTATGTATTAGAAACACTGATATTTATCCAAGGTTGTGAGATCTGTTTTACTCTTTGTGTTCAGTGCAAACAAATTGACTTTTAAATTAGGATTGAAATTGGGTGTCATGGACAAATGTTTTGGACTTTGCTTGTCCAAAGTGTTTCAAGTTCAGTCAAACATACCAGTATAAGCTAGCTAATCATGGACATCTTTGAGATCAAGTATGCAGAAGAGGGAAGTCTCTCAGAGTGTGTTTAACTGTCCTGTGATATTGCAATAACAGCAGTTTGGAAAGATGTAGTTGCTGGATTTACATGTCTCTGAGTTCTTGGAGGAAGCACAAGCTTTCCCTCATTTCTCAAAGTTGGTAGTTGTGATATATAGATATATGATGAGATTGAGTGAACTTACTGTTTTATTCTATCCACATTCACTGGATTTTGAGACAGAGCATTTTTAATTTTGTATTTTGCAAATTCGATAAATAAAATCTTTATACAAAATGTCCAACAAAATCATTTCCGCTTAGAATGTAAACAAACCGGCAAAATGACAGTAGCAATTTGTGAAAAATGCTATAATTGTCAGGGACCAGAGAGGAGAGGAGATCAAATGCGCTCAAACCACAGTTTATTAGTAACAGGGCAAAAGGGAGTTGGGAGAATGTGTGAAGTTCAGTAGCAGGAGGACTAAGAGGCAGGGATGGCTGGTGGTGACGTCTGAGGTCTCCCATTCAAGTACTGACCAGGCCCAACCCTGCTTAGCTTCTGAGATCAGACGGGATCAGGCGTTGTCAGAGAGGGGTGGCTGTAGGCTGATAGCACTTAGGTTACAGGCAGTCTCCCAGCAGTAGTCCCTCAGCAGGCTGGAGTTAGGGAGCAGGCTGGAACACAGAGTCACAGATCAGATAGCAAGATAGGGGACAGAAATGCAGGGTCAGGTTACCAGGGCTGGAGAGTAGGGCTCCAGGTAGGGCTGCTCACACCGGGCTGATGGAGAGGCAGGCAAGCAGCAGGGCTGGGCAGGCTGGAGATCAAGTGAAGGTACAGGAGAGGCAGGCAAGAGGCAGAGTCGACAGGACAGAAGGCAGATCAGGTTACCGGGGCTGGAGAGCAGACCGAGTCAGACAGAACAGAAAATAGTCAGGAGTCAGAGTAGTAGGAACACAGAGCAGGTTATCACACTGGAAGTTGCAGACGATCTGACACTAAGGGTTGGGAGAACTGCAGCTTAAATACACACAGGGGGAAGCAGGTGATCGGCAACAGCCAATGACAATCACTGAAAGTTAATAAGAGGAAGTGAGAGCGGGCGTGGCCGGTAATGCTGAGTGGAGATGTTACCTGAAGAGAGAAGCCCACAGGTAGGACCATGACAATAATAATTCTTGAGAAATAAAATACAAAAAAGCAACAAAATATGGAATAAAAGTATTTGATGGTAAGAATGTATCTTTTTCACAAATTGCTACTGTCATTTTGCCAGTTTGTTTTGTTTTGTCATTTTGCCAGTTTGCTCATCATACATGGCTTATAGCTGACTCATGTACAACTCGATTTCATACAATAACTGTTATTTAGTATCAGTCAAAACTTTGGACACACCTTCTAATTCAATGGTATTTCTTTATTTTTATTAATTAAAAGACACTCATCACTCTTTTCCTCTTATTGTTCTGATCAGGGGCATCAGAAGCATTTTTAACCTGGGGGGGAACACACTGGTGGGGGTTCTGGGGGTCCTCCCCCAGAAAATTTTTAATTAATTAGATACGATTTCCTGCATTCTGGTGTATTTTTAACAGGTTGTTAAACACCTAATTTTACTTACAAAAGTCACTTAATTCAATGACAATTTTCAAGACTCAACAATAAGTCCTCATTCAACTAGTCCATATATTCATCAGCCTGTTTTTAAACCCACTGCTCTGCCTAAGATAATGAGATGAATGTGAAACAGTTTATCATCAACAATGATTTGCCTGCGACCCTGTAGAACAGGATAAAGCAGCTAGAGAATGACTTTATGGGTGCATTTTACTTTTTATTTTGTGTTTCCTTTTTTATTTACAGTAGTTTTAGATGTAACACAACATGCCACTGTGCCAAGCAATAGTGACACTCAACTGTATGTTTAAAAATAAGAATATTCATAATTTCACACAATGAACAGGCATGACATGGCATCATGCAAACTTCATAACACAAAATCACACTGCGTCAAGCAACAGTGACACAAAAAAAAAATAACTTCACACAATGAACAGGTGCAATTTTGCTCACCACCAACAGTGACTTTAGTGGGTGCATTTTACTTTTTTCCGATTTAGTGATACTCATAACAAAAATGACATGTCGTCATGCAGTCTTCATAACACAAAATCACACTGTGTCAAGCAATGACACATAAAAGAGAACTTCACACAATGAACAAGTGCAGTTTTGTCAACCTACATGCAATGGTGGGTACTACAGTAACATTTACAGATTAGTATAACAAATAGATTTATAGATATAACTCCTTCTTACATTGGTGCCACCACAATTTCTACCACTTCATAACTTTTATCCCCCTTTCCTTCACAATCCACTTGGAATAACATCCATCTCTCTCCACTGCTTTCCTTTCTACTATTCCTTCCCCATACACTGATTTCCCATGTTACTTTCCAGAAAACTGGCAAAGACCAGACAAAACAAGTTCTTCAAATCACAACAGGGAATCAATAAATATCATCAGAGCAGACTTGACCTTATTCTTGGCATTATAATAAGGTTGGCCTACTGGGTTTGAATTAAATGATAGCTAACATTAAGCTAGCTGATACATCTCCTAACATTGACTAGCCAGCTAACTGCACTAACATTTCCATTGGGACAAAAAACCCTGTCCTGTGGGGAAATTTTGACTGACTTTCCACTTCTTTGTAAAGAAGTTCCTTATGTCCATTGTGTCTGGGGTGGGAGCAAATACTGCAAACAATTCATCATCAACCAAGAATACCCCATTAGGCTAAGCTTATTTCATTGTTTAGTTGAACATTAATTTAACGTGGCGTAGGGTTAATTTTGAGGGCATATAACAAAAGAATAAGGTTTTAGCAAAAGCTAGACATTGTGAGGTGGCAATGGGGCTGACGTCACCTCCTCCACTTTCGATCAGCTGCACTAACATTTCTCTGCTTGCACTGAGATTCACTTCACTTGTGTGCAGTGAGTTGTTGTAGGGAACGCCCGGAAAACCCGGAGTGGATTTTCAGTGGTATGTGTATTCTCTAATCGATCAAGTGGAATGGATTCTTTCACGAAGCAATACATAGTTTTCACTGACGTCACGGCATTCCGGGGAACGCCCTCCAGCCGCCATCTTGTGGGGCAAACAAAACGGACCATCGCCATTACCGGCTACGTTATCTCAGACGAATTTATGAAGTTATATAGTTAGTTTTCTAAAATAAAGATCAATGTTGGCAAAATCAAGCAAACAGAAGTATATAGATACATTAGACGACATCTCACGACAACGGTATGCAGCCAAACTGGCCTTGATTGGGGGAATTGACCCCTACGAAGTGGACAAAGATGCATTTTCAAGTGACTATGCAGGGCTGCCAAAGCCTGAAACTGCCAAAGCCTGCTCCAAAGCCTGAAACTGACTTCATCAAACTTTAAAGGCTGTCTGATATATACAACTTTATATATTCTACAGCGCGCCTTTTGGCGGATGCCGCCTTTTTCACGGCTGAATCGCGCAGATCCGATTTTTTTTTTAGGGGGGGGCGTTGGAGTGTCTGATTATAATTTCAAAGTAAATTCTGTATTAAAATTACTAAATAAGCAAATCCGTTACAGTCCATGAAACATAGGAAGTATAAGGATGAGAAAAAAAAACAGTTTAAATCGGAAAGCTGCGCACATGCGGTTGATTCTCGCAAGCCATAGATTTCTCCTTTGTATGCCGAGTTTCTTTGTTTGCTTGCCTTCGTGCTCCCGTACAGTGGGAATTCCATAAAAGCTCCGCTTGACGTCATCATCTGACCTATTACGACAGCCGTGAATACAACAGGTGTGCACCATTGCTAGCTTTAAATAGCCTGCTTGGGTTCTTTTGAAGACTTTGTACTCGCGCGTTACAATGTGTGCTCAGTGACCCGTACGGTAAGCTTGACCCACAAGATGGCCGCCACTAGGGAATCCCCGACTCTGTGACGTCATGTGAAAACTATGTATAGAAACGGCGCTGGGTGAACTAATATTTTATGTTAAATGGGGGGGGGTCCAAACGAAGAATTATGAAATGTGAGGGGGACACGTCCCCTTCACATTCAATGGTGGCGATGCCCATGGTTCTGATACCCATTTATGCATATGTATATACAGTTAGGTCCATAAATATTTGGACAGAGACAACATTTTTCTAATTTTGGTTCTGTACATTACCACAATGAATTTTGAACAATTCAGATGCAGTTGAAGTAAAGACTTTCAGCTTTAATTCAGTGGGTTGAACAAAATGATTGCATAAAAATGTGAGGAACTGAAGCATTTTTTTAAACACAATCCCTTCATTTCAGGGGCTCAAAAGTACAGTAATTGGACAAATTAAATAATTGTAAATAAAATGTTCATATCTAATACTTGGTTGAAAACCCTTTGTTGGCAATGACTGCCTGAAGTCTTGAACTCATGGACATCACCAGACGCTGTGTTTCCTCCTTTTTAATGCTCTGCCAGGCCTTTACTGCACCGGTTTTCAGTTGTTGTTTGTTTGTGGGCCTTTCTGTCTGAAGTTTAGTCTTTAACAAGTGAAATGCATGCTCAATTGGGTTGAGATCAGGCGACTGACTTGGCCATTCAAGAATATTCCACTTCTTTGCTTTAATAAACTCCTGGGTTGCTTTGGCTTTATGTTTTGGGTCATTGTCCGTCTGTATTATGAAACGCCGACCAATCAGTTTGGCTGCATTTGGCTGGATTTGAGTACACAGTATGTCTCTGAATACCTCAGAATGCATCCAGTTGCTTCTGTCCTGTGTCACATCATCAATAAACACTAGTGACCCAGTGCCACTGGCAGCCATGCATGCCCAAGCCATCACACTGTCTCCGCCGTGTTTTACAGATGATGTGGTATGCTTTGGATCATGAGCTGGACCACGCCTTCGCCATACTTTTTTCTTGCCATCATTCTGGTTGAGGTTGATCTTGGTTTCATCTGTCCAAAGAATGTTCTTCCAGAACTGTGCTGGCTTTTTTAGATGTTTTTTAGCAAAGTCCAATCTAGCCTTTTTATTCTTGAGGCTTATGAGTGGCTTGCTGTGCAGTGAACCCTCTGTATTTACTTTCATGCAGTCTTCTCTTTATGGTAGATTTGGATATTGATACACCTACCTCCTGGAGAGTGTTGTTCACTTGGTTGGCTGTTGTGAAGGGGTTTCTCTTCACCATGGAAATTATTCTGCGATCATCCACCACTGTTGCCTTCTGTGGGTGTCCAGGTCTTTTTGCATTGATGAGTTCACCAGTGCTTTCTTTCTTTCTCAGGATGTACCAAACTGTAGATTTTGCCACTCCTAATATTGTAGCAATTTCTCGGATGGGTTTTTTCCATTTTCGCAGCTTAAGGATGGCTTGTTTCACCTGCATGGAGAGCTCCTTTGACCACATGTTTTCTTCACAACAAAATCTTCCAAATGCAAGCATCACACCTCAAATCAATTCCAGGCCTTTTATCTGCTTAATTGAGAATGACATAATGAAGGAATTGCCCACACCTGCCCATGAAATAGCCTTTGAGTCAATTGTCCAATTACTTTTGGTCCCTTTAAAAACAGGGTGGCACATGTTAAGGAGCTGAAACTCCTAAACCCTTCATCCAATTTTAATGTGGATACCCTCAAATGAAAGCTGAAAGTCTGGACTTTATGTCCATGTCCATTATATAACTATAACTTGAATATATTTCAGTAAACAGGTAAAAAAAACACAAAATTTGTGTCAGTGTCCAAATATATATGGATCTACAACCTCGATTCCAAAAAAGTTGGGACAAAGTACAAATTGTAAATAAAAATGGAAAGCAATAATTTACAAATCTCAAAAACTGATATTGTATTCACAATAGAACATAGACAACATATCAAATGTCGAAAGTGAGACATTTTGAAATTTCATGCCAAATATTGGCTCATTTGAAATTTCATGACAGCAACACATCTCAAAAAATTTGGGACAGGGGCAATAAGAGGCTGGAAAAGTTAAAGGTGCAAAAAAGGAACAGCTGTAGGACCAAATTGCAACTCATTAGGTCAATTGGCAATAGGTCATTAACATGACTGGGTATAAAAAGAGCATCTTGGAGTGGCAGCAGCTCTCAGAAGTAAAGATGGGAAGAGGATCACCAATCCCCCTAATTCTGCGCCGACAAATAGTGGAGCAATATCAGAAAGGAGTTCGACAGTGTAAAATTGCAAAGAGTTTGAACATATCATCATCTACAGTGCATAATATCATCAAAAGATTCAGAGAATCTGGAAGAATCTCTGTGTGTAAGGGTCAAGGCCGGAAAACCATACTGGGTGCCCGTGATCTTCGGGCCCTTAGACGGCACTGCATCACATACAGGCATGCTTCTGTATTGGAAATCACAAAATGGGCTCAGGAATATTTCCAGAGAACATTATCTGTGAACACAATTCACCGTGCCATCCGCCGTTGCCAGCTAAAACTCTATAGTTCAAAGAAGAAGCCGTATCTAAACATGATCCAGAAGTGCAGATGTCTTCTCTGGGCCAAGGCTCATTTAAAATGGACTGTGGCAAAGTGGAAAACTGTTCTGTGGTCAGACGAATCAAAATTTGAAGTTCTTTATGGAAATCAGGGACGCCGTGTCATTCGGACTAAAAAGGAGAAGAACGACCCGAGTTGTTATCAGCGCTCAGTTCAGAAGCCTGCATCTCTGATGATATGGGGTTGCATTAGTGCGTGTGGCATGGGCAGCTTACACATCTGGAAAGACACCATCAATGCTGAAAAGTATATCCAGGTTCTAGAGCAACATATGCTCCCATCCAGACGACGTCTCTTTCAGGGAAGACCTTGCATTTTCCAACATGACAATGCCAAACCACATACTGCATCAATTACAGCATCATGGCTGCGTAGAAGAAGGGTCCAGGTACTGAACTGGCCAGCCTGCAGTCCAGATCTTTCACCCATAGAAAACATTTGGCGCATCATAAAACGGAAGATATGACAAAAAAGACCTAAGACAGTTGAGCAGCTAGAATCCTACATTAGACAAGAATGGGTTAACATTCCTATCCCTAAACTTGAGCAACTTGTCTCCTCAGTCCCCAGACGTTTACAGACTGTTGTAAAGAGAAAAGGGGATGTCTCACAGTGGTAAACATGGCCTTGTCCCAACTTTTTTGAGATGTGTTGTTGTCATGAAATTTAAAATCACTTAATTTTTCTCTTTAAATGATACATTTTGTCAGTTTAAACATTTGATATGTCATCTATGTTCTATTCTGAATAAAATATGGAATTTTGAAACTTCCACATCATTGCATTACGTTTTTATTTACAAATTGTACTTTGTCCCAACATTTTTGGAATCGGGGTTGTAACTGTATCTCACCATAATAACATTATCAAGAGTACCTTCCACAAGCTAAATTACTTAATGTATTTTGGGCCACTAGACTAAATATCTTTAGCACAGAAGTGCACTGTAGGAGTCAGCAGGACATAAGCAAACATTGTCAGAACAGTGGTCCACTTAAGGGTGCAAGCAAACGAAACAATCAAAATGTGCACATCCTGAGGAAGCAGCGCTGGCTTCCTGATTAAGATAAAAAAAAAGAAAGGTTACAGAACTACTCCAGCTCCCTAAAACCCTCCTTCTTACATTCTCTTGTGTGTCTACATATTCACACAACACACCTGAGATGATGGAGCGCTGGCCATTCTGGCCCACTCTGGCCCTCATCTGCTTTTTAACACTGTGTAAGTGTTTTAAATTCACCAAGTTCCAGCTTAGTTTTATTGCTATCCAGTCTTTCTTTTAACTAGTTCCATATCTGTTCTTTATCTCTTTTTCATCAGCAGGGTGTGATGGCAAGGAACGGAATGGTAAGTTTAATTTGTACTTTCCTATTGTTTGCTTCAAAAATCATAGCAGTTCTTCTTGCACAAAGACAGTCTTGATGCATTTGTTTTTATTTATGTGAGATGAATTAAATGTGTGCTTAGGAAGTGTAGATTTCTGGCTTCTGTGATTTAGTCTTCACTACACTTACCTAAACAGTGCTTTTTCCAGCTACAGTTTTTATTTAAATGCTCCAATGTTGTCCAATTTTACTTAATGATAAAACAAGTAGAACATATTGAAGATGACTGCACGTATCTGTGTTAAAACAAAAGCATGAGGCTGGCTTATCTTTGTGGTTTGGGATCTGTAGACCTGCTTCTTTAGCATGAAATTAATATTTTACATTTGCTCTGTTTAGTATTACTGAAGTCCCAAGTTTCCATTAGTTGAAAGGTATACATTTGCTTGCTTCCATCCTTCCTACTTTCTCTACTTAAAACCTATAATTCCTTCAGTCTTGGAGTGGCCTTCCTGTGGACTCCCTACATTGTCAACATGTCTTTCACTGTTATTATAGTGTGTGTGTGTGTGTGTGTGTGTGTGGGGGGGGGGGGGGGGGGGGGGTTTAGATGTATATGAAAAGAACATAGAAACTTGAGATCAAAGGTTTTTTTTAGTGAAAATAAGAATTTGATCCCAAGTTTCTATGTTCTTTTCATATACATCTACCCCCCCCCCCCCCACACACACACACACACACACATACACGACCCTTTTCCTTTGAAAAACAATAGGGTCTTCGCACCGAATGGTGCTCGAGCCCTAAATATACAGCATATAGTACTGGCTGTTTCACAGTTATATAAGGCTAAGAAAATATTTTCCATGTGAAAATTGACAAGCCAAGTGGAAAAATTCAAGATGGTGCCGCAAGAGTGGCAGCTAGTTGCAGTAGCTCCGAGCGTGCAGTAGCTCCGAGGCTCCGAGTGTAGCACCCACGTGCAATGAACCGGTGCTACAGGTGCCCTAGCCCCTGCCCCTTTTCTGTTTGCTGTCCAAAGTGCCCTTTTCATAGGGACTGTTTTGTTGTTTTGTTTTGTTTTTTTTATATTTGTAAAAGGTTTTAATATATGAAATTATAGATTTATAAAATAACGTTTTTCTATGTAAATGCGGGCATCAATCCGTGACGTCATGCATTCAGTGAACCTCCGTGCAGAAAGCGCATGCAGGCGGTTGACAGTGGGAGACAGTGTGAGGAACGGCATGGTAAGGTCACACTGAAAGTCTCCTTTCATTTCTTATCTGAACATGCAATATTGTGCAGCTTAGAACACAACAGTAAATGCGTAGGGTTGTTTATCATTTAATGAAGCCGCCTAGGCTATATTTAAACCGTTTGCTCCATCCATTTCATTAACGTGGCAGATTTGGAAACTTTAGTTTGAACGACAGCGTTAATAACATATTCTAGCAGCTTCAAAAACTTAAGGCTGAATGACGACGTCCACAACATATTCTATCAAGACTATTATGTTATAGTAGCTTACACACACACACACACACACACACACACACACACACACACAGAATGTTCAGTTGCAATTGAAATTTAGTTTTGAATAAAGTTAACTTGTGTGAAAATTTTGTTCCAAGTGTCCTTTTTTGAATGTTGAGCCCCTGCCCCTCCAAAGGTCTTTGCACGGCCCTGGATTGTAGCCTTATGTGCTTCACAGAGACTTGGCTGAATGAACTCTCACCAGACTCACACGTCACTCTGGATGGATTTCAACTCATGAGAGTGGACAGGAAAGCCAAGGAGAGCGGTAAGAGGAAAGGAGGGGGTATAGCGATGTTTGTGAATGACAGATGGTGTAACCCGGGGCACATCAGGGTAAAGAAGCAGTATTGCAGTAAAAACATTGAACTGCTAGCAGTTAGCATTCGGCCATATTACCTCCCGAGGGAATTCTCACACGTTATCGCAATAACTGTGTACATCCCCCCAGCGGCCGATGCTGCTGCAGCCTGTGAGCTCTTACACACTACAGTGTCAAAGCTTCAGACATCGCACCCCCAGTCCCTGCTACTAATCTCCGGTGACTTCAATCATGCTTCTCTGTCCTCCACTCTCCCAACCTTCACTCAGTATGTGAAATGCCACACCAGAGACAAGAGATCTTTGGATTTAATGTATGTGAACATCAAGGACGCATATAGTTCATCACCCCTCCCCCCGCTGGGCCGTTCTGACCACAATCTGGTTCACTTGTCCCCTACATACATACCTATGGTGAATAAACAACAACCCACCAAGAGGTATGTAAGGAGCTGGTCTGAGGAGACCAGTATGGCACTGAGGGACTGCTTTGACACCATGGACTGGGATGTGTTGTGTGAACCTCACAGGGATGACATTGATAGCCTGACAACCTGCATCACGGATTACATTAATTTCTGTGTTGAAAACACTGTGCCAGTCAGGAAGGTACGGTGTTTTCCCAACAATAAACCCTGGGTGACCTCTGAACTAAAAGCCCTATTAAACAAGAAGAAGAGGGCTTTTAAATCTGGCAACAAGGAGGAGATGAGGAGAGTGCAGAGGGAGCTGAAGAGGGGGATAAGGAGAGGCAAGGACAGCTACAGGAGGAAGCTGGAGGAGCACCTCAAGGGGAGCAACACCGGAGAAGTATGGAGAGGCCTGAAAACCATCTCTGGCTACACAAAGGACAGTGGGAGGGGCCCTGTATCTGGGGGCCAAGACTGGGCAAATGAGTTGAATCTCTTTTTCAACAGATTTGACTGTGCCACCCCACCCTCCCCCACTCACCATAGTCCTGACCGGTCTGTGATATCACTCCACCACCACCCCTCTCCCCTCATAATACCTCTGACACCAACAGCTCCCTCCTCACACCACATCACCCCCCTCCAATCCCTGCCAGACCAATCCACACACTCCACCCCCGACCTCACTCTACAGGACTCACACCTCGGCTACACCCCTTGCCTCTCCATAACAGCTGATCAGGTGTTGAAGGAGCTGAGGAGGATCAAGACAAGGAAAGCTGCTGGCCCTGATGGTATCAACTCCAGACTGCTTAAAGACTGTGCAAATCAGCTCTGTGGGATTCTTCTGTACATTTTTAACCTGAGCCTCATTCTGGAGAAAGTTCCACTTCTGTGGAAAACATCATGTGTGGTTCCAATTCCCAAGACTGCGCACCCCAGGGAGCTCAACCACTTTTGGCCAGTAGCTTTAAAGTCTCGCCTAATGAAGATCATGGAGAGGATTGTTCTCTCCCACCTCCAACACATGGTGAACAGCGAGATGGACCCCCTGCAGTTTGCATATTGACCGGGGATTGGTGTGGATGACGCTGTCATTTACCTGCTGCACTGGTCACTTTTGCACCTGGAGGGCACTGGGAGCACTGTGAGAATCATGTTCTTTGACTTCTCCAGTGCTTTCAACACAATCCAGCCATCACTGCTTAGGGGGAAGCTGGAGGGAGCTGGTGTCAACTGCCACCTGGCTGCATGGATCATCGACTACCTCATTAACAGACCGCAGTATGTGAGGCTCCACGACTGTGTCTGATGTGGTAGTCTGCAGCACAGGGGCTCCACAGGGTACAGTGCTCTCTCCTTTCCTCTTTACACTTTACACATCTGACTTCAGCTGCAACACGGACAGCTGCCACCTCCAGAAGTTCTCAGATCATACAGCCATCGTTGGACATGTGTCAGAGGGGGACAATCTGGAGTACAGAGAGGTCATCACCAACTTTGTCGCCTGGTGCGAACTGAACCACCTGCGCATCAACGCCAGCAAGACAAAGGGGGTGGTGATCGATTTCAGAAGGACGGTCCCTCAAATTGCACCAGTGAACATCCAGGGTTTGGACACTGAGATCATGGAGTACAAATACCTGGGTGTTCACCTCAACAACAAACTGGACTGGACTAACAACACAGATGTCCTGTACAAGAAGGGCCAAAGTCGTCTCCACCTCTTGAGAAGACTGAGGTCTTTTGGTGTGTGCAGGATACTGCTTAGGAATTTTTATGACTCTGTGGTAGCATCAGCGATTTTCTACGCTGTGGTCTGCTGGGGCTGTGGAAGTTCAGAGAGGGACAGGAAGACACTTAATAAACTGGTCAGAAGGGCTGGCTCAGTCTTGGACTGTCCTCTGGACTCCATTGAGGTGGTGGGTGAGAGGAGGATGTTAGCCAAGCGGACCTCTATCATGGATAACCCCTCTCACCCCCTACATGAGGCTGTGGGGGCTTTAAGCAGCTCTTTTAGTAGTAGACTGCTACACCCATGGTGTAAGAAGGAGAGTCAAGTCAAGTCAACTTTATTGTCAAATATGCTATACATGCTCGACATACAGCACAGATGAAATTTCAGTCCTCTCTGACCCATGGTGCAAACAGGCAATGCAATAAATAAAAATAGAATAACTGAACAAACAACAATATAAACAGTATAAACACTCTAGATAGGAACTAGACATAGACTAAGCACAGACAAACAATATAAACAGTATAAATAAACAGTATAAACACTAGATAAAACAAGACATAGACGAAACACTCAGACAATATAAACAGTGTAAACACTAGATAAGAACTACACACAGACTAAACACTCAAACAGACAATATAAACAGTATAAACACTCTAGATATGAACTAGACATAGACTAAACACTCATACACACACACACACACACATAAATTGGTTCAAATAACCAAACAGTCAAGGGCGCTTGAGGTATAGCAGGTAAACATGAAACATGAAAAAAGCAGTATAAACAAGCTAGCAGCTGTTAAGATGAGGTAGTGCGGAATAGTGCAAATGAGCGAGGTAAAGTGAGATGTGCGGTCCCTGAGTTCAGTGTGTTAATGAACGATGAGATGTGTGTGTGTGTGTGTGTGTGTGTGTGTGTGTGTGTGTGTGTGTGTGTTGGGGGGGAAACTGTGAGGATGACATGTCAGATGCTGAAGGGGGGTGTGCGAGCAGAATCTGTGGCAGGGGGCAGAGGGGGGAGGAGGGGCAGAACAGGGAGGGAGTTGAGCCTCCTGACTGCCTGGTGAAAGAAACTGTTCTTGAGCCTGCTGGTTTTGGCCCGGAGACTCCGCAGTCTCCTCCCTGATGGCAGCAGGCTGAAGAGGCTGTGAGATGGGTGGGTGGGGTCACCTGCAATCCTGATGGCTTTGCGGGTGAGGCGGGAGTTATAAATATCCATTAGAGAAGGGAGAGAGACACACCAATGATCCTCTCAGCTGCTCTCACGATGCGCTGCAGAGACTTGCAGCAAGACACGGTGCAGGCGCCGTACCACACGGTGATGCAGCTGGTCAGAATGTTCTCGATGGTGCCTCTGTAGAAAGTGTGCATGATGGGGGCCGGGGCTCTTGCTCTCCTCAGTTTGCGGAGGAAGTACAGATGCTGTTGGGCTTTTTTGGCCAGTGATGCGGTGTTGTTGCTCCAGGACAGGTCTTCAGAGATGTGCACACCCAGAAACTTGGTGCTGCTCACCCTCTCCACTGCAGCACCGTCGATAGATAGTGGAGCATGCTGGGTGTGCTCTCTCCTGAAGTCCACAACAATCTCCTTCGTTATCTCCACGTTCAGGCAGAAATTGTTGTCCTTGCACCACATGGCCAAGCGGCTCACCTCACTCCTGTAGATTGTCTCATCGCCATTGTTGATGAGACCCACCACAGTCGTGTCATCCGCAAACTTAATGAAGAGATTTGAGCTGGATGTTGGTGTCCAGTCGTGAGTCAGCAGAGTGAAGAGGAGGGGGCTTAGCACACATCCTTGGGGGGCCCCCGTGTTCAGTGTGATGGTGCTGGAGGAGTTGCTGCTGACCCATACAGTCTGTGGTCTCCCTGTCAGGAAGTCCAGCAGCCAGTCGCACAGGGAGGTGTTGAGTCCCAGCTGGTCCAGTTTATGAATGAGCTGCTGAGGAATGATTGTGTTGAATGCTGAGCTAAAGTCTATGAACAGTATTCTGACATACGAGTCTTTTGTCTCCAGGTGGGTGAGTGCTGAATGGAGGGCAGTGGAGATGGCGTCATTGGTCGAATGGTTGGACTGATATGCAAACTGGAAAGGATCCAGGGTGGGGGGGAGGGCAGACTTGATATGCCTCATGACTAGCCGCTCGAAGCACTTCATGAGGATGGGAGTGAGTGCGACAGGGCGGTAGTCATTGAAGCAGGCGGGAGATGGCTTCTTCGGGACTGGGATGATGGTGGTGGTTTTGAGGCACGTGGGAACAACAGCCTGGCTCAACGAGATGTTGAAGATGTCTGTAAAGACATCTGTGAGCTCCTCGGCACAGTCTCTCAGGACACGACCAGGAATGTTATCAGGACCCGGGGCTTTTCGTGCATTTGTCGTCCTGAGAGCTCTCCTCACGCTGTCTGGGGACAGCGTCAGCACCTGGTCACCGGGAGGTGGTGGGGTCTTCTGTGAATTGGTGCTGTTGTCTGCCTCAAAGCGAGCGAAGAAGTCGTTCAACTGATTCAGCAGAGACATGGAGTTGTCACAGGTCTGTGGCTACAGGCTTGTAGTCTATGATGGTCTGAATCCCCTGCCACAGGTTCCTGGTGTCTCTGCTGTTGTTGAAATGGTCAGCAATGTACCTGGAATACTGTCTCTTGGCCACCCTGATGCCTCGTGACAGATTGGCCCTCGCTGTCCTCAGGCCCACCTCGTCCCCAGCTCTGAAGGCGGCGTTCCGAGCCCACAGGAGCCTATAGACTTCCCCTGTCAGCCATGGCTTCTGATTGGCCCAAATGGAGATGGTTCTGGTGACTATAATGTCATCCATGCACTTCCTCATGTAGGCAGTGACGGTCTCCGTGTACTCCTGGAGATCTGTGGTGTTGTTGTAGGTGGCCGCCTGTCTGAACATGCTCCAGTTAGTGGTGGAAAAACAGTCCTGGAGTGCCTCTGAGGACCCCTCTGGCCACACACATATCTGCTTTGTAGCTGGTTTGGTGACTTTAACCAGCGGCCTGTATGCTGGCATTAGCATAACAGTGGAGTGATCTGAGGCCCCAAGGTGGGGGAGGAGTAGGGCTTTGTAGGCATCTTTATGCATGGTGTAAACATTGTCCAGAGTATTGTTTCCACGTGTGGGAAATTTGATATGTCCATAGAGTTTTGGAAACACGCTTTTGGGGTTTGCATGATTGAAATCCCCAGCCAGGATGGGGAAAGCATCTGGGTGGGCTGTCTGCTGCTCACTGATATGCTGATAGAGTTCATTCAGTGCTTCACTCCTGTTGTTATTGGAGCCAGGAGGGATGTATAATGCTACCAGCAATATGGCTGTAAATTCCCTTGGCAGATAGAATGGCCGGCACTTAATAATCATAAACTCCACCAGAGGTGAGCAGTGTTTGCAGACCACAAGAGCATCACAGCACCAGGCATCACTGATGTAAACACAGAGTCCTCTGCCGCGAGTCTTTCCCCCCCCTCAACTAGCGCTCTGTCTGACCGGTAGCATGTTAGCCGGGCTAGCTGAATGGCACAGTCCGGGATGCTGTCGTTAAGCCATGTTAAGCCAAGGACACAACACTCACTCACAGACTTAAAAGATGAGCGGAGCAGGTGGACATAATCCAGCTTGTTGTCCAGCGAGTGTACGTTGGCCAGAGTGATGGTAGGGATAGCCGGCTGGTGAGGGCTAGCCGCGAGCCTAGCTCGGATACCTCCACGTTTGCCTCTCTTCTGCTTCCGCATGTTCCACCTGTGACGCTTCCACTGCGGGCTGGATGCAGGAGTGGGGGTCAGTGCTTGAGCAGGCCTCCGGAGCAAACCGTAGCCGCATAGCACTTCCGCGTCCACTGGATTTATATCCGTGAATATAGTTCTGTGGATGTCAAGCAGAAACCCATGGGAGTATGTGCGTCTTGAGACTAATGGATGCGACAAAGACGAACAGATACACACTATTTTAAAACACAAAAAGCACGAAAACACCGTTCTGTCGGGACAGAGAGGAGCCGCTGTGTGTGTGCGCGCCGCCATCTTGGAACTAGAGGTACCGCAGGTCATTCATACCTACTGCTGTCAGATTGTATAACACCCACAACTTGTAACATAGCACCAATAACCTGTTTGTAGTTTAATTTGCACTACTTCACCACTACTACCTCTGCCATCTCTCATTGATGCAATTATTATGTGCAATAATATAGGCCCTAAGCTATTTTTATGCATACTTATATATATATATATATATATATATATATATATATATATATATATATATATATATAAAATATTATTTATGTATGTCTATATATACAGAGTCTACCTGTAATGTGCAATTTTTCCGAGCCTCTCAATAAGGCAATTTTTCTATAATTTTTCACGGTAGATAATGCAAATAGCCCTCTGTATTTAATCCTTCGTTTGTCTAATTTTTATTTCAGTTTTATTTGTTATCTGTTTGACATTTTCTTGCTACTGTAACATGTGAATTTCCCCAATGTGGGATGAATAAAGTGAATCTAATCTAATACAAAAATTTTCTCCTGATGTTTGATGCTTTCTTAATTCATGTTCAACCTCCATGTTCAGTGTTCACCATTGACCAGGTGAAGCTGACCCTCCTTCCAGGAACCATGGTGGAAAGAGGCAGCAATGTGACCCTCCGCTGTGAAGTCAAAGTCAGCCACAGTTCCTCACAACTCATGCACACTCTGATGTTCCTGATGGATGAGTCAGTGATCTACTCCAAAAACACCAGTGAAGCTGTGGTGGAGTACAACCTAGCCCCAGCCAGGGCTTCCCACTCAGGCCTTTACAAATGCCAAGTCCAAATCTTAAAAAAGGAAAAGAGCAGTAGGCTGCAGAGACTCAGTGTAACAGGTACAGTGTGTAGGATAAATAATAGGTGGAACACAGTGGCGGCTGGTAGTCTTTCAAACAGGGGAGGCTGGTCGGTTACGATATTTCCAGATTTTAAAAGAAAAAAGAAAAAACACATCAATTTTGCCCATAATCTTGCCTCTCATCTGGCTGATTGTTGGCAGGGTCACAAACTGTGAAATAACAGGTTCTTTTGGCCCATTAGCCTACTGTCCAATATACATGATGGTGGTGTTGGGGGGGGTATATTTTAACATTTTATATTTTAAAATTGTGGCATGTTGTTTAAAAATTGATCATTATTGAAAGCAGCTCTTTGTCAGGAACCTCAGCAGTAACCGCAGAGTGTTCTGGAATAGGCACAAGCACTGACCTTGGGGAGCCAAACATAGAGCTGGGTGCCACACATTTCATTCAATTACACTTTCCCTATATTTTACTTATTTTGACTGAGAAATGTTTTATTGACAATTTTGATAACCCTTCACTTTTAATCCAGGTCTGTAGTGTGAAATGTTCTCGGCTGTGTTTTTGTTTAAAAATGTTTTCCAAATTGTAGCTGTTTAATTCATATCCAGAAAAATATATATTCCAATATAATATACTCAGCATAAACATTTTAAATAGATTCTATATTTTTGGTCCATCCATGACATATTACTAAAGTAGCCCATTTACTGTTGTTGATGTGGGTCACTTGCTGTTAGCCAATTCACTTTCTCATACCAGGAGAGCTGAAAGGAACAAGTATTATTCCCTACCTTTTTCACCAAGCCAATTTGAGGCGTTGGTCTACCCTGCTCTTTAATTTTAATTTTTTCCTCGAAAGGAAGACTGGCAAATGGCTTCGCCAAAATTAAATCAGCAATGCTTGGCATCCGTGCGCAGCTTTCTTCCTAGCTGACTAGCCCCCTCAAGTTCAAGTTCAGTCACTCAAATAAACGAAATTTCTGGAACTAAGATAGCAAACTTGACAACACTATATTTACACTTTATTTACAATGAAAATATATACAAACTAAAAAAGCTGGTAGAAACCGTATGTAATGAATGAAATCGAATTGTAAGCTGATCTCTTACAATACACCACAGCACTTGCGAATCCGCATGAGACTGAACTGAGATTCACCGCTGCCTGTCTATATTTGAAACGAGCTGTCAATCAAAGAAAATATCTGGCCGCTTTCACCAATCACCAGTCTCCTCGCGGAAAGCTTTGCCATGTCCCTCCCACTGTGAGGCTGGGAGTCCGTGGGGCAGACGTTTTCGCAGTATTTGTCCAATAACTGTCTTGCATTTTGATATTGAAAAGCGCATAGCTCCCAAATGCCATTGAAGTCCACTGAGGCTGGGAGTCCGTGGGGCGGGCGTTTTCGCAGTATTTGTCCAATAATCGTCTTGCATTTTGATATTGAAAAGCGCATAGCTCCCAAATGCCATTGAAGTCCACTGAGGCTGGGGGTCCGTGGGGCGGGCGTTTTCGCAGTATTTGTCCAATAATCGTTTTGCATTTTGATATTGAAAGCGCATAGCTCCCAAATGCCATTGAAGTCCACTGAGGCTGGGCTGCATCGCGTTGTCACGAGGGGGAAAAACTCATGCACACATTAGGCAAACTGGGGAAAGTTATAACGGAATGATTTCGCACTGTAGTTGGGTTGAATCATATTTCTATGATTCTGGATCTGAAATAGCAATGTTATAAGGTCGGCTATAACATAAGCCTAGCGCAATTCATCCTACACAATGTTCATAATTTTTAGAGGAGGCTGAGCCTCCCTCGTTGTCTTAGAGCAATCGCCCATGGTGGAACAGATGGAAATGCTAAATGACAATGTGGACAAGACATTTATTGTCATTCTGGACACATGACTAGTAGAATGAAATTGAGTTCTCCAAGGCCTTAGTGTAATATATTATAGAAAAGTGATAATATGCTAAAAGATGATGTGGACAGTTGGAGGACATTATTGACATTCTACTGTAGCTATATACAAGTATACAGTGAAACAGTAAAATAGCATTCTCCAAATTTAATATTCCCTGAGTGTTATGCTCCTGTATGCCATAACTTCTACCTTTGGGTTTCTATTTTCCTGGGTTTTCCACTAAAAAATCTTCTAGTTTAGCCCACACTCACTTTGGGTTCCAATCAAAATACCGATATACAGACAGTTTGAGCACGAAACAGAGATTGGTAGTGTCTATGTTACACCCCTAATGCACACAAATGAGGCTGACAGATTATTGACCAAACAGAAGTGTTACTATTCATTAGCCAAATACCCAAATTCATTGGGAAAAATTGGTGGGGTGGCATGGTGATGCAGTGGTTAGCACTGTCACCTCACAGCAAGAAGGTTTTAAGTTTGAAGTTCGCAGCTGACAGGGGCCTTTCTGTGCAGAGTTTGCAATGTTCTCTTTGTATCTGCGTGGGTTTCCTCCAGGTGCTCCAGTGTCCTCCCACAGTCCAAAGACATACAGATTACATCAAGTGGCTACTCTAAATTGCCCACTGGTGTGAGTGTGAATGGTTGTCTTTGGCCCTGTCCACACAGCAATGGATTCAGGTGAATCTGATAAAATTGTTTATCGTTTCGGCCTGGCGTCCACATGGCACCGGCGTTTTGGGTGCCCCAAAATGAAATCTTTTGAGAACGGGTTCCAGAGTGGAAAAATCTGGCAACGGCGCCATTGCGAAGTCGTCTGGATGAGTAGAACGGATTTGTTTATGATGATGTCACAACCACATGACAATCCCGCCAGCAAAAATAGGGGAAAAAAAGGAGCGATCTCACCTCTTCAGATGTTGGTTTAAGTCCGACAATACATTCCTCAAAAAGGATGTAGAAGAACAAAGTAATCCATCAATGTGTAGCATTCAATTTATTCCGGACCATTAAAGAATTCTGGAGGATCTCAGAATGTTGGCGTACCGGCTTCCATCTACCCCCGTTCATTCCTCTCTCTCTCCATCTACCCCCGTTCATTCCTCTTTCCGCGTCTCCATTCAAAAAACGAGCACGTGGTTTAAAGGGACTATATCCATAGGATAGGGAGTGAGAAGGTGTGTGCATGTGCCAGTGACAGGGAAGAACCTAGGCTCATGCTCGCCCTGAATTTCTCTTAAAGTGAAGGCAGAAGAACGTTCAGCACCTGGCCATGCTTTCTATGTATTAATTTACATAGACGTTTTAATATGAAATATAAATAAGTGTCTTAGACAATAGATACTATTTTACGCTACTGATTAATAATCAAAACTTTATGTGGCTGATGCTACAGAAGAAGGGGTTTATGCGCATGCGTCTACTTCTTCTATTGTTCTGGTGTCTCCGATGGGACCATCTTACAGCGCACGTAGAGGTGTAGCATGTGTATTGCATCGTTTTCAGCAAGCATTGCATTGCCATATGTACCTGATATTTTACTGATCCGTTGCCCATGTGGACGCGATATTTTAAAAAAAAATCTTGTTGCCGTTGTCGTGTGGATGTAGCCTTTGTGTTCGCCCTGCAATAGATTGGTGACCCACGATGTGCCCTGTCTCTTACCCAAAGTCAGTTGGGAATGGTTCCAGCTTCCCTCATGACCCTGATGGATAAGCAGTATAGATAATGTATGGATAGATGGGAAAATGGTGCCAAGTACATAAAGCATCATGTTGGAAACTTCACTTTAGCTTTTTTCCACTTTAGTAAAAACTGTATTTGACCTAAACAGTACATAAGGGTTACAAGTTTGTCTCATAAATTCTGTACCCATGCAGGCCTGCAGACTCCACAGCTGAAAGTACAGCCCAGTGTTGTGAATGAGGGTGATGAAGTTGTGGCCACATGCAGTGCACCAGAGGAGATTGGTAGTCTTAACATCTATTTCTACAAGAACAACCAAGAGCTCCATATTGCCCGTTACAAAAGCAATTCAGCAACCATTACTGTAAAGGTTCAAGAACCAGGAAACATCTCCCTTCACTGTAAATACATGCTTTTGCTGTATCCTAGTGCAGGCCACTCCAACAACAGCAACATTGTGAACATCTTTGTGCAAGGTAAAGACTCACAAACTTGAACAATTTCAGCTATTTTGTTTTGCTGTAAGGATGTCTCTTCCCATGCTGATCATTCCTGAATGGCCATCAGGAAAATGAGTTGCAAATATTCAGCTGTCTCAACACTGAAATGTAGTTATTGTTACTATATTCCACTGTATACTTCCATTTTTGTGTACTTTCTTTTCAGAACTTCAGATTACACCATCAATAAAAATTTTACCTAATGCAATTGTTGTGGAGGGGGACCAAGTGGACATTATCTGCAATGTTTCAGATTACTCCCAAAGTGGCCTTGAAGTCTTTCTGACCAAGGACACTGTCTTATATAAAGGCCATCAATCATTCAGTCACAGCTTTGTGGTAAGAGCAAATGACTCCGGAGAATATGTGTGTAAAACTGAAAGGGGCAATGTTCAGAAGAGCTCCAAGGCTCAGCTGCAGGTAGCAGGTAACTATCCATATACAGTAACTGTCATATACCTTGTTGACCTGTTATCACCAGGTCACAAAGATTGGTTCCCTTTTTGTTGTAATTGCTCTAACAAAGTGTCATCTTACAATACAAGTAAAGCTAATTACACTTTCTTCTTTACCACTTAGAGTTGTTTTCAAGACCTATTCTAACTATGACTCCAAAGTATGTGTTCGAGGAACAACGCTTCAACCTGAGCTGTAGTATCTCTGAAACACAAATCACTTCCACAGATGTGAAGTACAGCATTTATAAAGACAAGAAACATCTAAAAGTTGGACAGGTTTTCAGTGGTTTAGCAAGCAAAGCCAGCAGTGGAAGTTACTACTGTAAGGCTGAAGCTAAAGGCATCAACAAAACCAGCATGCCATTGGTTATTAATGTTAAAGGTAAACAAACATTATAGTGTTTCAGTATATGGCATCAATATTCACTGTCAGAAATAGGGGTATAGTAGGAGTCCATTTCTGTCCCCCAAGGTACAATCTACACTAATGTACCATCTAGGGTTCATTATCAGACCTCAAGGTGACTACTACCCCTTTTCCACCAAATCAGTTCCAGGGCTGGTTCGGGGCCAGTGCTGGTGCTGGTTCACAACTCGTTCAACTTGCAAGCCAGCTGAGAACCAGTTTGCTTTTCCATAGCTCGGGGTGCTAAGGGGAACCACGTCATTATGTCACTGTATACGTCAGTTACGTCGCTGTATACATCAGTTACGTCGCTGCGTTTGCATAAACCTTGGCACAAACATCGAAGCAACAACAACACGGAGAAGAAGAAGAAGAAGCACCAACAACAACAATAATGGATGACTTCGCACAACCCCCCCCCCGGCTGACGTAAGCGGTTCTTTCCTCTGGCCCAGCAAAGAGTTGGTGCTACCCTGGAACCGGTTTTTCTGGCTCCAGAGCCAGTTCTTTGTCAGTGGAAACAGAAAACTCGGTTCCAAACTAAGCACTGGCCCCGAACCAGCCCTGGAACTGCTTTGGTGGAAAAGGGGCATATGTGTACCTTTTTAGCGCCACAAAGATGCATATATGTTTCCAAGCAGTATATAAACGGTACAAATAAGTACCTTACAGGATACTGCCCCAATGACAAGCTGTTGTACCCCTAAAGGCACAAAAATGTACTTTATTTTCTGAGAGTGTTGAATACATACATGTCAACCTTTGGTCAATCAAACCTGTATAACCAACCTCCAAAATCCGTATTTCCCTTATAAAATCCGTATAAGATGCAAATTAAAATAATTTACCTAAAATTTGAATGATAATTAACAATGATATATCCAAGTTACTTTTTATTCAATATTAATAACAATAAACCTTCAGAATGAATACAAAGCTCCAATGTTTGACAAAAACACAAAGTGTCACTCTAATGTTCTGAATTGTACTCCATGACAGCTTTTTTTAGCAGTCTGCACCAATACCTCACTAGGCTGCATGTCACAGCAAGTGTCTGTGTTGATCTTGCCGGAGTGCCCATTCAGAATCGTTTCATACTGAAAGTCGCTCAGGTGGAAATATGCTTTTCAAACAAAATGTTAAGGTTGGCGGGATTCTCGTAATGCGGTGTGTGCATGATCAAAAGTGGAACGAAGTCTCGCTACCACAAGATAACGCGCGATTTCATAAGACTCTTTACTGGCTGTGTGTGCTTTCTGTAGTGTACAGTACGTTTGTAAATGTTATGTGCTCTTTTATCATCATGGGAATTGATTATAGCTCTAAATAAATATTGAAGTTTTTTTTAAAGAATCCGTATAACTTTATTTGTACGCCCGTATACTACGTTTATTGAATCAAATCCGTATAAAATACAGACATTCCGTATAGGTTGACATGTATGTGAATATAGGCTTAATTCACGAATGATTTCATGTCACTCTGCCATACATGTCACTCTGCCATACATGTGGTATATTCTAAAAAAAAAAAGTAATAAATAAATAAAATTATAGCCATGTTATTACGTATTACTGAACAACTGTCTATGTCAGTCTATGTTTATTTTCATATACAGTTGTGGTCAGAAGTTTACATATAGTGACATGAATGTCATCTTGGATATGAATATCATGGCAATATTTGAATATTTCAGTAATTTCTTTGAAGTGCTCTTTTTCCATGACAGAATGTACAGCATACATCTTTAATAAAAAAAAAAAACCCACTACAATTTGGCGCAAAGGTTTTAATATTCTTTGGGTTTTCTGAAATCAACACAGGGTCAAAATTATACATGTAGGGTCAAAAATATTCATGCAGCACATCTAATATTTGGGTAAAGTGTCTCTTCGCAAGATTCAACTTGACCAAACATTTTTGTTTACCATGAACAAGCTTCTGGCAGAATTCTGGTAGGATATTTCATGACTCGTCATGGTAGAATTGGTAGAGTTCAATTAATTTTTTTTTTTTTTTGGGGGGGGGGGGGGGGGGGGGGGGTTGGCATGGACTCGACTTGTAAGCACAGTCCATATATTTTCAACAGGGTTGAAGTCAGGACTTTTTTTAAACTTAATGTTAACCTGCTTTATACTCCACAACCAGCTCTGATGCGTGTTTGGGTCCATTGTCCCGTTGTAACTCCCAAGTCCCAAGTTGTGTTCAACTTTCTGATGGTTTATGCTGAAGAATTCTGAGGTAGTCCTCCTTCATTATTCCATCCGCTTTGTGCAATGAACCAGTTTCACTGGCAGCAAAACAGCCCCAGAGCATGATTATCCTACCACCACCACCAGCTGGTACAGTGTCCCTCTGTACATGGTGGTCATTGTGGCCAAACAACTCAATCTTTGTATCATCTGACCATACAGCTATCCTCCAGAAGGCTTTTTCTTTGTCTGTGTGGTCAGCTTCAAACTTTAGTTAAGCTTGAAGGTGTCAATTTTGGAGCAGGGGTTCTTGGATAGCAACCTCTTAAGGCCTCTGCATGCTCGTGCGACAAGGCTTTCGCAGATAGCTTTTCGCAGACAGTTGTAATTTATTGTTGAGCGGGGATAATAGGCGTGCGCGATGTTATTCACCGGCACAACGCAAGGGGGCGCGAAGTCGCTAGGAGTAGTTGGTGGGTGTGGTTAGTGGAGTGTTTATCCTCCGGTTACTTATAATGACTAGAACTTTTTTTTTTTATAATGACTAGAACTGGAGTCATATAGATGTACGTACTTCCTCAATCAACCGCTCTTCGTGCTGCTCCATCTTCGCTCGTGTTTTTAAAAATGCCGGTCGTGAAAACAAACCAAACCGGGAAAGTAGGGAAGCGGAAGTGCGTGTACAGCGGACCAATCAGAGCCCTCTTGTCTGCGGCGCTGTCTGCGAGGCTTCTGCGGTGGTCACAATTTTTGGGAGGTGCGCGCAGAGCGTCTGCGAAGGTGGGGGGGCTACGCAGACACTGTCTGCGACGCTGTCTGCGAGGACTGGGTTGGCAGCATAAATTGGCCTTGAGTCCATGGTGATCTGAACTGTAGATAGTGATCCATCAGCTTCCAGTTCATGGCAGGGCTGTGCCATGGTGGTTCTCAGGTTGTTCCTGACCATCCAAATCAATTTCCATTCAGCTGAGTTTGGGTTTTCCTGGAGCAAAGTGGCTTGACAAAGTGACTACACCTCACAATAACTTGAATACTATTGTTTGAACTGATCTTGGAATTTGCAGTTGTTTAGAAATGGCTCCAAGAGACATTCTGGAGTTGTTTATACCCGTATCTGTGACAATCTTTCTCAGATCTGCACTGAGCTCCTTGGACTTTCCCATTTTACTGTGTGTTGGTCAATCCAATGAGTGCTGTAAAAAAAACCTTTTTATGAAGGCTATCAGCTTGTACAAAGAACAAAGAAGCTATCAGCTTGTAGTCAATCATGATCACTAACAGGCTTTGGCCTTGGCAAGATAAGAGACATTTTGGAAGTTTCAGCACCTCTGAATTAATAATCTAAGTGAGTGTATATAAATTTTTGACCCTGTATTTATAATTTTGACATGTGTTGATTTCGGAAAACCCAAAGAAAATTAACTTTTGCACCAAATTATAGTATTTGTTTATTGAAGATGTATGCAGTACAATCATTCTGCCACAGAAAAGAAACAGTTCAAAGAAATTACTGAAAGACCAAATATTGCCATGACATTCGTATCCAAGATGACATTCATGTCACTGTATGTAAACTTCTGACCACAACTGTACAATAGGTATTATATATACAGTCAATGGAAAAAGAAAGTACACCCTCCTTCATATATATATGAGGGCCTAAATACTAATTGCATGACTTTCAACTGCTATAAACAATGGCCTGGGGAAGCAGTGACCTAAAAGTTAGAGAAGCAGCTGGTTCGATTCCCTTGACCAGCAGGAATGGCTGAAGTGCCCTTGAGCAAGGTACCTAACCCTCAACTGCTCCCCAGGCTGCCCACTGTTGTACGTCGCTCTGGATAAGAGCGTCTACTAAGTGCCCATAATGTAATGTAATGTAATGCAATGTAATGTCTCATCTCATCTCATTATCTGTAGCCGCTTTATCCTGTTCTACAGGGTCGCAGGCAAGCTGGAGCCTATCCCAGCTGACTACGGGCGAAAGGCGGGGTACACCCTGGACAAGTCGCCAGGTCATCACAGGGCTGACACATAGACACAGACAGCGCTAACCACTACACCACCGTGCCGCCCCGCAATGTAATGTAAACAAACAAATAATCTCAGATGATTGCAAAAAACAAAACAGATTTTCATGTGATGGGCGGCACAGTGGTGTAGTGGTTAGCGCTGTCGCCTCACAGCAAGAAGGTCTGGGTTCGAGCCCCGTGGCCGGCGAGGGCCTTTCTGTGTGGAGTTTGCATGTTCTCCCCATGTCCGCGTGGGTTTCCTCCGGGTGCTCCGGTTTCCCCCCACAGTCCAAAGACATGCAGGTTAGGTTAACTGGTGACTCTAAATTGACCGTAGGTGTGAATGTGAGTGTGAATGGTTGTCTGTGTCTATGTGTCAGCCCTGTGATGACCTTGCGACTTGTCCAGGGTGTACCCCGCCTTTTGCCCGTAGTCGGCTGGGATGGGCTCCAGCTTGCCTGCAACCTTGTAGAACAGGATAAAGCAGCTAGAGACAATGAGATGAGATGAGATTTTCATGTGTAGTCACTCAAAAAATGAACCAACATTCAGAAACCAGGTGGGAAAAAACAAGTACACCCTATAATTTAGTAACACGTAGAACCACCTTTTGCAACAATAACTTGCAGTAAACATTTTCTGTAGGAGTTTATCAGTCTCTCCCATCATTTTGGAGAAATGTTCTTCTTTAGAACATTGCTTCAGTTCATTGATGTTTGAGGGCAATATATGCACGGCTCTTTTAAGATCCCACCACAGTATCACAATGGGGTTGAATTGGGCTGAACGGGGTCTGGAATTTGACTTGACCATTCTAACACCTTCATTTTTTCTTCCTTAGCTATTCAGATGTCGGTTTGTTGGTGTGCTTGTGAACACTGTCCTGTTGATGGCCCAATTACAGCCCAGCTTAAGTTGTGGGACAAATAGCCTCATGTTTGTCTCAAGAAACTCATCATCAACATGCTTACAAGTTGTTATGAGGTGTTTGTGGTGATACACTGTGTGGGGTTTTTTGTTTTGTTTTTGTTTGCTTGTTTGTTTGTTTGTTGCCAAACATGGTACTGTGCATGAAGAACTTTTAGGGCCCGTCCACACGAGTACATTTTTGTCGAATCCGCATAAATACTTTATCGTTTCGGCCTCACGTCCAGACAGATCTGGCTTTTTTTGAGGTGTGAAACCGGTATTTTTTGAAAACGGGTCCCAGAGTGGGAAAATCCTAAAACGCTGGATAGCCTGGAGTCATCTGGATGGCAAATGCGGATTTTTTTCAGAAACGTTGATGTACAGTATAAGCCCCACCTCTCTAACCTTTAACCTCAGCCACCACCACTAGACACGTCATAACAACAACAATAGCGGACTACAGGCTTGTGCTCGTACTGCAGAAACAACTCTCAGAGTTGCGCTGGCCATGATCGTCCTATGATCGTCCTCTTCTCGTGTTATGAGCTTGTTTGTAAACAGCGGGTGACCTTTATACGCATGCTCCATGGCTTCTCTTCCGGTTTTAGTGTATTGGTGTGGCGGCGTCACAGCGCCACATACAGGCCTGGCTTTTTGCAATTTTGCAAACCTAATTCATGCTACCATATTCTTAATGAAGAGAAGGGACTTTTTTCTTGCCACTTGATGATCCCTGAAATCCATACTTGTTCAGTCTTTTTCAGCCTGTGCTCTCATGAACATAAATGTTTAATGTGCTTACAGATTTATAGGTTATATGATGTAGCTCTGGGTGCTCCGGTTTCCCCCACAGTCCAAAGACATGCAGGTTAGGTTAACTGGTGACTCTAAATTGACCGTAGGTGTAAACGTGAGTGTGAATGGTTGTCTGTGTCTATATGTCAGCCCTGTGATGACCTGGCGACTTGTCCAGAGTGTACCCCGCCTTTCGCCCATAGTCAGCTGAGATAGGCTTCAGCTTGCCTGCGAGCCTGTAGAACAGGATAAAGCAGCTGGGTCATTCTGTGCCAACTCACCTAAATTTCAGGAACTCCCCCACATCACCGTCTCAGATTTTACTCAAAAAATTCTCTAATCAAGAATCATATGTTTGTACCACACATGCAAAATATTAGCCCCCAATTATGTTGTAGTTTTGGAACTACAGGCCTTTGAAATATTGATGTCAAAACACCACATGTCGAAATTGGCTCTTTCCCCAACTTCAGAGACCCATAACTTTTTATTGCAGCTATCTAGAAAGTTGTGTGTGCAGATTCTTACTGAATGATACCCACTCTTTTCAAATCTGTTGCCAGAAAGCCTCTGCAGGACATACTTTTTGCATAATAGGCAAGGGCGTAACCATGGTATAAATATTGGGGGGGTCCAAATTTGAGCCCTTCCCAAAATATTTTGAAGTGCATTTCGCGCAATTTTCATATAGGCCTATTGATAAACATGTGCTTATCTAGAACATTGTTTTGATGAATACAATTACCAATGAACATGTTAACATTTATATCTTGTTTTTTTTTTATTGTGTATCAGGCAAAACACAAAACAGAATGTGCAACTGCAAAACATGTAACGCAATACAACATACAAAAAACATGTAAAACATTGCATGAAAATCTGTCACACCAGAGCTAGTCACACACACACACAAATGCAGAAATGCCAAATTGCTACAAAAAAAATGGCTACCAAAGCAATAGAAAGGAGCATTACCCTGGTTAATAGGTCAAAACAACATAGAACTTTGTAGAAAATATATTGACTTTATCTAAATAAATGGCCCAAAAATATGGAGGCGTTCAAGAATAGAGGGCTACCGCGTGACGTCACCGTACCACGAGATTTTGTTAGGGCGCCATATTGGAAGACCTCAAGTACATACATACATACAATATAAAACAAACTATGAGCGAGAGTGAAGTGACACGATGGCTGATAATTCTGGTTATGTGAGTACATTACCAGCTGCAGAAAGGGCATGGTATGTGGAGAAACTCGCTGTGATTGATGGGTTTGACCCATATGATAAGACTCGGGGCAAGGGCGAATGGAAACATAAGGAGGACCTGACACCAATTCTGCCATCTGTTTGCTACCCAGACATTGTAAACTATTTGTTGTTTACACCCAGTGCCTACACGGCTGATGACTTGAAGGCCTACAAAGGGCTACAGGCTTACAATTATGTTGTTAGTGGCTTGGTTCGTGATATTACAGCTGTTATTAAGAATAACCTACACATAGTTATGGCCAAGGTAATCTTGTTGATATTTATCTTTTAATAATATATCTTTTCAGTTGAAAAAATAATACTTTTTGTTCCTATTAAGGTATCCATAATTTAGGTTAATTTATCCAAATTATACATATGTATTTATGATATATGCCTACACAACAACTATGCTTTATTTATATAATAGCCCCAAACCATCCTAAATTATTATTATTATTATTATTATTATTATTATTATTATTATTAATAAATTGTAGAAGTCTGGGAGGCTTGCTCCTCATACAGTTATCAACTTGGGGCCAATTTAGCATGTTTTAAATCTGAATTTCTTGCGTTTGCTTACCTCAAAGTGTCTGCAGATCATGCACAGACTTATCCATTATATCCACAGTTTTTTGCCAAGTCTCACAGAGGTTTCTTTGAAGTCTACTGTTGGGCCAATAAATCATAAATAAAACAGCTCAGATTTGTTTGTTTAAGTCGTTTGCCACTCCACTGTATTCTCGTGGGTTCACATACCGCTGCCGTTATTTCCCCCTAATCACGAGTTTGTTGGTCTTCCAAAATGGCGCAGGGTCTGTTTACTTCCGGTTTCGGGTGACGTCAGTGATATCCCTCTATTGTTTTGGGATAAAGCATTGGCAGTGGGAGCGGTATTCAATGAGAATTTCAGTTCAGTCCCATGCGGATTCGCAAGTGCTGTGGTGTATTGTAAGAGATCAGCTTACATTTCGATTTCATTCATTACATACGGTTTCTACCAGCTTTTTTAGTTTGTATCCAAACTGGGCTGGGCAGACACTGTGCGATTTTTGGCCCGATTTTGACACGATTTTCACTCGTGCGACTATTTTGGAGATCGGGCCGATTTTTGGCTCAATCGTGCGTCTCGGATCGTGTAGTATACATGGGGTAACGACAAGCGATTAACACCTCACGACCTCCTCCCGATCGATCGGATGAAAATCAAACATGTTTGAAATCCTGGTCGCCCCTCGTGAGGCTATCGCACTGTTGAAGCAGTGTCACGAGCCGATTTACCTCAACCGGTCACACTGCACATGCGCGAACACAGATACGGAAGAGATAAACACTGAGCAGCACTTCCGGTCTCCTCTTCTTCTTCACGTAGATGGGATTTATGGCTCTTTGATGGGATCCGCATATTTGTGATCCGTTCTTTGAAAAGAGCCGTTCAAAAGACTGGCTCATTTGGCTCTTTTTTAAAATATTTATTCAGTTTTAAGAAGACAGCGTCTAAAGAAGCCACATCCCTCTGCTTAGACAGTGACATCAATATTTCTGGACATACCTTTTATATAAAGCAACCTAGACTTACATTATTGTAACCCCTAAACGCTCATAAATAACCATTAAAAAACAATGAGGGCTTCAATGAATGTCCATGCAGAACGGCTTTTCTGTAAAAAAAAAAAAAAGAACCCACTCAAGAACATAGTTATCAAGAACGCAAGAATATTTTATAGAAAAACACTTGTTTTACAAAAATATTTAATTCTGAGATACAAAACAGATAAATAAATAAAATACACAAAAATGGAACAAACAAAATGACGATAGAATAAATTAAATGAACGTCCATGCAAAGTAGTTTTCCCACAATATTATCATTAATATCACACAACATTATAAACTATCTGAAACACAGTACAGAAAAAGAACGACAGAAAGAACGGCTCCCCCAGCTCGAGACTCGGTTCTCATCGTTCATGCCTAGGAGCCGTTCAAAAGAATCGGTTCGTTCGCGAACGTCACAACACTACGTTGCAGTTCCGGATACAAGAATCTGGAAGTATGGAAGTACAGTGTGAGCAGTCAGATCGCATCCGAGCATCGGATCGTATAGTGTGAGAACAGGAATCGTAAGCTGGGTGCTGTTTACCCCTGCGATTCACTCGTACAGTGTGAGCAGCAGCTGAATACCGCGATTGAAAAAATCGCACAGTGTCTGCCCAGCCACTACGGCGTCATGGGCTGACCCAAGTGCACAATCATAGGGGGTGGTCGCAAAGGTTTTTTTTGTTTGTTTGTTTCTCTGTGCTTCCTAAATTGAAAGTAAATCGGACATAACAAGTGAAGGATTCATTATATAGCCATGGTTCAGGATGGCATATTATTTGTCTCATATTGATTTAATACGCCAAATATTGGGGGGGACAGATTGGTACTTTCCCAATATTGGGGGGGACATGTCCCCCCCAGTGCCTATGGTGGTTACGCCCATGATAATAGGAAGCCAAAAATGGCATTTTGGCCAAAATCGCTTAAAATTCATTAAAACTCTAAGGGGCCTTGTAGAAATATGAAACTAGTTAGATTTTTTTCCTCATTACATAGTAATTGTAGGGTTGTTATCTGTTCACAGAAACATATTTTGCGATGAAAATTATATTCCTGAATTTAAAAAATTTTTTTTAACATCTTACGTCCTTTCCGAGGGGGCTAAAATAGGGCATTTTTGCCATCTTATTTGGTAATGTGGCTAGGGGTTTAGGATCTTCTAATTTTTTGTGAAGATGCTCTCATATAAGATGTAACTACTCCCTGATTTTTTTTAACAAACGCCCCTTGCTTCATATTTTAATAATTTGTTTTGTACATGGACAGTTTCATCATTTTTCACTTTTTTCCACATTCAGAACTCTGTAACTCTACATTGGAAAATTCCTACTAGCAGCTATTTCAGATTTACATACACTGACATACAAATTTTCATAATTTAGTAGTAGTATGCCCAAGAAATTCATATTTTTCTTTCTATTGGGACCTAAAAACAGCTATTTGGCCAAAAATGACAAAAATGTTGACTTGATATTTTTCAAGTTCTGGAGGGAATGGGCTATTTTCCTCATAAATTAAAGATGTGGTGACTTTTTCTATCCATATATATATATATATATATATATATATATATATTAGCAATGATATCCTTAGCCCAATTGCACCCACTCAGCTGGAGATGAGAAGGGTTTCTTCTGATGTGGTACCATCATCGGTAGTGGACATAGGACCTGAAACCACACCAGTTTTACAGTCCCAGTTACAGGCCCCAAGCCAAATGTCCCAATCTGCACCAAATATGTACCAGCCGGGCAAATATATTGCCTGTGTTTATGACAGAAAATGGTACATTGGAAATATTGTCACCAGAAATGAAGAAGAAAATGATGTGTATGTCAATTTCATGAGACAAGGACGAGGCAACACATTCTCATGGCCACCACAAAGCAGGAAAGATGAATGTTGGGTGCCTTTGCTTCATGTCCTTTGTGTGGTAGAGGCCCCAAACATAAAAAGTGGGGGACGCCAATACCAACTAACAGAGGATGACTTCAAACTTGTGAAAGACTTAAGTTTTAACTTATGTACTACTAGATGACAGTTTATGAGTGTCTTAGCACATCACATGAAACTGTACTGCCTGTGAATGAATTACCCATTATCACGGATGCCCATATTTGACTTTAAATTATGTACAAATCTTGTGATGTTTTTCAACATCATGATCATGGATCATTGAATGTGTTAATATGTAAATAAAACCTCATTGCTAAATGTTTTGTGCTTACACAACCTTGAAGTATATTAAAAATACTACTCCAGAATTTTGTTGTTATTTTTCTATATTTTCCAAGGATATTCAACAAAAATTGCAATTATACCTAAAATTTTCTAATTGCAAAAAATACTATACAATACAGTAAAAGTTGTTCAGGAAATGTGTATGCCTAGATTAGGTTCTTATAAGCCTTAATTTGTGTGCAAAACACCCCTTCATTATTCCCTTGTTTATTAAAAGCTGCCCAGCGTTTTTGTCATTTTTGGCCAAATAGCTGTTTTTAGGTCCCAATAGAAAGAAAAATATGAATTTCTTGGGCATACTACTACTAAAATATGAAAATTTGTGTGTCAGTGTATGTAAATCTGAAATAGCTGCTAGTAGGAATCTTCCAATTTAGAGTTACAGAGTTCTGAATGTGGAAAAAAGTGAAAAATGATGAAACTGTCCATGTACAAAACAAATTATTAAAATATGAAGCAAGGGGCGTTTGTTAAAAAAAATCAGGGAGTAGTTACATCTTATATGAGAGCATCTTCACAAAAAATTAGAAGATCCTAAACCCCTAGCCACATGACCAAATAAGATGGCAAAAATGCCCTATTTTAGCCCCCTCGGAAAGGACGTAAGATGTTAAAAAAAATTTTTTTAATTCAGGAATTGAAATTTCATGGCAAAATATGTTTCTGTGAACAGATAACAACCCTACAATTACTATGTAGTGAGGAAAAAAATCTAACTAGCTTCATATTTCTACTATGCCCCCTAGAGTTTTAATGAATTTTAAGTGATTTTGGCCAAAACGTCATTTTTGGCTTCCCATTATGCGAAACGTATGTCCTTCAGAGGCTTTGTGGCAACAGATTTGAAAAGAGTGGGTATCATTCAGTAAGAATCTGCAAACACAACTGTCTAGATAGCTGCAATAAAAAGTTATGGGTCTCTGAAGTTGGGGAAAGAGCCATTTCGTCATGTGGTATTTTGACATCAAAATTTCAAAGGCCTGTAGTTCCAAAACTACAATGAATTGGGAGCTAATATTTTGCATGTGTGGTACAAACATATGATTCTTGATTATAGAATTTTTTGAGCAAAATCTGAGACGGTGATATGGGGACCCTTAGGTGAGTTGGCACGGAATGACCCAGCTAGAGATAATGAGATGAGATGAGATGATGTAGCTCTTGGGGTTTTGCTTTATATCTCTGAGCATTAAATGGTCTTACTTTGGACTGAATTTGTTGGGACACCTACTCCTGGGAAGATTGGCAACTATCTTGAAGGCTCTATGTTGGTGAACAATCCTTCTCACTGTATTTTTTGGAGATGGCCTTATAACCCTTCCCAGATTGATGAGCATAAACAATTGCTTCTCCAAGGTCAGGGCTGATTTTATTTCTCCTTGGCTTGATGTGCGTAGACTCACATCTGAGTGCTCCAGCACTCCAAACTGCCACAAGTTCTGCTTTTATACAGGTAGTCACACTTCTTGATGATTACCTAATCTTGTGCATTTATTTAATAATACCTAGCTGCTAATTACCCGCTTTATGATTGTGGAAGTCAAAAGGAGGATTTTTTTTTCCACACCTGGTTTCTGAATGTTGTTATGCTTTTGGGGAACATAACTACATGTTGAAATCTGCTGTGTTTTTGTTGTCACCTGAAGTTATTTGTTGTTTATAGACATTGGTAATGACCACCCAATTGTTATTTAGGCACTGATAAATAAATCTATTTCCCATGACTGTATTTACATTTTTCTTATTTTGTCCATCTTCATTCTTCTTGTCTTCTCTCTCAGTGCCTGTTTCAGCTCCAGTCATTCACACAGTTGGAAAGATAATCAAAGGGAAGCCATTTCAGCTCCAGTGTGAGAGTGAACACGGAACGCTCCCTATCAACTACACCTTATTAAAGTTCCAGGAGCCAGTTGCACACATGACAGTGACTGGTCCTCAGCATAGTGCTTTATTCAACATATCCTCAATCAGTTCCAGAAATGAGAGCCACAGCTTCATCTGCCTGGCTGAGAACCAGGGTCCACTTCACAGGAAATCTAGTCTATCTCTCAACACACCAGTGATAGGTAAGTGATGTAATGATGAAACCATGCAAAGATAAGGCTAATTTATACATATATTAGAAATATAACTAGACATGACTACATTATTTGGAATGAAGAGATAATGTGTTCTAAAATAATACAAGTGTAGATTGAAAGCACAGGCACGTGATTCCACAGCAACAAGAAAAGAAGATTTTTACTTTCATGTGGGCATGAGTCTGGACAAAGAAAAACTATCATTAAAGACTATCTTACGAAATGCAATGCCTTAACAATGTTAATTTATTCATCCTTAGTAACTGCCTGGTCAGAGCCACTGTGGTTTAGATTAAACTACAAGTTTGTTTTAATAATAACTGCATAAATGGGATTTAAAAAACAACAGTCCTTTGGAAATAGTGTATCAACCTGAGACTAATGCTGAAGTTTCTACTTCTGTTGTCGTCCCCCTCCCCAGTGCTTTTCAGTCTTTCCAGGGGCATAGTTGTAGGGTTTATTTTTTAAATAAAAAGCTTCTGGTTTTGGCCACACCCACTACAGGTTCAAATCTGAATATGGGTACAGACACAGCTATTTGCAGTACTAAACAGAAACAGAGCTGTCACTGTGTTACACTCCTAAAATGCATGCTATTTGTATTAGAATTATAATGAAAATAAGATAGGCTGGGATTAAAAAAATTTTTTTTTAAATTCCACACCACTCTTAACCTTCATTTCCATGACCTTTCTCTCTGACCCCAGCTTTATTTGGGATGGGAGAAAACCCAAAAATATTTAAGCAAATGAAAAGTTAAATAAATAAATAAATAAATAAATAAATAAACGTATATATTATCAAAAGAAAGAGTTAGTAATAAGAATAATTTGATTTGTGCTTGTTCAATTCTTCATCACACACCTGTCTTTTTTCCAATACTTACTAGAAACTGTGTCCCCACCGGAATTGACTCTTTGGTCCTACATTAAAACTAAGGTCTACATGGTCACCGAAGGTGTGACTCTCATTCTCAACTGTAGTGTGCAGCAAGGAACAGTCCCAATCACCTTCACCTGGTACCGCAAAGGAGTTGTGAACCCACTGAATTCCACGCAAATTAGTAAAACACAAGGATCTCACATCATCAAGCCCATAACCCATGCTGATGAAGGAATCTACTTCTGTCAGGCCTCCAATGATGCTAATGAGACAAAGAAGAGTCATTCTATCACCATTGAAGGTCATACTTCACCTACTTTGCATTACACTATTAATGTGTTCTTAAGGGATAAAACATCATAGGACAGGATGGTGTGATGCAGCCCCACATGAAGTGGAGCGCTGTTACCACCCCAAAAGTTAATTATTTTCCATTATCTTTTATACCATAGCAATTTGTAAACTGCAATTATTTATTAATTAAAGTTTGACAGATTACATGCTTTTCCATTGTTGCATTTAATATTGTGGAACATTCATCAAACTAGTTCCTGTTATCATTTACGTCACAACAGCAATACCCTCACCAGCCTCTGTTTTTTTCTGTCTTTAAGTTAATAAGACAAAAGAAACATTTTCACATTTGAGATCATTGAAGAACCAAAAATAAGTTTGTAAATACCTTTTAATGCTCATTCATTCACTCAGATGTGTAGTACACCAGATGAGAATCTGGACTGTGTTATGAATTTGTACATTATGTGTTTTCATAACATCAATATATTATAGTGTTTTTAAAGAGAAATATTATTTCAATACAAAAATATAGCTGCAAGCAGCAATGCGGGGCCAAGCAGTGTGACCCAGCCTAAGTTGCCATGGCAACAGAAAGAACTGACCAGGCAGACGGTTAGTCTAAAGTTACTATGTACCAAGTTTGGGAGAAATTGGTCAAAAATTGAGGGAGGAGAAGGATTTTAATAGATTTTCACAAAATTCAAAATGGTGGAAAATCTACCTGGTTGAATATGACGCCATAGGGTGTGTTGGATTCGTTTTGCCGGAAGGATTCCAGACATAGTGGAAGTTTGTTTCTACCCAAAACGCATCATGAGATATGAGCCAAAAATCATTTTTCCTAGTTATAGCGCCCCCTAGCGGCCAATTTGGTCCAAATGTTTTGTGGCCCTTTATGGAGGGGTGGGACATAATGTCACCAAGTTTCGTTAAGATACGCCAAAGGGCGGCCGAGATATGAGCACACTTCCTGTTTTGCGTATGCGCAGCCAATTTTGATTGGCTGCCACGGCCAAACACTTATGAAATTCTAAAAACCGGGTAAGTTTCTTGTGCAGCTTAGTTGAAAGTTGCCATCTAGCAAGTTTGGGAGAAATTGGTCAAAAATTGAGGGAGGAGAAGCATTTTAATTGATTTACACAAAATTCAAAATGGCGGAAAATGTACCACGTGGAATATGACATCATAGGATGCGTTGGACTTGTTTATACCGTAGGATTCTAGCAATACTAAGATTTTGATGATGAGATGTACGGTTCACAAGTAACAAGCAGAAATGTACTTCAAACTTTGACCTGTTGGTGGCGCTAGAGAGTTTGAGGTGGTGAGTTGAAATTTGCTGACAAGAACCTTGAGGCAGCCTAGAATCAGTGTGCCAAAATTCATAACCTCTCGTCAGACGGTTCTATGGGTTGCCATAGAATTTCATTGATTTTAACAAAATTCAAAATGGCAGAAAATCCTCAAGGCAGAATATGACGGCATAGGGTGCGATGGATTCGACTTGACCCAAGGATTCCAGAGATAGTGGAATTTTGTTTCTAGCCCAAAAGCATCATGAGATATGAGCCAAAAGACATTTTTCCTAGTTATAGCGCCCCCTAGCGGCCAATTTGTTCCAACTTTTTTGTGGGCCTTTTTGGAGGGGTGGTACATAATGCCACCAAGTTTCGTTAAGATATGCCAAAGGGCGGCCGAGATATGAGCACACTTCCTGTTTCGCGTCTGCGCATCCAATTTTGATTGGCTGCCACGGCCAAACGCTTATGAAATTCTAAAAACCGGGTAAGTTTCTTGTGCAGATTAGTCCACAGTTGCCATCTACCAAGTTTGGGGGAAATTGGTCCAAAATTGAGGGAGGAGAAGCATTTTAATTGATTTTCACAAAATTCAAAATGGCGGGAAAACTATATGGGCGGAAAATGACGTCATGGGGTCCGTTGGATTCGTCTTGGCCCAAGGATTCCAGGGATACCAAGTTTTTGAAAATCGGACCAACGGTTCAAAAGTTACAAGCAGAAATGTACCTGCAACTTTGACCTGCTGGTGGCGCTAGAGGGTTGGGGTGGGGACCTAGAATTTGTTGTGGAGAATCATGAGACTGTCCAGAATGTGTGTGCCAAATTTGAGCATTTTCCTATGTATGGTTCTATGGGCTGCCATAGACATTCCTAAGGAGAAAGTTGAATTGTCTATAACAGGGGTTTTCAAAGTGTGGGAGAGTCAGCCCCCCCTCGGAGAGCAAATAAACAACAGCGCCCCCCCCCCCTTACAATTTTTGTTGTTGCTATACTTAATGTTCCATTCGTATTTTTAAAACATGGTTGTTGTACACATTATTTTTTTCTTTTTCACATTTTAAACATCTGTGCTTTTTAAAACATCTTGTTTTACACATTTTAAACATCCCATAGCATCGTTAGCTAGCATCTCTTGGCAGACAACACACTGTGGCAGTGGAGCGTCTTCAGATCCAGTCCATGAAAATCCAAACTTTAAATAATCGTGGTCATACTTCCTTCTTTTTCCAGTCCCCCAGGATTCCGTGGGCCTTTTTTGTGATTGTTGTGGGCTAAAATGTCTGATGTTGTGGGGGGTTTTCCAAAAAAAATTGCGATGAAAGTTGCGGTGTTTTTTAGGTTTTTGTTGCGATTACATTGCGGGAGGAAGTGAAAGTTGCGAGAAATTGTTGCGATTTTCTCTTTTTGTGATTAAAATTGAGTGATATGTTAAATATTAATTTATTACTGAAAAACTATTGATTAAAAAAACAAAGAGAAATGGTCCTATAAACAACTTTACCAATATAAAAGATTACCAGGACTACAAAAATGCAGAAAAATAGGCTTTACTTATCCAAATGCACCTGTTGGTTCAAAAGTTAAAGTGCAGAGAACCTCACAGCACAACATGAAGTTACCTTAAAATATAATATAAATGCCTCAGCTTTCATGTAAGAAAAAAAAACTATTAATACTAGTACTGTGTGCAGGCAGTCTCTCCTGAAGACTAAATTAAACAATAATTATCTCATCTCATTATCTCTAGCCGCTTTATCCTTCTACAGGGTCGCAGGCAAGCTGGAGCCTATCCCAGCTGACTACGGGCGAAAGGCGGGGTACACCCTGGACAAGTCGCCAGGTCATCACAGGGCTGACACATAGACACAGACAACCATTCACACTCACATTCACACCTACGGTCAATTTAGAGTCACCAGTTAACCTAACCTGCATGTCTTTGGACTGTGGGGGAAACCGGAGCACCCGGAGGAAACCCACGCGGACACGGGGAGAACATGCAAACTCCACACAGAAAGGCCCTTGCCGGCCCCGGGGCTCGAACCCAGGACCTTCTTGCTGTGAGGCGACAGCGCTAACCACTACACCACCGTGCCGCCAACAATAATTATAAACTAATAAAATAAATGGCTCAGGCTTCATAGAAGAAAAAAACAATTTGAACAGAATCTCACAGTATGACGCTGAAGCTGCCTAAACAATGGAAAATAAAATACCATTTTGGCAAAAATGTTGGCATCCATTAACTTCTTGTATTAAGTAAAAAAAATAAAGTGCACACAGTCCTTCACTGTAAACATAACACACTTTCAGTGTTGCCAGATACTGCTGACGTTTTCCAGTCCAAAATATGTTCAAAACCCGCCAAAATGCACTTGAAATCGCCCAATCTGGCAACACGACGCGCATGCTGCTTCTCTTGAACACACGGAAGTAAGGCGGAAGGTAGTTTGTTGATGTCACCTCAAGACGACGCCAACGATTGGTCAAATTTGCGGGAAAGTTGCGGTGATTGGATATAATTGCAACACCGCCCTGAATTCGCGGGGATTGCTTGAATTTGCGCTGAAGTTGCAAATCGCAACATCCTGGAGGCTCTGTTTTTTTGCTTGGCCCAGACTTTGTCTCCTCACTCACTGTAGCTTTAGGTACTAAAAATCAATCCATTTTGTCTCTCACGTTGCGCCCCGGGCGGCACGGTGGTGTAGTGGTTAGCGCTGTCGCCTCACAGCAAGAAGGTCCTGGGTTCGAGCCCCGGGGCCGGCGAGGGCCTTTCTGTGTGGAGTTTGCATGTTCTCCCCGTGTCCGCGTGGGTTTCCTCCGGGTGCTCCGGTTTCCCCCACAGTCCAAAGACATGCAGGTCAGGTTAACTGGTGACTCTAAATTGACCGTAGGTGTGAATGTGAGTGTGAATGGTTGTCTGTGTCTATGTGTCAGCCCTGTGATGACCTGGCGACTTGTCCAGGGTGTACCCCGCCTTTCGCCCGTAGTCAGCTGGGATAGGCTCCAGCTTGCCTGCGACCCTGTAGAAGGATAAAGCGGCTAGAGATAATGAGATGAGATGAGATGAGACGTTGCGCCCCCCCTGAAGAACTCTGGCGCCCCCCAGGGGGGGCGCGCCCCACACTTTGAAAAGCCCTGGTCTATAATAATAATAATAAGAAAACCTACAAACACATTAGGGGCCTTCGCCAGCTTCGCTGCTTGGCCCCTAAATATGATTAAACACCATAATTATACACATTCATTCATTAACAGTGGTGCTTGAAAGTTTGTGAACCCTTTGGAATTTTCTATATTTCTGCATAAATGTGGCCTAAAACATCATCAGATTTTCACACAAGTCCTAAAAGTAGATAAAGAGAACCAAGGTAAACAAATGAGACAAAAATATTATACTTGGTCAGGAATTTATTGAGGAAAATGATCCAATATTACATATCTGTGAGTGGCAAAAGTATGTGAACCTCTAGGATTAGCAGTTAATTTGAAGGTGAAATTAGAGTCAGGTGTTTTCAATAAATGGGATGACCATCAGGTGTGAGTGGGTGCCCTGTTTTATTTAAAAAACAGGGATCTATCAAAGTCTGATCTTCACAACACATGTTTGTGAAAGTGTATCATGGCACGAAAAAAGGAGATTTCTGAGGACCTCAGAAAAAGCGTTGTTGATGCTCATCAGGCTGGAAAGGGTTACAAAACCATCTGTTATGAGTTTGGACTCCACCAATCCACAGTTAGACAGATTGTGTACAAATGGAGGAAATTCAAGACCATTGTTACCCTCCCCAGGAGTGGTCGATCAACAAAGATCATGCCAAGGGCAAAGCATGTAATAGTCAGCGAGGTCACAAAGGACCCCAGGGTACCTTCTAAGCAACTGAAGGCCTCTCTCACATTGGCTAATGTTAATGTTCATGGGTCCATCATCAGGAGAACACTGAACAACAATGGTGTGCATGGCAAGGTTGCAAGGAGAAAGCCACTGCTCTCCAAAAAGAACATTGCTGCTCATCTGCCATTTGCTAAAGATCATGTGGACAAGCCAGAAGGTTATTGGAAAAATGTTTTGTGGACAGATGAGACCAAAATAGAACTTTTTGGTTTAAATGAGAAGCGTTATGTTTGGAGAAAGGAAAACGGTGCATTCCAGCATAAGAATCTTATCCCATCTGTGAAACATGGTGGGGGTAGTATCATGGTTTGGGCCTGTTTTGTGGCATCTGGGCCAGGATGGCTTGTCATCATTGATGGAACAATGAATTCTGAACTATACCAGTGAATTCTAAAGGAAAATATCAGGACATCTGTCCATGAACTGAATCTCAAGAGAAGTTGGGTCATGCAGCAAGACAACGACCCTAAGCACACAAGTCGTTCTACCAAAGAATGGTTAAAGAAGAATAAAGTTAATGTTTTGGAATGGCCAAGTCAAAGTCCTGACCTTAATCCAATCGAAATGTTGTGGAAGGACCTGAAGCGAGCAGTTCATGTGAAGAAACCCACCAACATCCCAGAGTTGAAGCTGTTCTGTATAGAGGAATGGGCTAAAATTCCTCCAAGCCGGTGTGCAGGACTGATCAACAGTTACCAGAAACATTTAGTTGCAGTTATTGCTGCCCAAGGGGGTCACACCAGATACTGAAAGCAAAAGTTCACATACTTTTGTCACTCACAGATATGTAATATTGGATCATTTTTCTCAATAAATAAATGACCAAATATAATCTTTTTATCTCATTTGTTTAACTGGGTTCTCTTTATCTACTTTTAGGACTTGTGTGAAAATCTGATGATGTTTTAGGTCATATTTATGCAGAAATATAGAAAATTCTAAAGGGTTCACAAACTTTCAAGCACCACTGTATTCATTCATTCATCTTCAGTAACTGCATTATCCTGGTCAGGGGAACTGTGGATCTGGAGACTATTCTAGGAATACAGTATAGGGATGAGGCCAGAATACATAAATATAAATTCATCAACTTTCACTGTGGATACAGTACAATGATTATAGACTTGTTCTGAATGCATGTTTCATACTTACTTTACAGTGACCTTAGCAGGCTGGAAGAAGGCGCTCATCGGTGTGTCCTGTATCTTTCTTTTGGTGCTCATTGTGCTCATTCTTGTCATTTTCCTCAAGAAAGCACATACTCCACAGAAAAATAAAAGAGCAGTTGAGTTGTCTGTGTAGGTGTTTCCTTTTTGTCAGTTGTTATTTTATCTCTTATTTTCCCATTAATTAAAATAAAATTGTTCTTCTTGAATTAATTAATCTTCACTCATTCTTTGCTTTTTCAGAAAGCCGACACGTACTAAATCTGATGATCCCATGAGAGTGAGTCTGACACTTGACATTGAGGACAATACTGCAAGCAATGGTATTTTTTTCATATTACATTAATACAATGTTTTACATAAAGCATTTACTAGACTTCATTGATACTTGTTGCATTTGTTGTTTCACTTTAAATGGGCCCCATTTATCATTGTTTTAATAACAAATTGTATCTAAATGTTTTCATAGGCCAAACCACACCAAAATTTTCTTCCAGATTTACAAATTTTACTGCTTTTCTTTATATTGCACTGTAAACCCGAATAAGTTGAGTTTACTTAAAAAAATTGAGGAAAGTGGTTGCCTTAAAAAAATAAGTAATTATTAATGATTGAATTGAGTACCTTAAACTTACAATCTTCTGGTAAGTTTAAGGTACTCAATTCAATCATTTAATAATTACTTATTTTTTTTAAGGCAACCACTTTCCTCAATTTTTTTAAGTAAACTCAACTTATTCGGGTTTACAGTGTGATAAACACAAATCACCTGTACATTACCCCACAAAACACCTGCAAAACTCCATAAAGGGAAGAGTTTATTTGTTTCACTCAGCTGAAATCAAAATGATGACTAAAAGACAAAAGAGTAAAATGTGTACTAAATCTTCCAGTAATGCAGCTCAGACATTTCAGTGCATTAGGAAGCATAGCCACACACTGGAACCATTTCTTTTGTCCTAATTAAAATAAGTCTAGCCTTATTTGTCTAAATTTATAGATTATTTTTTAATTGCCTTCTTATTTCTTATTATCTGCTTATTGATATCTGCTTATTGATACTTGCTATTTAAACTTGATAATCCATGTATAAAATTGCCATAATGCTGGAATTTTATGATTTAAAATGGGTCAGTGAGTCTCCATATATCAAAATATTAACTCAGAAGTTCTCATAAGATATGAATGCTTTTCCCAAGAACTGAACAGCTTTGGCCTCATCATAAATATCACATTTGCAAATGCTCTTGTGAACATAAAATTATTTGTATCATCACTAAAATAAGGACAAAAGTATGTGGAGACCTGACCATCACACCATACTGTATGTGAGCCTTCCTCAAATGTATTCCACAAAGTTATACACTAGAATTGTCTATAAAGTATTATCAAGTCTTATATTACAATTTAGCTTCACTGGAACTAAGGATCCCAATCCTGTTCAAAATTGACAATGGCCCTATGCACAAAGCGAACTCCAAAAAGACATGACTTGCAAAGGTTGGTGTGGAAGAACTTGAGTGGCCTGCACAGAGCCCTGTCCTCAACTCCACTGAACAGCTTTGGCCTCCTCAAATGAAAACCTGATCTCACCAATGTTCTTGTGAATGAATGGACACAATTTCTAAAGCCATGTTACAAAATCTACAACCCCAATTCAGAAAAAAGTTGGGATGATATGGAAAATACAAATTAAAAAAAAGAAAGCAGTGATTTCTAAATTCACTTTGACTTATATTTAATTGCAGAAAGTATAAACCCAAGATTTTTCATGTTTTGTCTGGTCAACTTCACTTCATTTGTTAATATACATCCATTCCTGCATTTCAGGCCTGCAATACATTCCAAAAAAGTTGGGTCAGGGGCTATTTAGAGCTAGTAATGAGGTAAAAGAATTAAATAATGATGTGATTTGAAACAGGTGATGTCAACAGGTGATTGTAATCATGATTTGCTACAAAATCAGTATCCAGGAAAGGCCTAGTCTTTGAGCAGCAAAGATGGGCCGAGGAACTCCAATTTGTCAAGAAATGCATGAGAAAACTGTAGAAATGTTGAAAAAACAATGTTCCTCAAAGAAAGATACAAAGGGATTTGGATATTTCACCCTCTACGGTGTATAATATCATTAAATGGTTCAAGTAATCAGGAGGAATTTCAGTGAGTAAAGGGCAAGGGCGCAAGCCTCAGCTGAACACCATGATTTCCGATACCTCAGACGCCACTGCAAGAGTCATCATTCATCTACAGCTAATATAACCACATGGGGTCAGGATTACTTTGGCAAAACATTGTCAAGTACCACAATATAGAGTTACATCCAAAAATGCCAGTTAAAACTTTACTGTGTAAAAAAGGAAGCCTCATGTTAACTGTCTCCAGAAGTGCTTGTCAACTTCTTTCGGCTTGGAAGCATCTGGGATGGACCATCACACACTGGAGCCACGTACTGTGCTCAGAAGAATCAGTTTCCCAGGCCTGTTTTAGAAGAAATGGATGCCATGTACTCCAGACCAAAGGCAAAAAGAACCATCCAGTCTGTTACCAGCAACAAGTCCAACAGCAACTTTTGCACACCTTAAGATCTGCTTGCAGGAAGAATGGGACAAAATACTGCCTGAAACACTTCATCACTTGGTGTCTTCAGTCCCTAAACATCTTTTAAGTGTTGTGAGAAGGAACACCAACATTACAAAGTGCATTAAAGGGATGCTTTATCATCCCAACTTTTTAAAAATGTGTTGCAAGAATCAGAATTGAAATAAGTATTTATTTTGGAAAACCCAATAAAATTCATAAGGCAAACCATCTACAACCCCGATTCCAAAAAAGTTGGAACAAAGTACAAATTGTAAATAAAAACAGAATGCAATAATTTACAAATCTCAAAAACTGATATTGTATTCACAATAGAACATAGACAACATATCAAATGTCGAAAGTGAGACATTTTGAAATTTCATGCCAAATTTGAAATGGCATGATAGCAACACATCTCAAAAAAGTTGGGACAGGGGCAATAAGAGGCTGGAAAAGTTAAAGGTGCAAAAAAGGAACAGCTGGAGGACCAAATTGCAACTCATTAGGTCAATTGGCAATAGGTCGTTAACATGACTGGGTATAAAAAGAGCATCTTGGAGTGGCAGCGGCTCTCAGAAGTAAAGATGGGAAGAGGATCACCAATCCTCCTAATTCTGCGCCGACAAATAGTGGAGCAATATCAGAAAGGAGTTCGACAGTGTAAAATTGCAAAGAGTTTGAACATATCATCATCTACAGTGCATAATATCATCAAAAGATTCAGAGAATCTGGAAGAATCTCTGTGCATAAGGGTCAAGGCCGGAAAACCATACTGGGTGCCCGTGATCTTTGGGCCCTTAGACGGCACTGCATCACATACAGGCATGCTTCTGTATTGGAAATCACAAAATGGGCTCAGGAATATTTCCAGAGAACATTATCTGTGAACACAATTCACCGTGCCATTCGCCGTTGCCAGCTAAAACTCTATAGTTCAAAGAAGAAGCCGTATCTAAACATGATCCAGAAGTGCAGACGTCTTCTCTGGGCCAAGACTCATTTAAAATGGACTGTGGCAAAGTGGAAAACTGTTCTGTGGTCAGACGAATCAAAATTTGAAGTTCTTTATGGAAATCAGGGACGCCGTGTCATTCGGACTAAAGAGGAGAAGGACGACCCAAGTTGTTATCAGCGCTCAGTTCAGAAGCCTGCATCTCTGATGGTATGGGGTTGCATTAGTGCGTGTGGCATGGGCAGTTTACACATCTGGAAAGACACCATCAATGCTGAAAAGTATATCCAGGTTCTAGAGCAACATATGCTCCCATCCAGACGACGTCTCTTTCAGGGAAGACCATGGATTTTCCAACATGACAATGCCAAACCAAATACTGCATCAATTACAGCATCATGGCTGCATAGAAGAAAGGTCCGGGTACTGAACTGGCCAGCCTGCAGTCCAGATCTTTCACCCATAGAAAACATTTGGTGCATCATACAACGGAAGATACGACAAAAAATACCTAAGACAGTTGAGCAACTAGAATCCTACATTAGACAAGAATGGGTTAGCATTCCTATCCCTAAACTTGAGCAACTTGTCTCCTCAGTCCCCAGACGTTTACAGACTGTTGTAAAGAGAAAAGGGGATGTCTCACAGTCAGGCCCGCCGACAGGGGCGGACAAACAGGTATGTTGTCCCGGGCCCAGGAATGGGGGGGCCCAGAACTGGGCTCTCATGAAGTTGCGATTATTTTATTTCATTTCAAAATGTGTTGATTTGGGGGAGAAATGTGCTATATTTGCATTCAATAAATGATTTCTAGATCTTTTGCCTTTATTGTCTTTGAAAAAGGTGTCAAGAACCCCCTACCACCCCTAATGCAAAAATGGTTTGGTCTGACTCTGATTAAGGGGAAAAAAACGACATCGTTCGATCATAGCGCTTTGACAATCAGCGTGCGTGCCATTTGCCAACATGCACAAGTCAGGAGCACAGAAAAGAAAAGAGAAAAAGAGAGGAAGAAACCAAGAGACTCAGGGGCTCACTGCATAAATATTTTAAAAAAGATTCGGATGATGCAGCAGGTACTAGCAAAGGCAGTGGGGCAGCTGAACCAGGTAAGACCAGGGTTGGGCATGTTACTTTCAAAAAGTAATTAGTTATAGTTACTAGTTACTTTTCCCAAAAAGTAACTGAGTTAATAACGGAGTTACTTTGTCATAAAAGTAACTAATTACCAGGGAAAGTAATTATTCCGTTACATTTTGTTCCCCCTCAAAAAAAAAATCAAATTCAATTAGTGTAATCATAATAAAAGTGAATGTTAAATGTGTTTAATGACTGAAATGGACACTTAACAGAACCAATTAGTAATTTTATCTACACTATATTAATATTTTTGTGGGACAATGTGAGATAAGACATCTATCAAATGTAATATATTTTTGTAGTTATTAAAATTATGTTACTAATTACTGGCCACTGACGAGCAGGGCCGTAACCAGGATTTTTCAAATACCGAGGTCAAACATTGCGATACATCTTATTTGCCCCCAAAAAATGTCCTAATATGGTGACTTTTCATACATTTTGGAAACGAATCAAAATCACCCAACAAGATGAACATGTAGGTGAACATGTTTATTTTAACAATTTCAAAACTGCACGATCACAAAAGTCTTTTTTGTGTGTGTGTGAGTGAGTGAGTGAGTGTGGCTGAGTGAGTGAGTGAGTGAGTGAGAGAGCGAGTGAGTGAGAGTTTGAGTGAGTGATGGAGTGTGAGTGAGTGAGTGAGTGAGTGACAACGCAATCTAGCCGAGCCTGAATGGACTTCAATTGCTTTTTAAAAAATATATGCCCTTTTCAATAGCAAAATACTAGACGGTTATTGGACAAAACCGACTAAAACGCTACATTCGGAGACTGAGCCTCACTGGAGATGGGAGTCAATAAGAGGGGCGGGACAAGACTTCCCGAGAGGAGGCTCATCTCCAGCTGGTGATCGGAGGAGGAGCTGTGAACGCGGCTGGGCTCTTCATGATTGACAGAAAGCAGTCAGAGGTGGTACATCATGCTGTAAATAAAATGTGAACATAAGTTTGCTACCCGTTTTCATTTCCGTTCGAAAATACAACCAATGATCAAAACAATAGTGTCTTGTGTTCACGTTAGCCTATAGTCTGGTAAGTTAGCAAAATAGCTCAAGTCTCGTCAGTAGCTACCCAATAACTTCATAAACAACAGGTCACGACTGTCCAGCCTTTTCTGATCTGAAACGCGCCAAATCAAATCGAGACGAGAGAATTAAAGAGTTTGTGCCGCCTGGAAAACGAAAATCCTATCTAGCTAAGTGGCTTCGACTGTTGTTGCTTGAAATGCTAATTAAAACTGCACTGTTAATGATCATAAGCATTCCGGCACATAACTGTCAGTGACTGGCAAAATTAACTCACCTTCTTCCCTCTTTCTTTTTCTCTCACTTGTTGACTTTCCAGAGCTGAGTTTGGTTTGTTTTAGTGTAGTAGACTTCTTCATCTTATGTCAATTTTCAGATTCCACGACTAATTGACAAACTGACTGGCTGCGGAGTCGGACCTTGATGAGAACACTTCTCAGCTCTTGTATATCCCGTGGTGCTTAGCTGACTATCGCGAGGCTGCCTAATATGAAATGTTTCCAATGTCGGATATTTCAGCTTCGTTTAAAAATGATTATGTGGACTTTATTTTTAGACAAACAAATGGTGCAAGCTGAATTTAGAATTTTCCACCGATCAAAGTCAGAACGATTTTCATCATATATTAATTTCACATTTCTGAGTGAAAAAAAAAAATACCGTGGGAAAAAAATGCCGAGGACATGACCTCGGTGTCCTCAATGGTAGTTACGGCCCTGCTGACGAGGACAAACGCTTTGTTCCTCGACATAATGTGCATTGCACGTAAACACTCTTGCCTTTTATTTCAAGTAATGAAAAGTAATGGCTGTATTTCCAATGTGAAAGCGCAGTGCTGGCTCACCGCTCGCCATCGCTGTGTCTTCCGATTGAAAGAGCGCGCAGTAGTGCAGTAGGCGTGGCCTACCTACGTATGTTGTCCAAATCTACTCTGATTGGCTTACTGTTCCGTTGTCTTGTGTCTCCCCGCCCCACACGAAAGCAGAGTAAAGAAAGGCTGAACGAGCAGCGTGCCAGATGAGAACAGCTTTAATAAAGTAACGCATAGTATTTTATTGTAAGTAACGGGAACGGCGTTATAACGATGTAAAAAGTAATTAGTTAGATTACTCGTTACTAAAAAAAAAAGTAACGTCGTTAGTAACGCCGTTTATTTCTAACGCCGTTATTCCCATCACTGGGTAAGACACAGCCAACTTTTTCCAGCCCCGTAAAGTAACCCCAACCAAGGCACGCGCGGCACGCAATTCATGTTACAAACGAGGGGAGAGCAAGTCACACTGAACACCATATCAAACGCACAGGGCATTGAATCATTTCATAACCACAACGGCTTAATAACATTGTGTTTTATATATCTGATTGAAGCTAAGAATATTCACATTAGCCCGCAATCATATCCCGCCATTTCTCGAGCGGTGTGTTCTTCTCTGCTTTTCACACTGGACAGTACGCACGCACGCACAACAAAAGTCCAGCGCATTGCATTTCGCACCTGAATAGTTGCAGACTAAGGAAATGTTAAAATGTTAAAACTGTAAAAATGTTGAAATGCTAAAATGAAATGGTTGTTGACCGTGTAGCGAAGATCGCGTGTGGGTGGAGCACAGAGGACGGCAGGACAGAGATCAGGTTTAGCTATCGGCTTTATTGCCACACCTTTCAGGTTTACAATAATGCTCAAATAGCGAGAGAGACACACACACACACACACAGCGTCTCGTCCGGGGATGAGCTCCTCTGCTCTCGCTCTCCCTCCTTAAATAGGGCGGTTTACTGGGGAGAACACACAAAACACAGGTTAATGACACTCAGGTGAAGCGATTCTGCCACTTACCTTCCCCAACTCCGCCCTCCTGTCACAGACCGGTGCTTGACCACGCCCCCGCTGCCACATACCCCCACCGCCCGACTCAGGCCGGGCGCCCGTCCAGCCCGCAGCCGACTCCCCCCCCCCCTTGACGGGAGAGGAAGTCCGCCACGACCATCTGCGCCCCCGGCCTGTGGACCACCTTGAAGTTGAAAGGTTGGAGTGCCAGATACCAACGGGTGATCCGCGCGTTGGCATCCTTCATGCGGTGGAGCCACTGGAGGGGCGCGTGGTCCGAACAGAGGGTGAAAGAGCGCCCCAGCAGGTAGTAACGGAGGGCGAGGACCGCCCACTTGATGGCCAGGCACTCCTTCTCGATAGTGCTGTAGCGCCCCTCACGCACTGCCAGCTTCCGGCTGATGTACAACACTGGGCGGTCCTCTCCCCCCACCTGCTGGGACAAAACGGCCCCCAGCCCTCTGTCCGACGCATCCGTCTGCAACAAAAAAGGGAGAGAGAAGTCAGGGGAGTGCAAAAGTGGCCCCCCACACAGTGCAGCCTTTACCTCAGAGAAAGCCCGCTGGCACTGCTCCGTCCACTGGACCGGATCTGGCGCCCCCTTTTTAGTGAGGTCAGTCAGCGGGCTGGTGACGTCCGAATAATTAGGTATAAACCTACGATAATAGCCAGCCAGCCCCAGGAACTGTCTCACCCCCTTTTTGGTCTTGGGTCTCGGGCAGGCCGCAATCGCTGCTGTCTTATTAATTTGGGGACGCACCTGCCCGTTACCCAAGTGGAAGCCCAGATACCGTACTTCCACCCGCCCAATCGCACACTTCTTCGGGTTGGCAGTGAGCCCCGCCCGCCTCAGCGACCTAAGGACGGCCTTCAGGTGTTGCAGGTGCCGCTGCCAGTCATTACTATAAATGATGATGTCGTCTAAGTAAGCGGCCGCATAGGTGGCGTGGGGCCGGAGGATCCGGTCCATCAGCCGCTGAAACGTAGCGGGCGCCCCAAACAGCCCAAACGGAAGTGTGACGAACTGGTGTAAGCCGAACGGTGTGGAAAAGGCCGTTTTTTCCCGGGATAATGGAGTCAAGGGGATCTGCCAATATCCCTTCGTCAAATCCAGTGTCGAGTAAAAGCGAGCCGTGCCTAGTCGATCGAGCAGCTCATCAATATGAGGCATTGGGTACGCGTCGAATTTAGACACCGCATTGACTTTTCTATAGTCCACACAGAACCGGACCGAGCCGTCGGCCTTGGGAACCAAGACCACCGGGCTGCTCCAGTCACTGTGGGACTCCTCGACGATGCCCATTTCGAGCATGGCCTGAAGTTCTTCCCGAACCACCTTTTTTTTGTGTTCGGGTAATCTATAAGGACGGCTACGCACTACCACCCCCGGGGGCGTCTCTATGTGGTGTTCTATGAGGTTGGTGCGTCCGGGCCGGGGCGAGAACACATCCGAAAACTCGGCCTGCAACTGGGCAACCTCCGTGAGTTGGGTCGGGGAGAGGTGGTCTCCACAGGGGACCGGAGAGGTGCGAGATGCCAATGACCCTTTTTGGATCTCCGGCCCCAGCTCCGCCTTCTCCGGAACTACCGACACCAACGCCACGGGGACCTCCTCATTCCAGAGCTTCAGCAGATTGAGGTGGTAGATCTGTAGCGCCCCCTCCCTGTCCGTTCGCCTAACCTCATAGTCGACGTCCCCGACTCGCCGTGTGACCTCGAAGGGCCCTTGCCACTTGGCGATTAATTTGGAGCTCGACGTGGGCAACAGGACGAGTACCTTATCTCCCGGAGTGAACTCTCTAAGGCGCGTGCCCTTGTTGTACAGGCGGGTTTGCCGTTCCTGGGCCTGCCGCAAATTCTCCTGAGTTAAGTGGGTGAGCATGTGGAGTTTTGCGCGCAGATCCATAATGTATTGAATTTCATTTTTGCTCTGCGAAGGTCCCTCCTCCCAATTTTCCCGCAGTACATCTAAGATGCCGCGCGGCTTACGCCCATACAGTAATTCAAATGGGGAGAACCCCGTGGAGGCTTGGGGGACCTCTCGCACTGCAAACAACAAGGGTTCGAGCCACTTATCCCAGTTACGTGCGTCCTCACTTACGAATTTTTTGATAATATTCTTGAGGGTGCGGTTGAACCGTTCGACTAAACCGTCCGTTTGTGGGTGATACACGCTGGTGCGGATCGGCTTAATACCCAGTAGCCCATACAGTTCGGCCAGTGTTCGTGACATAAACGAGGTGCCTTGATCAGTCAGAATCTCTTTCGGGATTCCGACCCGGGAGATGACGTGGAAGAGGGCCTCTGCAATACTACGTGCGGAGATATTGCGAAGAGGCACCGCTTCCGGGTATCGCGTTGCATAGTCCACCAGAACCAATATAAAGCGGTACCCTCATGTTGACCGATCTAATGGCCCGACGAGATCCATCCCAATTCGTTCAAACGGGGTCTCGATTAATGGTAGGGGGCGCAAGGGCGCTTTTGGAATGGCCGCTGGATTTACTAACTGGCATTCGCGGCACGCCGTACACCACTTACGGACGTCGCCGCGAATCCCCGGCCAATAGAATCGGGCCATTATCCGGGCGAGTGTTTTATCCTGCCCGAGGTGTCCCGCCATGGGATTAAAGTGAGCCGCCTGGAATACCAATTCCCGGCGGCTCTTTGGAATTAACAACTGGGTGACACGCTCCTTCGTCTGAGTGTCCTGCGTCACTCGGTATAACCTATCCTTTAAAATGGAAAAATAGGGGAAGGTCGGGGTGGCGTTTGGCTGGAGCGTTTGACCATCGATTACTCTCACTTGGTCAAACGCGTGTCGCAGAGTTTCGTCTCGCGATTGTTCCAGTGGGAAATCCGCGAGGGATTCCCCAATAGAAAGAGGAGGGGCCGGGGGCTCCTCACTCTGTCGCGGAGATGACGTAGACGGCTCTGCGACCGCAGCTCCAGCCAAAACGACACCGGGACCCCCCCGGCTAACCGGCAGGACCCACTCTTTACTAGGTGTGCCATCAACCCCCGGAATCCCGGCCAATCAGTCCCCAAGATTAAAGAGTGGGTAAGGCGAGGATTAACCGCCGCCTTTACTATAGATTTGTTCCCTCTGAAATGTATGTGGACCGACACCAACGGGTAGCAGTGAACATCCCCGTGCACACACAACACCTTCACCCCTTGTGCTCCCCCCAATGCCTCGTCTTGCACCAGGCTTTGGCGGATCAAGGTCTGGTTGCAACCCGAATCCACCAACGCCTGATAGGTTGCCCCTTGTACACTTACCGGTATGCGATATGCTCCGGCCTGATCGAGGGCAGCCTCTGGCACGTCGGGGATCCGCACCACCGCCCCCACCTCCATCGCGGCACACTGTTGCTGCAGGTGGCCCGGTTCCCCGCAGCGCCAGCAAACCGGCCCGGGCCTCCCCTCTGCAGCTGTGGATTGAGGGTCACTCACCTGAGGGGGGGAGAGACAGACACAGAAGGGAGAAACGGGAGGGCACCACGGGTGCGGCGGGCCGGCTGGGGTGGGGCCGGCCCCCGCCTCCGTGGTGGGGGAATGGGGCGAGGACGGGACACGGGAGGAGGGGGAAGAGAGAGAGAGAGAGAAGAGGAGAGAGAAGATGACATCCGTTGTCCTGCCGCCGGGACAGCCGCCAGATGATCCTCCGCCAGTCCTACGGCCTGATCCAGCGACGCCGGGCGGTGGCACTGGACCCACTCCGCGGTTCCGGCGGGTAGGCGGGCGATGAACTGCTCCAGCGCCACCTGGTCGATGATCCCCTCGGCGTCGCGATCTTCGGCCCTCAGCCACCGCCAGCAGGCGTCCCGGAGCTGCTGGCCGAACGCGAACGGGCTGCCGACTTCCTCCATTCGCAGCGCGCGGAAGCGCTGGCGCTGCTGCTCCGGCGTGCGCCCCACGCGCTGGAGGACAGCCCGGCGAAGGTCGGCGTAGGCCAGCCGGTGGTCGGCGGGGAGCTGTAGTGCGGCTAACTGCGCCTCTCCCGTCAGGAGGGGGAGGAGGCGCGCCGCGCGCTGTTCCATCGGCCACCCCGAGGCTTCGGCGACCTGTTCGAACAACGCGATGAACGCCTCGGGGTCATCCTGTGGGCCCATCTTAGTCAAGGTGATGGGAGATGGGCCCGCGGCCGGGGCGCTGGTGGACCCCGCCGACGCGAGGAGGCGCCGGAACGCCTCACGGTCTTCCTGTTGAGCCAGCACCAGGGCTTCGAAGCGGCGCTCCTGCTCCTTCCGGAGCGTGACGAGCGCCTGGTGCTGGCTCTGCTGAGCCGTGGCGAGGGCGTGGACCAAGTCCGCGAACGGGGAGGATTCCATGGGGCTGCAGGACAGGTGCTCCACGATCCCGGGTTTCGGCACCACTGTAGTGAAGATCGCGTGTGGGTGGAGCACAGAGGACGGCAGGACAGAGATCAGGTTTAGCTATCGGCTTTATTGCCACACTTTTCAGGTTTACAATAATGCTCAAATAGCGAGAGAGACACACACACACACAGCGTCTCGTCCGGGGATGAGCTCCTCTGCTCTCGCTCTCCCTCCTTAAATAGGGCGGTTTACTGGGGAGAACACACAAAACACAGGTTATTGACACTCAGGTGAAGCGATTCTGCCACTTACCTTCCCCAACTCTGCCCTCCTGTCACAGACCGGTGCTTGACCACGCCCCCGCTGCCACAGACCGGTTGAATGGTTTTTGAATACCTGTCATTTAAGGGTTGGAGTGAGTAGAGACTGGGATAAGAGAGGTGGGTGTGTGTTGGCCGGGGGGGGGGTTTGTTAGGGGGGGCCCATTCAGAGCATTTTGTCCCGGGCCCAGCCAAAGCTGTCAACGGCCCTGCTCACAGTGGTAAACATGGCCTTGTCCCAACTTTTTTGAGATGTGTTTTCATGAAATTAAAAATCACCTAATTTTTCTCTTTAAATGATACATTTTCTCAGTTTAAACATTTGATATATCATCTATGTTCTATTCTGAATAAAATATGGAATTTTGAAACTTCCACATCATTGCATTCCGTTTTTGTTTACAATTTGTACTTTGTCCCAACTTTTTTGGAATCGGGGTTGTAATAATGTGTTATTGTGTTGTTTTGCATGCAATTCAGGTCAAAGATTAACTTTTTCTGATTTGGTGTTGTTGTAGAAAGCCTTTCCAGAAGATGTCCATGGCTTTAAAATAGGATGTACAACAAGTACATATGGTCAGAGGCAACATACTGTACTTTTGGCCATATAGTGTACTTCAGTGAATGGGCATTATTGAAGAGTAAAGGGTTTCTTTCACTTTTAGCTAGCTTTGCTAAATCCTCATCCCAAGGTTCTTATTGAACTTCATTGTTTATGTAACACAAATATGTTTGCATGAAAAATACATATTTCAGTTTAGTAAAGTGGTGATATGATTAAAGTAATCACAAGACAAGGGTTTTATTTATTTATTTATTTATTTATTTCCCCCTCACAGCCACTCCTGGTATCATGGGTCGGAATGTGTGGAGTGATAATGCATCAAGCTCAGGTATAAGATCTATCTCAACTGTAAAATGTACATACCATTTATTTATCGCAATGCCATGGATAAATGAGTGCAATAACAGTGAACTTTCACCAATTGCTGTTGCAGAAAAAAAAAACAAGGTCAATAACAAGAACATGAACTTAGTATTGTGCTATTTCTCAGCAATACGTATTACCTGAGCAGTGTGATGAATTCATTCAAGACTACACTTTCAGTCCTAGCCATATTGTTGGTGGCATTTTGTGTATGAATAATACAGTTGTGTTTATATAATGATGAAAGATCTGTATGTCATAGAATTTGATGAAGAGAGCAAGAAGGAAGAGTCTGAGCAGTCTGAACATGCTGATGAACCATCTTTACAGAATGTGGACTCTGGAGAAGGTGAACTACTGCAATTTGTTCAGGATAATAAAGTTATATAGAGTGGTGCTTGAAAGTTTGTGAACCCTTTGGAATTTTCTATATTCCTGCATAAAGATGACCTAAAACATCATCGGATTTTCATGCAAGTCCTGAAAGTAGATAAAGAGAACCCAGTTAAACAAATGAGACAAAAATATTATGATTGGTCATTTATTTATTGAGGAAAATTATCAAATATTACATATCTGTGAGTGGCAAAAGTATGTGAACCTTTGCTTTCAGTATCTGGTGTGACCCCCTTGGGTAGCAATAACTGCAACTAAACGTTTCCGGTAACTGTTGATCAGTCCTGCACACCGGCTTGGAGGAACTTTAGCCCATTCCTCTGTACAGAACAGCTTCAACTCTAGGATATCGGTGGGTTTCCTCATATGAACTGCTCGCTTCAGGTCCTTCCACAACATTTCAATTGGATTAAGGTCAGGACTTTGATTTGGCCATTCCAAAACATTAACATTATTCTTCTTTAACCATTCTTTGGTAGAACAACTTGTGTGCTTAGGGCCGTTGTCTTGCTGCATGACCCACCTTCTCTTGAGATTCAGTTCATGGACAGATGTCCTGACATTTTCCTTTAGAATTCACTCGTATAATTCAGAATTCATTGTTCCATCAATGATGGCAAGCCATCCTGGCCCAGATGCAGCAAAACAGACCCAAACCATGATACTACCACCAGCATGCTTCACAGATGGGATAAGGTTCTTATGCTGGAATGCACTGTTTTCCTTTCTCCAAACATAATGCTTCTCATTTAAACCAAAAAGTTTTATTTTGGTCTCATCCATCCACAAAACATTTTTCCAATAGCCTTCTGGCTTGTCCACGTGATCTTTAGCAAACTGCAGACGAGCAGCAATGTTCTTTTTGGAGAGCAGTGGCTTTCTCCTTGCAACCCTGCCATGCACACCATTGTTGTTCAGTGTTCTCCTGATGGTGGACTCATGAACATTAATATTAGCCAATGTGAGAGAGGTCTTCAGTTGCTTAGAAGGTTGTAATAATAGTCGTGTAATAATCAAGGTGTGTAATAGTCGGCGAGGTCACAAAGGACCCCAGGATAATGGGGTCCTTTGTGACCTCGCCGACTATTACACACCTTGACCTTGGAGTGATCTTTGTTGGCCGACCACTCCTGGAGAGGGTAACAATGGTCTTGGGTGGTGTTTACATTAGACCGTATCAGCGGATCATCAGATTCGCGTGCACACAGCAACACCAATACACGATTCGCGTGCACACAGCAACGCCAATACACGGATACGCTCGGCTCCGCAGGCATCCTGCGCTCCAAATCACTCCGCCCTGAACAGCGAGTGCCCTCTGGAGGGTGTGCACTCCGGCCCTGCGCAGCTCACAGAGCGCACGAGTGAAGCGCACGAGCAGTGATTCGGGACAAATAGCAGGAAGTGAAGTTCGTGCCGTTTTTCAGCAGTCGCGTCACATGACCAACGTGGCATGACCAACGCCAGCGAATCAGGAAGGTGGATGTCACAGTGACGTTGTCCAATGACGATGTCAGCTAGAGCTCAGCACTGCGTATCCTCGTTCCTCAATGTTTACACATCACCGGATCAGATACGTACTGGGTTGAATACGTGGGCCCTGGCAGATTCAAACTGTTCCGCCTGTGGATTGTTTCCCGGCGTTTTAATGTGCACGGACAGTGCATCCGCGACGAAAAAGATACGGATACGGTCTAATGTAAACACCACCTTGAATTTGTACACAATCTGTCTGACTGTGGATTGGTGGAGTCCAAACTCTTTCTTTAGAGATGGTTTTGTAATCTTTTCCAGCCTGATGAGCATCAACAATGCTTTTTCTGAGGTACTCAGAAATCTTTGTTCATGCCATGATACACTTCCACAAACATGTGTTGTGAAGATCAGACTTTGATAGATCCCTGTTCTTTAAATAAAACGGTGCCCACTCACACCTGATGGTCATCCCATTGATTGAAAACACCTGACTCTAATTTCACCTTCAAATTAACTGCTAATCCTAGAGGTTCACCTACTTTTGCCACTCACATTGGATCATTTTCCTCAATAAATAAATGACCAAGTATAATATTTTTTCTCATTTGTTTAACTGGGTTCTCTTTATCTACTTTTAGGACTTGTGTGAAAATCTGATGATGTTTTAGGTCATATTTATGCAGAAATATAGAAAATTCTAAAGGGTTCACAAACTTTCAAGCACCACTGTAATAAAGTTTACTGGGATATAAATAGAGCTGCTAATGTTTATTCATATGAGGCTGGTGTGTGCATTTGTATGTGAATAGGCTTTACGATGACCATTACAATGCTTGTATGTGTGTCCCATTAGAGCTAGTGATGCACGAAACAGACACAGTGAAACATGATTTTCAGGACATCACACAAGGTGAGCACAAATATCTAAATTATACATATTTAATCAATCTGTGAAGTGGCTAATTAGTTTAAACTAAGATCGTGTTGTGTGGATGGTTTCAACATTAGGACTTAAGTGCATTTTTCAAGCATGCTGGAGGCACCAGGTGTCATTTCCTATCCTGTCAGTAGGACTGCTTCCTGTTTTCACAATTGACCATTGAGCCGCCTGTATTTTTGAGGCAGAACACGTTGCCATTGTTTCCCTTGCAAAAATAAACCCTCAGGGGGGTGTTTTTCCTTTAGTGATTAATAGGTTGTGTACTTACTAATTCTTTTGGCATGTGCATGAAACACAACAGTGTTAGCACAATAATGGCTTAGGGAACAGTGATTTATTATCCAGCAATTGCTGCTTCTGAAAGGAAATAGATTAGGTACACACACACACACACACACACACACACACACACACACACACATTAGTGTGGAACTAATGCAAAACAAGGCCAAAGCAAATGCCTCACACCCATTTCCTCAGGAGTTGATTGAAAAGAGCAAGGTGGGTGGGGTTGTACTATTAATCATTCATTATTTTCACTTTCACCCTCCCCTTTCCTCTTACTCTCTCACTCTTTTTTGTAGATGAAACGGATCAAGTGGGTGTAAGTGAAGCACTACACATGTACCAACTAACATACTTAAACCAACCAATACACAACACACATACAGGACATGTACGCCTTTCAATAATATGTTTGTTATAAGCCATCATACTAAACAAAGAATAAGGTGCATTGACTAGAATTTGTGCTCTAGTGGTTACAAGAACAACTGAAACAATTGTACTGATTTGTTTACTCACTTATAAACCCATGTACAGTCCTGTGCAAAAGTCTTAGGCACATGTTGTATCGGCATAGGCAAATGCTATAGACCAAAAATGGCTTAAAAATAATGAAATGTTTCAACATTAAAAAATACTATAAACAGAAGAAAGTCATAATAAATGAAACAAAGTCAATATTTGGTGCTTAAAAAAATAATAGTCTCAGGTACAATTAGTCTAGTTTTATAAGGAAATGAACTGTACGGTAGGTTTTACTGAGCATCTTGCAGAACCAGCCACAGTTCTTCTGGACACTTTGTCACACTTGCTTCTTAATTTTGCAGCAAAATCCAGTAGCCTTCATTCTGTTTTCTTTTTTAATCTGAAAAGTGGTCTCCTTTGTAATATGCTGCTCAGATACAAATTTATTTTTCTCTGTAACATTTAATTTTGTGCTGGAAAATGAACATTTAGACCTCTGAAATGTTTTTGTACTGACTTGATAACATAGAAATCATAAAACAGAGGTCTATAACAAAGTTTGTATGAAAAAAATAGGGTGCCTAAGACTTTTGCACAGTACTGTACATGAAGCATTGTCTCCCAGAGTCTACAGCTGGCAGAGTTTATCTATGTTAATTTGGTAGCTTGCTAGCTAACCTTCTGTCAGGTCATCTTACTTGGTCTATGTATATAATATAATTATTTAAGTTCACTGTAAATATACCAAATACTGATACATCAAATAACCAATTTTAAAATGCAAGTATGGTTCAGAGTGACTAGGATAATAACAATCAACTACAGGCTGGGTGCAGACCCAGCAAAGTATTGAAGCACATCAACTTGAGTGCATGAAAAAATACTGGAGCAGAAATCATCAATGTGTGTGTGGGGGGGAATGGCCATACTTCCGCAACTCTAACTACTATAAGCATGAACTTTTGCATTGTCTGTAAATTATTTACCTGAAGGAAATTCTGTGAGAATGGAAAGAATTTAAAAGCTGCATCCCTGAAAAACCTGTCATTAACTCCATCTCTACTTTGCTCCTCTACTGACAATGTTCATAGGGTGAGCATGAGGCAGGAGTGATTCCTGCCCCAATGAGCCTTTATTAGAGCTTGTTGTAGTTCCTATTTTTGCCACTAAGTGTAATAAATAATTCTGGAGCTAAATGAGGCAGTGAAGACGCTGCCCTATGATTGCGCAACATCTAGAACGGTGATCAAATATAATATATTTGATGTTTCAAATTATGAAACATCTGCTTATATCTGTCATATAGCAACTTTTTTTCCAAATATTTAATCACTAAAAAGAGGTATTTAAAAAAAATGTATGGAATTGTCAATGAGGACTTTTTTCTGTCCATTACTATGTGTTAAATAGCTGATACAGTCATGGAGAAAAAGAAGGTACTCCCTCCTTCAATTCTGTTTTTATTTATCAGGGAAGTGGGAAGGGTGTACTTATTTTTTTACCCACCTTGTTTCTGAAAGTTGGCTTACTTTTTGGGGGACAAAATAATGACATATTGTAATCTCTTTTTTTAAGTCACCTGAGATTATTTGATTTGTTTATAAAAGTTGAAGCTTATACAATTGTTATTTAAGCCTTGATAAATTAAAACAATTTTAAAAAGTAGAACTCATAGAGGGTATACTTTCTTCTTCCCATGACTGTATATATGGTGATGCTAATGTCTGGCTACTCCTATGGACAAGATACTCAGGTGTAAGAACAATAAAAATATTAACCAGTGCACCTTTAAGATATTAAAGCTCAATAACAAACATGGGTATTTAAAAGACAAAAATGCTACCTATTCATTTGCCAATTAAATAATATACTAAGTTATATAGCAATAGTGTCCTACATATCTCTGAGCATAAAGTAGTTTTCCCACAATCATAATACTTACTATTTGCTAATGAAGCAAAATAGCACAGTAAGTGAATTCAGATAACATGGCTATTTCTGTATCTCTGCTGCAGACTGATCTGGAGTATGTTCAACTTAACAACTGTGAGCTGGAACCTGAAACCCTTCACTTGACACACCACATGTAATTCACATGTAATTTATTTGGCTTCCACTCCAGCTCCACCAGCCTACCAGTGAGGAGACTCTGTTGTATATTGTATAAATTCTATGCCATTTCATCAGACAGGGTTATTTTTGTATATGGTGTGAATTAGTGGTTGCACAAATCATAAAGTTGTGATGTGACAGTTGTATAGCTGAGAATAAAGGCTCAAATCAAGACTCAAATCTTCTCATCTCTTTCATACATTCAATCGAGGGAACATGGTCTGTAAAACATGTAAAATAAGAGGTTGTTATGGGTGGCGAGATATGGTGAGTTAGGATCCAATAGCAGAACACAAACCAGAAAATCCAATGAATAAAAAATGATTTAATTAAAAGTCCAAAAAGAGTCAATGAACAAATATAGCAAAAATAATCCAGACAACAAGGTAGAGAAAGTGCTAATATGAAAAAAACATGAAAAATTGTTCTGACAAACTGGAGACCAAAAAAAAAAAAAGTGCAAAAAACATAAAAAACCTGACAAAACGTGAGTGAAAAAAAAAACTGTGGCTAAGACTAGGCAAAACAGAGAGCAAAAATCCAGGAAGCAAAAATGGCACAGACATGAGAAACAGACAAGATGTTCTGGCAAAGTCCCCTTCTGAGAACGGCCTATTTATACACAGCAGAGCAGACCAGGAAGTGAATGCCGGCAAGATGGAAGTCCCATCCCAGATCCAGATTGCACTGAACTGGGAGATAGCAAAGGACTGGAAACCAGAGGTTTAAGCTGTGATACATGAAAGGTGGGGTGAACACGTCACATGGTGAGTGGTAATGCCAGTCTAACAGAACATGGGTTGATTACCTTCTTGATGAGGAAGGGTCCAAGGAACCTGGGTGCCAGCTTGCGAGAGATGGCCCTAAGTGGCAGGTGACGTGTGGAGAGCATAACTCGTTGACCCACTTGGTAAGTGGGTGCCTTAGAGTGACATTTGTCAGCCTGCTTCTTGGATGCAAGTGCGGAGTGAATGAGTCTTTTCAGGGCCAATGCCCACGTTCTCCTGCAGCAATGTATAAAGGCCTGGGCTGATGGTACGGTGACTACCTCCTCCTGGCTGGGGAACAGTGGTGGTTGGTACCCTAGTGAGCACTGGAACAGAGAGACCCCTGTGGCAGAGGAAGGGAGAGTGTTATGTGCGTATTTGATCCAAGGTAGGCACTTGCTCCAAGAACTGGCATCCCTGGATGCCATGCACCTGAGTGCAACCTCCAAGGCCTGGTTAGCCCGTTCTGCCTGGCCATTGGTCTGTGGGTGGAAGCCTGAGGAGAGACTACAGGTGGCCCCAATGAGTTTGCAGAAGGCTCTCCAGAACTGTGCAGTGAACTGAGGACCCCAGTCAGAAACTATGTCGGTAGGCAGACCATGTAAGTGGAAAACTTGGTGGATGATTAGCTCTGCGGTCTCTTTGGCTGAGGGGAGCTTGGGCAGAGGAATGAAATGGGTGGTCTTAGAAAAATGGTCAATGACAGAGGATGCATGTATTGCCACCTAAGTTGGGGAGTCCTGTGATGAAGTCCAGGGCGATGTGAGACCAAGGTCAATGTGGAGTTGGAAGGGGTCTTAGTAAGCTGGCAGGGGGTCAATTGGCTGTCTTGTTCTGGGAGCATGTGTCACAGGCTGCCACAAACTCCTGGACATCCTCCTTGATGGATGGCCACCAAAAGCACTTCTGGAGGAGAGCCAGGGTTTGGGCGGCTCCCAGATGACAGACCAGCTTGGAACCATGACCCCACTGCAGCACCCGAGTTCGCACATGACAGAGAACAAACAGATGGTTACGAGGAATATTGTTAGAGTTGCCTTCACCGGGGTCCTGCTTCAGGGCCTTCTGCACGAGCGTCTCAACTTCTAGAATAGCAGCTCCCACCAGGCAGCGTGGAGGACGAATTGTCTTGGGTGGCTTGGACTCCTCTTGGTGGGAAGAGAACATCCTGGACAGGTCGTTGGGTTTGTCGTTCTTGGAGCCTGGGTCGTAGGAGAGCATGAAGTTGAATCGGGAGAAGAAGAGAGACCAACGGACTTGACAAGAGTTGAGACCTTTGGCAGACTTGAGGTATTCCAGGTTTTTATGGTCGGTCCAGACTAGGAACAGGAGGTCAAACCCCTCGAGCCAGTGCCTCCACTCCTCCAAGGCTAGTTTAATGGCCAGTAGTTCTCGGTCGCTGATGTCATAGTTTCATTCGGCTGAGGATAGCCGGCGGGAGCAGGAGCATGGGTGGACCTTGTTGTCATTGGCCCTCTGGGATAGGATGGCTCCGACCCCTGACTCAGAGGCGTCGACCTCGACGATAAACTGCTTGATAGAATCGGGTATGGTGAGAATGGGTGCTGTGGTAAACCTGTGCTTGAGACTGGAAAAGGCTCTCTCTGCTTCCTCCCCCCACTTGAACTTGGTCAAGGCTGAGAGAGGTCCAACCACCATGCTGAAGTTGCAGATGAAATGCCTGTAAAATTGGCAAACCCCAGGAAGCGCTGGAGCTCTTGTCTCAAAGATGGGGTGGGCCAGTCAGCGACTGCCTCCAGTTTGATGGGGTCCATCTGGATCTTGGCTGGTGAAATGATGAACCCCAGGAACGAGACCGAGCCTTGGTGGAACTCGCTCTTCTCTGCCTTAATGAACAGCTTATTCTCCAGCAGGCGTTGAAGAACCTGCCGGACGTGACTGATGTTCCTCCAGGGAGTGAGAGAAAATCAAGATATCGTCCAGGTAAACAAAGACAAAAGTGTTAAGAAAGTCCTCAAGACATCATTAACCAATGCTTGGAATACCACAAGCACGTTAGTCAGGCCAAAAGGGACTACGAGGTACTCATAGTGGCCTGTGGTGGTGTTAAAGGCCGTCTTCCACTCTTCCCCTTCTCTGATCCTAACTAGGTGATAGGCATTGCCCAAGTCCAGTTTAGTGAACACCTTAGCTCCCTGGAGTAGTTTGAAGGCTGCAGTCATGAGGTAGTGGGTAGCGGTTCTTGACTGTGATGGCGTTGAGACCTTGATAGTCAATGCAGGAGCGGAGCGACTTGTCTTCTCCACAAAGAAGAATCCCACCCCTGCTGGGGAAAAGGAAGGCGGATGATCCCAGCTGCCAGAGACTCAGTGATTTCTCCATGGCTTGTCTCTCGGTGGGGAAAGAGTGTAGAGATGTCCCTTGGGTGGTGCCGTCCCTGGCAGGAGGTTGATACCGCAGTCATTGGGCCTATGAGGGGGAAGGGACACTGCTCGGGTCTTACTGAAGACAGGCTTGAGGTCCAGATACTGCGGAGGCACATGAGAAAGGTTGGGAAACTTGCTGGCTGAAGTGGTTTGGCCGAAGGCAGAGCGGAGTTCAGGCAGTAGGCCAGGCAGGAAGGACTCCAGCCTAAGATGTTGTGGTCAGTCCAGTTTAAGTGGGGGTTATGATGCATCAACCAGGGTAGTCCAAGAATAACAGGAATGTGAGGGTTGTTCATGATGTGAAGTTGTATAATTTCAGAGTGATTGCCTGAAATCCTTAGGGTGAGCAGGATGGTGAGGTGAGTGATGGTGGTCAAGCCAGTGCCATTGAGTGTCAGGACGGTGAGAGGGACCTCGAGGGCAAGTAACGGGATTCAGAGACCCTTGGCAGTGGCGGAGCAGATCAGGTTCCTGTCCGCCCCCGAGTCGACGAGTGCCTGAAGATGGTAATGCCGGTTGTTGAGTGATAACGGGGAGCAACGGTCGGTCGGCAGGGGACTGGTTCCAAGCATTGCCCACCAGGTCCCCTCGAGTCACTGGTGGGCTCGTCCTTTTAGCGGGCAGGCTCGGCAGATGTGTCCCTGCTGACCGCAGTAGAAACAAGCCCCCATGCTCCGTTGGTGCAGTCGTTCCTCTGCTGACACCCGTACCCGATCTACCTGCATGGGTTTGATGGACGAGGCGGGTGGTGGAGAGGGGTTGAAGTTGCGGCGGCTCCTCTCCTCCATTGTTGGGCCCACACATTAATACAATTGTCAAGGTCCATCAGACTGTAGAGGTCCGACAGCAGTTCCTGCGAGACGAGTTCATCCTTGATAGCGGCGGATAAGCCATGTAGGAATGCGTCGACCAGGGCACTCTCGTTCCAACTGCAGGACACTGCCAATGTCTGGAACTCGATGGCATAATCCAAGATAGATTGGGACCCCTGCCGCCGCTCCATGAGCTCTCTTGCCACCTTCTGGCCGGACAGAGAGTGGTTGAATGTTCGCCTCATTTCCTCAGAGAATTCCTTGAAGCTGGAACAACAAGGTGCGTCGGCGTCCCAGACCACCGTCCCCCATTCCCTGGCCTTGCTGGTGAGGAGCATGATGGTATAGGCTACCCGGGAGCGTTCTGTGGGGAAAGCCAGAGGTTGGAACGCCAAGATCAGTGAATACTGTGGGAAAAAAAAAAAGATCTGCAGGTACCTGGTTCTCCACTGTAGAGCTGAGGCGAAGGGAGTCTTGGTTCATGGACAGCGGCGGTGGCGGGAGGTGAAGAAAGAGACAGCTGGGCAGGGGTAGGCACAGCTTGGGAATGCTGGAGTTGTGTGGCTAGGAGTTTGAGTGAGTCAGACAGGGTGGCCAGGTTCTGAGTGATCTGCCTGAGTTCCTGTTGGTGGGTCCCGAGGAGGGCTCCTTCCTGCTGCATAGCCGTTCTCAGATGGTTAAGTTCCGCTGGATCCATGTTGGCCAGAACATACTGTTATGGGTGGCAAGATCTGGTGAGTTAGGATCCAATAGCAGAACACAAACCAGAAAATCCAATGAATAAATAATGATTTAATTAAAGTCCAAAAAATAGTCAACGAACAAAAATAGCTAAAATAATCCAGACAACAAGAAGGTAGACAAAGTGCTAATATGAAAAACATGAAAAATAGTTCTGACAAAAACTGGAGGCAAAAAACATAGTGCAAAAAACATGAAAAACTGACAAAACATGAGTGCAAAAAAAACTGTGGCTAAGACTAGGCAAAACAGAGAGCAAAAATCCAGGAAGCAAAAATGGCACAGAGACAACATGAGAAACAGACAAGACGTTCTGGCAAAGTTCCTTCTTCTTCTTCTTTAGGGTTTTATGGCGGTTGGCAACCAACTTAAAGGAGCATTACCGCCACCAACTGGGCTGGAGTGTGGAACAGGTAGATATTGGATTAAATTAAAAAAATAAAATTAAATTAAAAAAAAAAAACTTATATCCTCTGGGCTAGCCCAGTTTCTTTGAGAAATCTGAGAACAAAATGATATATATGGCTAGATGCCTTACCCAAGATGCCAAATAGATTAAAACTGCTGTGTTTCACTGTGCTTAATGACTGACAAAGGTTGTTTCTTTCTTCCTCATACTGTTTGCAGTGAAATAAAACGTGCTCTACTGTTTCCAGCTGGCTACAGTAATCACAGTTTCCTGTGTGATGTTTACCTATTATTTTTAGTGTACCGTTAAGCCCTGTGTGACCAATTCTTAAACGGGTTATCATGCTCTCATCTTTCCTACTTCTACCTTCCCTTCTTCCTTTGTCCACCTGTTTTTGGATGTTGTACAGATGTCTGCCCTTTTCATTATCATCCCAATATTGCTGCCAGATTGATTTGGCATGATTCTTTATAAGGACCTTAGCCTCTGCCCTACTCACAGGGATTAGTAAATCTACCTCTTTATGCTTGAGTGTTTGTTTGGCTAACTTGTCTACCTGCTCATTACCCTCAACACCAGCATGTGCCGGTACCCAAAGAAAATGAGTTACTATTCCTACTGCTTCTAGATGGAATAATGTACTGTATATTTCATTGATGAGGTCACCCCTGAATGATCTGCCTGACTGTATGCTTTGTAGAGCTGAATAACTATCTGAGATGATGACAGTATTGTGAATTTTGTTTTCTTTTATCCATTCCAGGGCCAACCAGATCGCTACTAACTCTGTAGTGTAAACAGATAAGTTGCCATCTATTCTTTTCAAAATGCTCACATAATTTGCTGGAATGTGTACTGCTGAACCAGCACACTCTCTTTCTGGATCTTTTGATCCATCTGTGAATATGAATGTATGGCATGGAAAATGTAACTCTAAATAATTCTGCACTATGGTTTCTACTGTCACCTCTTTTGGTTTCTTTTTAAATTTCTAAGTGAATGCCCAGGTCTACAGAAGGTAATGGGAAAAACCATGGCTGAATAGAGGATAAAGGTACAACAGGACTGTACTGCAACTGATGTAGCCCTAAACTCTCTGCTTTAGCATCACCTATCCACCCAAAGCTTCTAAAGTTGGACTTGTTATGCTCCCAACAGTTATTTAAAATATTTTTGGCTGGATGATCACCATATTGCCCTCTAAGGTTAACCCAGTACGTCAACATAAGTTGTATTCTTCTAATCCTTAGTGGCATCTCACCCATTTCCACCTGCATTGCAGGTACAGGGGATGTTTTAAAGGATCCACTACAGATCCTCAAAGCCTGAGCTTGCAGTACATCTAAGACCTTTATGTTAGATTCAGCTGAAGACATATATGCTATGCAGCCATAATCAAAGACAGACCTCATAAGTGCCCAGTATACATTAAGCAAAGCTGCTCTGCTGGCTCCCCAGGACTGTCCTGATAAACAGCGAAGGATGTTAATAACCTTTTTACACTTGTTTCCTACCTTACTCATGTGTACCATACTTTCCATGTTAACTTTTCGTCAAACTATACCCCAAGAAATCGGATAGCTTTGACTTGCTCAAGAGGATGTTCATAAAGTTTTAAAGAAAAAGGAGTGATTTTGTGCCTTCTTGAAAACTGGCAAAGTTCCCTTCTTCTTCTTCTTCTGTCGATTTATTGGCGGTTAACAATCGATGTGTATTACCGCCATCTACCGGGCTGAGGTGTGATCTCAAGGGATATTAATCATTGCAAATGCCTGCATGAGGATAAATCAAAACTGAGCCTGTAGTCAGACCTTGAGCAGGTCACGTCTTAATTATATCACTGTTCTAATGAATGTTCAGATGTATGTGTGTGAGTGAAGCCTTGGCGATGGTATACAATAATAAGATGTTCTTATGATATGATAATGTGCAGACAGATATCAAAGGCCATTCCTTAGGTCAGAGATAGCAAAGGGCAGGATGTTCCTGATAGAATGTTCAAAAAGATATCAATATTATGTCTCAAGCAATGTGTCATCACAACAGTACAGTACACAGTGAGACAGAAGGTCACAGAAAAATTCTAGCCTTCTAGCTGAAATAGTAAAATAGAATGGAGTAGAATATTAGCAATATTAAGAGATGTATGCTTGAGTTAATCCTTGCTCTTCTTGACGTGTATTGGTGCTCAGAGGGCGGGCATGCCCTATCAGCCCTCGTCCCACCTCACCGGAGCTTAGAGAAACTTCGGCCAAATTGTCTAGAATTTGTGTAGAATGCTAAACCACAGCGATTCATCCAATCCCATGGGTTTTCTCGGGGTCTGGGTACCTTAACACAATTTCCCTTCCCATTGGTGACACGAAAGGACAGTCTCAAGATTAATAATTCTGTGTTAACTCATACAGACGTGCATGCACTAATTCTTCCCGTGGTATTCTCCACGAGGATAAACCAATTCTTCCCGTGACGACCAGTCACGAGGATAAACAAATCGTCCCATGAAACCATTCATGAGGATAAACAAATCTTCCCGTGAAACCCTTCACGAGGATAAACAAATCTTCCCATGAGGATAAACAAATCTTCCCATGAAACCATTCATGAGGATAAACAAATCTTCCCATGAGGATAAACAAATCTTCCCATGAAACCATTCATGAGGATAAACAAATGTTCCCATGAGGATAAACAAATCTTCCCATGAAACCATTCATGAGGATAAACAAATCTTCCCATGAAACCATTCATGAGGATAAACAAATCTTCCCACGAGGATAAACAAATCTTCCCATGAAATCATTCATGAGGATAAACACATCTTCCCGTGAAACCCTTCACAAGGATAAACAAATAAACAAGTCATTGCAGACTGATTATAACAAAAAAAAACTAAATTCTATTTGCTAGTTGAGTGTCCTTTAAATACTGTGTTAGAGCTGTTACTGCTGATTGTGTGAATGGCTGACTTAATAAGTTATCTATAGTTACAGATTTTCTTAATGTTCTCCCCATCTTCTCTCTTTCACTGGAATACTGTGTACAGTGTATAAGAACATGCTCAACCTTTTCTACTTCTCCACAGTATGCACAGGCCTCAGAATGATGTTTCCCTATTGTATACAACCCACTATTTAGACTTGTGTGTCCTATCCTCAGCCTCGTCAACCAAACCTCCTCCTGTCGTTTCAGTTCACCACCCCTTCTAAACACCACCTCCTTTTGTAAATTATATAGATGCCTTCCTTTCTCCTCTGTATTCCATCTCTCCTGCCACATTTTGTTGATGTTGTCTTTAATTATTACTTTAATTTCTGCCTTGCTTAATGTGACTTCTAACTCAACCTCATTTGCCTTGATGGCCTCTTTGGCCATTTTATCCACTTTCTCATTACCCTCAACCCCCTTATGAGCTGGAACCCATGTGAACTGAATAAAAGTTTTATGTTGATTTATCTTAAATACGAGATGGTTAATTTCATCTAAGAGATCTTGTCAGCATGTAGATTTTCCACTCTGGATACTATTTAAGGAAGACATAGAATCTGAGCAAATAACTGCTTTACTAGGCTTCACCTCCTCCACCCACTGCAGGGCCAGTATAATAGCCATCATTTCTGCTGAAAAAATTGACAAGTGATCTGATGTCCTTTTCCCAATACTTATATTGTAGCTGGGGATGAATACTGCTGCTCCTGTCTTACCAGTTTCGTCTTTAGAAGCATCTGTATATATCTGTGTCGTGTCATCATACATTACTTCTAAATACTGCTGTACATTCTGGTAAAAACCTCTGGATTTTGCAATCTCCTTAGTTTTCAAATTTACAATACGGAACTAAAATAACCAAGGGGGAATGATTGACCTTGTAATTGTTTTGCAAAGAGGAATGTCACTGATCCCCAATTGATCTGCCTGCTGATTACCATCCCACCCAAAACTGCGTACGGGTCGACCATACTCCCAGCATTCCCTTAGTACCTGTTTGGTTGGGTGATTATCTTCATGACCCTGTAGGTTTAGCCAATATGATACTGATAATTTCAGTCGCCTGAGGTCCAGTGGCATCTCCCCTACTTCCACCTGAAGTGCTGGGACTGGAGAGGTCCTGAAGGCACCACAGCATATACGGAGGGCTTTGGCTTGTATCTTGTTTAGCTCTAACAAGGAAGTCTTGGCTGCTGAATTATATGCTATACATCCATAATCCAATACTGGTCGGATTAGGGCACTATAAATTCTTTTCAAGGATGTGCTTGATGCCCCCCAGTCATTCCCTGCTAAGCATTTCAGAATATTAATTCCCTTTTTACATTTGTCTATAACCTTTTGAATATGATTTTTAAAAGAAAGTTTGATATCGAACCATACACCAAGGTATCTTAAATTATCCGTTTGCTTGAGTGGCTGCCCATACAACCTGAGGTCTACTGTAGGGTTAACCCTTTTTTTTGAGAAACATATAACTTGTGTCCTTTCAACAGATAAATGAAACCCCCACTCATGTGACCATCTTTCAACCTCATTTATAGCTATTTGCATTCTGTTCCTTAGACTACCAGAATTTTGGCCTCTCACCCACAGTGCTCCATCATCTGCATAAAGTGCTCTACTGATTCTGGAATCAATATTGTTAAAAACATCATTAATCATTATATTAAATAGAATTGGGCTGCAGATGCTACCCTGTGGGGTACCATTTTCTATAGCGTAGATATTTGAATGGCTCGCTCCAACTCTTACCTCTATGGTTCTATTCCTTAAAAAATCTCTAATCCAATTGAACATTTTGCCTTCTATTCCCATTTTATTCAATTTAAGTAAAAGACCCTCTTTCCAGAGCATATCATATGCTTTTTCAAGATCAAAGAATGTTGCCAAGACTGACTCCTTATTTGCTTGAGCTTTCCTAATTTCATTTTCTAGGCAGATTATTGGATCCATAGTAGTACGGCCATTTCTAAACCCACTTTGATGTGGAGAGAAAAGACTTCTTTTTTCAATCTCGTATACTAACCTCTTAGTTATCATCCTTTCCATTAACTTACAAAGATTAGATGTTAGTGCTATAGGCCTATAGCTTTTGACCTCTGCTTTATCCTTAACTGGTTTAGCTATAGGTACCAGTACTGAATGTTTCCAGCTAGAGGGCAGCTTACCTTGCTCACAAATTTTATTATATAACTTTAAAATCACACTTTTAGCCACATCAGATAATTGTTCAATCATTTTGTAACAAATTCTATCTTTACCTGGAGACCAGTGGCGGCTGGCAGTCTTTCAAACAGGGGAGGCTGGTCGGTTACGATATTTCCAGATTTTAAAAGAAAAAACATCAATTTTGCCCATACTCTTGCCTCTGATCTGGCTGATTGTTGGCAGGGTCACAAACTGTGAAATAACAGGTTCTTTTGGCCCATTAGCCTACTGTCCAATATACATGATGGTGGTGTTGGGGGGTATATTTTAACATTTTATATTTTAAAATTGTGGCATGTTGTTTAAAAATTGACCTTGGCTGTGTTTTTGTTTAAAAATGTTTTCCAAATTGCAGCGGTGTTTAATTCATATCCAGAAAAACATATATTCCAATATAATATACTCAGCATAAACATTTTAAATAGATTCTATATTTTTGGTCCATCAATGACATATTACTAAAGTAGCCTATTTACTGTTGTTGATGTGGGTCACTTGCTGTTAGCCAATTCACTTTCTCGTACCAGGAGAGCTAAAAGGAACGAGTATTATTCCCTACCTTTTTCACCAAGTCAATTTGAGGCGTTGGTCTACCCTGCTCTTTAATTTTAATTTTTTCCTCGAAAGGAAGACTGGCAAATGGCTTCGCCAAAATTAAATCAGTAATGCTTGGCATCCGTGCGCAGCTTTCTTGCTAGCTGACTAGCCCCCTCAAGTTCAAGTTCAGTCACTCAAATAAATGAAATTTCTGGAACTAAGATAGCAAGCTTGACAACACTATATTTACACTTTATTTACAATGAAAATATATACAAACTAAAAAAGCTGGTAGAAACCGTATGTAATGAATGAAATCGAAATGTAAGCCGATCTCTTACAATACACCACAGCACTTGTGAATTCGCATGGGACTGAACTGATGTTGCCAGATACTGCTGACGTTATCCAGCCCAAAATATGTTCAAAACCCGCCAAAATGCACTTAAGACCACCCAATTGGGCGGGAAACCACCCAATCTGGCAACACTGTACCGCTGCCTGTCTATAGTTGAAACGAGCTGTCAATCAAAGAAAATATCCGGCCGCTTTCACCAATCACCAGTCTCCTCGCGGAAACTGCCATGTCCCTCCCATGTGAGGCTCGGAGTCCGTGGGCGGGCATTTTCACAGTATTTGTCCAATAACCATCTTGCATTTTGAGATTGAAAAGCGCATAGCTCCCAAATGCCGTTGAAGTCTATTGAGGCTGGGGGTCCGTGAGACTCCGTGGACGGGCGTTTTCGCAGTATTTGTCCAATAATCGTCTTGCATTTTGAGATTGACAAGCACATAGCTCCCAATCCACTGAGGCTGGGCTGCATCACGCTGTCACGAGGGGGAAAAACTCACGCACACATTAGGCGAACTGGGGAAAGTTATAACGGAATGATTTCGCACTGCAGTGGGTTGAGCACATATATTTCTATGATTCTGGATCTGAAATAGCAATGTTATAAGCTCGGCTATAACATAAGCCTAGCACAATTCATCCTACACAATGTTCGTCATTTTTAGAGGAGGCTGAGCCTCCCTCGTTGTCTTAGAGCAATCGCCCATGCTGGAGACATATTTTTAACACCCACTAATGCTCTTTTCAGTTCAAATAGTGTAAAATTCTTATCAAGTGCGCCCTCACTTATATCTTTCTTTCCTAATAAGTTTCCATTATCTTCAATCATTTTTGTTCTCCATAATAACTCTTCATTTGTTAAGTTTTTAGAGCTATGCACTTTAACAAAGGCCCTAGCAAGCATCTCTGCTTTTTCATCATTATTTACTGCTTCACCATCACTATCTTTAATTACTGGTAAAGAGAAATCCCTTCTTATTCCTCCCATCTTTCTGATCATTCCCCATATCTCGGAGACCTTAACTTCTGATCCAATATTATTACAGAAACTCCTCCAGTAATTCCTCTTAGTTTCCCTTATTACTCTTTTAGCTTGAGACTGTGCCTTTTTATATAGTATTAAATTATTGAAGGAATGATTTGATTTGATTTCACCATTCTAAATGCTTTATTTCTGGCTTTGACCGCTTTTTTACATTCATCTGACCACCATGGCATCATTTTCTTTTCCCTTATCCCAGAAGACTCACCCAGAACCTCCTCTGCTGACTCATATAATATATTTGTGATTATGGAATTTACTAATTCAACATCACTTAAGTTTGACATATTCTCCATAAGTTTGCCACTTGCCTTCATGCTATATAGCCCCCAATTAGCCTCTCTCATTTTCCATCTTGGGTACCAGTTGTCTTCCACATTAACATTCTGCTCTTGTATCTTGGTCCAAATTGGGTAATGATCACTTCCTAATGGGTTATTATTAAGAACTTCCCACTGACTGACTCCTGCTAATCGTTCTGAAAGTAAGGTAAGGTCAAGTGCTGATTCTGTTCCATGTACTAGATCAAACCTAGTGCCTGTTCCATCATTTAAACAGACTAGATTGTGGTCATCCATAAACTCCTCAACAGTACTCCCATTATCATCTGTTCTTATGCTTCCCCATAATGTGTTATAAGCATTGAAGTCTCCACATAAAATATTTCTACAATTTCCCTCCACACAAAAACTATCTAAAAAATCTCTTCTAATCTTTTGACAAGGGTTATAGAAGTTAATTATTTTAAACTTAATTCTACCCACCCATACTTCCACTGATATTGCTTCAATTTCTTTATTTATACTTTGTGCTTTGTAATTAAGTCCCTGTTGAATAAATGTGGCTACTCCCCCACCTGTTCCTAGGCTTCTATCTTTGCGTACTGCTACATATCCATAGATTATAAAGTCAAGTGATGGCTTTAACCATGTTTCTTGAATACAAATGATATTAGGTTTAACCTGCTGTTCTTCAATAAAATGTTTAAATTCTTGCCCATTCGCAATTAAACTCCTGGCATTCCACTGTAATATGGACAATACCATTATAAAACACCACCACATGACTGCTGACTTGCAGACACTCTGGTCGCTAATACTGCATTTACAGACTCAACGGATAATTCCCCTATATCCAGGTACTTTTCTGCTGCTCTTGTGATAAACTTTATTCTCTCTGTTCTGCTATCTGTCTGAGCTGAGCAATTGATAACTTCCACTATGAAGGCAACAAACTTTTTCTTCTCCACAATCAAGGTGTCTTCAGAAATTTTATAATTCAAAGATTGTGCAACTCTTTGAGTAGGAGGTTGAGACACAGGTCGAGACACAGATACTGCTTTAGCATCAGATCGTACTTTGCTATCTATCTTTTTGATTGCATCAGCATAGGTAAGTTTCTCCTTCACCCTTATGTTTTGAATCCGTACTGCTCTTTTATGGGCCTCACATCCTTTATAAGCAGCGCTGTGCTCCCCTCCACAGTTACAACACTTTATTTTAGTTCCTACAGCACACTTGCCATATTCATGTCCCCCCCCACACTTAGCACACCTGGCTTTAGCCCTACAGGCTGCAGCAATATGCCCAGACCTTTGGCATTTAAAACACCTTGTTGGTGGAGGAATGTATGCTCGTACTGCATAACTGACATACCCAATCTTAACTCTTTCCGGTAATCGCTCTTCGTCCAGAGCTATCATAACTGACAAACTAGGACTTGTAACTCCATCTCTTGTAATAGGCAAACATTTCACCTTGGTTACTCTAACCCCTTTCATGTTAACTCGGATCTATTCCTCTGTCAACTCAATAGATACTCCAGATATCACACCCATACACTTTCCCTTTTCCTCCCACACTTGCGGCTTTATCGCTTTCCCCAATAGTGTTTTACACTTCATTAACCCCTGCTGCTGGTCTCTATCCCTACACACAATCATCAAATTGCCATCTCTTAAAGTTTGTACTTCACCTACTAACTTGTATACTGCCTCACTAACTTTTAAAGGATTTAAAGTACACGGGGATTGGAATCTAAGGATAACTTTTATTTCATTTCTTTTACCTTCCTCCCTCCTCTCTTCATCGGGTTCTAGTTCTTTCCTTTTCTTACTTCCTTGATTGACCCTCTGCCATTCTCCTGAGTATGTATTTCTCTCATTGTAGTCGCTTGACGCTAGATCACCACCTTCATCTGCCTCCTCAATCCCCTCCATCTCACTCACTTCCTGCAAATCCCGGATCACACCTCCAGCCCCCCAAAACTCCACTCAGCCGAAATCTCGAAGATTTAAATGGGAAGAAGTTCCGTTCAAACACTGTTGAAGCAAGAACCTCTCCACCGCGCGCGCATTCAACTGCCTTCTTCTTCTTCTTCTCGCCAAATTCGTATGATTCCGGCAAAGTTCCCTTCTGAGAACGGCCTATTTATACACAGCAGAGCAGACCAGGAAGTGAATGCTGGCAAGATGGAAGTCCCGTCCCAGATCCGGATTGCGCTGAACTGGGAGATAGTAAATCTCCGGAGTGGAAGTCCGGGGCGGATCATGACAGAGGTGGGTAGAGTAAGTGAAAACTGTACTCAAGTAAAAGTATTGTTACTTAATAATAATAATAATAATAATAATAATAAATCAAGTATAAGTACGTAAAACTCATCAAAATAATGACTTGAGTATGAGTAAAGAGGAGCCTCATCAAATGACTACTCAAGTAGTGAGTAACTTTATATGATGATTTTTTTTATATAACAGGCATTTAGCAGATACTCTTATCCAGAGCAACATACAGCATACCCAGAGCAGCAAGGGGTTTGGTGCCTTGCTCAAGGGCATTTCAGCTGGTCCAGGGAATCAAACCGGTGACCTTTTGGTCCCAAAACTGCTTCTCTAACCTTTAGGCCATGGCTTCCCCTATTTATTACATCTATGTATTATATTTAAATGTATCGCAATAATGGGGTGGCACAGTGGTGCACGTGTTAGCACTGTCGCCTCACAGCAAGAAGGTTCTGGGTTTGAGCCCCATGGCCAACTGGGCCTTTCTGTGTGGAGTTTGCATGTTCTCCTCATGCATGTGTGTGTGGTCTGGTTTCCTCCCACAGTCTGTAGACATGCAGATTACTTCAAGTGGCTACCCTAAATTCTCTATAGGTGTGCATGTGGCTGATATAAAATCCAAAAAATTCAAGTATCGCTCCTAACTTAAAAAATAATAATAAGAAGAAATTGAATATTTCCCAAATAACATGAATTAAGGCAATGTTGCCACAGGTTACTTTCATAAATCTTCCAGGACAAAGAGCAGAGAGACAAGAGCTGCAGGAGAGAGAGAGCTAAGCGATACAGAGCCATGTGTGTGTTACATTGTGCTGGATAATCTAAAATCGCTGAAAAGTGAAAGTGAATGAAAATAAAGTGCACCTTTGAGTTGTCACAAGTTTGCCTCCCATCTCTTCATTTTCCCCTCAGACCCCACAAGTGTTACACATCCCTTCCATTTTTATTTCTCAAAAATCTTTTGAAAACCAGTACCAAAGTCACTACACTGTTTAATCTCTTAAAACTTAACTCTTTATTTGTTTGTCCGTTTGTGTGTTCAAACTCCATGTATCACAGCAGTCGACCTTGTAGAAGCTGTGCATGTGTGAATAAAAATAAGTTAATAAATTAAATAAAAGTAAAGTGTGTAGTCTAAGGTAACAGAGTCTAAGTATGTTTTTTTTTAAATGGTAAATGTACTCAAGTAAGAGTAAGAAGTATTATACATTAAAACTACTCCTATAAGTACAGTTTATTGGAAAAAAATTGCTTAAGTACATGTAACAGAATAAACGTAATGCGTTACCCACCTCTGAAAATAATGATTAGGATGAGACTTTATTTATATACAACCCCGATTCCAAAAAAGTTGGGACAAAGTACAAATTGTAAATAAAAATGGAATGCAATGATGTGGAAGTTTCAAAATTCCATATTTTATTCAGAATAGAACATAGATGACATATCAAATGTTTAAACTGAGAAAATGTATCATTTAAAGAGAAAAATTAGGTGATTTTAAATTTCATGACAACAACACATCTCAAAAAAGTTGGGACAAGGCCATGTTTACCACTGTGAGACATCCCCTTTTCTCTTTACAACAGTCTGTAAATGTCTGGGGACTGAGGAGACAAGTTGCTCAAGTTTAGGGATAGGAATGTTAACCCTTTCTTGTCTAATGTAGGATTCTAGTTGCTCAACTGTCTTAGGTCTTTTTTGTCGTATCTTCCATTTTATGATGTGCCAAATGTTTTCTATGGGTGAAAGATCTGGACTGCAGGCTGGCCAGTTCAGTACCCGGACCCTTCTTCTATGCAGCCATGATGCTGTAATTGATGCAGTATGTGGTTTGGCATTGTCATGTTGGAAAATGCAAGGTCTTCCCTGAAAGAGACGTCATCTGGATGGGAGCATATGTTGCTCTAGAACCTGGATATACCTTTCAGCATTGATGGTGTCTTTCCAGATGTGTAAGCTGCCCATGCCACACGCACTAATGCAACCCCATACCATCAGAGATGCAGGCTTCTGAACTGAGCGCTGATAACAACTTGGGTCATCCTTCTCCTCTTTAGTCCGAATGACACGGCGTCCCTGATTTCCATAAAGAACTTCAAATTTTGATTCGTCTGGCCACAGAACAGTTTTCCACTTTGTCACAGTCCATTTTAAATGAGCCTTGGCCCAGAGAAGACGTCTGCGCTTCTGGATCGTGTTTAGATACGGCTTCTTCTTTGAACTATAGCGTTTTAGCTGGCAACGGCGGATGGCACGGTGAATTGTGTTCACAAATAATGTTCTCTGGAAATATTCCTGAGCCCATTTTGTGATTTCCAATACAGTAGCATGCCTGTATGTGATGCAGTGCCGTCTAAGGGCCCGAAGATCACGGGCACCCAGTATGGTTTTCCGGCCTAGACCCTTACGCACAGAGATTCTTCCAGATTCTCTGAATCTTTTGATGATATTATGCACTGTAGATGATATGTTCAAACTCTTTGCAATTTTACACTGTCGAACTCCTTTCTGATATTGCTTCACTATTTGTCGGCGCAGAATTAGGGGGATTGGTGATCCTCTTCCCATCTTTACTTCTGAGAGCCGTTGCCACTCCAAGATGCTCTTTTTATACCCAGTCATGTTAATGACCTATTGCCAATTGACCTAATTAGTTGCAATTTGGTCCTCCAGCTGTTCCTTTTTTGTACCTTTAACTTTTCCAGCCTCTTATTGCCCCTGTCCCAACTTTTTTGAGATGTGTTGCTGTCATGAAATTTCAAATGAGCCAATATTTGGCATGAAATTTCAAAATGTCTCACTTTCGACATTTGATATGTTGTCTATGTTCTATTGTGAATACAATATCAGTTTTTGAGATTTGTAAATTATTGTATTCCGTTTTTATTTACAATTTGTACTTTGTCCCAACTTTTTTGGAATCGGGGTTGTATATATACACAGTTCCTTGATTAATGTTTAAGTAGCCTACATACTAACTTAGCAAGAAGTAATCAAATAATCTTTGCCATTCTTCACAAATTTCAAATCACTATAATAAACTACTCTTCTTTGATATTTTTTGGGCTTTTTTCACCTTTATTGGATAGGACACTGTAGAGACAGGAAATGAGCGGGAAAGAGACGGGGAGGGATCAGGAAGCAAACCTGGGTCCCCGGATTTATGATATGGCGCCTTATCCACCTGAGCCACGACACGAGCCTAGTTTTTGGTTTTAGTTAGTAAAAAATTAAACATGAAACCATATTGTATCACAGTAATTTATTGTATGAGTAATTAATACTTCTGAGAAATAACAATGAAACAATTTAAAGAAAACCCTACAATGGGTTTTTACATTAAAACCAATTTTTCACATAAAAATTGTAACCCATTAAATTTGATATTCGTTTGATATAAACATGGTGTGTTTTTAAGAACTTGAAATTTATGATCAATCTTTGGATTCATAAGATTACATTAAGGGGAATTTAAAAAAACAACAACAACTGAAAGATAGTAATTGGTATCCAAGACTCATATAAAATTAATATTTACAAGCTATATGCGTGTTCCTTTTTCATTTCTTTTTTCATTTTATTTTTTTCATATTTAAATACTTTAATTTAATTCCCATTCCTATTTTTACATCTGTTCTAATGGAATTTTATTAGAAAGACAGTATTTTGACACAGAGCTAGTTTCCAGATTTTATTTTAAAATTAATTATTCCTTTCACTGGTTAGATTCATGACATCCTGCACATTATTATTATTATTATTATTATTATTATTATTAATAATAATAATAATAATAATAATAATAATAATAATAATAATAACAAAACAGTCCTACTAATGCAAGAATCTAAATATTTGGCAACTTTTATGAAAAGTTATGAATTAATAAGGCAGTGTTATTTCTATAAATTGCAAAAAAAAAAAAATGCTCTGGTTTGTTACAAATCCTATCATCTTTGTATGAGATTGGCTATATTCAATCACCCTGCAGAACCTATTATTTCTCCCCTAAGCCATCTGGTGTTAAAGGAGAGTGATATGTACACTGAGCTTTTCTATCACGTTCATATGTTGCTTGGACTTATTTTAGGCAGGTAGAACATCACATACATCCTATTTTACTACTGTTTTTGCATGCACTCTCTTGCTCCCTCTCCCTCACTGACTCGTAACTCGAACCTGGCCCTCATCGATGTGAAGCAGAATTCCTGGCCTGCTATTGACTCTGCTGCTAAAATTGGCCCAGTGATCCCTGTGAAATGCATTCTGGGAATATGTTGCCCTCTACTTTACCTTATGGGGCTAGTATGTGTGTGTGACTGTCCTGCATTATGAGGTCTCAGATTTGTGACAACAAACGCCACTTTCTAAGATACACTTTTCACACTTACTTCATTACATATTTTCCATGCTAACTGTTAACTTTCAGGAATACTGTTACTTGCTTGAATTTACTGTCTAAGACATATTATACCCCAGTGATTAGGGCTTTGTTTCCATTCAGTATAATGCAATATTGTGTGTAATTGTTAAATGTTTGGAAATTTAATTGTCAGCACAATTTCAAAGTTTTTTGCTTCTTCCAACTTTATAAATAAAATATCTTCTCACCTTCTCACCCAACTCCTGATAGGCCTAGCGCCTGTCAGCAGATAAGCTTTTTCCATTTATCCCGAGCTTTAAATAATTCAGCTTCCAGTACAGAGGCCAAAGATATCAGTCTTGCTGTGAGCGACTCAGTAATGTTTTGGATCCATCTCTTTCTTGGCCATCCTACTGGTCTTTTAGTCGTAGGTTTCCAGATGAGCCATTTCTTTGGTATTCATTGGTCCTCCATTCTCATCATATGACCAAACCACCTAAGTTGGGCATACTCCACAAAAGTGAGGACACTCTCCACACCCAGTTCTTGTCTCCTTTTTTCCATTCCTGATTTTGTCGAGTTTGGTTACACCCTTGGTCATTCTAAAAACTCCATCTCCACCGCATACACCCTCCTCTTGGTCTTTGAAGTCAGGGTCCATGCTTCACAGCCGTAACACAGTATTGGTCATAGAATGATCTTATATATGCATATTTTCACTTTTCATGGTATGTGTTTGTCTTTTAGAAGGGGGAAGAGCAAGTTCACATTTTTGCTATGTTCCTTGATTTGCACCAAAACAGCATTTTTGTGTGTCGCCTTGCTGTCAAAAATATTCCCCAAGTATTTAAACTGATTGACTTGCTTCAGGATGACTCCATTAACTTCCACCTCCTCAGGGTGCCTTGATACTGGCATCACCTGTCTTTCCTAGGTTTAATTTTAATTCATGTTCCTTTAGCACCATGTTCCACACTAGGACAGAGTTGGTCAAGGTCAGTGGGTCAGACTTGATAACTGCTACGTCATCAGCATAAGCAAGTTTGTCTTTCATTTCATGATCCCTTTGTCTTTCCCTCTTATTGACAGTTTTGATAACTTGATCCATCAATATGATGAACAGAAGAGGTGATACTATTGACCCTTGTCTCACACCAGTCTTAACATTGAACCACAACATGCAAGAACCAAGAGGCTGCACAGCAGTCCTGTTCATGATTTACAAACTTTGTATGACTCTTCTTAATTTGGGGGGAATCTGGTATTCTGCTTGACTGATGGCCTCCCACAATTTATAGCAGGGAACTCAATCAAAAGCTTTTTCAAGATCAAGGAAAGCTAGGTACCTAAGTGTGGCAGCGGGGGTGTGGTCAAGCATTGGTCTGTGACCAGAGGGCGGAGTCAGGGAAGGTAAGTGGCAGAATCACTGGACCTGATGTTAATTAATGTGTTTGTGTGTCTTCCGCAGTGACCACGCCCTATTTAAGGAGAGAGACCGAGAGCAGAGGGAGCTCTCCCCCGAACCAGATGCCAGTTGTGTGTGTGCGCGCGTGCGCCTGTGTTTTATTAGAGAGAGACCACTGAAAAGTGTTGAAAATAAAAAGGTTTACCAACCTGAGCTCTGTCCTGCCATCTTCTGTGCTCCGCCTATTCATACGAACTGCCACAGTGGTGCTGAAACCTGGGAGCTTGGAGCACAGAAGCAGAACAGCCCCATGGAGTCCTGAAAGCCTTATTTTTCTCACTCACTACAGGGCGTACCTCCTCTGTCCAGAAACGTATCAGTTTTTTTTCTTATTTGCACCTATATACTTAACTCTGATTGTTGTTTGGATCATTTCCTTTAGGCTTGACCATGTTATTTCCACATCTTCATTGTCATCCTTTCTTGTAAGCTGAATCTCCTCTATCTTTTTGATCAACAGTTTCCTAACTTTGTCTTCTTTGAGCCTCTCCACTGCTGCGCTTTCTCTCCTGATCACTGGTTTAATGGGAGTAAAATGTACGTTGTTTTTAGCCACTATGAGTTGATGATCAGAGTCGAAAGAAACAGAAAGGATTGCTTTGACATCGTGAACCAAGCTTTTTCTACTCAATAAAACAAGATCAATCATCAATTTTTGGGAATAATCTTTTGCATCAGAGTTCCATCTATACCAAGTCCACTTATGTTCTGGTTTGTGCATAAAAAATGTATTCATGATGGATATGTTGTTACAGATGCAGTCATCAATGATCCTTTCTCCATCTTGGTTTTGGTATCCTATTGAGAAGGAGCCTATTACTTCCTCAAGTCCAGGGGTTCTTGGCCCTACTTGTCTGTTGAAGTCTCCAATCATGATCAGATTAGAGTTCCATCTATACCAAGTCCACTTATGTTCTGGTTTGTGCATAAAAAATGTATTCATGATGGATATGTTGTTACAGATGCAGTCATCAATGATCCTTTCTCCATCTTGGTTTTGGTATCCTATTGAGAAGGAGCCTATTACTTCCTCAAGTCCAGGGGTTCTTGGCCCTACTTGTCCGTTGAAGTCTCCAATCATGATCAGATTGTCTCTGTTTGGCATTCCATCCATCAGACCTTTGCAAAGCCTCATAAAATTCTCCCTTTTCTTCATTTGGACACCCGTGCTAGGGTGCGTAAACTTGGATGATGTCCAGACAGAGGTGGTTCAGTTTAAGTGTAACCCCAATCAGTCTGTTGTTGACATAGTGTATCTCCTTAATGGTGGCACTAATCTCTGGTGCGAAGACAAAACCAACACCATGGTGCCCATCTTCAGAACCCTTGTAGTGCAACACATAGTCCTCATGTAGCACTTTATAGCCCTCGCCTTTTAGTCTTGTCTCCGATATTCCTACCATATCCCAATGTTTCTCTCTCATGAGGTTGATAACTTTCTCTTCCTTACCACATATAGTCCCAACATTTATAGTAGCCAATTTTAGAAATGGTTTATTTTATCTTTTTTCCTTCTCTTTTCCTTTTCCGTTCCCAGGTCAATTATTCTGAGTGTATCCATCCTTTTGATGCTTATCTTGAGTGACTCGAGCAACATTTATCCAGCAGTGGCTTGCTAGGCCTATCCTGCCTTCACCAGAGCCCCTTTAACCACCCCTGTTGATAGACAAGAGCATTATCCAGGATGCACCACGAGGAGGTGGGGCTGGACTTTGTGTCCCATGAATAAAATATAAAATAACAATTCATAATAATTCCTATAAATTCTGTTTTACTTTAGACGGGTTTACCAAAATTATGTAATGTTGTTGTTGTATTAATTCATGGCACAACTGCATCTTTCTGCCTGTAAATTGTGATTGAAACTATTTGGTACTAGTAAATGTACACTCTCTGGCCACTTCAATAGAAACAACTGTACATCAACTAATTAGATTAGATTAGATTAGATTAGATTAGATTAGATTAGATTAGATTAGATTAGATTAGATTAGATAAAACTTTATTGATCCTTTTGGGTGGGTTCCCTCAGGGAAATTAAGATTCCAGCAGCATCATTACAGATAAACAGAGAAAAGAAATAGAGAAAACTTCTAGATAAATTAAAATAAATTAAGTATTTACATATACAAATATATAAAAAGAATAAGATATGAGGAAGAGGGGAAGGAGGGGGAAGATTTTAAAAAAAGTGGGGAGAAGGGGGGCGGCGGTAGGAGAGATATTGCACTTTATATTGCACATTGTCCGGTATTGCTTATTGTTAGGCTAGGCTACTGCTCCTTCCCGTCCTCTGTCCTCCTGTTACCCCTCCTCCTCCCCAGAGAGGAGTTGTACAGTCTGATGGTGTGAGGGACAAAGGAGTTTTTGAGTCTGTTCGTCCTGCATTTGGGAAGGAGCATTCTGTCACTGAACAGGCTCCTCTGGTTGCTGATGATGGTGTGCAGAGGGTGACTGGCATCATCCATGATGTTCAATAGTTTGTCCATAGACCTCTTCTCTGCCACCGTCACCAGAGAATCCAGCTTCATGCCGACCACAGAGCCGGCCCGCCTGATCAGTTTGTCCAGCCTGGATGTGTCCTTCTTGGATGTGCTGCCCCCCCCAGCACACCATGGTGTAAAACAGGACACTGGCGACCACAGGCTGATAGAACATCCACAGGAGTTTCCTGCAGATGTTAAAGGACCACAGCCTCCTAAGGAAGTATAGCCTGCTCTGTCCCTTCCTGTATAAGTGTTTGGTGTTGCAAGTCCAGTCCAGCTTGCTGTCCAGCCACAGCCCAAGGTACTTGTAGGAATCCACAGCCTCCACCTTGACTCTCTCGATCAGAACTGGTCGTGACCTTGGTCTGGACCTCCCAAAGTCAATGACCAGCTCCTTGGTCTTCGAGGTGTTGAGCTGCAGATGGTTCCTGTTGCACCACACAGCAAAGTCCCTCACCAGGCTCCTATACTCCTCCTCTCTGTTGTCACTGATACACCCAACGATGACTGTGTCATCGGCAAACTTCTGGATGTGACACAGCTCTGAGTTGTAGCAGAAGTTCGCGGTGTACAGGGTGAAGAGAAGAGGGGCCAGCACCATGCCCTGGGGTGCTCTGGTGCTGCTAATCACAGTGTCAGACGTGATGTCCTTCAGCCTGATGTACTGCGGCCTGTCAGTGAGGTAGCTGGAGATCAAGGTGACAAGGCAGGGGTCCACTCGCATCCTGTTCAGTTTGTCCTGAAGCAATAGGGGCTGGATGGTGTTGAAGGCACTCGAGAAATCCAAGAAGAGGATCCTCACTGTGCCATTTCCCTTATCCAGATGCGAGTGGGCTCGGTGTAACAGGTAGAGGATGGCATCTTCCACACCGACACCTGCCCGGTATGCAAACTGCAGACAGTCCTGGGCATCTTGTACCTGGGGTCTGAGGAGGCTGAGGAAGAGCCATTACAACGTCTTCATCAGATGTGAAGTGAGTGCAACCGGTCGGAAGTCGTTCAGCTCACTGGGCCGATTCTTTTTGGGAACGGGAACGATACATGATGTCTTCCAGAGGGTGGCCACTCTTCCCAGCTGTAGGCTAAGGTTGAAGATGCATTGGAGTGGTTCACCCAGTTCAGCAGCACAGGTCATCAGTAGTCAGGGACACACCTTGTCCAGGCCTGCTGCTTTCCTGGGGTGAAGCTTCCTCAGTTGACCTCTGACCTGGTCTGCAGTAATGCATGGAGGAGTCTGTGTTGAGGTGGGAGAGGAGGGGGCTGCTGTGATGACTGGGGGGAGGTGTGTTGAGGGAAGAAGGAGAGATGGATGCAGTGAGGGAGAGGGTGGGGGGGACGTGGGCTGGTTGAACCGATTGAAAAAGTCATTCAACTCATTCGCCCTCTCCACTGTCCCCTCAATGACTCTGGTCTTTGTATTGTAGCCTGTGATGGTTTTCACACCTTCCCAGACCTCCCTCATGCTGTTCTCCTTCAGCTTCTGCTCCACCTTCCTCCTGTAGCTGTCTGTGGCAGCAGGGGCGTGGTCAAGCACCAGTCTGTGACAGGAGGGCGGAGTCAGGGAAGGTAAGTGGCAGAATCACTACACCTGACTGCAATTAACCTGTTTGTGTGTGTCTTCCCAGTGACCGCGCCCTATTTAGGGAGGGAGAGCAGAAAGCAGAGGATCTCTCCCGAACCAGACACCTGATGTGTGTGCGTGTGTGTCTGGCTGTGTGTGTATGTTCCACTGAAAAGTGTAGCAATAAAGCTATTTGTTTGTGAAGATTCTCAATCATCCAGGTCATAGTAAACTGTGGGTGGTAGAAATGGGCAACTGGACTTGCTTGAAGATTCTTGAAAACGTTTCACCTCTCGTCCAAAAGGCTTCCTCAGTTCTGTCTGACTAATAGGGAGTATCAGATATTTATTCTCTCCTGGATCAGAATCAGAATTCTGATGACCAGCTCATCTAAGGTGTCATTGAGGCATCATGTTGGTGTGGGTCACTGGAGGCTGGGTGTGAACGGCGAGTCATTAGGGTGATCAAAGGATTGTCCGTTAGGGTGATCAATGGCAAGCTGACTCTCTCTGTCCTCCTGTGAGTCACTGAAAACAGCTGGGTCCTGGCGTACACCCAGCCGTCTGGGAAGAGTGTCCAATACCGCCTTGTAGATGGTTGACAAATGATGTCTTAGACCCCCACCTCTGTTCAGTGATGGCTGTTCCAGGTTGACAAAAATGGCTTCTTTAACTCCTCACTCATACCAACGATCCTCTCTGGCTAAAATGCGTACATTACAATCCTGAAATGAGTGTCCTTTGTTGTTAAGATGAATGTAGACAGCCGAGTCCTGGCCTGAGGAGCTGGCTCTCCTGTGTTGGGCCAAGCACCTGTATAGCGGTTGTTTGGTCTCACCAATATACGAATCCGTGCAATTCTCACTGCACTGAATTGCATACACTATGTTGTCCTGTTTGTGTCTGGGTATTCTGTCCTTAGGGTGGACCAGTTTCTGCTTCAGGGTGTTACTGGGTCTGAAATGTACCGGAATGTTGTGTTTGTAGAAGATCCTCCTGAGTTTCTCAGATAGACCAGAAATGTAGGGAATGACAATGTTCTTGCATTTGTTCCTGTTATCATCCTTGTCAGTTATGTTCCTTTTTATGCTCTTTAGGAAAGCCCAGTTGGGATAACCGCAATTCTGAAGTGCTTTCTTGATATGATTCTGCTCCTTCTCTTTTCCCTCTAATGTTGTAGGAATGTTCTGAGCCCTGTGTTGCAAGGTCCTAATGACCCCCAATTTATGTTCCAGTGGGTGGTGAGAGTCGAAAAGTAGGTGCTGGTCTGTGTGTGTGGGTTTCCGGTAGACCTCGATACTAAGGCTTCTGTCTTGTCTAATGTGTACATCACAATCCAAGAAGGCTAGATTATTCCCACTGACATCCTCCCGAGTGAAGTTGATGTTGCTATCCACTGCATTGATGTGTTTCGAGAAAGCTTCCACCTCCTGGATTTTGATTTTAACCCAGGTATCATCCACGTATCTAAACCAATGGCTGGGAGCAACTCCTGCAAAAGTGGTCAAAGCTATATGTTCCACTTCCTCCATGTATAAATTGGCCACAATAGGGGACACTGGTGATCCCATGGCGCATCCATGCTTCTGTCTGGTTGTATCACTGAGGAGACTGATCATCCTGGAGTGGTAGTCCGCTGTATTTAGCACCACTGTGCATCTCCCTTTGTCAGCAGGAAGGATGGTGATGTTCCGGTCTCTTTGAACCACTGTAAGAGCTGGTTAGGAATCTGAATATCAATAAACAAACAAACAAGCAAACAAACAAGCAAGCTGTAAGATTCCTAACCAGCTCTTACAGTGGTTCAAAGAGACCGGAACATCACCATCCTTCCTGCTGACAAAGGGAGATGCACAGTGGTGCTAAATACAGTGGACTACCACTCCAGGATGATCAATCTCCTCAGTGATACAACCACTTATGAAACATTGAGGAGGAACACCACAAGTGGTTACAAAAGGAAAGTTGTTAGCTGTTTGCAACAACTAGAAAAGGACCAAGCCATCAACCGATCTCTTTACTACAGATTGTACCCTGGGGAAGCCGTGCCTCTCATATACAGACTCCCCAAGATTCACAAAGAAGGAGCTCCTCTCAGACCTATTATCAGCAGTATAAACTCGGTCACATATAACATTGCTAAACACCTAGCCACCATCTTGGCTCCTCTGGTTGGGAATACACCATATCATGTCAAAAATTCCCAAGATTTTGCTTCTAAAGTTGCAGACTTCAAACTAGATTCAGATGAAACCATGGTTTCCTATGATGTCACTTCTCTGTTCACCTGCATTCCCACCACAGAAGCAGTCGAATCTGTAAGAAAACGACTCCTTCAGAATAGCTCCTTACTGGATAGAACGAAACTCACCACGGATCAGATTTGCACCCTGCTGGACCTCTGCCTGACTACCACTTATTTCCAGTTTAATGAAAGTTTCTACAGACAGAAGCATGGATGCGCCATGGGATCACCAGTGTCCCCTATTGTGGCCAATTTATACATGGAGGAAGTGGAACATATAGCTTTGACCACTTTTGCAGGAGTTGCTCCCAGCCATTGGTTTAGATACGTGGATGATACCTGGGTTAAAATCAAAATCCAGGAGGTGGAAGCTTTCTCGAAACACATCAATGCAGTGGATAGCAACATCAACTTCACTCGGGAGGATGTCAGTGGGAATAATCTAGCCTTCTTGGATTGTGATGTACACATTAGACAAGACAGAAGCCTTAGTATCGAGGTCTACCGGAAACCCACACACACAGACCAGCACCTACTTTTCGACTCTCACCACCCACTGGAACATAAATTGGGGGTCATTAGGACCTTGCAACACAGGGCTCAGAATATTCCTACAACATTAGAGGGAAAAGAGAAGGAGCAGAATCATATCAAGAAAGCACTTCAGAATTGCGGTTATCCCAACTGGGCTTTCCTAAAGAGCATAAAAAGGAACATAACTGACAAGGATGATAACAGGAACAAACGCAAGAACATTGTCATTCCCTACATTTCTGGTCTATCTGAGAAACTCAGGAGGATCTTCTACAAACACAACATTCCGGTACATTTCAGACCCAGTAACACCCTGAAGCAGAAACTGGTCCACCCTAAGGACAGAATACCCAGACACAAACAGGACAACGTAGTGTATGCAATTCAGTGCAGTGAGAATTGCACGGATTCGTATATTGGTGAGACCAAACAACCGCTATACAGGCGCTTGGCCCAACACAGGAGAGCCAGCTCCTCAGGCCAGGACTCGGCTGTCTACATTCATCTTAACAACAAAGGACACTCATTTCAGGATTGTAATGTACGCATTTTAGCCAGAGAGGATCGTTGGTATGAGCGAGGAGTTAAAGAAGCCATTTTTGTCAACCTGGAACAGCCATCACTGAACAGAGGTGGGGGTCTAAGACATCATTTGTCAACCATCTACAAGGCGGTATTGGACACTCTTCCCAGACGGCTGGGTGTACGCCAGGACCCAGCTGTTTTCAGTGACTCACAGGAGGACAGAGAGAGTCAGCTTGCCATTGATCACCCTAACGGACAATCCTTTGATCACCCTAATGACTCGCCGTTCACACCCAGCCTCCAGTGACCCACACCAACATGATGCCTCAATGACACCTTAGATGAGCTGGTCATCAGAATTCTGATTCTGATCCAGGAGAGGATAAATATCTGATACTCCCTATTAGTCAGACAGAACTGAGGAAGCCTTTTGGACGAGAGGTGAAACGTTTTCAAGAATCTTCAAGCAAGTCCAGTTGCCCATTTCTACCACCCACAAAGCTATTTGTTGAACCTGATCTCTGTCCTGCCGTCCTCTGTGCTCCACCCCTTCATAAGAACTGCTACAGTGGTGCCGAAACCCGGGACCTGGAGCACAGCAGCCTAACAGCCCCATGGAGTCCTCCCCGTTCGCTGAACTGGTCCACGCCCTTGCCACGGCCCAGCAAAGCCAGCACCAGGCGCTACTCACCCTCCGAAAGGAGCAAGAAGAGCGGTTTGAGGCCCTGGTGTTGGCCCAACAAGAAGATCGAGAGGCGTTCCGGCACCTCCTCGCGTCGGCGGGGTCCACCAGCGCTCCTACCGCGGGCCCGTCTCCCCTCACCGTCACCAAGATGGGCCTGCAGGATGACCACGAGGCGTTCATCACTCTCTTCGAGCAAGTCGCCGAAGCCTCGGGGTGGCCGATGGAGCAGCGTGCGGTGCGCCGCCTCCCCCTGCTATCAGGAGAGGCACAGCTGGCCACGGTACAGCTCCCCGCTGACCGCCCGCTGGCCTACGCGGACCTCCACTGGGCCGTCCTCCAGCGCGTGGGGCACACCCCAGAACAGCAGTGCCAGCGCTTCCGCAAGTTGCACTTGGAGGAAGTTGGCCAGCCGTTCGCATTTGGCCAGCAACTCCGGGACGCCTGCTGGTGGTGGCTGAGGGCCAACAACCGTGACGCCGAGGGAGTCATCGACCAGGTGGTGCTGGAACAGTTCATCGCTCGCTTGCCAGCAGGAACTGCGGAGTGGGTCCAGTGCCACCGCCCGGCATCACTGGATCGGGCAGTCGAGCTGGCGGAGGACCATTTGGCAGCTGTCCCAGCGGCAGGACAGCAGATGGCATCTTCTCTTCTCTCCTCTTCTCTCTCTCTCTTTCCCCCTCCTCCTGTGTCCCGTCCTTGCCCCATTCCCCCACCGCAGAGGTGGGGGCCGGCACCACCCCAGCCAGCCCGGCGCACCCGTGGTGCCCTCCCATTTCTCCCTTCTGTGTCTGTCTCTCCCCCACCTCAGGTGAGTGAGCCCCGGATCACCGGTGCAGAGGGAAAGCCCAGGCCGGTTTGCTGGCACTGCGGGGAGCCAGGCCACTTTCAACAGCAGTGCACGGCGATGGAGGTGGGCGTGGTGGTTCGGATCCCCAACGCACTAGAGGCCGCCCTCGATCGGGCCGGAGCATATCGCATACCGGTGAGTATCCAAGGGGATACATATCAGGCGTTGGTGGATTCGGGCTGTAATCAGACCTCAATTCACCAAAGCCTGGTGCAAAACGAGGCATTGGGGGGAGCACAGGGGGTGAAGGTGTTGTGTGTGCATGGGGATGTTCACAGCTACCCTTTGGTGTCAGTCCACATTTTTTTCCGAGGGGAAAAATTTATAGTGAAGGCGGCGGTTAATCCTCGCCTTACCCACTCTTTGATTTTGGGGACTGATTGGCCGGGATTTCGGGGTTTGATGACACGCTTAGTAGAGAGTGGGTCCTGCCATTTAGCAGGGGGAGGTCCCAGTGTCGCTTTGGTGGGAGCAGCTGTCACAAAGCCGTCTACGTCATCTCCGCGTCAGAGTGAGGAGCCCCAGGCTCCTCCTCTCTCTCTCGGGGAATTCCTCGCAGATTTCCCGTTAGAACAATCACGAGACGAGTTTCTGCGACATGCGTTTGACCAAGTGAGAGTAATCGATGGTCAAATGCTCCCGCCGAACAGCACCCCGTCCTTCCCCTATTTCTCTATTATGAAGGCTAGATTATACCGAGTGACGCAGGACACTCAGACGAAAGAGCAAATCACGCAGCTTTTAATTCTAAAGAGCCGCTGGGAATTGGTATTCCAGGCAGCTCACTTTAATCCCATAGCTGGACACCTAGGGCAGGATAAGACACTGGCCCGAATAATGGCTCGATTCTATTGGCCGGGGATTCGCGGCGATGTTCGTAGGTGGTGTACGGCATGCCGCGAATGCCAGTTAGTAAATCCAGTGGCCATTCCAAAAGCGCCTTTGCGCCCTCTTCCATTGATTGAGACCCCGTTTGAGAGAATTGGGATGGATCTCGTCGGGCCATTAGATCGGTCAACACGAGGGTACCGCTTTATATTAGTTCTGGTGGACTATGCAACGCGATACCCGGAAGCAGTGCCTCTGCGCAATATCTCAGCACGCAGTATTGCAGAGGCACTCTTCCACGTCATCTCCCGAGTCGGAATCCCGAAAGAGATTTTGACTGATCAAGGCACTACATTTATGTCATGGACACTGCGCGAACTGTATGGGTTATTGGGGATTAAGCCGATCCGCACCAGTGTGTATCACCCACAAACGGATGGTTTAGTGGAACGGTTCAATCGCACCCTCAAAAATATCATTAAAAAATTCGTAAGTGAGGACGCATGTAATTGGGATAAGTGGCTCGAGCCCTTGTTGTTCTCAGTGCGAGACGTTCCCCAGGCCTCCACGGGGTTCTCCCCGTTTGAACTATTATATGGGCATAAGCCGCACGGCATCCTAGGCGGGAAAATTGGGAGGAGGGACCTTCACAAAGCAAGAACGAAATTCAGTATGTTATGGACCTGCGCGCAAAACTCCACACGCTCACCCAACTAACCCAGGAGAATTTGCGGCAGGCCCAGGAACGGCAAGCCTGCCTGTACAACAAGGGTACGTGCCTTAGGGAGTTCACCCAGGGAAATAAAGTACTCGTACTGTTGCCCACTTCAAGCTCCAAATTGATCGCCAAGTGGCAAGGTCCCTTTGAGGTCACACGGCAAGTCGGGGACGTCGACTACAAGGTGAGGCGAACGGACAGGGGTGGGGCGCTACAAATTTACCACCTCAATCTCCTTAATCTCTGGAAAGAGGAAGTCCCTGTGGCGTTGGTGTCAGTAGTTCCGGAGAAGGTGGAGCTGGGGCCGGAGGTTCCAAAAGGGGCATTGACATCACGTACCCCTCCGGTCCCCTGTGGAGACCACCTCTCCCCGACCCAGCTCACGGAGGTCGCCCAGTTGCAGACCGAGTTTTCGGATGTGTTCTCGCCCCTGCCCGGTCGCACTAACCTCATAGAGCACCACATAGAGACAGCCCCGTGGGTAGTATTGCGTAGCCACCCTTACAGACTACCCGAACACAAAAAAAAGGTGGTTCGGGAAGAACTTGAGACCATGCTCGAAATGGGCATCGTCGAGGAGTCCCACAGTGACTGGAGCAGCCCGGTGGTCTTGGTACCCAAGGCCGACAGGTCGGTCCGGTTCTGTGTGGACTACAGAAAAGTCAACGCGGTGTCTAAATTCGACGCGTACCCAATGCCTCGTATTGAGGAGTTGCTCGATCGACTCGGCACTGCTCGCTTTTATTCGACGCTGGATTTGATGAAGGGATATTGGCAGATCCCCTTGACTCCACTATCCCGAGAAAAAATGGCCTTCTCCACACCGTTTGGTTTACACCAATTCGTCACCCTTCCGTTTGGGCTGTTTGGGGCGCCCGCTACGTTTCAGCGGCTGATGGACAGAGTCCTCCGCCCTCACGCCACCTATGCGGCCACTTATCTAGATGATATCATCATCTATAGTAATAACTGGCAGCGGCACCTCGAACATCTGAGGGCTGTCCTTAGGTCGCTGAGGCAAGCGGGGCTTACAGCCAACCCAAAGAAGTGTGCGATTGGGCGGGTGGAAGTACGGTATCTGGGTTTCCACTTGGGCAACGAGCAGGTGCGTCCCCAAATTAATAAGATGGTAGCGATTGCGGCCTGCCCGAGGCTCAAGACCAAAAAGGGGGTGAGACCATTCATGGGGCTGGCTGGCTATTACCGTAGGTTTATACCTAATTATTCGGACGTCACCAGCCCGCTGATTGATCTCACTAAAAAGGGGGCACCAGATCCGGTCCAGTGGACGGAGCAATGCCAGCGGGCTTTTTCAGAGGTAAAGGCTGCACTGTGTGGGGGGCCACTTTTACACTCCCCTGACTTTTCTCTCCCCTTTGTGTTGCAGACCGATGCGTCGGACAGAGGGCTGGGGGTGGTTTTGTCCCAGCAGGTGGAGAGGGAGGACCGCCCCGTCCTGTACATCAGCAGGAAGCTGTCAGTGCGTGAGGGGCACTACAGCACGATAGAGAAGGAGTGTCTGGCGATCAAGTGGGCGGTCCTCGCCCTCTGTTACTACCAGCTGGGGCACCCTTTCACCCTCTGTTCGGACCACACGCCCCTCCAGTGGCTCCACCGCATGAAAGATGCCAACGCGCGGATCACCCGTTGGTATCTGGCACTCCAACCCTTCAATTTTAAGGTGGTCCACAGGCTGGGGGCGCAGATGGTCGTGGCGGACTTCCTCTCCCATTAAGGGGGAGGGGAGTCGGCTGCAGGCCAGACGGCCGCCCGGCCTGAGTCAGGCGGTGGGGGTATGTGGCAGCGGGGGCATGGTCAAGTGCCGGTCTGTGACAGGAGGGCAGAGTCAGGGAAGGTAAGTGGCAGAATCACTACACCTGACTGCAATTAACCTGTTTGTGTGTGTCTTCCCAGTGACCGCGACCTATTTAGGGAGGGAGAGCAGAGAGCAGAGGATCTCTCCCGAACCAGACACCTGATGTGTATGCGCGTGTGTCTGGCTGTGTGTGTATGTTCCACTGAAAAGTGTAGCAATAAAGCTATTTGTTGAACCTGATCTCTGTCCTGCCGTCCTCTGTGCTCCACCCCTTCATAAGAACTGCTACACTGTCCTTAGCTTCCTTCATGCAGCATTTTACCTCCTGCTGTGCTGCTTTCATTGCCTCCCTATCCCTGCTCCTGAAGGCGGCCTTCTTCCTGTTGAGGACAGCTTTGACTTCCTGTGTTACCCATGGCTTGTTATTAGGGTAACACCATACAGTCTTAGCAGGGGAGACCACGTCTGCACAGAAGAAAAGGTAATCTGTCAGACAGTGTGACAGCCCCTCTATGTCCTCACAGTGTGGGCTAAGCAGCGTGATGTCATAACAGTCCCTGAGGGCATCTTCCATTTCAGGGGACCACCTCCTGATGGAGCTAGTTGTTGCAGGCTGCCTTTGAACCAGGGGGGTGTACTTCGGCTGTAGAAGAGCCAGGTTGTGGTCAGACTTCCCTAGTGGGGGGAGGGGTGTGACTCTGTATGCATCCCTCACATTAGCATACAGCAAGTCAATTGTCCTGTTGTTCCTTGTTGGACAATCCACAGCCTAGTAAAAAGCAGCCAAAGTAGAGTCCAAAGTAGCATGATTAAAGTCCCCAGAAATGATGATAAATGCCTCAGGGTGCTGTATCTGCAGAGTGACAGAGTGAATCCTCTCACATGCAGTGGCTGCGGCTGCCCTCGGAGGGATGTAAACACAGATGGTGATCATGTGACTGAACTCCCTCGGCAGATAATATTGCCGCAGGCTAATGGCTAGCAGCCGTGTCATGTCTCACACCATAATGGGGAAAAATATGATCTCAGTTACTTTGGTCATGGTATGGTTGTTGGTTCCATACCAGTGGGTTTGTCTATTTCAAAAGCAACTGATTTTCGACAGTCTCTAGAATCTTTTACAGAATGATAAAAAAAATCCAGTGAGCAGCAGTTTGGATAGAATATGAACAGAAATACTATGTTGATGAGAGATGTCAGAGGAGAATGGCTAGATTGGTTTGAGCAGACAGGAAGGTTATGGTCACCCAAATAACCACTCTTTATCACCATGGTGAGCAGAAAACCATCTCAGGGCACATAACATGCAGCAAGACCACATTGTGGGCCACTTCTTTTAACCAAGAAGAGGAATCTGAGGCTACATAGGGCACTGGGTCACTGGAGTTAAAGATTAGAATTGGACAAGGAATGGGTTTTTACCGCCAACTTTGTTGGAGGAGGTTATGTTTTTGCCTCAGTTTGTTTGTTTGTTTGGCTGTTCCCAATGTACAGTGGTGCTTGAATGGCACAGTGGTGTAGTGGTTAGCTCTTTCGCCTCACAGCAAGAAGGTCTGGGTTTGAGACCCCATGGCTGACGAGGGCCTTTCGGTGTGGAGTTTGCATGTTCTCCCCGTGTCCGCATGGGTTTCCTCCGGGTGCTCCGGTTTCCCCCAAAGATATGTAGGTTAGGTTAACTGGTGACTCTAAATTGACTGTAGGTGTGAATGGTTGTCTGTGTCTATGTGTCAGCCCTGTGATGACCTGGTGACTTGTCCAGGGTGTACCCCACCTTTCGCCCATAGTCAGCTGGGATAGGCTCCAACTTGCCTGCAACCCTGTAGAACAGGATAAAGTGGTTAGACATAATGAGATGAGACATCATATTTTCACACAAGTCATAAAAGTAGATAAAGAGTACCCAGTTAAACAAATGAGATAGAAATATTATACTTGGTCATTTATTTATTGAGGAAAATGATCCAAGATTACATATCTGTAGTGGCAAAATTATGTGAACCTTTGCTTTCAGTATCTGGTGTGACCCCCTTGTGCAACTAAACATTTCTGGTAACTGTTGATCAGTCCTGCACACCAGCTTGGAGGAATTTTAACCCATTCCTCCATAAAGAACAACTTCAACTCTGGGATGTTGGTGGGTTTCCTCACATGAACTGCTCGCTTCAGGTCCTTCCACAACATTTCGATTGGATTAAGGTCAGGACTTTGACTTGGCCATTCCAAAACATTAACTTTATTCTTCTTTGACCATTCTTTGGTAGAACGACTTGTGTGCTTAGGGTCATTGTCTTGCTGCATGACCCAACTTCTCTTGAGATTCAGTTCATGGACAGATGTCCTGACATTTTCCTTTAGAATTCACTGGTATAATTCAGAATTCATTGTTCCATCAATGATGGCAAGCCATCCTGGCCCAGATGCAGCAAAACAGGCCCAAAGCATGATACTACCACCACTATGTTTCACAGATGGGATAAGGTTCTTATGCTGGAATGCAGTGTTTTCCTTTCTCCAAACATAATGCTTCTCATTTAAACCAAAAAATTCTATTTTGGTCTCATCCGTCCACAAAACATTTTTCCAATAGCCTTCTGGCTTGTCCACATGATCTTTAGCAAACTGCAGATGAGCAACAATGTTCGTTTTGGAGAGCAGTGGCTTTCTCCTTGCAACCCTGCCATGCACACCATTGTTGTTCAGTGTTCTCCTGATGGTGGACTCATGAACATTCACATTAGCCAATGTGAGAGAGGCCTTCAGTTGCTTAGAAGGTACCCTGGGGTCCATTGTGACCTTGCCAACTATTACACGCCTTGCTCTTGGTTGACTTTGAATCTTTGTTGGTCAACCACTCCTGGGGAGGGTAACAATGGTCTTGAATTTCCTCCATTTGTACACAGTCTGTCTGACTGTGGATTGGTGGAGTACAAACTCTTTAGAGATGGTTGTGTAACCTTTTCCAGCCTGATGAGCATCAACAATGCTTTTTCTGAAGTCCTCAGAAATCTCCTTTGTGCCATGATACACTTCCACAAACATGTGTTGTGAAGATCAGACTTTGATAGATCCCTGTTCTTTAAATAAAACAGGGTGCCCACTCACACCTGATTGTCATCCCATTGATCGAAAACACCTGACTCTAATTTCACCTTCGAATTAACTGCTAATCCGAGAGGTTCACATACTTTTGCCACTCACAGATATGTAATCTTGGATCATTTCCCTCAATAAATAAATGATCATGTACAATATTTTTGTCTCATTTGTTTAACTGGGTTCTCTTTATCTACTTTTAGGACTTGTGTGAAAATCTGATGATGTTTTAGGTCATATTTATGCAGAAATATAGAAAATTCTAAAGGGTTCACAAACTTTCAAGCACCACTGTAACTCAAAAAGTAGTGAATGGATTTTGATGACATTTTGAGGAAAGGTGGGCCAAGGGCCCAGGAACAATTGATTAGATTTTGATCCAAATCTAATCAGACAACAGTGAACAGAGGAAAAAAATCCTGGATCTGCATACATATCTGGAGTTCCATCAAAATCTAATCAATTGTTCCTTGGCCCATGGTTCACCTTTCCTCAAAATTTCATCAAAATCTGTTCAGTACTTTTAGAAGTACAGTGGGAACAGCCAGACAAACAAACAAACAATTAAACTGAGGTGAAAACATAACTGCCTGCAACAAATTTGGTGGAAGTAATAATAATAATAATAATAATAATAATAATAATAATAATAAAGTGAGGTAAACTGCTTCAAGTTTATCTTAACCTCGACCACATCCCTTGCATAATATACCTTACTTATACCACAGACATTTTGAATTCTTGAATGTCATTAATCAGAAGATGTTGATTAATTTTCTATAACAGCATCTCTGATGGTAGTGTTAGTCGCAAGGCAAATCACATGTTTATATTAATGTACTTGATCTAATACACCACTGTTTCTGTAGTAGCTGGTACTGGGACTTGTATTGCAGATGTGACACATATCCTAAGCCTAATAATATATACAGTGGCATGCAAAAGTTTGGGCACCCTTACTTAAAATGTCTGTTACTGTGAATAGTTAAGTGAGCAGAAGATTAATTGATCACCAAAAGGCATAAAGGTAAAGATGACACGTTCCTTTTCAGCATTTTCTGCAAGATTTGTGTATTATTTTTGTTTTGTACAATTGGAGAGTGAAAAAAGAAAAGGAACACCATGCAAAAGTTTGGGTACCCCAATACATTTGAGTTCTCAGGTAACTTTTACCAAGGTTCCAGACTTCAATTAGGTTATTGAGCTGTGGCTTGTTCAAATTCTTCATTAGGAAAGGTCAGATGATGCATATTTCAAAGCTGTATAAATTCTCTGACTCCTCAAACTTGTCCCTAAAATCAACAGTCATGGGCTCCTCTAAGCAACTCCGTCGCATTCTGAATAACAAAATAATTGATGCTCACAGAGCAGGAGAAGGCTACAAGAATATAGCAAAGTGTTTTTAGGTAGCTGTTTCCTCAGATTGTAATGTTATAAAGAAATGGCAGTTATCAGAAACAGTGGAGATCAAGGTAAGGTCTGGAAAATGAAGAAAACTTTCTAAAAGAACTGCTCATTGGATTTCTAGAAAGGCAAATAAAAAAACCCTGTTTGACTGCAAAAGACCTTCAGTGTCATGCTCTGCCCCAGACATCCACTCCGGGGATTACGGATCTCTCACGTCAGCGCCGATCCAGATCCGGGACAGGAATTCCTTCTCCCCTGAACTAACTTACTGGTTTTTGCTGCTGCTTATTTAAAGGCCATTCTCAGACTTTGTTTTTGCCAGAACGGTTCATTTGCTTTTCTAGCCGTTTCCCTGCCTCTTTTGCTCCTCATGGTTTTTCTCTCTAGCTACTTTCTCTTGTCCATGGTTTTTGCACTTGCATTTTTCTGGTTCTTGGTTTTTTGCATGAAGGGTTATTTCTGGTTCTTGGTTTTTTTGCACTAAGGCTTATTTCTGGTTCATGGTTTCTTGCACTAAGGGTCTTTTTCTTGTTTATGGTTTTTTTGTGCTAGCATTTTTGTCTTTGCCCATCTCATGTTTTTGTCAAGTTGTTTATCATTTTGCCCTGACTATTTTTGCTATTTATTTTTCATCCTGTTTGTTTATCTTTTGCCACATCCTTTCTTCCCTGTATTAAATCATCTTATTTACTGGATTACTGTCTGTGTTCTGTTTTTGGATCCTAACTTCACCATACCTCCACCAGCCCAAACAGTACGTTCTGGCCAACATGGATCCATCTGAGAATGGCCATCCAGCAGCAAGGGACTCTCCTCAGGACCCACCAACAAGACCTACAAAAATTTACCCAGAACCTCACCACTCTGTCCAATGCATTCAACCTTCTCACCATGCAGATGCAGCGCTGTCAAGCCGTGCCTACCCCTGCTCAGCCATCTCCTACTTCAGCTCCTGCAACAGCCTTTCTCCATGAACCGAGACTTCCAGCACCTCAGCCCTACAATGGAGAACCAGGTACTTGCAGATTGTTTTTGTCTCAATGTTCGTTGATTCTAGAACTGCAACCTCTGGCCTTCCCCACAGAACGCTCCCGGGTAGCATATACAATAATGCTCCTCACTGGCAAGGCCAGAGAGTGGGGAACTGCGGTCTGGGATGCCAATGCACCCTTTTGTTCCAGTTTCAAGGATTTCTCCGAGGAGATGAGGCAAACTTTCAACTGCACTCTGTCCAGCCAGGAGGCAGCCAGAGAGCTCATGGAGCTGCAGCAGGGGTCCCGGTCTACCTCAGATTACACCATTAAGTTCCGGACGTGGGCGGCTTCGTGCAGTTGGAAGGAGAATGCCCACATTGACATGTTCCTGCACGGCTTGTCCGACGCCATCAAGGATGAGTTGGTATTGCAGGAACTGCCGTCAGACCTCTCCAGCCTCATGGACCTCGCCAAGTGCATCGACACTTGGATCCAGCAATGGAGGAGAGAGAAGAACCGCCCCAGATTCACCTCCCCTCTACCTCCCGCTGCGGCCATCGAACCCATGCAGGTAGCCCGGGTTTGGGTGTCAGCGGAGGAACGACATCACTGGCAGAGCATGGGGGCCTGCTTCTACTGCGGTCAGCTGGGACAGATCTGCCAAGCCTGCCTGCTTAAAGGACGAGCCCACCAGTGAATCAAGGGGCCCTGGTGGGCAACGCTCGGAACCAGTCCCCTGCTAATCATCCATTACTTCTTGTCATCATTATCCGTGACAACCAGCATCACCACCTCCAGGCCCTCATCAACTCGGGGGCAGACAGGAATCTGATCTGCTCTGCCACTGCCAAGCGTCTGGGAATCCTGCTACTTGCTCTTGACATCCCTCTCACTGTCCTGACACTCAATGGCACCAGCTTGACCAGCATCACCCACTTTACCGCCCCGCTCACCCTAAGGATTTCCAGTAACCACTCAAACCATCCAGCTTCACATCATGAACAACCCCCATGTACCCATCATCCTAGGATTACCATGGTTAATGCAGCACAACCCCCACCTTAACTGGGCTGACAACACCATCCTAGGCTGGAGCCAGTCCTGCCTAGCTTCCTGTTTGAACTCTGCTCTGCCTCCCGCCAAACCACTGCAGCCTTCAGTCAGTGAGTTCCCCAATCTCTCTCACGTGCCTTTGGAATATCTGGATCTCAAACTTGTTTTCAGCAAGACCTGAGCAGTGTCCCTCCCTCCTCGCAGACCCTATGACTGTGGTATCAACCTCCTACCCAGGACAGTGCCACCCAAAGGATGACTCTACTCTCTCTCTCTCTCTCTCTCTCTCTCTCCTGTTGAAAGGCAAGCCATGGAGAAGTACATCTCTGAATTGTTGGCAGCTGGGATCATCCGTCCTTCCTCTTCCCCAGCAGGGGTGGGATTCTTCATGGAAAAGGACAAGTTGCTCCGCCCCTGCATTGACTATTGGGGTCTCAATGCCATCACGGTCAAGAACCGCTACCCACTAGCGCTCATAACCACCGCCTTTGAACTACTCCAGGGAGCCAAGGTATTCACCAAGCTAGATCTACGCAATGCATACCATCTTGTCAGGCTCAGGGAGGGGGACGAGTGGAAGACGGCCTTTAACACCACCACTGGTCACTACAAGTACCTCATGGTCCCTTTCGGCCTGACCAACGTGCCTGCAGTCTTCCAGGCACTCGTTAACAACGTCTTAAGGGACTTCCTAAACATCTCCTTTTGCGTGTACCTAGATGACATCCTGATCTTCTCCCGCGCCCTGGAGGAACATCGGGGTCACGTCCAACAGGTCCTCCAGCACCTGCTAGAGAACAAGTTGTTCGTCAAGGCGGAAAAGAGCGAATTTCACCAGAGCTCTGTCTCATTTCTGGGATTCATCATCTCCCCAGCAAGGATACAGATGGACCTCCTCAAGCTCGAGGCAGTTGCTGATTGGCCCACCGCATCTTCAAGACAAGAGCTCCAGCGCTTCCTAGGATTCACCAACTTCTACAGGTGCTTCATTTGCAACTTTGGTACGGTGGCCGGACCTCTTTCAGCCCTGACCTTGACCAAGACCCAATTCAAGTGGGGGGAGGAAGCAGAGAAAGCCTTTTCCATGCTCAAGCAGAGGTTTACCACAGCGCCTATTCTCACCATACCTGATCCTACCAAGCAGTTTATTGAGGTCGACGCTTCCAACTCAGGGGTCGGAGCTATACTATCCCAGAGGGCCAGTGACAACAAGGTCCACCCATGCTCCTGCTCCCGCTGGCTATCCCCAGCCGAACGGAATTACAACATTGGCAACCGAGAACTACTGGCTGTTAAACTAGCCTTGGAGGAGTGGAGGCACTGGCTCGAGGGGTTGGAGCTCCCCTTCCTAGTCTGGACTGACCATAAGAATTTGGAATACCTCAAGTCCGCCAAATGCCTGAATTCCCATCAAGCCCGTTGGTCTCTTCTTCTCCCGGTTCAACTTCATGCTCTCCTACTGCCCAGGCTCCAAGAACGGCAAACCCGATGCCCTGTTCAGGATGTTCTCTTCCCACCAAGAGGAATCCAAACTGCCTGAGACCATCCTTCCTCCACGCGGCCTGGTGGGAGCCGCCATTTTAGAGGTTGAGACACTCATGAAGAAAGCCCTGGAGCAGGACCCCGGTGAAGGTAAACTCAACAACACTCCTCCTAACCAACTGTTTGTTCCCTGTCCTGTGCAAACCCAGGTGCTGCAATGGGGTCATGGCTCCAAGCTGGCCTGTCATCCGGGAGCCACCCGAACCCTGGCACTCCTCCAGCAGCGCTTTTGGTGGCCATCCATTAAGGAGAACATCCAGGAGTTTGTGGCAGCTTGCGACGCATGCTCCTGGAACAAGACAGCCAATCAACCCCCTTTTGGCTTGCTAAGACCCCTCCTGACTCCACATCAACTTTGGTCTCACATCGCCCTGGACTTCGTCACAGGACTCCCCAACTCAGGTGGCAACACATGCATCCTCACTGTCATTGACCATTTCTCCAAGACCGTCCATTTCATTCCTCTGCCCAAGCTCCCCTCAGCCAAAGAAACTGCAGAATTACTCGTCCACCATGTCTTCCACCTACATGGACTACCCACAACATCGTTTCTGACTGGGGCCCTCAGTTCACTGCACAGTTCTGGAGGGCCTTCTGCAAACTCATCAGGGCCACCTGTAGTCTCCTCAGGCTTCCACCCACAGACCAATGGCCAGGCAGAATGGGCGAACTAGGCTTTGAAGGTTGCACTTGGATGCATGGTGCCCAGGGATGCCAGTTCTTGAAGTAAGTACCTAACCTGGATTGAGTATGCTCATAACACTCTTCCTTCATTTGCCACAGGTCTCTCACCCTTCCAGTGCTCCCTAGGTTACCAACCACCACTCTTCTCCAACCAAGAGGAGGAGGTTGCTGTACCCTCAGCTCAGACCTTCATACGCCACTGCAGGAGGACATGGGCATTGGCCCAGAGAAAACTAATTCGCTCCGCCCTAGCATCCAAGAGGCAGGCCAACAAACGCTGCTCTAAGGCGCCCACTTACTGGGTGGGGCAACGAGTCATGCTCTCCACACGCCATCTGCCACTCAGAACTGTCTCCCACAAGCTGGCTCCCAGGTACCTAGGACCCTTCCTCATCAAAAAGGTAATCAACCCATGTTCCATCAGACTGGCACTACCACTCACCATGTGACGCATCCACCCTACATTCCATGTGTCACAGCTTATACCTCTGGCCACTAGTTCTTTGCGGAGCTGGGGCCGGAGGTTCAAAAGGGAAAATTGACATCGCCCACCGCTCCGGTCCCCTGTAGAGACCACCTCTCTCCGACCCAACTCACGGAGGTCGCCAAGTTGCAGACAGAATTTTCTGACGTGTTCTCGCCCCTGCCCAGCTGCATCCACCTCATAGAACACCACATTGAGACGAACCCAGGGGTAGTAGTGTGCAGCCGCCCTTAGAGACTGCCTGAACACACAAAAAAAAGTGGTTCGGGAAGAACTCAAGGCCATGCTCGAAATGGGCATCGTCGAGGAGTCCCACAGTGACTGGAGCAGCCCAGTGGTCCTGGTTCCCAAGACCAACGGGTCAGTTTGGTTCTGTGTGGACTATAGAAAGGTCAACGCAGTGTCTAAATTTGACGCATACCCAATGCCTTGCATTGATGAGTTGCTCGATCAGTTAGGCATAGCTCGCTTTTATTCAACATTGGATCTAACAAAGGGATATTGGCAGATCCCCTTGACTCCTCTATCCTGAGAGAAAATGGCCTTTTCCACACTGTTTGGCTTACACCAGTTTGTGACACTTCCGTTTGGGGTGCCCGCTACGTTCCAAGGGCTTATGGATGGGGTCCTCCGCCCCCACGCCACCTACACAGCCGCATATTTGGATGATATAATTATTTATAGTAATGACTGGCTGCGGCACTTAGACCACCTGAGGGCCGTCCTTAGGTTGCTGAGGCGAGCGGGTCTCACAGCCAACCCAAAGAAGTGTGCGATTGGGCAGGTGGAAGTACGATATCTGGGCTTCCACTTGGGCAATGGGCAGGTGCGTCCCCAAATCAATAAGACAGCAGTGATTGTGGCCTGCCTGAGGCCCAAGACCAAAAAGGGGGTGAGACAGTTCCTGGGGCTGGTTGGCTACTATCGTAGGTTTATACCTAATTATTCGGACGTCACCAGCCCACTGGCTGATCTCACTAAAAAGGGAGCACCAGATCCGGTCCAGTGGACGGAGCAATGCCAGCAGGCTTTCTCTGAGGTAAAGGCTGCACTGTGTGGGGGGCCACTGTTACACTCCCCTGACTTTTCTCTCCCCTTTATTTTGCAGACAGACACGTCAGACAGAGGGCTGGAGACTGTTCTGTCCCAGGAGGTGGAGGGGGAGGACCATCCAGTGCTGTACATCAGCCGAAAGCTGTTGGTGCGTGAGGGCAAGTATAGCACAATAGAAAAGGAATGCCTTGCCATCAAGTGGGTGGTCCTCGCCCTCCACTACTACCTGCTGGGGCACCCTTTCACCCTCTGTTCGGACCACATGCCCCTGCAGGGGCTCCACTGCATGAAGGATGCCAACGCGCGGATCACCCATTGGTATCTGGCACTCCACCCATTGGTATCTGGCACTCCAGCCATTTAAGTTCGAGGTTGTCCACAGGCCGGGGGCACAGATGGTTGTGGTGGATTTCCTCTCCCGTCAAGGGGGGGGGGAGTCAGCTGCAGGCCAGACGGCTCCGTGGCCTGAGTCGGGCGGTGGGGGTATGTGGCAGCAGGGGCATGGTCAAACATCAGTCTGTGAATGGAGGGCGGAGTCAGGGAAGGTAAGTGGCAGAATCATTGAACCTGACGTGAATTAACCTGTTTGTGTGTCTCCCCCAGTGGCCGCGCCCTTTAAAAGGAGAGAGAGAGCAAAGAAAAGGAGCTCTCCCCAACCTGGACACTTGTGTGCGTGCATGTCTGACTGGGAGAGTGTGAAAGAGAAAGCTGAAAAGCTTAAATAAAAGGTTTTTTGTAACACTCAGTTCTGGCCTGCCGTGCTTCTGTGCTCCACCCAACTTCAACAATCATTACAATGGTGTAATAGCTAGCACAGCAAGCAGGTTCTGGATTTGAATCTCATGGTCAGCTGGGGCTTTTCTGTGTGATGTTTCCTCCCACAGTCCAAAGACATGTCGATTTAAGTCAACTGGCTACTCTAAATTGCCCATAGGTGTGAATGGTTGTTTGGTCTTTTAGCCCTGCGATAGATTAGCAGCCTGCTCAGAGTGTACTCTACCTCTCATCCAAAGTCAGCTGGGATCAAATCAAAATCAAATCAAATCAAGTTTATTTGTATAGCGCTTTTAACAATAAACATTGTCGCAAAGCAGCTTTACAGAATTTGAACGACTTAAAACATGAGCTAATTTTATCCTTAATCTATCCCCAATGAGCAAGCCTGTGGCGACAGTGGCAAGGAAAAACTCCCTCAGACGACATGAGGAAGAAACCTCGAGAGGAACCAGACTCAAAAGGGAACCCATCCTCATTTGGGCAACAACAGACAGCCTGACTATAATATTAACAGTTTTAACAGGTATAACCCTCAACTGTCCTCATGGGGCCGTCCTTCACAGGAGCGGTGTGATAAAACTCCGACCAGACACAGGGCACCAGGATGGATCAAGCAGGTCCGAGGGGCAGAAGAGGCCAGCATCTCAATCCCAGGATCAACATGTAACTCAGAGGGACAGATTGGGGGGGGGGGGAGAGAAAGAAAACACAGGTTGTTAGGTATGCCCTAAAAATGACAAGTATTAAATCTGTGTAGTAGGCTCGCAGAGACGAGAGTCTTTACATCAGGCATAACACACAACAATGGCATGTTAATATGGTAAAAAATATCATGACCTGCTCTGGCTGGATGCTTGATTGGGTGATGGGAGCACACTCCTCAGCAATGATGAGATGCAGATGGGACCCTTAGGGCTGGCCAAGACAATTCAGTTACATTTCCCCGGGTCTGGGACATGCGACAGAATGTCTGACGGCTGATTCCCTGCAGGCTACGATAGCCAGTCGAGGTCTCCACCCTCTCCACCAAAAGATTTCCTGTTGACTCCATGTAACTCAGAGGGACAGATTTGGGGTGGGAGGGAGGGAAAGAAAACACAGGTTGTTAGGTATGCCCAATGTCACCTGAATAAGTAGGAGCAGTATACATATTGCACCGAGTACAAGCAGGGACTCTGGCAACTAACTATGACAGCATAACTAAAAGGAGAGGGCCAGAAGGTAACACAGGCATGAGGGAGCCCCGGGACATAAAGCAGCCAGCCACTACACCGTCAACAAACTCGAGTGAGCAAGTGAGTGGGGACTGACAGCATCCATACATCCCAGTTTACCAAAACACTCTATGTCTGAGGACCCTCCAGATCTACTCCTTTACCTCATAAACACCATTAACAAAAGGCTTGACTAAACAGATATGTTTTCAGCCTAGACTTAAATGCTGAGACTGTGTCTGATTCCCGAACATTACTTGGAAGGCTGTTCCATAACTGTGGGGCTTTGTAAGAAAAGGCTCTGCCCCCTGACGTAGCCTTCACTATACGAGGTACCAGCAGATAGCCTGCACCTTTTGATCTAAGTAGGCATGGCGGGTCATAGAGGAGCAGAAGTTCACTCAGGTACTGTGGTGCGAGATCATTTAGTGCTTTAAAGGTCAATAGTAGTATTTTATAATCAATACGAAATTTGATTGGGAGCCAATGCAGTGTGGATAAGACAGGCGTGATGTGGTCATATTTTCTAGTTCTAGTAAGGACTCTTGCTGCTGCATTTTGAACTAACTGGAGCTTGTTTATGCACTTATTGGAACATCCAGACAGTAAGGCATTACAATAATCCAACCTGGAGGTAACGAAAGCATGGACTAGTTTTTCTGCATCATGCAATGACATTAAATTTCTTATCTTTGCAATATTTCTGAGATGAAAGAAAGCTATCCGGGTGATGTTATCAATGTGAGTTTCGAATGAAAGACTGGGGTCAATAATCACTCCGAGGTCTTTTACTGCTGCACGTGAAGAAACAGAAAGGCCATCCAGAGTCACTGTGTAATCAGAAAACTTACTTCTAGCTGTATGTGGTCCTAGCACAAGTACTTCAGTCTTGTCAGAGTTAAGCAGAAGGAAATTAATAAGCATCCAGTGTCTAATGTCCTTAACACATTCCTCAATTCTATTAAGCTGGTGTCTCTCATCAGGTTTTGCAGAGACATACAACTGTGTGTCATCAGCATAACAGTGGAAACTAATACAATGTTTACGAATAATATCGCCCAGAGGTAACATATATAGAGAAAAAAGCAGTGGACCCAAGACAGAACCTTGTGGAACACCAAACTTTACCTCGGTACGTCTAGAAATATCACCATTTATATCAACATACTGATAACGATCAGTTAGATAAGACCTGAGCCAGGAGAGGGCCATTCCCTTAACTCCCACAACATTTTCTAGTCTATCCAGAAGAATGGAATGATCAATGGTATCAAATGCTGCACTAAGGTCAAGCAACACAAGTAGCGAGACACAGCCCTGATCAGACGCCAACAGTAGGTCGTTTACTACTTTAACCAGTGCTGTCTCTGTGCTATGATGAGGTCTAAATCCTGACTGATACATTTCATGGATGTTATTCCTATGTAAATATGAGCATAACTGCTGTGCCACAGCTTTTTCAAGGATCTTGGAGATAAAGGGGAGGTTTGATATTGGCCGATAATTGGACAGCTGACAGGGATCAAGGTCAGGTTTTTTAATCAGGGGTTTGATAACTGCTAGTTTAAAGGATTTGGGTACATAGCCAATCATAAGAGAAGAATTTATTATTTTTAGAAGCGGTTCAATTACTCCAGGCATTATCTGTTTGAATAGATGTGTCGGTAAGGGATCTAGTACGCAAGTTGAGGCTTTTGATGTAGAGATTAATGAAAGTAATTCAGTTTCTTTTAGGGGAGTAAAACATTCTAACTGATGATCTGATACAGTTATATTGTTAACTACAAGGTCACTTTCATTGTCTAACCTTAAATTAGTAGTTTGAATTTTTTGTCGGATATTCTCAATTTTGTCATTAAAAAAATTCATGAAGTCGTTGCTACTACATACTGCAGGTGTGCATGTGTTGATAGTGGACTTATTCCTGGTTAATTTTGCTACAATATTAAATAGGAATCTAGGATTATTTTTGTTATCTTCTATTAGGGAGGAGAAATATGTTGATCTCGCAGCACTAAGAGCACTAAGGGATCAGCTCCAGCTTCCCCCATGAATCTTGTGGATAAGCAGTATAGATAATGGAAGGATGGTTTTATTTCTCTCACACTTTTTAGTTTTTCTGTGCCCTTTGCAAATTTAAGATTAGTCAAGACTTTGAATAAATCAGTAGGCCACATTGTCTGTTCCTCTTCATACTTCATTAGGTCTCTGCAGAACAATAGTGCAGGGTTCTGTTCTGTACGATGCTCTAATATGAAAGTGTTACATATTTTTCATATTTTCTTTCTCAATATGCTCCAACTTTTTTCATCAAAACTATCCGAATTCTATTCGGATCATGTAATCATGAAGCTCACCAATAGGATTGGCTTTCCCTCCTATGAACTCCTTGAAAAAGAGATCCAGCCGGTGTTTGAATTGTCGGGCTGCTGTCACAGGGTTGGTGCAAAGCCAGTTGCATTTTTCTTCCCATGGCATGTTCTTCACGGCATCTGCTGTTAGATGTTTCCCATATTGGTGCGTGATACTCTGGATGATTTCTGGCTACTGCATGTTCACTGCTGACAGGGTTAGGAACCATGTAGGGATTCCCAGCTGTCGGACCATGGCCAGCAAGTCCAACAGAACAGTGTTCCAGTATGCTGGTGATCCCCAGAGGTTCTTCATGAACTTGAATGTGGCGTCAGTCTGCAGCATTGCTTGGACATTGTCATTGTTTTTCATGAGACCCACATTGATCCTTCTATTCTGGAAGGTCCGACCTCATGTCTGCCTTAAAGAGATCTGGATGTCGTCGTTTACTTGCTTGGCTGAGCAGCAAACAAGTAATCAATGTCCTTTGCAAACCTTCCATCCATGTGCAATAGGCGCTGGTTGAAGTACTTCCTTGGGGTTATTTTCTTCACCCTTTTTTCAGACAAACCTCCACGACCAAAGGGGTACTTGAAAGGATTGGACAGCTCTTCAAACTTTTCATCTATCAGAAAAGCACACGGTTTCTGGTGTTCAGCAGGAGCTACAGAATATGTACTCTCAGATTCAACCAGCTGTTCTTCCTGTAACAAGGTGTCATAAGGAATGCCCCTGAGCTTGCTGTTATGCTCGAATGCTATCCTGTCTTCATCTTCTAACTGAAGTCAAGTCAAGTTTATTGTCAAATATGCTATACATGCTCGACATACAGCACAGATGAAATATCAGTCCTCTCTGACCCACAGTGCAACCAGGCAATGCAATAAATAAAAATTGAATAATTGAAAAAAAAAAACAATATAAACAGTATAAACACTCTAGATAGGAACTAGATAACACTCAAACAATATAAACAGTATAAATAAACAGTATAAACACTAGATAAGAACAAGACAGACTAAACACTCAGACAATGTAAACACTAGACAAGAACTACACACAGACTAAACACTCAAACAGACAATACAAACAGTATAAACATTCTAGATATGAACTAGACGTAGACTAAACACTCATATATATATATACACACACACACACACACACACACACACAAATTGGTTCAAATAACCAAAACAGTCAAGGGCACTTGAGGTATAGCAGGGAAACATGAAATAAACAGTATAAACAAACTAGCAGCTATTAAGATGAGGTAGTGCAGAATAGGGCAAATGAGCGAGGTAAAGTGAGATGTGCAGTCCCTGAGTTCAGTGTATTAATGAACGATGAGATGTATGTATGTATGTATGTGTGTGTGTGTGTGTTGGGGGGGGGGGAACTGTGAGGATGACATGTCAGATGCTGAAGGGGGGGCAGGGGGTGTGCGAGCAGAATCTGTGGCAGGGGCAGAGGGGGGAGGAGGGGCAGAACAGGGAGGGAGTTGAGCCTCCTGACTGCCTGGTGAAAGAAACTGTTCTTGAGCCTGCTGGTTTTGGCCTGGAGACTCCGCAGTCTCCTCCCCAATGGCAGCAGACTGAAGAGGCTGTGAGATGGGTGGGTGGGGTCACCTGCAATCCTGATGGCTTTGCGGGTGAGGCGGAAGTTATAAATATCCGTTAGAGAAGGGAGAGAGACACCAATGATCCTCTCAGCTGCTCTCACGATGCACTGCAGAGACTTGCAGCAGGACACGGTGCAGGCGCCGTACCACACGGTGATGCAGCTGGTCAGGATGTTCTCGATGGTGCCTCTGTAGAAAGTGTGCATGATGGGGGCCGGGGCTCTTGCTGTCCTCAGTTTGCGGAGGAAGTACAGATGCTGTTGGACTTTTTTGGCCAGTGATGCGGTGTTGTTGCTCCAGGACAGGTCTTCAGAGATGTGCACACCCAGAAACTTGGTGCTGCTCACCCTCTCCACTGCAGCACCGTCGATAGATAGTGGAGCATGCTGGGTGTGCTCTCTCCTGAAGTCCACAACAATCTCCTTCGTCTTCTCCACGTTCAGGCGGAGATTGTTGTCCTTGCACCACATGGCCAAGTGGCTCACCTCACTCCTGTAGATTGTCTCATCGCCATTGTTGATGAGACCCACCACAGTCGTGTCATCCGCAAACTTAAAGAAGAGATTTGAGCTGGATGTTGGTGTCCAGTCGTGAGTCAGCAGAGTGAAGAGGAGGGGGCTTAGCACACATCCTTGGGGGGCCCCCGTGTTCAATGTGATGGTGCTGGAGGACTTGCTGCCGACCCGTACAGCCTGTGGTCTCCCCGTCAGAAAGTCCAGCAGCCAGTTGCACAGGGAGGTGTTGAGTCCCAGCTGGTCCAGTTTGTGAATGAGCTGCTGAGGAATGATTGTGTTGAATGCTGAGCTAAAGTCTATGAACAGCATTCTGACATACGAGTCTTTTGTCTCCAGGTGGGTGAAGGCTGAGTGGAGGGCAGTGGAGATGGCGTCATCGGTCGAACGGTTGGACTGATATGCAAACTGGAAAGGATCCAGGGCGGGGGGGAGGGCAGACTTGATATGCCTCATGACTAGCCGCTCGAAGCACTTCATGAGGATGGGAGTGAGTGCGACAGGGCGGTAGTCATTGAAGCAGGAGGGAGACGGCTTCTTTGGGACTGGGATGAAGGTGGTGGTTTTGAGGCATGTGGGGACAACATCCTGGCTCAACGAAATGTTGAAGATGTCTGTAAAGACATCTGTGAGTTCCTCGGCACAGTCTCTCAGGACACGACCAGGAATGTTATCAGGACCCAGGGCTTTTCATGCATTTGTCATCCTGAGAGCTCTCCTCACGCTGTCTGGGGACAGCGTTAACACCTGGTCGCCAGCAGGTGGTGGGGTCTTCTGTGCCGTGGTGCTGTTGTCCGCCTCAAAGCGAGCGAAGAAGTCATTCAACTGATTCAGCAGAGACATGGAGCTGTCACAGGTCTGTGGCAAGGGCTTGTAGTCTGTGATGGTCTGAATCCCCTGCCACAGGTTCCTGGTGTCTCTGCTGTCGTTGAAATGGTCAGCAATGTGCCTGGAATACTGTCTCTTGGCCACCCTGATGCCACGTGACAGATTGGCCCTAGCTGTCCTCAGGCCCACCTCGTCCCCAGCTCTGAAGGCAGCGTTCTGAGCCCACAGGAGCCTGTGGACTTCCCCTGTCAGCCATGGCTTCTGATTGGCCTGAATGGAGATGGTTCTGTTGACTGTAGTGTCGTCCATGCACTTCCTTATGTAGGCAGTGATGGTCTCCGTGTACTCCTGGAGATCTGTGGTGTTGTTGTAGGTGGCTGCCTGTCTGAACATGCTCCAGTCAGTGGTGGAAAAACAGTCCTGGAGTGCCTCTGAGGACCCCTCTGGCCACACACGTATCTGTTTTGTAGCTGGTTTGGTGACTTTAACCAGCGGCCTGTATGCTGGCATTAGTATAACAGTGGAGTGATCTGAGGCCCCAAGGTGGGGGAGGAGTAGGGCTTTGTAGGCTTCTTTATGCATGGTGTAAACATTGTCCAGAGTATTGTTTCCACATGTAGGAAAGTTGATATGTCCATAGAGTTTTGGAAACACGCTTTTGGCGTTTGCATGATTGAAATCCCCAGCCAGGGTGAGGAAAGCATCTGGGTGGGCTGTCTGCTGCTCACTGATGTGCTGATAGAGTTCATTCAGTGCTTCACTCTTGTTGTTATTGGAGCCGGAAGGGATGTATATTGCTACCAGCAATATGGCTGTAAATTCCCTCGGCAGATAGAATGGCCGGCACTTAATAATCATAAACTCCACCAGAGGTGAGCAGTGTTTGCAGACCACAACAGCATCATGGCACCAGGCATCACTGATGTAAACACAGAGTCCTCCACCGCGAGTCTTCCCCCCCTTGACTAGCGCTCTGTCTGATCGGTAGCATGTTAGCCGGGCTAGCTGAATGGCACAGTCCGGGATGCTGTCGTTAAGCCATGTTTCCACAAACACAAAGACACAGCACTCACTCACAGACTTAAAAGATGAGCAGAGTAAGCTGACATAATCCAGCTTGTTGTCCAGCAAGCGTACGTTGGCCAGAGTGATGGTAGGGATAGCCGGCCGGTGAGGGCTAGCCACTAGCCTAGCTCGGATACCTCTGCGTTTGCCTCTTTTCTGCTTCCGCATGCTCTGCCTGTGGCGCTTCCACTGCGGGCTGGATGCAGGAGTGGGGGTTGGTGATTGAGCAGGCCTCCGGAGCAAACCGTAGCCACGTAGCACTTCCACGTCCGCTGGATTTATATCCGTGAATATATTTCTGCAGATGTCAAGCAGAAACTCACGGGAGTATGTGCGCCTTGAGACTAATGGACATGACAAAGACGAACAGATACACACTGTTTTAAGACACAAAAAACACGAAAACACCGTTCTGTCGGGACAGAGAGGAGCCGCTGCGTGTGTGCGCGCCGCCATCTTGTTTTCTTTTCATAGCTGCTTCTTGCCTGATATCAATCTCAGCATTCTGAAATGCCACATAGTGTAGTTCACCCAAGAGTCCTATCGTGATTGTGTTGGTGTGTCTTCCCCATCGAGGATGAATATCATGCAGCCAGTGAGGTGTTATGGTATTGATGACTTCAATGTTGATATCAAGCATGTCAGAAACAGCTTGAACAGCCAGATTGTCTGCCCATTCACCACCTCTGAGAGCATCAACATAAAGCTGGAACTGTCTTTGCTGCTGTTGATTCAGTGTGTTCCATGTAAGTGAAAGGCAAGGATTGTCAGTGTGTTGTAGAAAACCCAAGTAGTATGGTGTGGCAGCGGGGGCGTGGTCTGTGACAGGAGGGCGGAGTCAGGGAAGGTAAGTGGCAGAATCACTACACCTGACGGCAATTAACCTGTGTTTGTGTGTCTTCCCAGTGACCGCGCCCTACTTAAGGAGGGAGAGCGAGAGCAGAGGGGCTCATCTCCGGACTAGACGCTGGCTGTGTGTGTGTGTCTAGCCAATACCGTATTGTTCACTGAAAAGTGTGGCAATAAAGCCGTTTGCAAACCTGATCTCTGTCCTGCCATCCTCTGTGCTCCACCCACCCCTAGTGAACCGTTACAGTGGTGCTGAAACTTGGAATCAGAGTGGAGCACCAGTAGATCAGCCCCATGGAGTCCTCTTCGTTCATCAACCTGGTCCACGCCCTCGCCACAGCCCAGCAAAGCCAGCACCAGGTGCTCGTCACCCTCTGGAACGAACTGGAGCGACACTTCGAAGCCCTGGTGCTGGCCCAGCAGGAAGACCGCGAGGCGTTCCGGCACCTCCTTGCGTCGGCGGGGTCCACCAGCGCTCCGGCCACGGGCCCGTCTCCCCTCACCGTTACCAAGATGGGTCCGCAGGACGACCCCAAGGCTTTCATCACGTTATTCGAACAAGTCGCAGAAGCCTCGGGGTGGCCGATGGAGTAGCGCGCGGCGCGCCTTCTCCCCCTCCTAACGGGAGAGGCGCAGCTGGCCGCGCTACAGCTCCCCGCCGACCGCCAGCTGGCCTACGCGGACCTCTGCCGGGCCGTCCTCCAGCGCGTGGGGCGCATGCCAGAGCAACAGCGCCAGCGCTTCCACGCTTTACGCTTGGAGGAAGTCGGCCGGCCGTTCGCGTTTGGCCAGCAGCTCCGGGACGCCTGCTGGCGGTGGTTAAGGGCCGACAACCGTGACGCCGAGGGGATCATCAACCAGATGGTGCTGGAACAATTCATCGCTCGCCTACCAGCAGGAACCGCGGAGTGGGTCCAGTGCCACCGACCGGCGTCGCTGGATCAGGCAGTCGAGCTGGCGGAGGATCATTTGGCAGCTGTTCTGGCGGCAGGACAGCAGACGGTGTCTTCTCTTCTCTCCTCTTCTCTCTCTCTTTCTCCCCCTCCTTCTGTGTCCCGTCCTCGCCCCATTCCCCCACCGCGGAGACGGGGGCCGGCGCCACCCCAGCCGGCCTGCTGCACCCGCAGTGCCCTCCCATTTCTCCCTTCTGTGTCTGTCTCTCCCCCACCTCAGGTGAGTGAGCCCCAGAACACCGGTGCAGAGGGAAAACCCGGGCCAGTTTGCTGGCGCTGCGGGGAGCCGGGCCATCTTCAACAGCAGTGCATGGCAATGGAAGTGGGCATGGTGGTTCGGATCCCTGACGTGCCAGAGGCCACCCTCGAACGGGCCAGAGCATATGGCATACCGGTGAGTATCCAAGGGGCTACATATCAGGCGTTGGTGGATTCTGGTTGTAATCAGACCTCAATTCGCCAAAGCCTGATTCAAAACATGGCATTGGGGGGAGCACAGGGGGTGAAGGTGTTGTGTGTGCACGGGGATGTTCACCGCTACCCTTTGGTGTCGGTCCACATTTTTTTCAGAGGAGAAAAAGCCATAATGAAGGCGGCAGTTAATCCTCACCTTACCCACTCTTTAATTTTGGGGACTGATTGGCCGGGATTTCGGGATTTAATGACACATTTAGTGAAGAGTGGGTCCTGCCATTTAACAGGGGGAGGTCCCGGTGTCGCTTTGGCGGGAGCAGCTGTCACAGAGCCATCTACGTCATCTCCGCGTCAGCGTGAGGAGCCGCCGGCTCCTCCTCTCTCTATTGGGGAATCCCTCGCAGATTTCCCATTAGAACAGTCGCGACACGAGAGTCTGAGGCATACATTTGACCAAGTGAGAGTAATCGATGGTCAAACGCTCCCGCCGAACGCCACCCCGTCCTTCCCTTACTTCGTGATTATGAAGGATAGGTTATACCGAGTGACGCAGGACACTCAAACTAAAGAGCGAGTCATGCAGCTTTTAATTCCGAAGAGCCGCCGGGAATTGGTATTCCAGGCGGCTCACTTTAATCCCATGGCTGGACACTTAGGGCAGGATAAAACACTAGCCCAAATAATGGCCCGATTCTATTGGCCGGGGATTCGCGGCGACGTTCGTAGGTGGTGTACGGCGTGCCGCGAATGCCAGTTAGTAAATCCAGTGGCCATTCCAAAAGTGCCTTTGCGCCCTCTACCGTTAATCGAGACCCCGTTCGAAAGAATTGGGATGGATCTTGTCGGGCCATTAGATCAGTCAACACGAGGGTACCACTTTATATTAGTTCTAGTGGACTATGCAATGCGATACCTGGAAGCAGTGCCTCTTCGCAATATCTCAGCACGCAGTATTGCGGAGGCACTCTTCCGCGTTATCTCCCGAGCTGGAATCCCGAAAGAGATTCTGACTGACCAAGGCACCTCGTTTATGTCACGTACACTGAACGAACTGTATGGGTTATTGGATATTAAGCCGATCTGCACCAGCGTGTATCACCCACAAACGGACGGTGTAGTTGAACGGTTCAACCGCACCCTCAAGAACATAATTAAAAAATTCGTAAGTGAGGACGCACGTAATTGGGATAGATGGCTCGAACCCTTGCTCTTTGCAGTGCGAGAGGTCCCCCAAGCCTCCACGGGGTTCTCCCCGTTCGAATTGTTATACGGGCGTAAGCCACGCAGCATCCTAGACGTGCTGTGGGAAAATTGGGAGGAGGGACCTTCACCAAGTAAAAACGAAATCCAATACATTATTGACCTGTGCGCAAAACTCCACACGCTCACGCACCTAACTCAGGAGAATTTGCGACAGGCCCAAGAACGACAAGCCCGCCTGTACGACAAGGGTACGCGCCTTAGGGAGTTCACACCAGGAGAGAAAGTACTCGTACTGTTGCCCACATCGAGCTCCAAATTAGTCGCCAAGTGGCAAGGACCCTTTGAGGTCACACGGCGAGTCGGGGACGTTGACTATGAGGTGAGGCGAACAGATAGGGGCGGGGCACTACAGATTTACCACCTCAACCTACTCAAACTCTGGAACGAGAAGGTCCCCGTGGCGTTGGTGTCGGTGGTTCCAGAGAAGGTGGAGCTGGGGCCGGAGGTGCAAAAGGGAACATTGGCATCGCGTACCTCTCCGGTCCCCTGTGGAGACCACCTCTCCCCGACCCAACTCGCGGAGGTTGCCCAGTTGCAGACCGAGTTTTCGGACGTGTTCTCACCCCTGCCCGGCCGCACCAACCTCATAGAGCACCACATTGAGACGCCCCCGGGGGTGGTAGTGCGTAGCCGCCCTTACAGGTTACCCAAGCACAAGGAAAAAGTGGTTCGGGAAAAACTCGAGGCCATGCTCGAAATGGGCATCGTCGAGGAGTCCCACAGTGACTGGAGCAGCCCGGTGGTCTTGGTACCCAAGGCCGACGGGTCGGTCCGGTTCTGTGTGGACTATAGAAAAGTCAACGCGGTGTCTAAATTTGATGCGTACCCAATGCCTCGTATTGATGAGTTGCTCGATCGGCTAGGCACGGCTTGTTTTTACTCGACCCTGGATTTAACAAAGGGTTATTGGCAGATCCCCTTGACTCCATTATCCTGGGAGAAAACGGCCTTTTCCACACTGTTCGGCTTGCACCAATTCGTCACACTTCCATTTGGGCTGTTTGGGGCACCTGCTACGTTTCAGCGGCTGATGGACAGGGTCCTCCGCCCCCACGCCACCTATGCTGCCGCATACCTCGACGATATCATCATTTATAGTAATGACTGGCAGCGGCACTTACAACACCTGAGGGCCATCCTTAAGTCGCTGAGGCGAGCGGGTCTCACAGCCAACCCAAAGAAGTGTGCGATTGGGCGGGTGGAAGTACGGTATCTGGGCTTCCACTTGGGCAACGGGCAGGTGCGTCCCCAAATTAACAAGACAGCAGCAGTTGCGGCCTGCCCGAGGCCCAAGACCAAAAAGGGAGTGAGACAGTTCCTGGGGCTGGCTGGCTACTACCGTAGGTTTATACCTAATTATTCGGACATCACCAGCCCGCTGACTGATCTCACTAAAAAGGGGGCACCAGATCCGGTCCAGTGGACGGAGCAATGCCAGCGGGCTTTCTCTGAGGTAAAGGCTGCACTGTGTGGGGGGCCACTATTACACTCCCCTGACTTTTCTCTCCCTTTTATGTTGCAGACCGATGCGTCGGACAGAGGGCTGGGGGTGGTTTTGTCCCAGGAGGTGGAGGCGGAGGACCGCCCTGTCCTGTACATTAGCAGGAAGCTGTCAGTGCATGAGGGGTGCTACAGCACTATCGAGAAAGAGTGTCTGACGATCAAGTGGGCGGTCCTCGCCCTCCGCTACTACCTGCTGGGGCGCCCTTTCACCCTCTGTTTGGACCACATGCCCCTCCAGTGGCTCCACCGCATGAAGGATGCCAACGCGCGGATCACCCGTTGGTAGCTGGCACTCCAACCCTTCAATTTTAAGGTGGTCCACAGGCCGGGGGCGCAGATGGTCATGGCGGACTTCCTCTCCCGTCAAGGGGGGGGGGGGAGTCGGCTGCAGGCCGGACGGAGGCTGTGACAGGAGGGCGGAGTCAGGGAAGGTAAGTGGCAGAATCACTACACCTGACAGCAATTAACCTGTGTTTGTGTGTCTTCCCAGTGACCGTGCCCTACTTAAGGAGGGAGAGCGAGAGCAGAGGGGCTCATCTCCGGACTAGACGCTGGCTGTGTGTGTGTGTCTAGCCAATACCGTATTGTTCACTGAAAAGTGTGGCAATAAAGCCGTTTGCAAACCTGATCTCTGTCCTGCCGTCCTCTGTGCTCCACCCACCCCTAGTGAACTGTTACATATGGCTTGAGCTCTGTGGACTCCAGGTAGTCAAGTAGCCGTGTCCTTATCTCTGGACCAGTCAGTGCTTGCACTCCCGCTGCCAGTAGGGAGATAGATACAGCATGGAAAAAACAGTTTCCATCACCGGGCACATCTTTCAGCTTCAATTCCCGTCTCTTTGCCAGGTGTCTCAAGATTGTATAATCATCCCCAGTGGGCAGAGGCGACTGTGGGGCTGAGGATACAGGCAAATTGTTGTCAGCTACTGTAACTGTTTCACCTTCATGGCTGACTTCCATTTCCTCATGACACGCCTTTGCTATGGCCTCCCACAGGTCAGGATCATCATCTTCCCACTGACGTTCCCAATCAAGGCAAATAGTGATGTCCTTGTACAGTGGGTTGTTTTGTTGAAGCCATTGGAGAGCCTCTATCACCTTCTTGGACCGAATGTATTCATGCATGTAATGACCCTTGTAGCTGAGTTTTCTTTTGAGCTTCAACGGCACTACTTCAGCTGTACTTGGAAGCTGGGGCAACAGGGTAATAACCAGACCCTCCAGGATTTCGCAATGTTGCGATTTGCAACTTCAACACAAATTCAACCAATCCCCGCGAATTCAGGGAGGTGTTGCAATTATATCCAATCACCGCAACTTTCCCGCAAATTTGACCAATCGTTGCCGTCGTCTTGAGGTGACGTCGACAAACTATCTTCCACCTTACTTCCGTGTATACGTCCAAGAGAAGCAGCATGTGCGAGTCAGTGTTTATATAGGCTCAAATTCTGTTACTGAAAGTGTGTTATGTTTACAGTGAAGGACTGTGTGCACTTTACATTTTTTTTTTTTACTTAATACAAGAAATTAATGGATGCCAACATTTTTGCCAAAATGGTATTTTATTTTCCATTGTTTAGGTAGCTTCAGCATCATACTGTGAGATTCTGTTCAAATTGTTTTTTTTTTTCTTCTATGAAGCCTAAGCCATTTATTTTATTAGTTTATAATTATTGTTTAATTTAGTCTTCAGGAGAGACTGCCTGTACACAGTACTAGTATTAATAGTTTTTTTTTCTTACATGAAAGCTGAGGCATTTATATTATATTTCAAGGTAACTTCATGTTGTGCTGTGAGGTTCTATGCACTTTAACTTTTGAACCAACAGGTGCATTTGGATAAGTAAAGCCTATTTTTCTGCATTTTTGTAGTCCTGGTAATCTTTTCTATTGGTACAGTTGTTTATAGGACCATTTCTCAGTGTCTGTTTTTTAATCAATAGTTTTTCAGTAATAACTTAACATATCACTCAATTTTAATCACAAAAAGAGAAAATCACAACAATTTCTCGCAACTTTCACTTTCTCCCGCAATGTAATCGCAACAAAAACCTAAACAACACCACAACTTTCACTTCCTCCTGCAATGTAATCGCAACAAAAACCTAAAAAACACTGCAACTTTCATTGCAATTTTTTGGAAAAAACCCTGCAACATCAGACATTTTAGCCAGCAACAATCACAAAAAAGGCCTGCAAAATCCTGGGGGGACTGAATAACTGGCTGTAGTTTTGATGGCACATTCACTGCACTTCCATGTATAGCTTTCTGTCCCCCTCTTGGCAATCCAACAAGCTTCATGAAAGGTATTCTCTGGCTTATCAGTCTCAATTCCAGAGGTCTCAGTTCCACAAGCTCAGGTAGGATGACATCAAGTTCGAGGCCACTGGCCCATGACTGGGTAGGGACTCGTCCGAGCTTCAGTGCACTATGACAGGTTTTGCATACCCAAGATTTAACATGGGTTTGTGCATCACCACTGGACTTGAGTATATTCTCTATGGCTTTGTTGTCTGGGTATTTGTCAACCTTCATTTTTTGGACTGCAGATCGATAATGAAGCCAATGACAGGAACAGCAGGGGTAAATTGGTCCTTCTTGTATCTTGGACATGAAAATGGCAGTGCTGTCATCAACTATAACTGCTCTTTCTTTTTCTGTTGTCCTGCGACTTTGCCCCCTCGCTTTCTCCAGGTTTCGGCATTTTTCAACAGTTTCTGGTGTAGCTTCTGCTCTGTGTCTCTGCATTCCAGCCCTGACAGATACACAGCATGTGTCTGCTGCCTCTGGTGTCTCTTCTGCTCTGTGTTTCTGCATTCCTGCCATGACAGATGCACGGCGTGTGTCTGCTGCCTCTGATGTCTCTTCTGCTCTGTGTTTCTGCATTCCTGCCATGACAGATGCACGGCGTGTGTCTGCTGCCTCTGATGTCTCTTCTGCTCGGTGTTTCTGCATTCCTGCCATGACAGATGCACGGCGTGTGTCTGCTGCCTCTGATGTCTCTTCTGCTCTGTGTTTCTGCATTCCTGCCATGACAGATGCACGGCGTGTGTCTGCTGCCTCTGATGTCTCTTCTGCTCGGTGTTTCTGCATTCCTGCCATGACAGATGCACGGCGTGTGTCTGCTGCCTCTGGTGTCTCTTCTGCTCTGAATTTCTGCATTCCTGCCCTGACAGATGCACGGCGTGTGTCTGCTGCCTCTGGTGTCTCTTCTGCTCTGTGTCTCTGCATTCCAGCCCTGACAGATGCATGGCATGTGTCTGCTGCCTCTGGTGTCTCTTCTGCTCTGTGTCTCTGCATTTCTGCCCTAGTAGATGCACGACATGTCTCTGCAGCTTCTGGTGTCTCTTCTGCTCTGTGTCTCTGCATTCCTGCCCTGACAGAGGCGTGGCATGTCTCTGCAACTTCTGGCGTCTCTGATGCCCTCTGTTTTTTATGGCTGTCTCTGTCTGAAGCATGGCGAACTGCAGCAGTCTCTGGTTCAGCTTCAGTGCGCATCTGTCTCATACGCTCAGCACTCTGTTTTCTCCTTTGCTCTGCTGATCTAGATTTGGAGCGAGGCATGGCTGAATAGACCATCGAACAAGTTTCAACTTGTCATCAATTGTAACTGCTCTTTCTTTTTCTGTTGTCCTGCGACTTTGCCCCCTCGCTCTCTCCAGGTTTCAGCATTTTTCAACAGTTTCTGGTGTAGCTTCTGCTCTGTGTCTCTGCATTCCAGCCCTGACAGATGCACGGCGTGTGTCTGCTGCCTCTGGTGTCTCTTCTGCTCTCTGTCTCTGCATTCCTGCCCTGACAGATGCACGACGTGTCTTTGCAGCTTCTGGTGTCTCTTCTGCTCTGTGTCTCTGCATTTCTGCCCTAGCAGATGCATGTTGTGTCTCTGCAGCTTCTGGTGTCTCTTCTGCTCTGTGTCTCTGCATTCCTGCCCTGACAGAGGCGCGGGGTGTCTCTGCAACTTCTGGTGTCTCTGATGCCTTCTGTTTTTTATGGCTGTCTCTGTCTGAAGCACGGCGAGCTGCAGCAGTCTCTGGTTCAGCTTCAGCGCGCATCTGTCTCATACGCTCAGCACTCTGTTTTCTCCTTTGCCCTGCTGATCTAAACTTGGAGCTAGGCATGGCTGAATAGACCACTGAACAAGTTTTCTACTCATGGCTTCCTCGAACAAGTTTTCTACTCAAGGCTTCCTGTTGCAATGTTTTCCTCTGGTAATGGTGATAAGCTGTGAATGAAGATGGCTGTAAATTGCTGATGAAGTCTTTCTGCCCAAATGTAATTGTTGTGTTGTCTTCTAGTAACTGCTTAGCTGTGAATGAAGAAAGCTCCCAGTGCTGTCTTTTATATATCATTGTGAGATGCTGATATCAGCACTGTTATCACCATCTATATTCAGCAGTATATTTAGGGTAATAAAACTAGGTATCAAATTTTTCATTGTAATGAGTTTCGTTGTTACATCAGCATAGTTGTATCACTATTACTTCAAAAGTTATTCGCAAGAAAATGATATTTCCATAATGGCGGTTTTCTTCTGGATCTAGCTCCGTAGTTATTGAAGATACATCAAATCCGTTGACACATTACTGATTCAGCAGAGTCTTGGCTACAATTTGGTGTTGGTTGCATGTCTGTATCTTCATTTGTTACCTTACAGAGTTAAAAATTCTAACGACCCCCTCATTTTTGTGTGTTCTGGATCATAATATCCAGAATTTTGTCTGGATCCAGATCAAACTTTGATACTTTATAGAGCTCATGGAGATCCTTTTGTGTATTTTTTCACCAAACACTCTGGTCATTTGTTATGGAGTTATATGCACAAATTCCAAAAATGGGCCTATCTCACAATGATAAAGAATCCTTTAAAAAAATCCAGGATCCAGAAGGTGATCCGGATCACCGCCAAAATTTAATGGATTGTGACTTGCGCCCAGTCACACCTCTGGAAAAAATTTCAGAGCAATCTGTTCATAATTTTTCTGTAATGTTGCTAACAGACAAACCAACAAACAAACAAACCAACGCTACCAAAAACATAACCTCCTTGGTGGAGGTAAAAATCTGAAAGGCAGTCTACCTTCAAGTCTTCCTTTGAAGCCTAGTCACAATTACTTCCTTCTCTTGGCAACTATGCTAACAGCCAAGCTGCTCTCAAGATTAGCAGTCAATGCCACATGACTGTCACCCCATGGATGCTCATTGGGGACATAATCCATCAGCAATCCATCAAAGATGAACCCAAATTTTTCATTTGAGTGATTGTAGCAATAACTTGGTGAGACATCAGTATAAATTTCTCATTCAAGATTGCACTTGAAGTGAAGTGTCTAAAATCTTCATTTTAGCAAAGTACATAATGTGTAATGTTTATGCAGATGTGATTATTTGATATATGCCAGAAATATGAATAATCATTTTTCCTGTCTAACAAGACTTATATTAGCTTATTTAGCATGGCAAGATTTAGATCAAGAGTGGGGTCAAAATTAGTGTAAATAATAAAGAAATACCCCTCCTAGAACTGCCACCTTATTGTGGTGGAGGGGTTTGTGTGCTTGAATGATCCTAGGAGCTATGTTGTCGGGGGCATTATGCCCCTGTCAGGGTTTCCCAAGGCAGACAGGTCCTAGGTGACAGGCCAGACCAAGAGCAGTTCACCAAAACCCCTATGGAGAAAAAATCAAGGACCGTGACGTCGCCCGGTATGACGCAGCCGGGGCCCCACCCTGGAGCCAGGCCCGGGGTTGGGGCTCGTATGCGAGCGCTTGGTGGCCGGGCCTTTGCCCATGGGGCCCAGCCGGGCTCAGCCCGAAGAGGTGATGTGGGCCCGACCTCCTGTGGGTTCACCACCCACAGAGGTAGCAGTAGGGGATTGGTGCAGTGTGGATTGGGTGGCAGTTGAAGGCAGGGGCCTCGACGACCTGATCCCCGGACACAGCGGCTGGCTGTTGGGACATGGAATGTCACTTCGCTGGGGGGGAAAGAGCCTGAGCTTGTGCGGGAGGTTGAGATGTACCGGCTAGAGATAGTCGGGCTCACCTCCACGCACAGCTTGGGCTCTGGAACCCAGCTCCTTGAGAGGGGCTGGACTCTCCTCTTCTCTGGAGTTGCCCGTGGTGAGCGGCGGTGGGCTGGTGTGGGCTTGCTTATAGCTCCCCAGCTCAGCCACCATGTGTTGGAGTTTACCCCAGTGAACGAGAGGGTCGCCTCTCTGCGCCTTCGGATTGGGGAGAGGGCTCTTGCTGTTGTTTGTGCCTACGGGCCAAATAGCAGTATAGAGTATCCGGCCTTCTTGGAGTCCCTGGGAGAGGTACTGAGGGGTGCTCAGACTGGGGACTCCATTGTGCTACTGGGGGACTTCAATGCTCATGTGGGCGATGACAGTGACACCTGGAGGGGCGTGGTTGGGAGGAACGGCCTCCCCGATCTGAACCCGAGTGGTGTTTTGTTATTGGACTTCTATGCTAGTCATGGTTTGTCCATAATGAACACCATGTTCGAGCATAGGGGTGTCCATAAGTGCACGTGGCACCAGGACACCTTAGGTCGGAGGTCGATGATCGACTTTGTAGTAGTTTCATCTGATCTCCGGCCCTATGTCTTGGACACTCGGGTGAAGAGAGGGGCTGAGCTGTCAACTGATCACCACCTGGTGGTGAGTTGGATCCGCTGGCAGAGGAGGAAGCTGGACAGACCTGGCAGGCCCAAACGTATGGTGGGGGTCTGCTGGGAACGTCTGGCTGAGCACTCTGTTGGGGAGGTCTTTAACTCCCACCTCTGGGAGAGCTTTTCCCAGCTTCCGAGGGAGGCGGGGGACATTGAGTCTGAGTGGACCATGTTCTCTACCTCCATTGTGGACGCAGCTGTTCGGAGCTGTGGCCGCAAGGTCTCCGGTGCCTGTCGTGGCGGCAATCCCCGAACCCGGTGGTGGACACTGGAAGTAAGGGATGCCGTCAAGCTGAAGAAGGAGTCCTATCAGGCCATGTTGACCTCCGGGACTCCTGACGCAGCTGACGGGTATTGGCAGGCCAGGCGTGCTGCAGCTCGGGCAGTTGCGGAGGCAAAAACTCAGAACTGGGAGGAGTTTGGGGAGGCCATGGAGAAGGACTATCGGTTGGCCTCGAAGAAATTCTGGCAAACCGTCCAGCGCCTCAGGAGGAGGAAGCAGTACTCTGCCAACACTGTTTACAGTGCGGGTGGGGAACTGTTGACCTCGACTAGGGACATTGTCAGGCGGTGGAAGGAATACTTTGAGGATCTCCTCAATCCCACCATCATGTCTTCCACTGAGGAGACTGAGGCTGATGACTCAGAGGTGGACTCCTCCATTACCCAAGCCGAAGTCACTGAGGTGGTTTGCAAGCTCCTCGGTGGCAAGGCACCAGGGGTGGATGAGATCTGCCCTGAGTATCTCAAGTCTCTGGATGTTGTGGGGCTGTCTTGGTTGACACGCCTCTGCAACATCGCGTGACGGTCGGGGACAGTGCCTCTGGAGTGGCAGACTGGGGTGGTGGTCCCTCTTTTTAAGAAAGGGGACCAGAGAGTGTGCTCCAATTATAGGGGAATCACACTTCTCAGCCTCCCAGGGAAGGTTTACTCCAGGTTACTGGAGAGGAGAATTCAGCCAATAGTCAAACCTCAGATCCAGGAGGAACAATGTGGTTTTTGTCCTGGTCGCAGAACACTGGACCAGCTCTATACCCTTCATAGGGTGCTCGAGGGTTCATGGGAGTTTGCCCAACCAGTCCACATGTGCTTTGTGGATCTGGAGAAGGCATTCGACCGTGTCCCCCGTGGTATTCTGTGGGGGGTGCTTCGGGAGTATGGGGTTCGGGGCTCTTTGCTAAGGGCTGTCCAGTCCCTGTACGAATGGAGCAGGAGTCTGGTTCGCATTGCCGGCAGTAAGTCAGACCTGTTCCCAGTGCATGTTGGACTCCGGCAGAGCTGCCCTTTGTCACCGGTTCTGTTCATAATTTTTATGGACAGAATTTCTAGGCACAGCCAGGGGCCGGAAGGAATCCTGTTTGGGAACCACAGGATTTCATCTCTGCTTTTTGCGAATGATGTTGTCCTGTTGGCTTCTTCAAACCAGGACCTCCAGCATGCACTGGGGCGGTTTGCAGTCGAGTGTGAAGCGGCTGGGATGAGAATCAGCACCTCCAAGTCCGAGGCCATGGTTCTCGACCGGAAAAGGGTGGCTTGCCCTCTCCAGGTTGGTGGAGAAGTCCTGCCTCAAGTGGAGGAGTTTAAGTATCTTGGGATCTTGTTCACGAGTGAGGGAAGGATGGAGCGTGAGATCGACAGGCAGATCGGTGCAGCCTCCGCAGTGATGCGGTCGCTTTACCGGTCCGTCATGGTGAAGGAGCTGAGCCAAAAGGCGAAGCTCTCAATTTACCGGTCGATATACATTCCGACTCTCACCTATGGTCATGAGCTTTGGGTAATGACCGAAAGAACAAGATTGCGGATACAAGCGGCTGAAATGAGTTTCCTTCGCAGGGTGGCTGGGCACTCCCTTAGAGATAGGGTGAGAAGCACAGTCACTCGGGAGGAGCTCGGAGAAGAGCCGCTGCTCCTCCACATCAAGAGGAATCAGCTGAGGTGGCTCGGGCATCTTTTTCGGATGCCTCCTGGACGCCTCCCTGGGGAGGTGTTCCAGGCATGTCCCCCCGGGAGGAGGCCCCGGGGAAGACCCAGGACACGCTGGAGGAACTATGTCTCTCAGCTGGCCTGGGAACGCCTCGGTGTTCTTCCCGAGGAGCTGGCCGAGGTGTCTGGGGAAAGGGAAGTTTGGGCTTCCATGCTTAGACTGCTGCCTCCGCGACCCGGTCCCGGATAAGCGGAAGAAGACGAGATGAGACGAGAATAAAGAAATATACAAACATTCAAAAATGATGTTTAATTACCATCGTGAAGTTGTGTTTGGTTTTCTTACATTCTTACACATCAACCAGGAGTTTTCATATGCTCACATGCTCCTTTCTCAGAAATACTTATCACATTTTTCAGCAATATTTGGCCCAGTGGAAGTAATTCTACTCCTCCGTTCCAATGCAGACTCTCCTTTTCTCAATCATGCTTGCTATGCTACATGACAACCACTGCACCGCTTAGGTTTGGCCAGTTGGTAAGCAAGCAGTGCCCACACCCACCAACTCACTGTCAGTTTGTACTGGCTCAAACCTGTACATTGCAGCCATGCAGAGGTACAGTTAGTGAGCTTTGTTGCACAGCAAGTCCTGGATTTGTGGTATTATTTTGGTTGGAATTATCATGCTATGATATAATCCAGGATGTCATCAGCTTTTGAATATTTCAGGATGTCCTCATTCATAGCCTAGGACTTGTTATGAGTATTACAAAAGAAGTCAGTAAACAAATATCTTAGTGTGGCAGCGGGGGTGTGGTCAAGCATCAGTCTGTGAATGGAGGGCGGAGTCAGGGAAGGTAAGTGGCAGAATCACTGCACCTGACAGGAATTAACCTATGTTTGTGTCTTCCCCAGTGACTGCGCCCTATAAGAGGAGAGGGAGAGCAGAGGAAGGGAGCTCTCCCCCCAACCAGAATGCTTACTGGGAGAGCAAAGTAGACACTGAAAAGTGCAAATAAAGAGTTTAAAAGAACTCAGTTCTGGCCTGCCGTGCTTCTGTGCTCCACCACCTTGAACAATTTCTACACTTAGGTATGTTAGGTATGCTGACTTTTTATGTACAATTTTCAGCCTGACTTTGCAGACATTGTAAAAGAATTGAGATCGGTGGTCTTGGGGCATGTAATGTGACCTCCTCACCATTGGGCGATTTAGTGCCACGACAACCAAAAACAGTCAAAGACAAAGTTCTGGCATTGTAATAATTATTTAAAAACAACAACAGCAAATAAAACCTCATACTATACCACTGCTATGACTCTCTTTATAAAGCTACCAATAGGAGGATGGGACAGCTACAAATGTCTATGTTTGAGCGTTTATTTACATCATGCTGACTTGCCTTCATTATATACCTGGCCCCTTGTACAATGAGTTGCAAGGCTACCATGCATTACCATCCTAACTGACAGAAAAATCCTTATTGCCTCAAAAACAGGCATTCCATCTTGTCCTCATTTACCCAGTCATGAATGACTAGCTATTTTTCTCCAGGGGCTTGCCTCTATTTTTCTGCTCAAGCTGATTGATGACTTAAGCGGAATGTAGTCATTTAATTGCAGACCTATCATTAGAGGACCTTCACTGTATAATCTGACATGGAGAACATGTTAGCATGCAGACTGATAGAGAAGTTGGCCAATATTTAATTGGGATCATCTCATGTTATATAATAAGTAACTAACTTAAAAGACTGCTATAATTGTGCATTCTAAAACCAGCTTATGATTATATCCTATCATATCTACTCGCTAGTGTAACACTATTAGCCAATCATTGACGATCACCAAATGTGAGCACTTGAAGGCTTTAATTTTCATACCATGGTAGACTAGTTTCATGAGTGTGCTTAGTTCTGCAGTGTTGCCTCTTTGTTGTGTTAGCTTACATAGCTTTGAAGTTAACAGATGCTTATACATTATTAGAAAGGTTTCTAGAAACTACCTTACTTAGAAAAAGATAGCAATTCTATTCATCCTGTTTAAATATTTTTAATAGTATATTCCCAAGAGGCTTACCAAGAAGTCTCAATTCCAGATATATTTATTTTTCATGGTTATTAAAATCTCAATGGAAAATATGAACTTGTCTAGGGGATTAAAAACTAGAGCCTGGCATCATGCTGGTCATCAGGGCCAGGTGTGCAGCAAACCAGTCCGGTCAAGCTCAATTTAGGCACCAGCTATACTGTCACGCAGTGCTGCACTCAGTGACCCAATGTTTAGACCTTGATTGCTGGTCTTTTACAGATAAAAGCTCTGTATGATGCAGATGAAAATATAAGATGCTTTCTTATATCAGCTACCATTTTAATTTATGACACTAAAAACTTGTTAATATTTTATTTTCTTTAGTGCTAAAATCACTATCTTTTAATGGCATTTCATCCAAAGATAATACGAGATTTTGATCCAGGCACATCATAGTATAAAATAGCATGTTTCAAAGAACTGCATTTGTTGTTTGATTAAATGTCTGCATGTTAGCATAGTATCTGTCATGGCATTTATAGCAAAATTATTAGACACCAAAACCATGTGCACTGGACCTGAAGCTGAGTTTTTCCATCAACAGCACTAATTTAAAGAATGTCAATCACTTTAAGTACTTCAGCACCTTCGTTACTAATGACTGCTCCATGAAGGAAGAATTAATAGCTTGTATCCAAGCAATATCCTGCACATCCGGAAGACTATGCCATCAAGTTTTTGACTCCCATGACCCGACTACCAGTACCAAGATTAAGGTCTACAGCCAGTGCCTTATGCCACTACTCATATACGCTAGTGCAGGGGTTTTCAAAATGTGGGAGAGTCAGCCCCCCCTTGGAGAGCAAATAAACAACAGCGCCCCCCCTTTACAATTTTTGTTGTTGCTATACTTAATGTTCCATTCGTATTTTTAAAAAATGGTTGTTGTACACATTATTTTTTTCTTTTTCACATTTTAAACATCTGTGCTTTTTAAAACATCTTGTTTTACACATTTTAAACATCTCATAGCATCGTTAGCTAGCACCTCTTGGCAGACAACACACTGTGGCAGTGGAGCATCTTCAGATCCAGTCCATGAAAATCCAAACTTTAAATAATCGTGGTCATACTTCCTTCTTTTTTCAGTCCCCCCAGGATTCCGCGGGCCTTTTTTGTGATTGTTGCGGGCTAAAATGTCTGATGTTGCGGGGGGGGGGGGGGGGGGGGGGGGGGGTTCCAAAAAATTGCGATGAAAGTTGCGGTGTTTTTTAGGTTTTTGTTGCGATTACATTGTGGGAGGAAGTGAAAGTTGCGAGAAATTGTTGCGATTTTCTCTTTTTGTGATTAAAATTGAGTGATATGTTAAATATTAAGTTATTACTGAAAAACTATTGATTAAAAAAACAAAGACACTGAGAAATGGTCCTATAAACATCTTTACCAATATAAAAGATTACCAGGACTACAAAAATGCAGAAAAATAGGCTTTACTTATCCAAATGCACCTGTTGGTTCAAAAGTTAAAGTGCATAGAACCTCACAGCACAACATGAAGTTACCTTAAAATATAATATAAATGCCTCAGTTTTCATGTAAGAAAAAAAACTATTAATACTAGTGTGCAGGCAGTCTCTCCTGAAGACTAAATTAAACAATAATTATAAACTAATAAAATAAATGGCTCAGGCTTCATAGAAGAAAAAAAACAATTTGAACAGAATCTCACAGTATGATGCTGAAGCTGCATAAACAATGGAAAATAAAATACCATTTTGGCAAAAATGTTGGCATCCATTAATTTCTTCTATTAAGTAAAAAAATAATGTAAAGTGCACACAGTCCTTCACTGTAAACATAACACACTTTCAGTAACAGAATTTGAGCCTATATAAACACTGACTCGCACATGCAGTGTTGCCAGATACTGCTGACGTTTTCCAGCCCAAAATATGTTCAAAACCCGCCAAAATGCACTTGAAACCGCCCAATCTGGCAACACTACGCGCATGCTGCTTCTCTTGAATGTATACACGGAAGTAAGGCGGAAGGTAGTTTGTCGACATCACCTCAAGACAACGCCAATGATTGGTCAAATTTGCGGGAAAGTTGCGGTGATTGGATATAATTGCAACACCGCCCTGAATTCGCGGGGATTGGTTGAATTTGCGTTGAAGTTGCAAATCGCAACATCCTGGAGGCTCTGTTTATTTGCTTGGCCCAGACTCTGTCTCCTCACTCACTGTAGCTTTAGGTACTAAAAATCGATCCATTTTGTCTCTGGTAAAGGCTAGCTGAAGTTCGCTAAATGTCCGCAATAGTAACTTATTCTGGTTTATTTTTCCTCATGTTGCGCCCCCCCCCTGAAGAACTCTGGCGTCCCCCAGGGGAGGTGCGCCCCACACTTTGAAAAGCCCTGCGCTAGTGAAACCTGGACTTTGTACCATAATCAAGTCAGACACTTTGAACAATTCAACAGTGTCATCTTAGAAAGATTTTAAAGATAAAATGGGACCATTTTGCCAGCAATGAAGAAGTTCTCACCAGAGCAGGTGCTGAAGATATAGAACTCCAACTAGTTTCTCTAGCTAGGCCACATGTCCAGAACAGATAATGAAAGACCAGTTAAAGTCTTCTTGTATGGTGGGTTGACCCAAAGAACATGTCCAGTTGGACGTCCTCAACTTAGTTATAAAGATATGTGTAAAAGTGCTCTTAAGTGTGGTGGCGTACTCGACCAATGGAAATCGAAGGTAGAAAACAGAAAAGAATGGAGACAGCTAATTCGTCAAATAGGTGACGAAGTTAATGAGAAAAGAGTCAGCAAATACGAGAAGCAAAGGTTAGAAAGGAGAATTTTAAAAAAGTTATACCAGACACCAGGGGTGTCAGAAGCATTTTTAACCTGAGGAGGACACACTGGCAGGGGGTCCTCCCCTAGAAAATTTTTAATTAATTAGATGCCATTTCCTGCATTCTGGTGTATTTTTAACAGGTTGTTAAACACCTAATTTTACCTACAAAAGTCACTTAATTCAATGACTATTTTCAAGACTCAACAATAAGTCCTCATTCAATTAGTCCATATATTCATCAGCCTGTTTTTAAACCCACTGCTCTGCCTAAGATAATGAGATGAATGTGAAACAGTTTATCATCAACAGTGACTTGCCTGTGACCCTGTAGAACAGGATAAAGCGGCTAGAGAATGACTTTATGGGTGCATTTTACTTTTTATTTTGTGTTTCCTTTTTTATTTACAGTAGTTTTAGCTGTACCACAACATGCCACTGTGCCAAGCAATAGTGACACTCAACTGTATGTTTAAAAATAAGAATATTCATAATTTCACACAATGAACAGGCATGACATGGCATCATGCAAACTTCATAACACAAAATCACACTGCGTCAAGCAACGGTGACACATAAAAAAAATAACTTCACACAATGAACAGGTGCAATTTTGTTCACCACCAACAGTGACTTTAGTGGGTGCATTTTACTTTTTTCCGATTTAGTGATACTCATAACAAAAATGACATGGCATCATGCAGTCTTCATAACACAAAATCACACTATGTCAAGCAATGACACATAAAAGAGAACTTCACACAATGAACAAGTGCAGTTTTGTCAACCTACATGCAATGGTGGTACTACAGTAACATTTACAGATTAGTATAACAAATAGATTTATAGATATAACTCCTTCTTACATTGGTGTCACCACAATTTCTACCACTTCATAACTTTTATCCCCCTTTCCTTCACAATCCACCTGGAATAACATCCATCTCTCTCCACTGCTTTCCTTTCTACTATTCCTTCCCCATACACTGATTTCCCATGTTACTTTCCAGAAAACTGGCAAAAACCAGACAAAACAAGTCCTTCAAATCACAACAGGGAATCAATAAATATCATCAGAGCAGACTTGACCTCATTCTTGGCATTATAATAAGGTCGGCCTACTGGGTTTGAATTAAATGATAGCTAACATTAAGCATACATCTAACATTGACTAGCCAGCTAACTGCACTAACATTTCCATTGGGACAAAAAACCCTGTCCTGTGGGGAAATTTTGACTGACTTTCCGCTTCTTTGTAAAGAAGTTCCTTATGTCCATTGTGTCTGGGGTGGGAGCAAATACTGCAAACAATTCATCATCAACCAAGAATACCCCATTAGGCTAAGCTTATTTAATTGTTTAGTTGAACATTAATTTAACATGGCCTAGGGTTAATTTTGAGGGCATATAACAAAAGAATAAGGTTTTAGCAAAAGCTAGACATTGTGAGGTGGCAATGGGGCTGACGTCACCTCCTCCACTTTCGAGCAACTGCACTAACATTTCTCTGCTTGCACTGAGATTCACTTCACTTGTGTGCCGTGAGTTGTTGTAGGGAACGCCCGGAAAACCCGAAGTGGAGTTTCAGTGGTATGTGTATTCTCTAATCGATCAAGTGGAATGGATTCTTTCACGAAGCAATAGAAACGGCGCTGGGTGAACTAATATTTTATGTTAAATGTGTGGGGGGTCCAAACGAAGAATTATGAAATGTGAGGGGGATACGTCCCTTTCACATTCAATGGTGGCGACGCCCATGCCAGACACAGTTAATTGAACTTTTCTTTAAACTGACAATTTCTCTGCGTATACACTATCTTATTATGGTTGTGTTGTACTCATATCGAGTGAAAGCATATTTATTATCCTCCTCCATCAGCCCATGGATTACAGTTCTGAATTAGCCACAGACTCTATTTCAGTTCTGGCTTCCACAAGAGATCAGCAATCCAAGGATCAAAAGTGCAGAATTTACTTGTGGAAGCTGTAGGCTAATTTATCCAAATTACTCAATGATGGATGTCATGTTGTGATCCTGATGAGGATCCCTCTCAGTGTCTCACTCCTGTGTGAATGAGACTGTACCAATGTGTTGTGCTCTTCTGAGAATTTTGTGCCTGGATCATATTCTGAGAATGCAAAGCTGGATTTAAATGGACCAAGTGCCTTTGGCTGTAGTGTTGGTAATTCTACCCCCTCACAAAACTCATTTCCACTGAAGACTCTCCATTTCTCCATCCCTGTGAATATGCACTCATGCTTGCTATGCTATACGCAACAGCCATTGCCCCAGTTAGTAAACAAGCAGAGCCCACACTGACCTACTCAATATCAGGTTGTTTTAACATTTAAAGAATCTCGTGACTTTGGCCAAGTCTTGGTAATTCTACCCTTATTCAATAATATTTTAACAATGCTTCCTTTCCCATGTTGCACTCCAATATAAGTTTAAGAGCAATCCCTCTTTCAGATGAAAATAAGAGCTTTCTGAGACACTGGCTTGTGTGAGATCATCGATAAGCCTTTTTTGGCTGCAAGTAGAAATGCCTCCAGCATTGACTACTAGTAGCTTTTGATCCTTGGTTTGGAGGTCATCAGCAAGACCCCAATCACCTACCACAATTCTTACCTAACTAACATAATTCAGGATTTTAAAGGCATAATGAATAGGCCTGAGTGTACACCAGTGGCGGCTGGTAGTCTTTCAAACAGGGGAGGCTGGTTGGTTACGATATTTCCAGATTTTAAAAGAAAAAAGAAAAAACACATCAATTTTGCCCATACTCTTGCCTCTGATCTGGCTGATTGTTGGCAGGGTCACAAACTGTGAAATAACAGGTTCTGTTGGCCCATTAGCCTACTGTCCAATATACATGATGGTGGTGTTGGGGGGGGTATATTTTAACATTTTATATTTTAAAATTGTGGCATGTTGTTTAAAAATTGATCATTATTGAAAGCAGCTCTTTGTCAGGAACCTCAGCAGTAACAGCAGAGTGTTCTGGAATAGGCACAAGCACTGACCTTGAGGAGCCAAACATTGAGCTGGGTGCCACACATTTCATTCAATGACACTTTCCCTATATTTTACTTATTTTGACTGAGAAATGTTTTATTGACAATTTTGATAACCCTTCACTTTTAATCCAGGTCTGTAGTGTGAAATGTTCTCGGCTGTGTTTTTGTTTAAAAATGTTTTCCAAATTGTAGCTGTGTTTAATTCAGATCCAGAAAAATATATATTCCAATATAATATACTCAGCATAAACATTTTAAATAGATTCTATATTTTTGGTCCATCCATGACATATTACTAAAGTAGCCTATTTACTGTTGTTGATGTGGGTCACTTGCTGTTAGCCAATTCACTTTCTCGTACCAGGAGAGCTGAAAGGAACGAGTATTATTCCCTACCTTTTTCACCAAGTCAATTTGAGGCGTTGGTCTACCCTGCTCTTTAATTTTAATTTTTTCCTCGAAAGGAAGACTGGCAAATGGCTTCGCCAAAATTAAATCAGCAATGCTTGGCATCCGTGCGCAGCTTTCTTGCTAGCTGACTAGCCCCCTCAAGTTCAAGTTGTCACTCAAATAAACGAAATTTCTGGAACTAAGATAGCAAACTTGACAACACTATATTTACACTTTATTTACAATGAAAATATATACAAACTAAAAAAGCTGGTAGAAACCGTATGTAATGAATGAAATCAAAATGTAAGCTGATCTCTTACAATACACGACAGCACTTGCGAATCCGCATGGGACTGAACTGAAATTCACCGCTGCCTGTCTATATTTGAAACGAGCTGTCAATCAAAGAAAATATCCGGCAGCTTTCACCAATCACCAGTCTCCTCGCGGAAAGCTTTGCCATGTCCCTCCCACTGTGAGGCTGGGAGTCCGGTGGGCGGGCGTTTTCGCAGTATTTGTCCAATAATCGTCTTGCATTTTGAGATTGAAAAGCGCATAGCTCCCAAATGCCATTGAAGTCCACTGAGGCTGGGCTGCATCCGATGCATCCGTTATAACTTTCCCCAGTTCGCCTAATGTGTGTATGAGTTTTTCCCCCTCATGACAACGCGATGCAGTGCATCGCGTTGTCACGAGGGGGAAAAACTCACACACACATTAGGCGAACTGGGGAAAGTTATAACGGAATGATTTCGCACTGTAGTTGGGTTGAGCACATATATTTCTATGATTCTGGATCTGAAATAGCAATGTTATAAGGTCGGCTATAACATAAGCCTAGTGCAATTCATCCTACACGATGTTCGTCATTTTTAGAGGAGGCTGAGCCTCCCTCGTTGTCTTAGAGCAATCGCCCGTGGCACACCCCTTCTAATGCACAACATGGGTCAAAAATGACCCGCATTCATTTTCCAGGTTATTTCATGCTGACTGAGTTTTTCTTTGCTCTATCTTTTGAAATCAATTTATTTTATGATTGAATATTTCAAGTATTCTTTAAATATCTTAATTTTAATTACCACAAATCATTAATTTAATTTTTTCTTTCCTACTTTATGAACAAAAATACTTTTTATATTACTACACATGGGTCATCCAAGTGTGATTTAAAATTAAATGTCTTAATACTATAATAATAATTTGTTTCAAGTAATTACTTTAGCAGTGAATGGGGCCAGTTATTTATTTATTAACTATATAGTTAGCTAAGCCAACTACAATAAAATTAGCTAACTAAAGTAGAATATGTCAACAGCTAGGTAGCTAATAGTAATTACTTGTAACTTTCTGACAAGTAATCTACTCACTCTCAAGGTAACCTAAACATCATCAATTTTTTTCTAAGGTAATGTTAGAACAATTGAAAAACATTACTTGCATGTATGAGATGGGCAAAGGGCGCTGTGCTGAGCTGTGAAATGTCTGACACAAGCACAATTCACAGTTCCCACCAAACACTGTAGTAAATGCATGCGGGTCGGTTCTGACCCATGTGTGTAAACTTGATGTAGAATTACAAAAGCTGTGCTTGTTCATAACTTAAGAAAGGGAAAATAAAAATGATGATTTGTGCTAAACAAAAACAAGATATTTACTGCATATTTGGAAAAGTAAATGACAAAATGAATTTATTTCAAAAGTATATCATAGAAACACTCAGCCATACATGAAATAACCTGGAAAATGAATGCAGGTCGTTTTTGACCCATGTTGTGCATTAGAAGGGTAGTGATACAAAAAGGGTTTTTATTCAAAAAGTAAGAAAGGAAAAAATAAAATAAGGATGTATGATGATCAAAAACAAGTTAATTGAGGAATACCTTGAATACTGAATGATGGAATTAATTTATTGCAAAGATATAGAAGATAAAAACTCAGCCGGGTCACTTTTGACCCATGTTTTGCATCAAAGGGTTAATACCATTAAAGTGTAACAGATAGAACAGGGATGTCTTGTGGATTTAGCAATATATGTAATAGGACTGAACCAGGCATGGTGATGCAGTGGTTTGCACTGACACCTCACAGCTAGCAGGTTTTAGGTTTGAACCTCACAGTAGACTGGGGACTTTCTGTGTAGAGTTCACATGTTCTCCCTGTTCCTGCATGGGTTTCCTCCCACAATCCAAAGACATGTGGATTAGGTCAACTGACAACTCTAAAGTGCCATATGTGTGAATGTGAGTGTGAATGGCTGTTTGTCTCTCTGTTAGCCCTGTGATAGATTGGGGACCTGCCCAGGGTGTACCCCGCCTCTCACTCAAATGGCCCTTTTCCACTACCCTTTTTCAGCTCACTTCAGCTCGCTTCAGCTCACTTCAGCCCGACACGGCTCGCGTTTCGACTACCTCAGAACAGCACGACTCAGCTTGCTTCAGCCCTGCTTAGCACCCAAAACTCGCACGGTTTTGGAGTAGGGCTGAAGCGAGCCAAACCGAGCTGAGTGAGGCTGGGGGCGTGAGCAGACACTCCCCTGTGCACTGATTGGTGAGGAGGAGTGTCCTCACATGCCCACACACGCCCCACGAGCACGCTGGGATCTGTAAACACCGTAAACCCGGAAGAAGAAGAATTACGAGAATTTCTGAAGCCTTATGCGCCTCGCCTCATCTATACGCTCTTGCCAGTATCTGTTGGCGTTGTCGGTGACAACAAGCCACAGAACCAAGACCAGCAACACTAACGACTCCATGTCCTCCATGTTTATTGTTCACTATCCGGGTCGTGAGACTACCGCTTAAAAGATCACTGATGTCACTGTTTGCGCCACTTAACGACATCACGTGACGTCCACCCACTTTCGCTAACTCCACCCAATGTGTCCACCCACTTCCAGCCAGCACGGTTCAGCGCGGTTGTAGTTGAAATGCAACTCCAACAGCCCCGCTCAGCTCGACTCAGCACGGCACGGCTCAGCCGCGTTTGTAGTGGAAAAGTGGCAAAAGTCAGCTGGGATTAGCTCCAGCTTCCACTGCAACCCTGATGGATAAGCAGTATAGATAATGGATGTATGGATGAACCAGGCATTTGACATAGATTATATTGTACCAGAGCCAATCAATGTGTGTGGAGGGGAAAAATCAGCAATTCTAGTTTTCTAAATGTGAACCAGCTTGGCTTCTGTAGAAGATCCTCTATTGTAGCTTATTACATTTCATGTAGTTATTTAAAGGGGAAGATTTACCCTTTATGGTCTAATTAGTGAAATGACTAGTTAAAAGGTTGATGAAAACAGAATGTTTAAAGAAAAATGGACAGAGAAATACACTTTTACTCCCCCTGGCTTAAGTCCACAATAGATACAGTGGTGCTTGAAAGTTTGTGAACCCTTTAGAATTTTCTGTATTTCTGCATAAATATGACCTAAAACATCAGATTTTCACGCAAGTCCTAAAAGTAGATAAAGAGAACCCACTTAAACAAATGAGACGAAAATATTATACTTGGTCATTTATTTATTGAGGAAAATGATCCAATATTACATATCTGTGAGTGGCAAAAGTATGTGAACCTTTGCTTTCAGTATCTGGTGTGACCCCCTTGTGCAGCAATAACTGCAACTAAACATTTCCGGTAACTGTTGATTAGTCCTGCACACCGGCTTGGAGGAATTTTAGCCCATTCCTCCATACAGAACAGCTTCAACTCTGGGATGTTGGTGGGGTTCCTCACATGAACTGCTCGCTTCAGGTCCTTCCACAACATTTCGATTGGATTAAGGTCAGGACTTTGACTTGGCCATTCCAAAACATTAACTTTATTCTTCTTTAACCATTCTTTGGTAGAACGACTTGTGTGCTTAGGGTCGTTGTCTTGCTGCATGACCCACCTTCTCTTGAGATTCAGTTCATGGACAGATGTCCTGACATTTTCCTTTAGAATTCACTGGTATAATTCAGAATTCATTGTTCCATCAATGATGGCAAGCCGTCCTGGCCCAGATGCAGCAAAACAAGCCCAAACCATAGTACTACCATCACCATGTTTCACAGAAGGTTCTTATGCTGGAATGCAGTGTTTTCCGTTCTCCAAACATAATGCTTCTCATTTAAATCAAAAATTTCTATTTTGGTCTCATCCGTCCACAAAACATTTTTCCAATAGCCTTCTGGCTTGTCCACATGATCTTTAGCAAACTGCAGATGAGCAGCAATGTTCTTTTTGGAGAGCAGTGGCTTTCTCCTTGCAACCCTTCCATGCACACCATTGTTGTTCAGTGTTCTTCTGATGGTGGACTCATGAACATTAACATTAGCCAATGTGAGAGAGGCCTTCAGTTGCTTAGAAGTTACTCTGGGGTCCTTCGTGACCTCGCAGACTATTACACGCCTTGCTCTTGGAGTGATCTTTGTTGGTCGACCACTCCTAGGGAGGGTAACAATGGTCTTGAATTTCCTGCATTTGTACACAATCTGTCTGACTGTGGATTGGTGGAGTCCAAACTCTTTAGAGATGGTTTTGTAACCTTTTCCAGCCTGATGAGCATCAACAACACTTTTTCTGAGGTCTTCAGAAATCTCCTTTGTTCGTGCCATGATACACTTCCACAAACGTGTTGTGAAGATCAGACTTTGATAGAGCCCTGTTCTTTAAATAAAACAGGGTGCCCACTCATACCTGATTGTCATCCCATTGATTGAAAACACCTGACTCTAATTTCACCTTCAAATTAACTGCTAATCCTAGAGGTTCACATACTTTTGCCACTCACAGATATGTAATATTGGATCATTTTCTTCAATGAATAAATGACCAAGTATAATATTTTCATCTCATTTGTGTAACTGGGTTCTCTTTATCTACTTTTAGGACTTGTGTGAAAATCTGATGATGTTTTAGGTCATATTTACACAGAAATATAGAAAATTCTAAAGGGTTCACAAACTTTCAAGCACCACTGTATGTGTCACTGGTTCAGAGCAGAGATGTGCATCGAGACAAAAAAATTGCAGTCTTTAATACAGGCATTCAAATATGAAGCTTTTGGGACAAAGAAAGAAGACATTCATTCACACAAGATGAATTTACACTTATTTATTCATTCATTCATTTATCTTCAATAACTGCTTTACCCTGGTTCGAGTAACATTGGGTTTTGTTTCTATTTTTTGAAATAGAACAAACTAAGTTTGTTGTTGTTGTTCTTGCAATTGTTTTTACAAATTATTGCAAACAGGTACCATTACACATAATATCTGGTTGAGCAAGTGGCATTGCTCAGACTTTCTGTATGAGCGAGCTTAAGTGAGATTAAAAACAGTCAAGATTACACTATTACTCTATTTTCAGAGTTGTGAAAGGGTTAACATGAAGTGCAATTATGAAACAAACCAACTCCAAATTGTCTTTATACCCATGATCTAATCATTAATTGTTAAGCATTAAAAGGTTGACCATTGTAACCAAGCAACTTCATGTAGCATGACCTTCACAAATTTTAGTTGAATACCCTGATAGAGTATTTTGTTTTCAACATTACTACACATTTACCTTTTTTTTAAGTGTAGACAATTATGGGTTTTGTTGGTTCCTAACAGTTTTTTTTTTCCTGAGATTAATTGTAAACTACAGTATTCCTAATGCTGGAAGGATCTATTGGTTAAGGATTGGTCAATCCTTAATTCTTTTACCATTTAAATTGTGTGGTGGTATTACAGAGAGAGATTTAATATTCCTCATGTGTGGTGGTGTCCCTACTGTTTGAGAGGTCACAACATCCTGGATCATATCCAAAGGATGATGCAAGTTGCTCAGATAAACAACCCCTCCCAGCCAATCAAACCTCTTGTTGCCTGATCAGAAGCTGGAACTCAGTAACCTTTTATGTGCACTGCCATATAAGTCAGTGTGAAATATGATAGCAAAGTGTCAAAGAGGTAGCCTGCAGTCACAAACCTTCAGTTGCTGACAAATCACTTTGTCTAAACTTGAGCACTCTATCATGCTCTCACTCCTGACTATTACAGAAAGTTGTTTCCAGGGGGTTTTAACCAAGGATAACTACAGCTCCTAACTCATCTCTGCAACATAAGTTGTTTTTAAAAAATAATTATACCTTGTTTAGTTTTTCTTTTCATTTAGATGCAGTGGGAAAGCAGCAAGATGATCAATCAATTTAGGTGAATCGAATACCAAATAACTTAAAGTACAGGAAAATAAAATTAGTATGCATAAAATATAATCACAGTGGATATTAATTATCAAATCTATGGCCAAGTTTACATTAGACCGTATCTGTCTCGTTTTCTTCGCGGATGCACTGTCCGTTTACATTAAAACGCCTGGAAACGCCAGGAAACGGGAATCCGTCAGGGTCCATGTATTCAATCCAGATCGTGTCTGGTCCGGTGCTGTGTAAACATTGAGAATACGCGGATACGCTGTGCTGAGCTCTAGCTGGCGTCGTCATTGGACAACGTCACTGTGACATCCACCTTCCTGATTCGCTGGCGTTGGTCATGTGACGCGACTGCTGAAAAACGGCGCGGACTTCCGCCTTGTATCACCTTTCATTAAAGAGTATAAAAGTATGAAAATACTGCAAATACTGATGCAAATACTGCCCATTGTGTAGTTATGATTGTCTTTAGGCTTGCCATCCTTCCACTTGCAAGTGGTAAGTGACGCGTATGCCCGACATGCACTGAGATCACACACACAGCGGCTCAGTCCCAAATCACTGCTTGTGCGCTCCACTCGCGCGCTCTGTGAGCTGCGCAGGGCCGGAGTGCGCACCCTCCAGAGGGCACTCGCTGTTCAGGGTGGAGTGATTTGGAGCGCAGGATGCCTGCGGAGCCGAGCGTATCCGTGTATTGGCGTTTCTGTGTGCACGCAAATCGTGTATTGGCGTTGCTGTGTGCACACTAATCGTTTTAAAAACGTTAATCTGATGATCCGCTGATACGGTCTAATGTAAACCCCACCTATGTCTGCTTGTCAAGTCACTGCCTGGGTGTTAACATGTGCCTTGAAGAAGAGACAGACAGATTATTGTATGTCCTTACTTGGCTAAGTATCACCTCCTTTGAAGTGCTTAGAGCCAAGTCCAAGACCGTTAAAAATCCAGATCAAACCAGCTCTGCTACTCTCCAAAGACTCCCTACAGGAGTACTGCAGTCTATATCAGGCTGGACTCCAGAGTGTGGTCAAAGCACAGCATTACATGAAAAAGAGAACCTTCTCTTTTCATTCTGGTTTTGAGCTTGAATATGCCTGAAAGCAAGGAACAGTGAATATGAATAGTGGACTCTGAGGAATAGCTGATATGAACTTGTATATTTGGGACGTGCTCTCTAATCTAATAAATATTAGGAAAATGAGAGAAAGTGATTTCACCGAACCTGGAGCATTTTACTTTTCACTTTCATGTCCATAGCTGAATAGCTGAGCCAACTCATACACATGAAGATTAGATCACTCCAGACCCAAACATAAATAGCCCCAGTGACCCCTATGTAGACAAACTGAAATCTAAAAAAAAATATTTGTTGAGTGTGACGTTCAAGGTACCATATTGAGGGAACTTAGAAAGTTTGATTTATATGTTATCTCTGACACCACATTTTTGGAGGCGGTGGACATACAGGAGTGTTGAAACTTGTTTGTCCGAAAGGGCTAATGTAGTGTTGTTTTTGTGTGCGTGTGTGTGTGTGTGTGTGTGTGTGTGTGTGTGTGTGTGTGTGTGTGTGTGTGTGTGTGTGTGGGGGGGGAGGTTGGCAGCCTTCTACATCTTCTAGATGACATGGTCAATATTCTTCACTTGAACTATAAATAATCAGTTCTATTCTGTTCTAAAAGGAGAAATTGTCTTACAAAAACCTACAAAATCCATTAACTCCACTCACTGGCCACTTTAATAGGAATGTGTTCTTGATGCTAAGGTTCCTGTTCTTGGCTGGCAGGAATGGAACCCAATGTGATCTTCTGCTGTTGCAGCCTTCTACATCTTCTAGATGACATGGTCAATATTCTTCACTTGAACTGTAAATAATCAGTTCTATTCTGTTCTAAAAGGAGAAATTGTCTTACAAAAACCTACAAAATCCATTAACTCCACTCACTGGCCACTTTAATAGGAATGTGTTCTTGATGCTAAGGTTCCTGTTCTTGGCTGGCAGGAATGGAACCCAATGTGATCTTCTGCTGTTGCATGCTGAGATGCTTTTCTGCTCACCACGGTTGTAAAGAGCAATTATATGAGTTACTATATCCTTCCTGGCAGCTTGAACCAATCTGACCATTTTCCTCTGACCTCTTTTATCAACAAGACGTTTCCACCCACAGAACGGTCGCTCACTCAATGTTTTTTGTTTTTCACACCATTCTGTGTAAACTCTAGAGACTGTTGCATGTGTGAATATCCCAGGGTATCAGCAGTTTCTGAAATAATCAAACCAGTCCATCTGGCACCAACACCCATGCCACAGTGAAGGTCACAGAGATCACAATTTTCCCATTCTGATGTTTGAAGTGAAGATTAACTGAAGCTCTTGATTTGTATCTGCATGATTTTATGCATTGTGTTACTGTCAAGGGATTGGCTGATTAGACAACTGCATAAAACAGCAGGTGTATGGGTGTTCCTAATAAAGTGGCTAGTGACTGTATAATTAGTTAATGGTCTATGTATCTGTATACACTTTGTCAAGACATGCAAATTAATTTGGGTACATCAGAAATTAGTTCTTAGAAAGAATGATTTGCATTCATTCCACTTAAGCATGATCAGCATAATGTGATGCAGTATTTGTTTCTGTTTATGATGAATTGGTTTAGCACAAACTCTATTTGTCCCTTCTGAAACCAGATACTGAATGTTATGCCCTACTTCCAAGACATGTGACATTACCTAACTGCTGTTGACCAGCATGAGATGGCATGATTAGTGGCACTTTCAGATGATCTTCAAAGATCACATGGCAGGCACTAAGGAACCACGTGATTGCTTAAAACTTTAAATTCCTTTACCTGCTGTCTACGGTCAACAATAGCAGTTGAATGAAGTTTTTTTTTTAAATACTACTGGGAAATATAGGCTTTGGTCATTCAGGTCACACTGCATGTATTGGGTGAATTTTTGAAAGTGTTTCATGGGGGGCAGAGTTAAAGGTTGTGACAGCATTCTGAGAGTGGGAGGTGCAGCCACTCGCCACTGTGGTGAAGTCACTTGATACAAGGAATGACATCCCCAAAATAACTTGACAAAGTATATAAAGGGCTCTACCTTAGCCTGTACAGTCAGAGGAGAAGCCAAAATGACAACACACAAGACACAAGCACAAGTATACTAAGGAGGAAAGAGAAAGTTGAGTGACAGATGCAAAAACTGTGGTCTGGAAAGTAACACATTTGAGAAGCATTGCCAAGTATTTTATGGTGTTGGATGTCTACTGAAAAGGGTAACAGAAGAGGATAAGGTATTTAAGAAAGACTGAAGTATTTCTGCTACTGTGCTGGAAGTCCACTGAAGACAATAATACATAAAGGAGGCGTTTGATATTGAGGATCTTGCCTGTATTGTGAGTTTTTTGGGTTTTTTTGTTTGTTTTTTTCTGCAGTTCTCCTGCACCTCCTCCTAAGCTTGGAGCAGCAGGGGAGGTCAAAGCATAGTTATAGCAGTGATGAAGTACAGCTACCAGAACATTGTGTCTCAGTACACACGTCAGAGCACATATACCTCAACACACTACACCCCTACCCATTACACTCCAGAGCACTATTCCACAAGCTCCTACTCCACAAGCCACTACAGTCCACCAAAGTATACGCCGACCTACTACACTCCACCTGCTTACACCCCGACTTACAAAAGCACTTCTTCCTCCTACACGTCTATCTACAGTAAGCCCTCGCGCCATGTCAGCAACCATAGTACACCTGTACAGCAGACCCCCATTGCAACGAGCAAGCCTAATCGGACTGTCCGCTTCACCAATGATGTCATCTTTCAGGACCATGTTCGGCATGGAGATCTGGAAATGATTGGCCGCTTTATGAGAGCGAAGAAAGTGCGAGTGGACACAATCTTCCACTCTGGTAAGCAAGCTTCAAATGATTATTTATTTGCCAGTATTGATTAGTTCTAAATCAAAGGACAAAGTCAAACTTGAGAAAAGTGAACTGGTCTATTCGAGTTAACTCTGTACTGTCTTAATAGAATGTAAACAAGAAATGTTTGAGGAAAAATGTGTGAGCCAAGCCATTTATCTTCCTATCTCTCTTTCATCCTCACAGGCATGGCAGCTCTCCATGAGGCTGTTCTTTCAGGGAACTTGGAGTGTGTGAAGCTTCTGATAAAATATGGAGCTGATGTTCATCAAAGAGATGAGGATGGTTGGACACCTCTGCACATGGCCTGCAGTGATGGCTACCCTGAGATTGCACGGTATGTTCAAGTTTATAGTAAATGTTTTGAGCAGAATAATGTAACATAATACTAGTATGCAGTGAAGGAATTTCAGAGTAAAATATGATATGAGATAAATGCTGTAATGAGAAAAATACACCTTGGTGAATTAATGTACTCTTCTCCACAGGTATCTGCTTTTTCTAGGTGCTAGTGCAGAAGCTGAAAATGCAAATGGGGAGAAACCAGCAGATCTTATTGACCCCGACTGCAAAGAGTTGGTCAAACTGTTTGAAGTGGGGTGTGTCTAAGGGCCAGCATAAGGAACATAAAAGAATTGCAAAGAAATGGTTCCTCTGGACTCAAGTCCATTTAAGAGGATGGTTTAAGTACCTCTTTTTTTTGAGAATGGAGCTTGGAAGAAGGACATTCAGATATTTTCTTTTCTGAAAGAAAAAACACTTTGTTCTTATTTTAAGTGTTTGCCACTTTCCTCTCTCTCTCTCTCTTTCTCTCATATATATATATATATATATATATATATATATATATATATATATATATATATATATATATATATGTCTGTACTTCAAAACCTTGGTCCTACTAAACCACCCCCCCTGACCCACTATGCAGTTGCTGCACACATGTTATCACCTCTGAATGTCTGAATACAGTGTGACTTTCTCTGCAACTCGGATTACATTGTACCCTGATGCCCAACCCAGCCATATCATTTCATCAATGTAAGTACGCCATCCAGTGCATGCCTTAAATTTAGAACAGGACAATTCTCATGTAAAGTCACACAAGGAATTGCTATTATGTTCACAGAACTGTGCATAATATCTAAAATGTAGCTATGATCACAAGTCTGTGAGTGCTTTAAAGTGCTCTGGCATGTGTTTGACCGGTACACTGTTAAGAACAGCAGGGTATCTCTTGTCTGCAGGGCAGCTTAAGACAACACTGAAAACATGAAATTTTTATATGAGCAAAATACTATTTTTTCTGGAGTGCTAAAAGTGAGTGCACTATTTCTACAGACCTATGGAATTTCTCATGTAAAGTCTTATGTTTTTCTCTTTTTTACTGTTTTCATAAATAAAGGTGCTCTTTCTGGCTTAATTTTGCTTTTCTTTCATTTATGGAAACACAAACATCTATTAATTACATCTTAATGGCTGTAGTAAGAGTATTTAGAAGTTTAGTGTACAACTACAAATAAAAAAAATTTGGGACAGTATGTAGAAATTGAAATAAAAACTGAAAACAATGATTTGTAAATAGAAGTTGGCCTATATTGCACTCAAAACAATATAGCACTGTTATTTGATGTTTAACCTCATTAATTTTTTTTGTTTTTATTTTTCAAAATAAACGCATATCAATTCTGATTCTTGTAACACATTTTAAAAAAAGTTAGGACAGTAAAGCATTTTAAAGCACTTTATAATGTTGTCGTTCCATCTCACAACACTTTAAAGATATTTAGGGACTGAAGTCACCAAGTGATGAAGCATTTCAGGTGTTATAATAATAATAAAACTTTATTTGCCAGGTATATGAACACACACGAGGAATTTGACTCCGGTTTCACTTAGCTCTCTTAGTACAAACAGATAAAGCGTAGACAAAAACAAAGCTATGTACATGTAGAAGGGTAAATATGTATAGACAGCATAGTGCAAGGATGAATTAGTAAATATAAATATACACTGTGCACAGAATGATGGTATGAGTGTGCAGATATTTCACAGTTGATGTTACTGATATTTGAGTCCGGTTTTAGCTGTTCATCACAGAGACGGCCTGAGGGGAAAAAACTGTTCTTGTGTCTGGTTGTTTTTGTGTGCAGTGTTCTGTAGCGTCTCCCCTACTAACAATTTTTGGTTCCCAGAACGTTCCTGGAACACGAGCCTTTGGTTCCAGTTTGGTTCCGGCTACGTTCCCTGAAAGTCATTTTTGGTTCTGTTTAGGTTGTCACTTGGTTGGCAGGAAAGTTTAATTTTGGTTCCCAGAACATTACTCATGTGGTTCCCATTTGGTTCCCTCACCGTTCTCACACCGTCCCTTTATCCTTGTTCATGTCATGTTTGTTCCCTCAACGTTTCCATATCGTTCCCATAACCTTGTTGGTTACATGTTTGGTTCCCTAGACGTGCTCCTGATGTTCCCCCAACCTTGTTTATTATGTGTTGGTTCCCACAAGGTTCCCCTACAACATTTTAGTAACCTTGTTGGTTACATGTTTGGTTCCCTCAGTGTTCCCCCAATGTTCTTTCCCTCACCATAATGTCATATTTCTGTAGTATGTAATTCATTGTAAAAGTTTTGGTTGCATGACAACTATTTACTTCAGAACATATAAGCAGTGATGAATGACCAGGAAAATGTTGCAGGACTAGAAAGTTTAATAGAAAAAAAATATCAAGAATACAACATTGGTAAGGACATCAGCAACACAGTGCAACATTATTATACATTATAAAACATCTGACAACTATAGACAATTATGAAAACTATTTCTTAATAAAATACAATAAAGGCAAAAAATAAGAAAAATTTTAGAAATGCCAAAAACGGGTGCGTGTGCATAGAAGTTGGTGTACGTCTTCAATCTTGAGGACCAGCTGACCTAAAAAGAATAAGAAACAAAACGTTTAACACCAACTTAGTGCCAACATTTCATTTAATTATTGTGAATATTCAGCGATTGATAAAAGACTTAAGTTTAATTTACCGTCTGTGTAGTGCAAACTTCAGTGCATGCCCAATGCACTCCTCAATATCAGCTACCTTCTTGCCAGGGAAGTTCTGCATGCAGGCCTCTACAAATAGAAGTAAAAAAAAAGTTACACATTTAAATCTCAGTCAAACTTGGCATAACACTGATTTGAAAAATGTATGAACACTTACCCGTTATAATTTTGCAAAGGGTTAAGTTCTGAAAAGGCTTTTTTGCTCTCCTCCCCCTCAGGCTGTACTGCGCCAGGACATTGTTGGTAGCCACCTGGCGTAGAATGCGACGAATGGCTGCCCCCGGATTCGACCCTCCCAGGCTTTCAAGGAAACGTTTCTACAAAAAAACAAACAAAAACAAGGAAAACATAAGTATACAATGAAAATGAATTTGGAGAGCTTATGTGGTCTACTTTCATTAGCCAAATCAATACATTACCAATGACAATTTATTTCATATATAATTATGTCCAATTAATTACCATTTGGTTCCTTCTTTCTGGTTGAGCCAGACTCCTGTCTAGCTCCTCCAGCTCCTCCACTGTGCTGCATAGGCCCAACAGCACATCTTCCTGCAGAGGAGGCTGAGGCGGGTTCGAGACCACAGCAGCCTCCAATGTCTCTGACTTCCTCTCCATACCCTCCATCCTCCTTTCCATAGCCTCCATCCTCCTCTCCATAGCCTCCATTCTCCTAGTCATTCGCCCCATGTGCTCTTCCATGGCTAGGTACATTTGTGATAGAATTCATTTTAGTTTTTGAACGTAATATACTTGTCATATGTGAAAATGTGTGTATATAGTACTTACTTCTTTTTGTGTCATCCGTCATCCTCAATAGGAGCCTCTTTCGTTCCTCCAGGACTACAGGTAGAATTGAGATGAAATTCATTTTAGTTTTATACCCAATACACTTTTCCTGTGTGAACATCAACAAGTGTGTATCAAGTACTTACGCCTTATTACGGCAGCCATGCCTGAAGCCCCCTCCTCTTCGCCATGGGTCATTCCTGAAGTTCTTGAAAAGAAAATTTAGTGTTTGCTTTCTTGGTTAAGAACTTGTAATCAGATAGTAAATATAAAATTCAAAACAAATGTACCCTCAACTGGGTCGGATGATGTTTGTTCCTCAATGTACGACTCTTCCAATGTCCAACGGCTGGGTGCTGGACTGACATGGGTTGAGAGACTGCTGCTGTCCTGCTCCGAGCTGCTGACCGAACTTGTTGGCTCTGCCATGAACTCAGGCTGTTCTTCAATCTCCGCCGGTTGTATCTCTGGCATGTGTTGAGGTCCATTATGTTGTTGCTCTGCTTCTTGCAGAGCCTGGCCTGTCCTTGCTGCATCTCGCGCAGCCTGCTCTTCCCTGCTTGCTGCATCTCTCGCAGACTCCTCTGCCCTGTTTGCTGCATCTCCTGCATCCAGCTGGGCACGCACCAGTGCTCGCACATTCAACACCTCTCGCCGCGCCCTCTTCCATTCCTTTGTGTAGATCTGTCTGGCCAACCTCTTTGAACTCATTGGCTGCAATGCAATACCATGCAAACAATGTGTACCTGTTGCAATGAAAAGCGGGGAAAATTTAAATACAACATTACAACAACAACATAAATTTAAGCACAGTGTTTCAGTTTACAACCATACTTGCACTTGACAAAAATACACACAGGATTAAAACTGGGGATGAGGTAAGAATGTGTGAGACAAACATGACAGTAGCATTGCATTCAATCGAGCAGGAAAGCAAAACAAATGTGTAACAAAAGAATGGTCTGTTGCAGAATATTATATCTCATCTCATCTCATCATCTCTAGCCGCTTTATCCTGTTCTACAGGGTCGCAGGCAAGCTGGAGCCTATCCCAGCTGACTACGGGCGAAAGGTGGGGTACACCCTGGACAAGTCGCCAGGTCATCACAGGGCTGACACATAGACACAGACAACCATTCACACTCACATTCACACCTACGGTCAATTTAGAGTCACCAGTTAACCTAACCTGCATGTCTTTGGACTGTGGGGGAAACCGGAGCACCCGGAGGAAACCCACGCGGACACGGGGAGAACATGCAAACTCCGCACAGAAAGGCCCTCGCCGGCCACGGGGCTCGAACCCAGGACCTTCTTGCTGTGAGGCGACAGCGCTAACCACTACACCACCGTGCCGCCCCCAGAATATAATATATATATATATATATATATATATAAATAATATTCTGCAATTACTTGTTGGCAACTTGTGTCTGCGGCTGGGACTACAATGGATGCATTAAGTCAATGACTTAACTATAATCAATGGAATTAGCTTTTATAGTAGCTATTATAGTATTATTACTATAATATTAAAGTCTTAACTATAATCAATGGAATTAGCTACACCAGAAAAGGCAGCACAGAGAACATTCTAAAAATAGCCCATTATTTTTCAACTTCATGTATTTTGACTCAACTTGACTAAGCGTAGCGCACCACATCCAGTGAAGCTCCAGCCTGAGACAGTGTATATAAACTAGCCTTTAACCACAATAAAATGAATCTTACCTTTTCAAGAGTGAATCCCAGTCATGTAGTCAAGTAGAATCCAAAGCTTTGTTGTCAAAGTAGAAGCTGTTGAAGCAAAAGGTGCTCTCTGCATCCGAAGATAGCAGCAATTGATTCTGTTCATTGCGATCAACCCAATTATCCATGTCTTCACAGCCACACCCCCACCATGTCAGGCAACCTGGTGGCCAATCAGCAGTCTATGTTCATTTCAAACTGAGGGCGGTCGTTGCGATACAAACATTTAGATAGTAAAATGTTAACAAATGACTTCCATAGAACCCTCTCATGATATAAAACTACCACATTCTAAAAATACATTTCTATTTTCTACCCATATAGCCTACCGCCTAAAGTTTGCAACAACAACCATTTATTCTAGTAAATATAGAGGCAGATATCCCTTATGCGAAAACAATACATTTTTTTCTTGCGGCAAGACGGCAGTGTTTCCTGTCCACGAAATTGCCCTCTGCATTAAAGTACAGAGCCGTTGCAGTATGCCGTTTATTTTTATCCAGACTATAGCATTTACTGCACTAACACTGTAGTAATTCTGTTCTGCACTACAGCATTACTCTAGTAATAACAATTCACTGTAGTGCAGAGTTTGATTCTTTCCATAAAGGATGGCAAAATGTTTTTAGAATTGACTGAAAATTAATGTATAGCGTATATCAGCGTTTATTTTGGAAGTACATTTATTAAATTATGTCTTAAACTGTAATTTACATTTGGATCAATTGAGTTGTTGATCAGAAGTGTTATTATGTGAGATAAAGTAAATGAAATGTTTTTAGAATTCTATAGAAAATGTTTTTAGAATTCTATAGAAACTCTATAGAAAATCCTATAGAAACCCCTCTTTCTATACAATCTCTATAGAACGCTATAGAACTAATACTCTATAGAAAATAGTTTCTATAGAAGTTGTATAGAAATAGTATAAATTCTATAGAAGTTGTACTCTATAGAAAACAGCTTCTATAGAATCTCAACAGAATTCTATATAAATAGTAGTCTATAGAAAACGATTTCTATAGAATTGATACAGAGTTCTATAGAAGCTCTACTTTATTAGGGCCAACAGAATTTTATAAATTTCATAATGGTTATTTCCATAAAAACACAATTTGGTGGATTTTAAAGACCCTACAGAAATTCCAATCTGAGACAAAAGGCCTTGCATCCAAAGAACAACTTTAGTACTTATCTCCAATAAAAATGTTCTTTATTTCATTTACTTTATCTCACATAATAACACTTCTGATCAACAACTCAATTGATCCAAATGTAAATTACAGTTTAAGACATAATTTAATAAATGTACTTCCAAAATAAACGCTGATATACGCTATACATTAATTTTCAGTCAAGCTCAATGGCATTTGGAAGAAGTGAAACAAACATCTTTCTTTGTATTTTCATGTAAATATACTTATTTGCTATATCAGATAAATTACATGCTATCAATTCATTAGTGATTTCAACCTCTCTAATTTGATGCCCCTTAACTTTATATATACCTGTATTTAATTGAAACATTATTCGAGTAGATGTTAAACATCGAAATATACAGTACAATTCTTTTTTACAGTTACATATATCATCTTCACATTCATTTTTACACACTGCAACCACTAACTGCAGGGTCCCAATCTGACCATCTCTTAAGTGAAAGCAGGAATTATTTCTTTCTTGTTTCTTATGCTTTAACTGTTCAGATACGAAATATAAACCATTCTCAAGAACCAATCGTGGGTATGCCTGGACAGTTCTATCTTTTAATGTTACACCAATATTATTCAATGAACATAGTTGTTCAAAGTTGAGGGTAAGTCTGACAGGCAGGCCTAAAATACATACATTCTCATTATATGCCTCTTTAATACCCTTAGCAAAACCATACACATTTTTTTAGAAAAAGCTTAAAAGGTTAGGGCTATTGGTAAAGGCCCCAATTGATAATGATGGTAATGACTTAATCAACATAAACTTTTCTGATATCTGTTTATGCACACAAGTTGTGCCATGAAACATTTTTGTGAGCTTTCCATTCATGCTCTCAAAAGGAAAAGTTGAATACACCCAGAGCTGTCCCCAGTTTTTCACACAATCCATTACATGGAGCAACTGATGGACATTGTAAGTCATACACTCTTTTCCATAAAGCTGTTGAAATTTAACTACAAAATCTATGAGTAATGATTCACATAGGTAAAAGATTCATCATCTAGTTTGTCTGCAAGCAACAAATGCATAGCTGTTACAAGTGTCATCCAATGATCATGGTATTGTTTACCTAGGAACCCAACTGTCACAACACAGGAATAATGGAGAAGCCATGCCCTCCATTCACTAGCTTTCCAACTTTTTCTGTGTTGCAAGGCACCAGGAATACGGGTGATTTCCTTTGGTGGTCTTATACATTGAAGGCAGTCACTAAGGTGTTTTATGGAGTTACCAATGTAGAAATTTTTGGCATGATTTGAACTGTCAAGCCATAGACCTGCTACCTGGCGTGCAACACCCAAACATACAGAATGCATATAGTCAACAACAAAATTGTTTACAATGTCAAAATACATTAAAAGAAACAAGATTGATGGACCTTTGACACCTATACAAGGTTTGTCCTGCTGAACAGCTGTTCTCGCATGTTCTATGTGAGAAGTTTTATTCCTCTTAACTGGTAGTTGGTTCTCCATACTATAAACCCTTGCATGCCCTCTACCAACTGAAACTACTTCACCTTGTGACAAACACCAATTACACCCACACCGACCATTGAACTGTGTCACATTTTGTACACAGCGAGCTACTGAGTCACAAGAGCATGTTGTTACAAACATCCTACTGGTGTGGCTGTCATTTTCTGTACCCCACTTAAAGCCAGTATCTGATAGTGTATTCATTTCAGTGACAAAAGGTTTGAGGAAGGTATTCATGTCAGGTTTAGAGTCACCAAACCATAAGCCACCAAGAAAAATGTTTTTCCTTCTTATAGCATAAGGTAACTCATTAACCATTACCTGCAATGGCCATATTGAATACCTTGATGAAACAAATACTTGAACGCCATCTGTGTTGAATGAAACAGTAATGTCGTCATTCTCAAGAGGGAGTTTACGATATAATCGACCTCCATAGGAATCACAAAGTTCCCTTTTTGCCCCAATTTGTAGGTGTTTACAAATATCTTCATTCTGTAGCATAGATAACAATTGATCTTTAACATCAAATGTTATAAAATAATTGCCATTATCTATGCAGTCACTTACAGACACATTTGTGTCACAATTTTCACACCACATATCATTACTTCCAATGTAGGTTATACAAGAAGGGCAGTATGAGTGAAATCTTAGAGTGATGTCACTGTTTTTAAAGTTCTTCATAAAAAGATATTGGGAAGCAGGGAATACAGTTCCAGCTGGTAAATGTGCCTCCAAGACTGTCAGTAGGCTCTGCAGAGCTGTTCCACTCACATGATTCCTTATGATGTGTCCCATTATGAGTAGAATACTCTCTCGCCTTGTTATTTGGCACCCATCATAGAGGTTCTGATCCTGAAGATATAAAATAATATACGGTGTGAGCAAATCTGTATGTACATATTGTTTTTTGGCCATTCAGTCTGTCTACCATAATTCCTTCAAGATTTGACTTAAAATTTGTGAAGGGGTCAAATCATGCAGCGTGATATTATCATTATACAACTGGTTCACCACTACTGCAGAAGAGGAAATAAATTGTTAATTGGCCCAAATCACCACCAGCCGAGTCTTGACAAATCATTAGTTTAATTCCTACAATGAAATATCCTTAATTATGTCACTCACAAATTTCAATCCATAGACCGGGACGACCCAATCGGAAGTCCTCAACTCATTTTACATTTTTGTACTCACCAAATCATTAAGTCTCTCAGCCAGTTCTTCATCATTATATCTTTCATATTGATCGAGTTCACCATTTTCAAGATTCTGTAAACAATAATTAATAAATTTATGAATATTATCAGACATCCAGGTTAAATATATAGAAATGAAAATAAATTAAACAGTTCACTGGATTGTAATTTTAAGTCCACGACGTTTCAAGCGACAACATAAGAGCTACAACTCCTCAGGACAAAATTCAGCAGTTTTCGATCACACAGACATTACAGGACATTCGTTTACATTAAAAAATGTTTCCATACTAGACAGGGAGTCACGATGGTTTGAAAGGGGAGTAAAAGAAGCAGTTTATGAAAGAGTACTTCGCCCGAAACTGAATCGGAATGGAGGTTTAAGGTTTAAATTATCTAGAACATGGGATAGAGCACTGCGACATAAGATAGGATTACCCAGGACAGGTCTATGCAATCAGTGACGTCATATGGATGACGCAACTGAATATTTCCAGTATCATACAAACTTTCACCTGATGAAGTGATGGATATCGCTTGAAATGTCGTGGATAAAAACTACAATCCAGTGAACTGTTTAGTTTATTTTCATTTCTAAATAATTAATAAACAACTTTAGTACGGGTATGTCTATTTTCTATTTGGGCTCTTAATATCTATTCAAAATGGGTTTAGCATCTTAAGAAGCCAATCCTCCAACTTTTTACCCTACATGTATCCTCTCCAAAAATACCAAAAGTAACAAGCTGATTTTTGTCATATTAACTTATCTCTATTTCAAGAACCATAGGAAAATGCAACTCACCTCAGGGGTCAAATGACTGGTAGAAGAGAGAGACACTTCACTGGCTTGACTTTCACCGTCTGTCGATCCATTGCCCTCTTCACCTGCAATGAAATATTTATTATTACTCTTTTATTATTTTGATCAGACACAAGATATCTAAATACTGGGTGGGAGAAATTGGTGAATTTCACAATCCAACTGACTCTGACTATGATTGTGTTAGTGCTTACCTCTTAACACTTCATTATTTTTGGGAACAACTTCATCTCCATCTTTGACTTTATTTTCCACATCACGGACACGGTCGTGTTGGGGTAAGCCTAGAAGTTCATCATCCTGTCCAAAAGAGTACTCACTGTCGTTTGATGTCAGAGATGTTTGCGATGATACCACTGAGACAGTCCTTTCGCTTATACCGTCATTGCAGTCAGACGAAAAACTTGTGTCCGTGAACAATGACTTACTACTTTCATTAGAAAGAGACGATGATGCACCACTACTACCATGGCTACTACTACAATCACCACCACGTCCATCATGGCCACATTCATCGGCATTTCCTGATATTTTAGCGAAATCTAAAGACTCAAAACTAGAGTGAAACCTTTTCCTTTTGCTCATTTCCTCTTCTGATTATCACTATATGAACTTCAAACTGGTTATTTCTTCGCAGTACTTATTGATTTGATACTCCTCAGTGTAGCGTGGGACATGGGATGGCGGCTGCCATCTTGGAATGCAGGACCGGACAAAATGCAGAAAATAAATAACTCGAATACTGATTGAGTTCGACAAATCAAGATAGCTTATAACATTAAAATAATGTCCCTCATAGATATTTGTATTTTCAATAACAATACTAGATACTTTATACACTGTTATTGTAAATAAGCACCAATCAGGACTAAGAACCGCTGCTGGCTATATCCGATTATAACTGGTTTGACCACCACGTGTGTCAATACAAAGGTCAGGAAGGTAAAAGCGCTCATTACAAATATTCTAAAGAATCTTTTGAAAAGTGTGACAATACAGTGCCCAGTGGGAAATCAAGTGGATCCGAGAGAATGGCATCGTCTACCACAACATGGTTACTCTTACAATGGATTGAAGATCCACCACAATGGGATGTAATAGAAGTGGGAAAGTGTGGTGCCGAGTTAAAGTTAATGGCCCTTGGAAAGAAGCTTCAGTCGGCAGTCGGGAACATCTATGATGTGCCTTGGAATGGAGAGACAGCGCCAGCTAAAGTCTTGGATTTTGGTAAGAAAATAAGCCTAGCTGCATACCACATTTCGCATTCATTATAAAATAAAAATATGTTTTTATCATAGCAATCAGGCGATAGCAAACGATTTATTAATATTATTATTAATAATAGGCCTAATGATAAAAAAATTTAATTATATGATAAAATGATAGCATCCTATTTCTAGGCCTATAGTCTGTTTGATGAAACCTTGCCGGGTTGTTTTTCTGTGATAACTTCCTTATTTTTTAACCAAATTCACTCAACCAACATTTTTCTGAATCCTTAGACCTCATTGTGTTTTTAGAAATGTAACACTTTATATGAATTCAGAAGTTCAAAATTCAACTTTTATTGGAGTTTGAATGGGAGAGTGCAGTTTAACATGTTTAAGCAGAAAATGTGGGCAAAACTTGAGATGTTGAATTTCCCTTTCCTATCATTTTAGAATCTGAAACATCCCAGACTCCCAGTTCTTATACTGCTAATACAATGTAATCTCCAGATCCAGAAAAGTATTGGTTTGTAAAAATCTGTTGAGGATGAGGGCAGTTATTGCCAAAAAACAACCCGGCAAGGTCTCGTCAAACAGACTATAATCTAAGTAATGATGATGTCGATGATATGACCAAGAAGGGCAAGGCTCGGGGGCGTAGGCAGGATTTTTTGAGGGGGGGGTTCAAATCCAGGCCCAGGTGCAGGGAAAGAAAAAATATAGGCCTATAACTAGGCAATATCAGATATCAGAGCAAGTTTTATTATCCAAATGCAACCAATGTTTCTACATCATGGTCCATAAATGCCTAAGACCTTAAAATGACCCTACTTATATCACATTGCTGTTCTTGTTTGACTAGACAGTAGTCAGTCTAGTTAATCTCTCTAATTTTTTGAAGGGCTCATTGATTTTTTAATTACTTTTTGATTATTAAGTGGGGGGGGGGGGTTCGGATGAACCCCTTGAACCCCCCCTGCCTACGCCCCTGAGGCTGTCCATGTTGTAACGTAATATTAAATAAAAAAGCATGTAAAATTGCCTACCAGTTATGTGTTGGACATGGCTGATTTCATACATTATAATAATATTGTAGATGCTTCTATTTTGTCACCTGGTAATTGAAGAGTATTGTTCTCAAATGTTACATTACATTATGTTTTGTATCATAGGTAAAGATAAGGCTATGGAAGCCAAGCGTACCGAACAAGTTAAGAATTACGAGGCTGCCATGGAAGTTGGCAGGAAGAATGGAAAAAGTTTGCGGTGTGCAAATAAAAGGATGGCTGATGAATTGTCAGAAAGTGAAAGCACTTCTTCAGTAAGTACATATAATAAAAAGCCATTGTCCATTTTTGTCTTTTATGGCCCTTTTCCACTACCCTTTTTCAGCTCACTTCAGCTCGCTTCAGCTCACTTCAGCCCGACACGGCTCACGTTTCGACTACCAAAAAACAGCACGACTCAGCTCGCTTCAGCCCTGCTTAGCCCCTAAAACTCACACGGTTTTGGAGTGGGGCTGAAGCGAGCCAAAGCGAGCCGAGTGAGGCTGGGGGCGTGAGCAGACACTCCCCTGTGCACTGATTGGTGAGGAGGAGTGTCCTCACATGCCCACACACGCCCCGCGAGCACGCTGGGATCTGTAAACACCGCAAACCCGGAAGGAGAAGAATTACGAATTACGAGAATTTCTGAAGCCTTATGCGCCTCGCCTCATCTATATGCTCTTGTCAGTATCTGTTGGCGTTGTCGGTGACAACAAGCCACAGAACCAAGACCAGCAACACTAACGACTTCATGTTTATTGTTTACTATTCGGGTCGTGAGACTACCGCTTAAAAGCTCACTGATGTCACTGTTTGCGCTGCTTAACGACATCACCTGACGTCCACCCACTTTCGCTAACTCCACCCAATGTGTCCACCCACTTCCAGCCAGCACGGTTCAGCGCGGTTGTAGTCGAAATGCAACTCCAACAGCCCCACTCAGCTCGACTCAGCCCAACTCAGCACGGCACGGCTCAGCCGCGTTTGTAGTGGAAAAGCGGCAATAGTCTCTAAGGTATCAGTTGCTATATCTTTTTAAACTAATGCACAATTAAAGGGCTTAACTTGCAATCGGCTTCCCACTGAAATGGAGGAAGGCCTGTCTTCAATGTTTGCTAGATGAAAGATGCAACGTCTGCTTAGAATCAATTATCTGTCAATTTATTCTGATACCATCATTTGTAACTGCTGCACATTTTATTCCAATTTAAAAGGAAATTATTTTTTTCTGAAACAAAAATTTCTCTTGTATTTTACAGGATGCCAATGAGAAGAAAAAAGTCAAGAGAAAGAAGGTTAGTGATGAAGAAATCCTAATTTCAACATCAGCAATAGAAGACACTGACAGTTCTGAAGAAAACGGTTGCCAAGGCTGCAAAAAATTGCCAAAGCTTAAAGAAAAATACAAGTTGGCAAAAGAAAAAATAAACAGATTAGAAGCTGAGATTGAGCACTACAAGCAAGTTACAGGTTAGTTTGTAGGATTTTTAACCTCAGAAAAAATGGGCTTCTCTTCATTTCTCTTCCTATGCAAATATCGATCCCCAATTCTGAGATCTTTCTTGCTGTTTTATAGGCAGAATGCCAAAAGTATCAGTATAGTAAAAATTCATTGAAATAATGGACAAAGTCTTGTCAATTTCAAGTTAAATGCATAGGGTATGAACTGATCATTCAAAGTGTTGATGCATTGTCTATCTCTCCTATCACACAGATGCAAGATCTCTAGTAGACAACCTTAAAATGCTCATTAGGGAAAGTAAAACAAAAGAGGTTGGCCAAGCAGAGTCACAGGTAAGACAATGACATTCACACAAGATGCTATAACCACCTACTTGTGGATAGAAGAATTTTTGTCCATTCTGTTCAATTTATTAGGCATAAAGCTAGGCAAGGCTTTCTATTCTTTATTTAATGGCCCTCCAACCCTACAAACATTATGAGAGAGGGATTTACATTATAAGAGCGTTTTTAGTCATGGAATAATTTTGACAAGGATTTAGCTTCTTTAGGACCCACTTATTTATTTCATTTCTCGAGCTTTGTCATTTAGTCTCGACAGCTTCATCAAGTGGAGTCACCCGGTTTCTATCATCCTACAATCTCCTTGGTGGCAACAAAATAAAAATCATGCATAATTGGTAAAAAAGGGTATTTTTTAAGGAATGTGCCAGCCTCAAATTCTCTGTAATACAGGAAAAGCATTACATCTAAAAATGTTTGTTATTCAATTTCAGAACCCAAATATAGGACTTAGGCCGATAACTGCACCGGTAACTCCTACCTCTGCAATTGAAAAAGAAGGAACAAAGGTGAGTTTAGGACTTCTACCAGCAAATATTGTCAATTTTGCCATTCATGTCACTGACTAGGGCGGCACGGTGGTGTAGTGGTTAGCGCTGTCGCCTCACAGCAAGAAGGTCCGGGTTCGAGCCCCGTGGCCGGCGAGGGCCTTTCTGTGCGGAGTTTGCATGTTCTCCCCGTGTCCACGTGGGTTTCCTCCGGGTGCTCCGGTTTCCCCCACAGTCCAAAGACATGCAGGTTCGGTTAACTGGTGACTCTAAATTGACCGTAGGTGTGAATGTGAGTGTGAATGGTTGTCTGTGTCTATGTGTCGGCCCTGTGATGACCTGGCGACTTGTCCAGGGTGTACCCCACCTTTCGCCCATAGTCAGCTGGGATAGGCTCCAGCTTGCCTGCGACCCTGTAGAACAGGATAAAGCGGCTAGAGATAATGAGATGAGATGAGATGTCACTGACTAAATTCAGCTAGGCTTGAGAAATGGCCAGGCTGCAGATTTCAGTATGGCACAGCTGTCATGTCATCATACTGACTCATTTCATATTATTTGGGAGAATACTAATTGATGTGGAAAGTGACTGGTGTCAGTGATTTTTTTTGGAGGATATATTATTTGAAATTTGATTGATACTTTTAACTATACTGTGCATGTTTATCCTTTTACAGCAATTAGATGTAAATGATGGCCTACCAGCCACCCCTGGCAGAGTCAAAGAAACCACAAAGGTATGATGAATGAAGAGGGGTTTAATCTAATTTTCTCCAGTAGTATTAATAATGCAGCAAGACTTTGAAGGTTTGATTAAGGCATTTTGAAGGGATGTTGTCATCACGTCGAAAAGGTGTATGAAACCATGGATTTTACCTATTATAATACATTTGCATATTAATCAATTTTGAATCATTGTGTCCTCAGGTTGACATTGGACGAGGTGTGCTGGTTGAGAAAACTAGCCTGATGGCTTTGTCATCAGTGAAGTCGGGTTCAACATATGCCAGAAGCCTATTAAAGACCATTTTTACCGATGCAGAGCTTGTTGGGAAAAGTCTGACAGGCAGAAAATCAAATGCCTTTAAAGACCAGGATCAGAAGCCTGCCCTTGACCCAACTAAAGTGGAGGCAATTGTTGGTAAGTGGTCTTTGTATATTCTATCAGTTGTATAATAAAGGCCAGAATTGACAGTGCATTCATGGAGCTAGTATCCATATCTGTAAATTCCTGAATTTTTAGATGTTCATGTAGTGCACAGTATTTAAAAAGTCATTTACTCATTTTTGCACTGTTAGAATTGCTTTCTCATAGCTCAAGTGTTATTGATAATAGATTAGCAATGCATTAATTGTATTTCCTTTTTTAAATTTCAAAATCCCATTTTTTGTTTCAGATCTTGCATGCCGTAAATTTGGATGCCCTCCAGCAACTATAAAGATGTCTCTTGCCAACAAGCTAAAGGAAATAACAAAAAAGGCAGCAAACTAGCTTACATGTACTGGTAGGATAAAACTAATAAATTTCAATACTTTCAGCAAGAAGCGCTTTTGTCATACTGTACCAGGGTCTGGCATTTTGGAAGTTAAGAGTGATTTGGTAGGATGTCCTGAATTCTATGGCACCTTGCATCCTTATGTTTTCCGCCTTTGATAGCTTTTTCTCAAGATGAATTTGGAGATGAATCTGTCCAATTTTTATAATTTGGTATTCTCTCGTGTTACTGTTATGATTATTTGTTATACGATCCAGTATTCAGGTGGTGGACACAGTTTTAGTTGCTCACTGTATTTTCATGGGTAGGTCTTCGAGTATCTATTATGCAGGTGACTTCAATAACTATAGTAATCTCTATAGAAATTGCTATAGTCTCTATAGAAATTGCTGTCGAGATTTTCACAGTACTCTATAAAGAATTCTATAGAAACTTCATTAAATTCTGTTGACTTTCTATAGGAATTCTATAAGATTTCTATGTATAATCTCTATAACATTTCTATTAAAACTCTATAAAATTTCTATTAAAACTCTATAAAGTTTCTATTAAAACTCTATAAAGTTTCTATTAAAACTCTATAAAGTTTCTACAAAAAGTCTATAAAAATTCTATAAAATTTCATTTAGAAATTTTATAGAATTTTTATAGATTTTTTTCTATAGAAATCTATAGAAAATTTTACCAAGGGAACATGCTAAATAAATGGCTGTACTATCGACATACCTTCAGTTGATCTTGCTGTAGGCGTAAGGTGAAACGTTTTCAAATAGATGCATGCTGAATTGCTGTGCCATTAGACTTTTCGTTTAGTGTACAGGGGAAAAAAAACCTCTGCAAAAACGTCAACATCCAGTTGTCCTCTCATTTCCAATGAGCTCTCTAACCATAGCTATTACAGGACGTGACATCACACACACGCGAGGCAGTCTTAAAGGCATACCGCATATTTTGTAGATTAATAATTTCAGTCCACTGCTACAATAATATGCCGTTGTGTATGTTAACTCATGAGTTATATGGCAATCTATTGAATTTGCAAAGTGTTGCTGTAGCAGCTTTGTCAGTTACAAAAACAAAAACTGGTTGAACCAGTTTCCAAAAGCCAGATTGCACACACAATGGCTTTAATAGCCCAGCCATTTCATGTACCTCTGAATGGCTGTCATTAGCAAGTAGGCTAAGCTTAATTGCTCTTGGTCTAGTTTTTTGTGTGAATTTAAAACTCAGTTTGGAATACTTATTGAGACATCTACATTTTATTTTTTATTGTAGTCTACTTGACTTAATACAACTTGCGACATATATACTTATTTTATTGTAGCGTACTTTACTCTTTCTATTTCAGCTTTGGTTCAATTAATGTGCTATAAAAACAATGAATGGAGAAACAATGAATGAAGGCTGCACCACAGACCTAAAATGAACTAGACTGGCAGCGCCTGTTCTAAACACTAGGTGGAAACTGGACGCCATCTTACCCCAGACTAACTCAGCTGTGAGTTGTTTAACAGTATTTTATTTATTTTCGGAGGGATTTTCACATTGCATGCCAATTTTTTATAGGCTACACAGCAATAACAGTTTGCTGTGCGAAGTCTGGAGTAAAGTCTGGGGTAGCCAAAAATGGCGGCCGCAGATTCCGGTACCACGTGACCGACTGCCAGTATAGTTTACTTTAGGTCTGTGGGCTGCACTAATACAGTGATATGCTCAGTTTTTCATAGCCAAGAGAAACAAGGAGAGAACATACCAAGTCATTAGGGGAAAAACTGTGTTGTACTGCAGGATAAAAAATGAAATGTTGTTTTTTAAGGCCACAAATACAATGGGTCCACAAAGCTCAGCATCAATAAATGTTGTCTTTAAACCAGTTTGCAAAAGATAAAATGCAATGGCCAGCTAATCAGCCATTTAATGTGTGGAATCTGAATAGCAGTAGCCTAAAAATGGCCGTCATTATCAAGTAATTAGGCTCTTGGCCTACTTATGTGCGTCTGCATTTCACTGAATTTAAAACAACTTAAAACAACTTGAGACATCTGTACTTATTTTATTGTAGCCTACTTTACTCTTTCTATTTCAGCTTTGGTTCAATTAATGTGCTATAAAAACAATGAATGGAGAAACAATGAATGAAGGCTGCACTAATACAGTGATATGCACACAGTTTTTCATAGCCAAGAGAAAAAGGAGAGAACATACCAAATCATTAGGGGGGAAAAAACTGTTGTACTGCGGGATATAATTTGAAATATTGTTTTTTAAGGCCACAAATGCAAGGGGTCCACCAAATCCAGCACCAATAATGTTGTCTTTAAACAAGTTTGCAAAAGATAAAATGCAATGGCCAGCTAATCAGCCATTTAATATGTGGAATCTTAATAGCAGCCTACCAATGGATTGCATTATCAGGTAATTAGGCTCTTGCCTACCACACACACAATGAATCGGGAACCCCGTTTGGAATGCAACTTCCAATATAATTCACTTTGTATGGTACTCTTTGCACTCTTTGTAAGTTAGACCTACTTTTGTGTATGTCTCCATTTCACTGAATTTAAAACAAATATCATACCTTTTTGTATTTTACTCTATTTGCACTTTGGTCCAATTTAGCCCTACCATAAAAATGAACAGGAGAAATTAATGAATAATGTCACACTAGGCTGGCCTAGTGTAAAATATCAAGGAAACAAAAACTGTCAGCACTGGTTCTCAGAACAACCAAAAACAGCCAAGCATAACATTGTGTGGTGGTAGCAGTGCAACTACTGGCTAACGTTTCATATGAGTGGTTCCCTAAAAGTTCAAGGAATGTTAGCCTTTGTTTGGTTTTTGCTGTAACCAAAGGGAACGTTCTTTAAATGGTAGTTTTTGGTTTGGTTATAACCTAACCTTTAGAGAACCAAATTCTAATGTTCCCTTTATGTCCTCTGTTACTAGGGTCCCAGAGGGGAGAAGTTTAAACAATTTGTGACCAGGGTGTGATGGGTCTGCAGAGATGTTACCTGCCCATTTCCTGACTCTGGACAGGTACAGGTCTTGGATGGAGGGCAGGCTGACACCAATAATTTTCTCTGCAGACCTTATTGTCCATTGCAGTCTGTTCTTGTCCTGTTTGGTGACCGATCCAAACCAAACAGTGATGGAAGACCAGAGAACAGACTGAATGATGGCGGAGTAGAATTGTCAGCAGCTCCTTAGACAGGTTGAGCTTCCTGAGCTGGTGCAGAAAGTACAACCTCTGCTGGGCCTTTTTGATGATGGTGACTGTGTTGGTCTCCCACTTCAGGTCCTGGGAGATTGTGGAACCCAGAAACCTGAAGGTTTCAACAGCAGTCACAATCAGTACGTTTACATGCGCATCCAAATCGAGCTGCTGTCGGTAATCGAGCAAAGGGTCCCAGCAGGGGTGCCAGAGAAATCCAATCCTACATGCATACTGTGAAATCGAGCTATTGAATGAGGTGCATTGTGCACCCGAGCCACAGGTGGCGCTACACGCCCCATCGTGTTGGTACACTTCCAGTTGTCGTCATGAAGAAGAGCTATTCAAGAGTATAAACAAAGTGACTACAGGCGGAAATTAGCATGTACTGCTATAACCTGGTACAGACATCTGTCCTTACCACAAGGATAATGTTTAATTTGTGCACTGTCCCTTTTAAAAATAAAATAAACTCTAAACTCTAAGAAGAGTTTTTGTAGTTTGTATGTACGAACAGAAGTGTTCCTAATAAAGTGGGCAGCTAAGGTGAAGTGTCATGCCGACCGAGGCTGTTGTGTTTCCCGCTTGTGGTCTCGTCACTCGTCACTTCCAGAAGGGGCAGTGCTGAAGTAAGTAGATCGAATAGGTAGCTCGATAGGGTTTACATGCACTAAGTAGCTCGGCAGAAATCGCATAATCTAGGTCGTGTAGCTCGATTGCGAGAAATCAAGTTCGGTTCAATTTCAGCTGAGCTAAGGTGTTTACATGCCATTTAGAACTTCGATTTCAGATGAGCAACGGCAGAAATTCGATTTTCTCTATGTGCATGTAAACGCACTGAATGCTGTTGGTGATGGGCAGCAGGGTGGGGTGGGGGGGCTCCTCCTAAAGTCCACTGTCATCTCCACAGTTTTAAGCGTGTTCAGCTCCAGATTGTTCTGACCGCACCAACAGACCAGCCGTTCAACCTCCCATCTGTATGCAGACTCGTCACCGTCTCGGATGAGGCCGATGACCGTTGTGTTGTCTACAAATTTCAGGAGTTTAACAGACGGGTCTCTTGAGGTGCAGTTGTTGGTGTAAAGGGAGAAGAGCAGTGGGGAGAGCACACACCCCTGGGGGGTGCCAGTGCTGATAGTCCGGGTGCTGGATGTGATGAGCCCCAGCCTCACCTGCTGCTTCCTGTCAGTCAGGAAGTTTATAATCCACTGACAGGTGGGGGAGGGCACAGTGAGCTGGGTGAGCTTGGTGTGAAGGATATCTGGAATGATGGTGTTGAACGCCGAACTGAAGTCCACGAACAGGATCCTGGCGTACATCCCTGCAGAGTCAAGGTGTTGCAGGATGTAGTGCAGTCCCATACTGATTGCATCATCTGCTGACCTGTTTGCCCAGTAGGCAAACTGCAGGGGGTCCAGCAGGGGGTCTGTGATGTCACACCTGAAGGACAACACCAGTCTCTCAAAGGACTTCATGACTACAGATGTGAGGGCTACAGGCCTGTAGTCATTCAGTCCTGTGATGGTGGTTTTCTTGGGAACCAGGATTATTGTGGAGCATTTGAAGCATGAGGGGACTTCACACAGCTCCAGGGATCTATGGAGCACTTGCATGTGATGTCACAGCCGATCCAGATTGTGACGGACACCATCTTGTCGGTCAAACGCCATATTTCCGCCTTCTACTTCTAGTTCTGCTTCTACTTTTTCTTCTGGAAAACCCTACTATATACAATTCTACTACAACGGCTGTGGCGACAAGCTCTCCCTACCTGTGCACGGTTTTTGTGTTTTTTGTGTGTATTTTTGTGTGTTGTTCGTCTGTACTGGACTTCAATATCCACTACAACCGTATGGACTTACTGGACATTGGTTTCCAGCAGAAAATGACGGTTTGTAGCAATTTCCATCGCATGCACAACATTCCGGACGAGATAGCGAGACCAGCGGGGTCTCCGTGGATTGTTATCGGAAGCAAAGCGAAGGAGGTGGCGTCGGGAGCGGAAGCAAAAGCGAGGCTGCAGGCAGAGCCGGCCTGTTGACTAAGCTCAGAAAACAGCCACTCAAATCTCCACTGCTAAGCCTCTACCTCTCCAACGCCAGATCCATGGTAAACAAGATGGACGATTTGGAATTACAGCTGGAATTACCTTATTCTATTCTATAATCGGCTGGTCAGTGCTATACTCAATACTTTTTTTTTTGCTATACTCAATACTTAAGTGACTTACCTGTCCAATGAGGATTATTTTCTTGTTTACAAGATGCTACATCTGAGTCGCTGACAAATCCTGAATTTCTGTAAAGATAACTGTCCAGAGATTTATAAGCACGCAGTGTTTCACCACTGAACAGCGAGGGAAAGTTGATGAGGTAATTATACACGTCTGGGTATTCCACCTCTGGCAGTTCAACATCCACTGACACGGTCGTGAAAACTCCGTCCGGTAAGCCATAAGGGTCACTAATCTGTAGATCGTTTATTTTAGACATATATCTAGTTATCTGTTCATTAGAAAAATGAGCCGTGTAGTCCGTCGGTTGAAATTGATCCATTCTGTACATGAGTGCAGCAGTATTCAGCGGTGTTTTTTACTGACAAGATGGCGGCTGTGTACTTTCCGGTCACGTGACTGCAAGATCTCTATTGAAGATCTGGGTGAAGATGGGGGCCAGCTGATCAGCACAGACCTTTAGACAGGAGAGTGACACACCATCTGGGCCAGGTGCCTTCCTGATCTTTTGTCTGCAAAAAAGCTGACAAACATCCTCTTCACAGATCTTGAGTGCTGGTGGGGGTCAGAGGTGAGAGGAGGCAGAATAGCAGGGAGTGTAAATGGGTCTTTAACGTCTGGGGGGGAGAGGTGTGAATGTGTCAAATCTGCAGTAAAACACATTCAACTCATCAGCCAGTTGATGGTTCATTGCAGTGTTGGGGGATGGTCTCCTGTAGTTGATATTCTTCAGGCCTAACTGACGCTGGATCATTGGCTGAAAGGCTGTTTTTGATCCTTTCAGCATAGCTCCTCTTTTCTGCTTTCACCTCTTTTGTCACTCAGTATGTTTACATGCACATCCAAATCGAGCTACTGTCGGTAATCGAGCTAAGGGTCCCAGGAGGGGTGCCAGAGAAATCCAATCCTACATGCACACAAGGAAGTCGAGCTGTATGAGGTACATTGTGCACCCGAGCCACAGGTGGCGCTACACGCCCCATCATGTTGGTACACTTCCAGTTGTCGTCATGAAGAAGAGCTATTCAAGAGTATAAACAAAGTTATCGCAGTGTTGCCAGATACTGCTGACGGTTTCCAGCCCAAAACATGTTCAAATCTGCCAAAATGCAATTAAAACCGCCCAATCTGGCAACACTGGCAGTTCCGTGTTCACAAGTTCCGTGCTCAAGCTGTTAGGCTTGCTCTAACAGACTGTATGGCTACAAACTGTCCTGTGCAGACCACTGTTTTGTAAGACAACTTATTTTGCACAATTGTATATTTTTCTAAAGTCCATTTTTTGCTTACAAAAAATTTTTTTTTTGCTTACAATTTAACTTATGTCTTAATAAACACACAAAAAAGTTCAATTGTTTTGTTTTTATTGACATTCTTCAGATGTTGGACATATATATACACACACACACACACACACACACACACACACACACAAATGCAATGACTTGTTTATGTACACAATTCACAGCTATGCAACAGCTGTACAGATGTATTTGGTGATACAGTAAGTGAGCTAAATTTTAACAGTGCAAACAATGCCACAAAAAGAAAAGATTCATGCCGTTGTCATGATTCGTTGTCATGCCGACCGAGGCTGTTGTGTTTCCCGCTTGTGGTCTCGTCACTCGTCACTTCCGGAAGGGGCAGTGCTGAAGTAAGTAGCTCGACTACGTAGCTCGATAGGGTTTACATGCACTAAGTAGCTCGGCTACAATCGCATAGCTCGATTACGAGAAATCAAGTTCGGTTCGATTTCAGCTGAGCTAAGGTGTTTCCATGGCATTTAGAACTTCGATTTCAGTCGAGCAACGGCAGAAATTCGATTTTCTCTATGTGCATGTAAACACACTGAGTGTGTTTCTGGTCTGTTTGTACAGGATTCTGTCCCCACTTCTGTAGGCCTCCTCCTTGGCCTGGCAAAGCTGCCTGAGTTTTGCAGTGAACCAGGGTTGTTTGTTGTATGTGTGGAAGGTCTTGGTGGGCACACACATCCTCACAAAAACTGATGTAAGATGTCACGGTATCAGTCAGTTCATGCAGGTCTGATGCTGCAGCCTCAAAAACACTCCAATCAGTGCAGTCAAAGCAGGCTTGTAGTTCCACTTTGGCCTCATTGGTCCATCTCCTCACTGTCTTTACCACAGGCTTAGCAGATTTCAGTTTCTGCCTGTAGGTCAGGATAAGATGAACAATGCAGTGATCAGATAGTCCCAAGGCTGCACGGGGGACAGAGTGGTATGAGTCCTTTAAAACAGTGTGGTCCAGAGTGTTAGTGTCCCTGGTGGGACACTTAATGTGCTGTTTATATTTTGGCAGTTCGTGGCTGAGGTTTGCTCTGTTAAAGTCCCCCAAAACAATGAGCAAAGAGTCCAGGTGTTTTTTCTCCACGTTGTTTATCTGGTCAGCCAGGTGTTGTAATGCCTCAGTAACACAAGCCTGAGGAGGGATGTAGACTCTAACCAGAATAAACGAGGAAAACTCTCGTGGAGCATAAAATGGTTTGCAGTTTATGAATGTCTCCAGATGAGGACTGCATGATTTGTTTAGAACCGTGACATCAATACACCAACCTTCATTAATGTAAAAGCAGACTCCGCCTCCCCTCATTTTCCCTGTGAGCTCCGTTATGCGGTCTGCTCAGTGCAGGTGAAATCCAGGCAGGTGGAGAGAAGTGTCCGGGATGTGCTCACTGAGCCAGGTTTCGGTGAAACACAAGGCAGCAGATCTGTTAAAATCCGTGTCGATTGTGTTGAGGAGCAGCAGTTCATCCATTTTGTTGGCCAGAGAGCAGACATTAGCCAGGTGAATAGACAGGAGCACAGTGCAAAACCCCCACTGCCTCAGCCTGACGAGTGCGCCGGCTCGCTTCCCCCGGTGTCTCTGGCGTCCTCGGCGGAGACCATAGAGAGCTGCTGCTCCTCCAACAGATACTGTAGCTCTGGAAAACTTTCCGGATCGATGAAAACCAATGAAAAAACTTTACTGGTGGTTATTCCAATGTTTATGAGTTCTCCTCTGGAGTATGTGACCAGAGAAGAAGCGCAAAAAAACATAACAAATACACAAAAACGTAGAAAGTACGAGAGAGCGAAGTACCGAGGCAACCGTCCGTGGCGCCATCTTGGACATTATGTATATATAGGTGTTATAATGTAAACACACAAGTCCTGGAATGTAAAGAACCTGAAATGTCTGGAATATCTCAAACATATAGCTGACCATAACTGGTAGAGCAGCTGTTAAAATTTTAAACAGACTCAACTCTTTCCATTCTTCCTGCAAACAGGTCTTAACATGTGCAACAGTACGGGGTCGTCACTGTCACATTTTTTATTTCAAAATTCACCACACAAATTGTTCTCTATTTGGAACAGAGGAGACAGGCACCCTCTTCTTCCACAGCCATGCCTTTGTAATGTGTGCAGAATGTAATTTTGCATTGTGTTGTTGAAATATGCATGGGCATCCTTGGAAAAGATGTCATCTTGAAGGCAGCATATGTTGCTCCAAAATTTCAATGTATTTTTCTGCATTAATTCTGCCATCACAGAAGTGTAAGTTACCTTTACAAAGAGCACTGACACAAATCCATATCATGACAGACCATGGCTTTTGGACTTGTTGCTGGTAACAGTCTGGATGGTGCTTTGTTTTTGGTCCAGAGCACATAATGTCCATTTCTTCAAAAAAAAAAGGCATTTAATATTGTTTTGTCTGAGCATAATACACATTTCCACTGTCCATCCCAGATGCCTCTGAGCCCAGAGAAGTTGATGGCTCTTCTGGATATAATTAACATGAGGCTTCCTTTTTGCACAGTAAAGTTTTAACTGCCATTTGAGTATGTAACTCTGTACTGTAGTGCTTGACAAAGATTTGCCAAAGTAATCCAGAGCCCATGTGGTTATATTTGTCACGCTCCGCCCCAGACATCTGCTCCTGAGCTTGCGGATCTTCCATGTCAGCTCTGATCCGGATCCGGGATGGGAATTCCATCCTGCCTGCTTCCCCGTTCAGTGAGTGCTCACCTGCATTCACTTCCTGATCATCACTGCTGCCTTTTTAAACGCCGTTCTCAGCCACAGACAGTGCCAGAACGTCGCGTATGTAGACTCTAGCTGTTTTTTGCCTCGAGAGGGTTTTTTTCTCTCATGTTTTTGTCTTTGCCTGCCTCGTTTTTCAAGTCAAGTTTCACATTTCCTTTTTATGCCTGGACTATTTTCGTTATTGTTTCTTAATCAAGTTTTGTTTACATTTTTGCCACGCCTTTTTCTGGATTAAACCTATTACGCTTCTTGGATTACTGTCTGTGTGCATGTTCTGCTTTTGGGTCCTAATTCCCCACACCTCCAGCAACCTCAACAGTACATTCTGGCCAGCATGGATCCAGCAGAATTCTCCCATCTGAGAACGGCCGTCCAACAACAAGTGACTCTCCTCGGGACCCATTAACAAGACCTACGACAAGTCAATCAGAACCTTGCCACCTTGTCCGGCTCACTCAACCTCCTCACCACGCAGATGCAGCATTATCAAGCCGTGCCTACCCCTGCCCACCCGTCGCCGACTCCAGCTCCTGCCACCGCCTTTCTCCGCAAGCCGAGACTCTCAGCACTTCAACCCTATGATGGAGAACCAGGTACTTGCAGATCTTTCTTGTCTCAATGCTCATTAATCCTAGAGCTGCAATCTCTGGCCTTCCCCACAGAACGCTCCCGGGTAGCATATACCATCACGTTCCTCACTGGCAAGGCCAGAGAGTGGGGAACAGCTGTCTGGGATGCCGATGCACATTTCTGCTCCAACTTCAAATATTTCTCCGAGGAGATGAGGCGAACTTTTGACTGTTCTTTGTCTGGCCAGGAGGTGGCAAGAGAACTCATGGAGCTGCGGCAGGGGTCCTGGTCTACCTCAGACTATGCCATCGAGTTCCGGACGTTGGCGGCATCATGCAGTTGGAACAAGACTGCCCAGGTCGACGTGTTCCTGCACGGCTTGTCCGACGCCATTAAGGACGAGCTGGTATCGCAGGAACTGCTTTCGGACCTCTCCAGCCTCATGGACCTCGCCAACCATATCAATGTCTGTATCCAGCAATGGAGGAGAGAGAAGACTTGCCCCAGCTTCACCTCCTCTCCATCTCCCTCCTCGTCCGTCAAACCCATGCAGGTAGACCGGGTTCGGGTGTCAGCAGAAGAACGACAGCGCCGGCAGAGCACAGGGGCCTGCTTCTACTGCGGTCAGCTGGGACACATCTGCCAAGCCTGCCCATTAAAAGGACGAGCCCACCAGTGAATCGAGGGGCCCTGGTGGGCAACGCTCGAAACCAGCCCCCCGCTGATTGACCGTTACTCCCTGTCGTCGTCGTCATCCTCGACAACCAGCATCACCACCTCTAGGCCCTCGTCGACTCAGGGGCGGACAGGAACCTGATCTGCTCCGCCACCGCCAACCGTCTTGGAATCCCACTACTCGCTCTCGACATTCCTCTCACCATCCTGACACTCACTGGCACTGGCTTGACCACCAACACCCACCTCACCATCCCGCTCACCCTGAGGATTTCCGGTAATCATTCTGAAACCATCCAACTTCAAGTTATGAACGACCCCCACATACCCATCATTCTAGGATTACCTTGGTTAATGCAGCACAACCCCCACCTAAACTGGGCCGACAACACCATCTTAGGCTGGAGCCAGTCCTGCCTAGCTTCCTGCCTGAACTCCACTCTGCCTCCCGCCAAGGCACCGCAGCCTTCAGCTAGCGAGTTTCCTGACCTCTCTCATGTGCCTCTGGAATACCTAGACCTAAAGCTTGTCTTCAGTAAGACTCGAGCAGTGTCTCTCCCTCCTCACAGACCCTATGACTGTGGAATCGACCTCCTGCCCGGGACGGCACCACCCAAAGGATGACTCTACTCTCTCTCTCTCTCTCTCTCTCTCTCCCCCCCATCGAAAGGCAAGCCATGGAAGAGTACATTTCTGAGTCCTTGGCAGCTGGGATCATCCACCCTTCCTCCTCCCCAGCAGGGACAGGATTCTTCTTCGTGGAGAAAAGAGAAGTCGCTCCACCCCTGCATTGATTATCGAGGCATCAACGCCATCACGGTCAAGAACCGCTACCCACTACTGCTCATGACCACGGCCTTTGAACTATTCCAGGGAGCCAAGGTATTTACCAAGCTGGATCTACGTAATGCTTACCATCTCGTCAGGATCAGGGAGGGAGACGAGTGGAAGATGGCCTTTAATGCCGCCACGGGTCACTACGAGTACCTCGTAGTCCCCTTCGGCCTGACCAATGCTCCCGCAGTCTTCCAGGCACTCGTGAACGACGTCTTAAGGGACTATCTCAACATCTTCGTTTTCATGTACCTGGATGACATCCTGATCTTCTCCCGTTCCTGGGAAGAACATCAGGGTCACGTCTGGCAGGTCCTTCAGTGCCTGTTAGAGAACAAGCTGTTTGTCAAGGTGGAAAAAAGTTAGTTCCACCAGAGCTCCATCTTGTTTCTGGGGTTCATCATCTCCCCAGCGAGGATCCAGATGGACCCCCTAAAGCTTGAGGCAGTTGCTGACTGGCCCACCCCATCCTCGTGGCGAGAGCTCCAGCGTTTCCTGGGGTTCGCTAATTTCTACAGGCGCTTCATCTGCGACTTCTTGGATTAATGTCTGTGTGCGTGTTCTGCTTTTGGGTCCTAATTCCCCACACCTCCAGCAACCTCAACAATATTAGCTATAAATAAATGATGGTTCTTTATACAGTGCTGTCTGAGTGGTCTGAGATCACAGGTGTTCAGCTTAGGCTTGCATCCTTGCCCTTTATGCATCAAAATTCCTCCAGATTCCTTGAATTGTTTCATGATATTATGCACTGTAGAGGATGAAATATCCAAATCCCTTTGTATGTTTCTTTGAAGAACATAGATTTTAAATATTTCAATAATTTTCTCATGCATTTATTGACAAACTGGAGATCCTTGCCCCATCTTTGCTCCTCAAAAACTAGGCCTTTCCTGGATACTGATTTTGAACCAAATCATGATCACAATCACCTGTTGACATCACTGGTTTCAAATCACAGCATTATTTCATTGTTTTACATTGCCCATGTTCCTACTTTTTCGAAGCAAGTTAAAGGCCTGAAATGCAGAAATAGATGTATATTAACAAATGAAATGAAGTTGACCAGAAAAAACACAAAATATCTTGGGTTCATACTGTCTGCAATGAAATACAAGTGAAAATAAATTTAGAAATCACTGCTTTTTTTTTTAGTGGCATTTTCCATACTGCCCCATGTTTTTCTCTTTTGCAGTTTTATATATATTCTACATATCCTGTATTATGGGCCTCATTTAGCAACCTTTCACTAACCTTGGGTGTAAATGTTGCAAAAGTGAACTAAAAAGTCCTACTAAACAATTTGGTAATGCTATTTTTTTTCTACTCGCATGTGATAAATGCCCATCACCCACAAAATGAAAAACACATTCAAGGTGATTTACATTCAGTGACAATCACAAAACTTAATAAAAGGCAAAGCTCCCAGACAGCTGAAAATGGGAAATAAAAGGAATTGTTCAGAAGCAGAAGTGGAAGTTATTTTGACTCCTGTCTACACCAGTTAAAAAGAAAAGGTGAATGGGATCTGAATTAAGTGAGGTGAAAAATGATTTGAGATAAAAATGAAGAAAAAAGAAATCTATCTGTACCCAAGTGATCATGGACACCAAGCACATCATACAGAGAAACTGATGTGGTTAGCTGTCTGTGAAGATTCTCAGTCATCCAGGTCATAGTAACTGTGGGTGGTAAAAGAGAGCAACTGGACTTGCTTGAAGATTCTTGAAGATGTTTCACCTCTCATCCGAAAGGCTTCTTCAGTTCTGTCTGACTGGTAGGGAGTATCAGGTATTTATCCTCTCATGGATGAAAAGCTCATCTAAGGTGTCGTTGAGTCATCCTGTTGGTGTGGGTCACTGGAGGCTGAATGTGAATGGCCTCGAGAGTCGTTAGGGTGATCAATGGATTGCCCGTTAAGGTGATCAATGGAATGCTGATTCTCTCTGTCCTCCTGTGAGCCACTGAAAACAGCTGGGTTTTGGTGTGCATTCAGTTGTCTGGGAAGTGTGCCAAGGACTGCATTGTAGGTGGCTGATAAATTATGTCTTAGACCCCCACCTCTGTTCAGTGATGGCCGTTCCAGGTTGACAAAAATGGCTTCTTTAACTCCTCGCTCATACCAACGATCCTCTCTGGCTAAAATGCGTACGTTGCAATCCTGAAATGAGTGTCCTTTGTTGTTAAGATGAAGGTAGACAGCAGAGTCCTGGCCTGAGGAACTGGCTCTCCTGTGTTGAGCCACACGCCTGTGAAGCGGTTGTTTGATTTCACCAATATGGACCCTTTTCAGTCACGTGACCTTCGTAAACGCGACTGCCATTTTGGACATGTAGTGGACTTCAGCTCAAATCAGTTTGAATGCGAGGAAGGCGACAAACATAAAAGAAAAAGGAGCGAGATGCAGAAAACTGTATTTACTAGTTTACTGTAATTATGATCTGGCAGCTATTTACACCAGATCCAGTGTAAATAGCCGCCGGAGCCAACGTCCGAGGTTCCGGAGCGCGCTCGCTCGCGGCCTGGCCGGAGCCGGCGGCCGTGGAGCCGGCGCGCTCACTCGCGGCCTGGCCGGAGCCGGCGGCCGCGGAGCCGGCGCGCTCACTCGCGGCCTGGCCGGAGCCGGCGGCCGCGGAGCCGGCGCGCTCACTCGCGGCCTGGCCGGAGCCGGCGGCCGCGGAGCCGGCGCGCCGGCTCCACGGCCGCCGGCTCCGGCCAGGCCGCGAGCGAGCGCGCTCCGGAACCTCGGACGTTGGCTCCGGCGGCTATTTACACTGGATCTGGTGTAAATAGCTGCCAGATCATAATTACAGTAAACTAGAATGGAATGATAACAGCAATGTAATGCCTTTTCTGGCTAATTTTATTCGTCTTACCTCCAACAAAGTGGTCACTACACAAGCGCTGGTATGCCGCTATCCATCTTCTCCGTCGGTCAGCATCTACCGGGATCCGATAAAATGATAACCCTTGCCTTGTTTGTTGATGGTTACTACATCCAGGTGCACAACAATATAGTGGCATGATGGAAGTCTTGCTGAAAATAAACACTTTCTTTGCTGCCGTTCCTCAATGCTGGCTGTGGTAAACTACTGGTAGTACATGTCCAAAATGGCGGCCGCGTTTGTCGTGACGTCACGTGAAAAGGGTCCATACTAGTCCGTGCATTGCTCACTGCACTGAATTGCATACACCACGTTGTCCTGTTTGTGTCTGGGTATTCTGTCCTTAGGGTGGACCAATTTCTGCTTCAGGGTGTTACTGGGTCTGAAACGTACCGGAATGTTGTGTTTGTAGAAGATCCTCCTGAGTTTCTCAGATAGACCAGAAATGTAGGGAATGACAATGTTCTTGCATTTGTTCCTGTTATCCTCCTTGTCCGTTATGTTCCTTTTTTCTGTTCTTGAAGAAAGACCAGTTGGGATACCCACAGTTCTGAAGTGCTGATGTGATTCTGCTCCTTCTCTTTTCCCTCTACCGTTGTAGGGATGTTCTGAGCCCTGTGTTGCAAGGTCCTAATGGCATTACAGCCACAGAATCAGCCATCAGAAACAACAATCTGACCAACACAGAGGCAGAACAACTTAGACTGAAAGTATCAGCTGCTCTGTCCGGTGCAAAAGCACCCCCTTCCAACCTCACCAGCCAAGAAAGGAGGGCTCTTACATTGCTTCAAAGAGACCAGGACATCACCATCCTTCCTGCTGACAAAGGGAGATGCACAGTGGTGCTAAACACAGCGGACTACCACTCAAAGATGACCAGTCTCCTCAGCGACACAACCACCTATGAAACCTTAAGGCGGGACCCCACCAGTTGTTACAAAAAGAAAGTTGTTAGCTGCCTGCAACAACTAGAAAAGGACCAAGCCATCAACCAATCTCTGTACTACAGATTGTACCCTGGGGAAGCCATTCCTCTCATATACGGACTCCCCAAGATTCACAAGGAAGGAGCTCCACTCAGACCTATAAACAGTATAAACTCTGTCACCTATGACATTGCCAAACACCTAGCCACCATCCTGGCTCCTCTTGTTGGGAATACGCTACATCACGTCAAAAACTCCCAAGATTTTGCTACTAAAGTTGCAGACCTCAAACTAGACTTAGATGAAACCATGGTTTCTTACGATGTAGCAGTTGAATCTGTTAGAAAACGACTCCTTCAAGACAACACCTTACTGGATAGAACGAACCTCACCACGGACCAGATTTGCACCCTGCTTGACCTCTGCCTGACTACCACTTATTTCCAGTTTAATGAAAGTTTCTACAGACAGAAGCATGGATGTGCCATGGGCTCACCGATGTCCCCTATTGTGGCCAATCTTTACATGGAGCAAGTGGAACATAAAGCTTTGACCACTTTTTCAGGAGTTGCTCCCAGCCACTGGTTCAGATATGTGGATGACACCTGGGTTAAAATCAAAGCCCATGAAGTGGAAGCCTTCTCTAAACACATCAATGCAGTGGATATCAACATCAATTTCACTCGGGAGGACGTAAGTGGGAATAATCTAGCGTTCTTGGATTGTGATGTACACATTAGACAAGACAGAAGCCTTAGCATCGAGGTCTACCGGAAACCCCCACACACGGACCAGTACCTACTCTTCAACTCTCACCACCCACTGGAACACAAATTGGGGGTCATTAGGACCTTGCAACACAGGGCTCAGAACATCCCTACAACGGTAGAGGGAAAAGAGAAGGAGCAGAATCACATCAGGAAAGCACTTCAGAACTGTGGGTATCCCAACTGGTCTTTCTTCAAGAGCAGAAAAAGGAACATAACGGACAAGGAGGATAACAGGAACAAACGCAAGAACATTGTCATTCCCTGCATTTCTGGTCTATCTGAGAAACTCAGGAGGATCTTCTACAAACACAACATTCACAACATTCACTTCCCATTCACTTCCCAGACAACTGAATGCACACCAAAACCCAGCTGTTTTCAGTGGCTCACAGGAGGACAGAGAGAATCAGCATTCCATTGATCACCTTAATGGGCAATCCCTTGATCACCCTAACAACTCTCGAGGCCATTCACATTCAGCCCCCAGTGACCCACACCAACAGGATGACTCAACGACACCTTAGATGAGCTTTTCATCCATGAGAGGATAAATACCTGATACTCCCTACCAGTCAGACAGAACTGAAGAAGCCTTTCGGATGAGAGGTGAAACGTCTTCAAGAATCTTCAAGCAAGTCCAGTTGCTCTCTTTTACCACCCACAGATGTGGTTAGCTGTTTTTGTTTGTTTGTTTGTTTGTTTGTTTGTTTGTTTGTTTGTTTGTTTGTTTGTTTGTGTCATGGTGGCTGTGAGACAAAAGTCTCACCAGAACATAGATGCACTCTTCAGCCTCTCTTACACCAGTTCACCCTCCTTGATACTGTATTGGAGGGAAATCAGGAGGGCATGTGTCAAAAGGAAACCTGAAGTATTTGAGAAGGCACCTGATGATGGCACGCATTACACTAAGGATTATATGGTTCATTGTTGGTTGAAACATACCAGATCAGTCATTTATCTTTCTTTGAAATGTGCCAGTAACAAGAAATCCAAACACCTGACCAAAACCTGGACATGTACATGAATGGCACAACATGGTTTTGAAAGTCAAATTAGCGCTGGCTCAAAAGTGCTGCATAGCATTAAAAGCAGAGGTTGTGGCAAACAGAGCTGATTTATAAGCCAGCTTTCATCCCTCAAAGGAAGGTATACCAGTGTTCTTAATATTCTTTCCCTCCTAAACACAGCATACACAAAATATTCCAATAACCTAATACCAGCTGAGGCATTACAGCATGCTGGTTTTCAGCATGTCAGGCATAGACTAGCCTGTCCTACCTTTATACAGCAGCATTTATTTTGTTTTAATTGAATGACTATTCTTTATTCATGGATTTTTGCTGTCTTGTCTTGAATATCACTGATGTGACTGCAAGAGGTCTCATACAAACATTTTAGCAAATTAAAAGGATTTCTCATGAATACCATATTTCTTGTGTTAATGTTCCAACAAATGATTTTCTAATAAATTTGTGAGTTTGATAAATAAGGCAAAAGGGTAAGTGTAAGGTAAATGGCTCCTGGATACCACTTGCTGAAAAAGAAATGCCTTCTATAAGCATATTACTGTATATACTGACATATATCTTGAAACATCAGAGATTAAAATAAATGTAAATAAAATCAATGTAATGTTTCCTGTATATTCCATAGTTCCATAGACATAGACACACCCATAGACACCCCTGCTCATTCAGAAGTTTTTCTGTATTTTGATTATTCTCTACATTGTAGAACAATACTGAATAGATCAAAACTATGAAATAACATAAGGAACATATATGGAATTATGTGGTAAACAAAAAAGTGTTAAAAAAACAAAATATGTTTCATATTTTAGATTCTTCAAAGTAGCCAGCATTTACCTTGATGATGCTTTGCACACTATTGGCATTATCTTAACCAGCTTCATGAGGTAGTCACCTGGACTGCTTTTCAATTAACAGGTGTGCAAAAGTTAATTAGTGCAATTTCTTGCCTTCTTAATGCATTTGAGATCAAACAGTAAATAGTAAATAATAAGAATACAGTAAATAGCCCTATTCCACAACTGTAGCAATCTATATTATGCCAAAAATCTCTCAACTAAATAAAGAGAAGTCAAGTCAACTTTATTGTCAAATATGCTATACATGCTCGACATACAGCACAGATGAAATTTCAGTCCTCTCTTACCCATGGTGCAAACAGGCAATGCAATAAATAAAAATAGAATAATTGAAAAAACCAAACATTATAAACAGTATAAACACTCTAGATAAGAACTAGACATAGACTAAACACTCAAACAAACAATATAAACAGTATAAACACTCTAGATAAGAACTAGACATAGACTAAACACTCATAAACAATGAATGAATGAATGATTCTTTAATGACCACACTGCAAGCAGGTGGAATTTTTTTTCAGTACAGCATGGTACAGGTTCCAACATATAACATAAAGACTAGGGACACAAACTAAAACATATATAAGACACATATATACATACAGATAGACACAGACAATTCCAACATCAAACAATTTTCAGTCCATGATCAATGTTTATCTGCAAGAGTTCAGAAGTTGTATGGCAGTAGGGATAAAACTATTTTTGAAGCGTGTTGTTTTGGTGGCAATTGACCTGTAGCGCCTTCCAGAGGGCAGAAGCTGAAATGCATAGTTTGCAGGGTGAGTGGGGTCTGAGATGATTTTGTGGGCTCTGCATACTGTTCTTTTGTAATGTAGTGATTCCAAGGATGGAAGGGGAGAGCCAATGATTTTTGAGGCTCTATTGATTATGCGCTGCAATTTCTTCCGGGAGAGTGTGTCAAGACTACTGAACTAGACTGTGATGGATGAGGTGAGAATGCTTTCAACAATGGCTGTGTAGAAACGGACCAGGAGATGAGGTTTCACTCTGAATTTCTTGAGCTGTCGGAGGTGGAAGAGTCTTTGCTGAGCTTTTTTATAGATATGGTCTGCATTTATTTTCCATTTGAGATCATTGCTGATATGAGTGCCGAGGAGTTTGAATGAGTCAGTGATGGAGATGGGTTCACCTTGAATGTACACAGGAGTTTTGGGAGATGGCTGGCGTCTAAAGTCGACAATGAGCTCTTTTGTTTTTGATGTGTTAAGTAGTAGGCTATGGTCTGTGCACCAGGTCACTGCTTGGTTGATCTGTGCACGGTATTCAGATTCTTGGTTGTTGGTGATGAATCCTATGATGGTTGTATCGTCTGCATATTTGTACATGTTGACAGATCTATGGTGTGTTTTGAGCTGGTTAGTATAAAGGGAGAAAAGCCATGGAGAAAGAATGCAACCTTGTGGAGCGCCTGTACTGAGGGACAGAGGGGAAGATATGTTGTTGCTGATTTTCACCCTCTGTTGCCTGTTGTGAAGGAAGCTGTGGATCCAGTAGCAGATGCATGGGTTGATTTTCATATCCAGTAATGTGTCAAGCAGTATGGCTAGTTTTATGGTATTAAAGGCAGAGCTGAAATCCATGAATAGTATGCGTGCGTATGTGTTGGCAGACTCCAGATGGTTCAGTATGTGGTGAATTGCCAGGTTTACAGTGTCCTCGACTGATCGGTTAGCTGTATAAGCAAATTGATGTGAGTCCATGAGGGGTGAAGTGACAGTTTTTAGATGTTTGAGAATGATGCGCTCAAATGACTTCATCGTTGCTGATGTCAAGGCAATGGGTCTGTAGTCATTGAGGCAAGAGATGGTGTTGGTTTTAGGAACTGGGATGATGATGGATTCTTTGAAACACTTTGGTACTGAGCTTTGGCAGAGTGAGATGTTAAAGATATTGGTGAAGACCCCAGCGAGTTCTCCAGCACACTGGTGGAGAACAGCATGACTAATGTTGTCGGGGCCAGCAGCTTTATTTCTCTTCAGTCCCCTGAAAATGCTCCTCACCTCCTCCTCCTGGATGGTGAATGGAGGGGGAGGGAGGGGGAGGGAGAGGATCGGGGGGAGATGGTGGTGGAGTTGGGGCCTGCTCAAATCTTCTGTAGAAGTGGTTGAGGTTGTCTGGGAGCTGGTTCTCAGTGTCTGGTATGGTGGAGGGTTTCTTTTTGTAGTTTGTCATGTTTTGAAGTTTTTTCCAGATGGAGCGTATGTCAGTGGTGGTGATTTGTTTTTCTAGTTTGGAGGCATAGTTGGATTTTGCCCTCCTGATTGCTGCTCTGAGTTTGTATTTGGCACGCTTATATTGTTCATTATTTCCTGACAGATATGCAGAGTTCTTCTCTTTCCTTAGTTCTTTTATGTCCTTGCTGAACCATGGTTTGTTATTATTATAGTGTTTCATTTTTTTGAACGGTATGCATAAGTCCACGCAGTATGTGATGTATGACATCACCACGTCGGTGACGTTGTAGAGGTCGCCTGCAGCATGGAAAACTTCCCAGTCTGTGCACGCAAAACAGCCCCGAAGTTTTTCAATTGCCTCCGAGGACCAGCACCTAGTTGGCCTGGTCGGTGTTTTGGAGAACTTAACTTTCTGTCTGTATTGAGGGATTAGCAGCAGCATTGCATGGTTGGACTCTCCCAGCGGAGCTCTCGGAAAAGCACGGTAAGCCTCTTTGATGGTGGTATAGCAGTGGTCCAGCGTATTGCTTCCTCTGCTTGGGCAGGTAACCTGCTGATGGTAACCTGGGAGCTCAGATGAGAGGTTAGTCTGGTTAAAGTCCCCTAGGACAATAACTGCTGTGTCCAGATGTTTACTTTCCACTGAGGAGATGTAGTTGGCTAACTCGGCTGTGGTGGTGATAGTGTTAGCCTCAGGTGAGATGTAAACACAGATGATAATAACTGATGCAAATTCCCGTGGGAGGAACGATGGTCTGCATTTCACAGTTAGGTATTCCAGGTGAGGGGAACATGCATGTGAGAGTTCTGTGGAGTTAGTGCACCAGCGTTCATTGATCATTATGCAGACACCACCACCTTTTGACTTGTGCGACAGTTCAGGTGATCTGTCAGCTCGGTATAACGTGAAACCTGGAGGTGTTACCGCTTGATCAGGAACTGAATGATCGAGCCAGGTCTCTGTCAAGCAGATGGCGGAGCAGTCACTGTAGTCCTTGTTGGTTTGTATCATGAGTTGCAGTTCATCCATTTTGTGACAAAGAAATCTGACATTGGATAGCAGGAGGGCCGGGAGCAGTGGTCGGTACGGGCGCCTCCTGAACCTGGCACAGGTGCCTGAGCGGCGCCCTTGTTTGGGCGGCAGCTGTGATGTTGAGCGCCTTGCGATGTTCAAATCACGAAGTTTCTCCTCTAGTTGGGATGACAGTGGGTCCAAGTCAGAGTAACAGGAAGAAGTGAGGTGTAGTAGTTCAGCCCGGGTATAACGGATGACACACGACACTTTACAAACAAATAATGCGGACATAAGACAGACTGACAGGAACACTGCTTGTACTGTGGCAAGCCTCGCGGCCGCCATCTTGGATCAGGAAAGATCAACCCAAATTGATCAGCTATTAACCGGTGATTGTTAATAAAACCGGCTGGGAGCTCAGTATATAAACGATATTGTCATGAGTCTGCTCCCTGCTCTGCTAATTGGGTAATTTTCCACCACACACTGCCTGGCTGCCACACCCCCTCACACTCTCACTCTAACCAATCAGGAAGCTCACCTGCTCTGAGCCCTTAATCACTGTCACCTGCTTCTTGTTACCTGCTCCTTGTGTGAGTGTATTTAAGGCACAGATCTCCAGACATTCAGTGTCAGTTCGTCTGCGAAGCAACACGTTCCTATTCGCTGGCTCTCTACACAACTGATCTCCGTCTCTGAAAACTTGCCTGACCCGACTACGACTGCTTTCCTGCCCCGTACTACCTGCCAACACCTGCCTGCCCCCCGCTCCAGTCTGTTCCCGGTGTTGTTCCAGCTCCTGAAGCCACTCTCTCCAAAGGATCTCCTGTCACTGCACGCTCAGCCGCAGCCACCACTCAGACTCTCACTCTCCCCATCTCCTTTCACCTTTATCAATAAATCAACTTGTGTTCATGACACGCACTTGGTTCTCCTGTCTCGTACTTGACAGTACGAACTGACCACCATGGAACCAGCGCACGAACCATCAGCCCTGGACCGCCTTGAACATGCTGAGGGAGAGGTGACCAGGATGTCTGCTGACATTGCATCCTTAATCCAGATCGGCCATCAGCATCAACGGCAGATCCAACAACAACAAGAGCAACTTGCCCAGGTGATCCAGATGCTGACTAACCTGTCCAGTCCGCCTGCTCCTGCTCCGTCAGCTCCACTCCTTCCCTCTGCGCCTCTTCCTGTGCCCGATGCTCCAGCTCCCAATGCCCCTGTTCAGGTGGCACCATCCTCAGCTCCCGAAACTCCCACCCCAGAGCCCAAGATCGGAAACCCTGAGCGCTTCGATGGTGACCCAACCCAGGTCTGGGCCTTCGTGACTAGCTGCCGACTCCAGTTCTCACTGCAACCCAGGACCTTTGCGACTGAGGGAGCCAGAGTCGGAGTCGTCATCACCCACCTGACGGGCCGGGCTCGACTATGGGGAGCTGCTGAGTTCGAGCGACAGACTCTAGCCTGTGCCACCTTCGAGGCGATTGCAGAGGAGATGATTAAAGTGTTCGACCTGGGCTCTTCGTCAGCAGAGGCATCCCGTGCACTGATGACCATCCGTCAGGGAAATCGGACCATAGCTGACTACTTGATTGATTTCCGCACTTTGGCCAGATGCAGCTCATGGAATATGGAAGCCGTGGTGGACGCCTTCTTTCACAGCCTGGCCGATTACATCAAGGATGAACTCGTCTCTCATGACCTGCCACCAACCCTTGATGAAGCCATTGCTCTCGCAGCTCATATCGACCGCTGGATCCAGACCCGCAGGCGTGAGAAGAGGCGCCAGAGCCAGTCCGCCGTCCGCAGTCGGGGTGAATCTTCTGCCTTCCTGACTTGTCCAGTCGCCCCCCCCAGCCCAGCCAACCCAGCCGGAGCCCATGGAGATTGGCCGTGCCACCCTCACTCCTGAAGAGCGCCAGTGCCACTTAACGTCCAATCTGTGCCTATACTGCGGGGGTGAGGGCCATCGAGTCATTACTTGTCCGGCAAAAGCCAGAGCTCACCAGGTGTAGGGGAGATCTGGGTGAGCTCAACGTGTCTTCGGCCTCCCCCAATTCGTAAACCCCTGCTCCAGATTCATCTTCTGCTCCCCAACTCCACCCATACACTCTCCGCCCTGGTCGACTCCGGAGCCGAGGCCAACATCATGGACACAGAGCTTGCTCGACAACTGGGCATAGGGTGCCACCACCTGTCCACACCTGTTCCTGCACGAGCCCTGGACGGCCATCTACTCAACACAGTGACTCACACCTCAGCCCCTGTAACCATGCTACTGTCAGGAAACCACCAGGAGGCCATCCAGTTTCATCTTCTGCATTCACCAGGACAACCCCTCATCCTCGGCTATCCGTGGCTGCGTCAACACAACCCCCACCTTGACTGGGAGACCGGCATTATACGTGAGTGGGGGAGGGAATGTCACCGGACCTGCTTAAAGGGGGCTGTCGTGCCCACTAATCCCGAAACCGCAAGTTCTGTCCCTGACCTCTCTAATGTGCCTGCCTGTTACCATGGTCTCCGAGATGTCTTTAACAAATCCAAAGCCACTTCTCTGCCTCCTCACAGGCCATACGACTGCGCCATTGACCTCCTGCCGGGCACCACACCACCGAAGGGCGTCTGTACTCCTTGTCTGCACCCAAGAGGAGAGCCATGGAGGATTACATCAATGACTCCCTGGCTGCTGGTATAATCCGCCTGTCATCTTCCCCTGCTGGAGCTGGATTATTTTTCATTGGAAAGAAGGATGGCTCTCTCCGTCCATGCATTGATTACAGAGGACTTAATGACATCACGGTCAAAAACCGTTACCCTCTGCCACTCTTGTCGTCTGCTTTCGAGCTGCTCCGGGGGCCACTGTCTTCACTAAACTCGACCTCAGGAATGCATATCACCTGGTGCGCATGAGAGAGGGCGATGAGTGGAAGATGGCGTTCAATACACCAACCAGACACTATGAGTACCTGGTCATGCCCTTCGGCCTCACCAACGCCCCAGCAGTGTTCCAGGCTCTAGTGAATGACATCCTCCGGGACATGCTCAATATCTTTGTATTCATTTATTTGGACGACGTTTTGATATTCTCAAGATCCATGTCAGACCATATCCGTCACATTCAGCTGGTCCTGCGCCGTCTCCTGGAAAACTCACTCTTCGTCAAGGCAGAGAAATGTGAGTTCCACGCCAGATCCACATCCTTTCTGGGGTACATAGTGGCAGAGGGGAGCATTCAGATGGATCCTGCTAAAGTATCGGCAGTGACATCCTGGCCCGTACTGGAGAACCGCAAGAAGTTGCAACAATTCTTGGGCTTTGCCAACTTCTACAGGAGGTTCATTCGGAATTACAGCAAGGTGGCATCTCCACTCACTGCCCTCACCAGCACTAAAGCACCATTCCTGTGGACCCTGGAGGCAGACAAGGCATTCAAGACACTCAAAGCATGCTTCACTTCAGCTCCCATCCTCCAGATGCCCGACCCTGAGCGGCAGTTTGTGGTGGAAGTGGATGTGTCGGACGTAGGAGTCGGGGCAGTGCTCTCCCAGCACGCAGCGGAGGACGGCAAACTGCATCCCTGTGCTTTCTTCTCCCGCAGACTGTCCCCGGCCGAACAAAACTACGACATTGGGAACCGTGAGCTGCTTGCTGTCAAACTCGCTCTGGAGGAGTGGCAACAATGGCTAGAGGGCTCGAGCGTTCCATTCCTGGTCTGGACAGATCATAAAAACCTGGAATACATACGAACAGCCAGAAGATTGAACTCGCGCCAGTCCCGGTGGTCCCTGTTTTTCATGCGGTTCAATTTCACTCTCTCCTATTGTCCTGGTTCATGTAATGTGAAGCCTGATGCCCTCTCCCGTGTATTTCAGAAGAATGAAGCACCAGTGGAAGACCCGTCCCCCATCCTCCCAAGTTCCTGTTTTGTCGCTGCTCTGACCTGGGATATTGAGGAACAGGTCAGAGAAGCGATTTGAAACCAGCTGGGTCCTAGTGCTTGCCCTGACAACTGCCTCTTCTTTCTGGGACATCTGAGATCTCAGGTGGTTCAGTGGGGTCACGACTCTCACTTAGTTTGTCATCCCAGTGTCACACGCACCATTCATCTGCTCTCCCAGCGGTTCTGGTGGCCCTCGCTGAGGAGAGATGTCCGTGACTTCGTGAGAGCATGCCCCACCTGCAATCAGCACAAAACCCCCAGCCGTCCACCAGCAGGTTTACTTCAACCCCTGCCGGTGCCCAAGCAACCCTGGTCCCACCTCTCGCTGGATTTTGTCACTGGACTCCCCCCGTCTGATGGCAACACAGTCATCCTCACCATTGTGGACAGTTTCAGCAAGATGGCCCACTTTGTTCAGTTGCCAAAACTGCCCTCTGCAAAGGAGATCGCACAAGTGGTCCTAGAGCAGGTGTTCCGGATCCATGGGCTTCCTAGGGACATTGTGTCTGATCGGGGCCCGCAGTTTGCATCTTCATTCTGGAAGGAGTTCTGCCACCTCCTAGGGGCCACTGCCAGTCTCACATCCGGCTTCCACCCTCAGTCTAATGGGCAGTCGGAGTGACTCAACCAGGAGCTGGAGAAGTCCCTTTGCTGCATGGCTTCACGCAATCCTCGGTCATGGGCTCAACATCTCTTATGGGTGGAATATGCCCACAACTCCCTTCCGAGCTCCGCCACTGGCTTGTCCCCTTTCCACTGCGTGTATGGCTACCAACCACCGTTGTTTGCAAGTCAGGAGGGAGATGCATCCTGTCCATCTGCCCTTGCTTACATCCGTTGCTGTCGCCGAACCTGGTCCCAAGCTCGGACCACCCTCCTCAGATCCGTTACCAGTTATGCTGCTGGGGCCAATCGACGGAGGATTCCAGCCCCTACGTACCGGGTGGGTCAGAAGGTGTGGCTCTCGGCCCGGGACCTGCCACTCAGAGTGGAGTCACGCAAGTTGGCGCCCCGATATGTTGGCCCATTTCCTGTACAGAAGGTAATCAGCCCGTCTGCAGTCTGGCTCCAACTGCCTAGGTCGATGAGGGTGCACCCGACGTTTCATGTCTCCAAACTGAAGCCGGTTCACGAAAGCACCCTGGTCCCAAATGCACCGCCGCCGTCTCCTCCTCGCCTCATTGAGGGGGGTCCAGTCTACATCGTTGAACGTCTGCTTCAGTCATGTCAGCGGGGCAGGGGCCTTCAGTACCTGGTAGATTGGAAAGGCTATGGTCCTGAGGAGAGGATGTGGGTCCCCACCAGGAAGATTGTGGACCCGACACTCATCTCCGACTTCCACCGCCTCCATCCTGACCAGCCTTCCATCTGGAGGGGCCGACCAAGGGGTTTCCAACGCGGGTCTATCCAGCCGGCTTGCCCTCCGCCCAATCCTGTACCTACGCCTACCCCCGAATCCGACTCTGAACCCGATCCGGAGCCTGCGTCTGCCCCCGACTCTGGCTCTGAACCTGATCCAGTGCCATTGGATGGTGAATTGCCCTCTGAGGATGAAACCATGGACACTGACAGGTCGGAGGAACTCGGGAGATAACGCAGAAGAGCGCCTCCGCAATACTGCGTGCTGAGATATTGCGCAGAGGCACTGCTTCCGGGTATCACGTTGCATAGTCCACCAGAACTAATATAAAGCGGTACCCTCGTGTCGACCGATCTAATGGCCCGACGAGATCCATCCCAACTCTTTCAAACAGGGTCTCGATTAATGGTAGAGGTCGCAAAGGAGCTTTTGGAATGGCCGCTGGATTTACTAACTGCCATTCGCGGCACGCCGTACACCACCTACGAACGTCGCCGTGAATCCCCGACCAATAGAATCAGGCCATTATTCGGGCTAGTGTCTTATCCTGCCCTAGGTGTCCAGCCATGGGATTAAAGTGAGCCGCCTGGAACACCAATTCCCAGTGGCTCTTTGGAATTAAAAGCTGCGTGACTTGCTCTTTCATCTGAGTGTCCTGCGTCACTCGGTATAATCTATCTGTAGCAAGAATCGCGTGTGGGTGGAGCACAGAGGACGGCAGGACAGAGATTAAGGTTCACAAAACTCCTTTTTATTTCTGTCTTTTCAGACTTTAACACTCTCTAGCTATTTCAGCGTGCACACACATCAGTCGTCTGGATGAGGAGAGAGCCTCCTTCCTCTGCTCTCTCTCCTTATATAGGGCATGGTTTACTGGGGAGAACACACACAAAACACAGGTTAATTACACTCAGGTGTAGCGATTCTGCCACTTACCTTCCCCGACTCCGCCCTCCTGTCACAGACCGGCGCTTGACCACGCCCCCGCTGCCACATACCCCCACCGCCCGACTCAGGCCAGGCGCCTGTCCGGCCCGCAGCCGACTCCCCCCCCCCTTGACGGGAGAGGAAGTCCGCCATGACCATCTGCGCCCCTGGCCTGTGGACCACCTTGAAGTTGAAGGGTTGGAGCGCCAGATACCAACGGGTGATCCGCGCGTTGGCATCCTTCATGTGGTGGAGCCACTGGAGGGGCGCGTGGTCCGAACAGAGGGTGAAAGAGCACCCCAGCAGATAGTAACGGAGGGCGAGGACCGCCCACTTGATCGCCAGGCACTCCTTCTCGATTGTGCTGTAGCGCCCCTCACGCACTGACAGCTTTCGGCTGATGTATAAGACTGGGCGATCCTCTCCCTCCACCCGCTGGGACAAAACAGCCCCCAGCCCTCTGTCCGACGCATCTGTCTGCAACAAAAAAGGGAGAGAGAAGTCAGGGGAGTGCAAAAGTGGCCCCCCACACAGTGCAGCCTTTACCTCAGAGAAAGCCCGCTGGCACTGCTCCGTCCACTGGACCGGATCTGGCGCCCCCTTTTTAGTGAGGTCAGTCAGCGGGCTGGTGACGTCCGAATAATTAGGTATAAACCTACAATAATAGCCAGCCAGCCCCAGGAACTGCCTCACCCCCTTTTTGGTCTTGGGCCTCGGGCAGGCCGCAATCGCTGCTGTCTTATTAATTTGGGGACGCACCTGCCCATTACCCAAGTGGAAGCCCAGATACCGTACTTCCACCCACCCAATCGCACACTTCTTTGGGTTGGCAGTGAGCCCCGCCCGCCTCAGCGACCTAAGGACGGCCCTCAGGTGTTGCAGGTGCCGCTGCCAGTCATTACTATAAATGATGATGTCATCTAAGTAAGCAGCCGCATAGGTGGCGTGGGGCCGGAGGACCCGGTCCATCAGCCGCTGAAACGTAGCGGGGGCCCCAAACAGCCCAAACGGAAGTGTGACGAACTGGTGTAAGCTGAACGGTGTGGAAAAGGCCGTTTTTTCCCGGGATAATGGAGTCAAGGGGATCTGCCAATATCCCTTCATCAAATCCAGTGTCGAGTAAAAGCGAGCCGTGCCTAGTCGATTGAGCAGCTCATCAATACGAGGCATTGGGTACACGTCGAATTTAGACACCGCGTTGACTTTTCTGTAGTCCACACAGAACTGGACCGAGCCGTCGGCCTTGGGAACCAAGACCACCGGGCTGCTCCAGTCACTGTGGGACTCCTCGACGATGCCCATTTCGAGCATGGCCTGAAGTTCTTCCCAAACCACCTTTTTTTTGTGTTCGGGTAATCTATAAGGACGGCTACGCACTACCACCCCCGGGGGCGTCTCTATGTGGTGTTCTATGAGGTTAGTGCGACCGGGCAAGGGCGAGAACACATCCGAAAACTCGGCCTGCAACTGGGCGACCTCCATGAGTTGGGTCGGGGAGAGGTGGTCTCCACAGGGGACCGGAGAGGTACGAGATGCCAATGTCCCTTTTTGGACCTCCGGCCCCAGCTCCGCCTTCTCCAGAACTACCAACACCAATGCCACGGGGACCTCCTCGTTCCAGAGTTTTAGCAGATTGAGGTGGTAGATCTGTAGCGCCCCCCCCGTCCGTTCGCCTAACCTCATATTCGACGTCCCCGACTCGCCGTGTGACCTCAAAGGGTCCTTGCCACTTGGCGATTAATTTGGAGCTCGACGTGGGCAACAGGACGAGTACCTTATCTCCCGGAGTGAACTCTCTAAGGCGCGTGCCCTTGTTGTACAGGCGGGTTTGCCGTTCCTGGGCCTGCCACAAATTCTCCTGAGTTAGGTGGGTGAGCGTGTGGAGTTTTGCGCGCAGATCCATAACGTACTGAATCTCGTTTTTGCTCTGTGAAGGTCCCTCCTCCCAATTTTCCCGCAGTACATCTAAGATGCCGCGCGGCTTATGCCCATATAATAATTCAAACGGGGAGAACCCCGTGGAGGCTTGGGGGACCTCTCGCACTGCAAACAGCAAGGGTTCGAGCCACTTATCCCAGTTACGTGCATCCTCACTTACGAATTTTTTTATAATATTCTTGAGGGTGCGATTCAACCGTTCAACTAAACCGTCCGTCTGTGGGTGATAAACGCTGGTGTGGATCGGCTTAATACCCAGTAGCCCATACAGTTTGCTCAGTGTTCGTGACATAAACGAGGTGCCCTGGTCAGTCAGAATCTCTTTCGGGATTCCAACCCGGGAGATGACATGGAAGAGGGCCTCTGCAATACTGCGTGCTGAGATATTGTGAAGAGGCACTGCTTCCGGGTATCGCGTTGCATAGTCCACCAGAACCAATATAAAGCGGTACCCTCGTGTTGACTGATCTAATGGCCCGACGAGATCCATCCCAATTCTTTTGAACGGGGTCTCGATTAATGGTAGGGGGTGCATGGGCGCTTTTGGAATGGCCGCTGGATTTACTAACTGGCATTCGCGGCACGCCGTACATCACTTACGGACGTCGCCGCAAATCCCCAGCCAATAGAATCGGGCCATTATCCGGGCGAGTGTCTTATCCTGCCCGAGGTGTCCAGCCATGGGATTAAAGTGAGCCGCCTGGAATACCAATTCCCGGCGGCTCTTTGGAATTAACAACTGGGTGACCCGCTCTTTCGTCTGAGTGTCCTGCGTCACTCGGTATAACCTATCCTTCAAAATGGAAAAATAGGGGAAGGACAGGGTGGCGTTCGGCTGGAGCGTTTGACCATCGATTACTCTCACTTGGTCAAACCCGTGTCGCAGAGTCTCGTCTCGCGATTGTTCCAGTGGGAAATCAGTGAGGGATTCCCCAATAGAAAGAGGAGGGGCCGGGGGCTCCTCACTCTGTCGCGGAGATGACGTAGACGGCTCTGCGACCGCAGCTCCAGCCAAAGCGACACCGGGACCCTCCCCTATCAACCGGCAGGACCCACTCTTTACTAGGCATGCCATCAAACCCCGAAATCCCGGCCAATCAGTCCCCAAGATCAAAGAGTGGGTAAGGCGAGGATTAACCACCGCCTTCACTATTGATTTTTCCCCTCTGAAATGTATGTGGACCGACACCAACGGGTAGCTGTGAATATCCCCGTGCACACACAACACCTTCACCCCTTGTGCTCCCCCCAATGCCTCGTCTTGCACCAGGCTTTGGCGGATCGAGGTCTGATTGCAGCCTGAATCCACCAACGCCTGATATGTAGCCCCTTGGACACTTACCGGTATGCGATACGCTCCGGCCCAATCAAGGGCAGCCTCTGGCACGTCGGGGATCCGCACCACCGCCCCCACCTCCATTGCTGCACACTGTTGCTGCAGGTGGCCCGGTTACCCCCAAGCACCAGCAAACTGGCCCGGGCCTTCCCTCTGCAGCTGTGTTCTGAGGCTCACTCACCTGAGGGGGGGGAGAGACAGACACAGAAGGGAGAAACGGGAGGGCACCACGGGTGCGGCGGGCCGGCTGGGGTGGAGCCGGCCCCCGCCTCCGTGGTGGGGGAATGGGGCAAGGACGGGACACGGGAGGAGGGGGGGAGAAAGAGAGAGAGAAGAGGAGAGAGAAGATGATGTCGGTGGTTGTCCTGCCGCCGGAACAGCCGCCAGATGATCCTCCGCCAGTCCTACGGCCTGCTCCAGCGACGCCGGGCGGTGGCACTGGACCCACTCCGCGGTTCCGGCTGGTAAGCGGGCGATGAACTGTTCCAGCACCACCTGGTCGATGATTCCCTCGGCGTCGCGATCTTCGGCTCTCAGCCACCATCAGCAGGCATCCCGGAGCTGCTGGCCGAACGCGAACGGGCTGCCGACTTCCTCCATCCGCAGCGCGCGGAAGCGCTGGCGCTGCTGCTCCGGCGTGCGCCCCACGCGCTGGAGGACAGCCCGGCGAAGGTCGGCGTAGGCCAGCCGGTGATCGGCGGGGAGCTGTAGTGCGGCCAGCTGCGCCTCTCCCGTCAGGAGGGGGAGGAGGCGCACTGTGCGCTGCTCCATCGGCCACCCCGAGGCTTCGGCGACCTGCTCGAACAACGTGATGAAAGCCTCGGGGTCATCCTGCGGGCCCATCTTGGTTAAGGTGAGGGGAGACGGGCCCGCGGCTGGGGCGCTGGTGGACCCTGCCGACGCGAGGAGACGCCGGAACGCCTCTCGATCTTCCTGCTGAGCCAGCACCAGGGCTTCGAAGCGGCGCTCCTGCTCCTTCCGGAGTGTGACGAGTGCCTGGTGCTGGCTCTGCTGAGCCATGGCGAGGGCGTGGACCAAGTCCGCGAACGGGGAGGATTCCATGGGGCTGCAGGACTGATGCTCCACCTTCCTGGGTTTCAGCACCACTGTAGCGAGAATCGCGTGTGGGTGGAGCACAGAGGACGGCAGGACAGAGATTAAGGTTCACAAAACTCCTTTTTATTTCCGTCTTTTCAGACTTTAACACTCTCTAGCTATTTCAGCGTGCACACACATCAGTCATCTGGATGGGGAGAGAGCCTCCTTCCTCTGCTCTCTCTCTCCTTATATAGGGCACGGTTTACTGGGGAGAACACACACAAAACACAGGTTAATTACACTCAGGTGTAGCGATTCTGCCACTTACCTTCCCCGACTCCGCCCTCCTGTCACAGACCGGCGCTTGACCACGCCCCCGCTGCCACACTATCCTTCATAATAGAGAAATAGGGGAAGGACGGGGTGGCGTTCGGCGGGAGCGTTTGACCATCGATTACTCTCACTTGGTCAAACGCATGCCGCAGAGTCTCATCTCGCGACTGCTCTAATGGGAAATCCACGAGGGCTTCCCCAAGAGAGAGAGGAGGAGCCGGTGGCTCCTCACTCTGATGTGGAGATGACGTAGATGGCTCTGTGACAGCTGCTCCCACCAAGGCGACACTGGGACCTCCCCCTGCTGATGTATGGCAGGACCCACTCTCCACTAAACGGCTCATCAACTCCCTGAATCCCGGCCAATCAGTCCCCAAAATTATTGAGTGGGTGAGGTGAGGATTAACCGCCGCCTTTACTATGCATTTTTCTCCTCGGAAAAAAATGTGGACCGACACCAAAGGGTAGCTGTGAACATCCCCGTGCACACACAACACCTTCACCCCCTGTGCTCCCCCCAATGCCTCGTTTTGCACCAGGCTTTGGTGAATTGAGGTTTGATTACAACCGGAATCCACTAACGCCTGATATGTATCCCCTTGAATACTCACCGGTATGCGATACGCTCCGGCCCGATTGAGGGCGGCCTCTGGCGCGTCAGGGATCTGAACCACCGTACCCACCTCCATTGCCATGCACTGCTGTTGGAGGTGGCCCATCTCCCCGCAGCACCAGCAAACCGGCCCGGGCTTCCTCTCTGCACCGGTGTTCTGGGGCTCACTCACCTGAGGGGGGGACAGGCAGACACAGAAGGGAGAAACAGGAGGGCACCGCGGGTGCAGTGGGCCTGCTGGGGTGGTGCCGGCCCCCGCCTCCGCGGTGGGGGAATGGGGCAATGATGGGACACAGGAGGAGGGAGAGAGAGAGAGAGAGAGAGAAGAGGAGAGAAGAGAAGAGAAGAGAAGAGGCTGTCTGCTGTCCTGCCACCGGAACAGCCGCCAAATGGTCCTCCGCCAGCTTGATGGCCTGATCCAGCGACGCCGGGCGGTGGCACTGGACCCACTCCGCGGTTCCTGTTGGCAAGTGTGCGACAAACTGCTCCAGTACCACCTGGTCGACGATCCCTTCGGCATCACGGTTGTCGGCCCTCAGCCACCGCCAGCAGGCATCCCGGAGTTGCTGGCCAAATGCGAACGGCAGGCCAACTTCCTCCAAGCGCAGAGCGCGGAAGCGCTGGCACTGCTGTTCAGGAGTGCGCCCCACACGCTGGCCCAGTGAAGGTCCACGTAGGCCAGCCGGCGGTCGGTGGGGAGCTGTAGCATGGCCAGCTGCACCTCTCCCGTTAGCAGGGGGAGGAGGCGCGCCGCGCACTGATCCATCGGCCACCCCGAGGTCTCCGCGACTTGCTCAAAGAGCGTGATGAAAGTCTCGGGGTCATCCTGTGGGCCCATCTTGGTCAGGGTGAGGGGGGACGGGCCCGCGGTGGAAGCGTCGGTAGTCCCCGCCGACGCGAGGAGGTACCGGAACGCCTGTCGATCCTCTTGCTGGGCCAACACCAGGGCCTCGAAGCGCTGCTCCTGCTCCTTACGGAGCATGACTAGCGCTTGGTGCTGGCTTTGTTGGGCCGTGGCGAGGGTGTGGACCAGGTCGGCGAACGGGGAAGACTCCATGGGGCGGTTCGGCGTCTGTGCTCCAGGTCCCGGGTTTCAGCACCACTGTAGCGGTTCGTGTGGAAAGGTGGAGCACAGAAGATGGCAGGGCAGAGAGTGGGTTGACAGAGCATTTTATTGCCACACTTTTCAGTTTAACAACTGGTATGCACTTTGCAGACATACACACACTCAGCGTCTGGTTCGGGAAGAGCCCCTCTGCTCTCGCTCTCCCTCCTTAAGTAGGGCACGGTCACTGGGAAGACACACAAACACAGATTAATTGCTCTCCAGTGTAGTGATTCTGCCACTTACCTTCCCTGACTCTGCCCTCCTGTCACAGACCGGCGCTTGACCACGCCCCCGCTGCCACAACAGGTCTTCAGAGATGTGCACACCCCGAAACTTGGTGCTGCTCACCGTCTCCACTGCAGCACCGTCGATAGATAGTGGAGCATGCTGGGTGTGCGCTCTCCTGAAGTCCACAACAATCTCCTTCATCTTCTCCACGTTCAGGCGGAGATTGTTGTCCTTGCACCACATGGCCAAGTGGCTCACCTCACTCCTGTAGATTGTCACATCGCCATTGTTGATGAGACCCACCACAGTCATGTCATCTGCAAACTTAATGAAGAGATTGGAGCTGGATGTTGGTGTGCAGTCGTGGGTCAGCAGAGTGAAGAGGAGGGGGCTTAGCACACATCCTTGGGGGGCCCTCGTGTTCAATGTGATGGTGCTGGAGGACTTGCTGCCGACCCGTACAGCCTGTGGTCTCCCCGTCAGAAAGTCCAGCAGCCAGTTGCACAGGGAGGTGTTGAGTCCCAGCTGGTCCAGTTTATGAATGAGCTGCTGAGGAATGATTGTGTTGAATGCTGAGCTAAAGTCTATGAACAGTATTCTGACATACGAGTCTTTTGTCTCCAGGTGGGTGAGTGCTGAATGGAGGGCAGTGGAGATGGCGTCATCGGTCGAACGGTTGGACTGATATGCAAACTGGAAAGGGTCCAGGGCAGGGGGGAGGGCAGACTTGATATGCTGCATGACTAGCCGCTCGAAGCACTTCATGAGGATGGGAGTGAGTGCGACAGGGCAGTAGTCACTGAAGCAGGAGGGAGATGGCTTCTTTGGGACCGGGATGATGGTGGTGGTTTTGAGGCACATGGGAACAACACCCTGGCTCAACGAGATGTTGAAGATGTCTATAAAGACATCTGTGAGCTCCTCGGCACAGTCTCTCAGGACACGACCAGGAATGTTATTAGGATCCAGGGCTTTTCATGCATTTGTCATCCTGAGAGCCCTCTTCACGCTGTCTGGGGACAGTGTCAACACCTGGTTGCTGGGAGGTGGTGGGGTCTTTTGTGCCGTGGTGCTGTTGTCTGCCTCAAAGCGAGCGAAGAAGTCGTTCAACTGATTCGGCAGAGACGTGGAGTTGTCACAGGTCTGTGGCGAGGGCTTGTAGTCTGTGATGGTCTGAATCCCCCGCCACAGGTTCCTGGTGTCTCTGCTGTCGTTGAAATAGTCAGCAATGTACCGGGAATACTGTCTCTTGGCCACCCTGATGCCTCATGACAGGTTGGCCCTAGCTGTCCTCAGGCCCACCTCGTCCCCAGCCCTGAAGGTGGTGTTCCGAGCCCACAGGAGCCTGTGGACTTCCCCTGTCAGCCATGGCTTATGATTGGCCCGAATGGAGATGGTTCTGGTGACCGTAACGTTGTCCATGCACTTCCTCATGTAGGCAATGACGGTCTCCATGTACTCCTGTAGATCTGTGATGTTGTTGTAGGTGGCCACCTGTCTGAACATGCTCCAGTCAGTGGTGGAAAAACAGTCCTGGAGTGCCTCTGAGGACCCCTCTGGTCACACACGTATCTGCTTTGTAGCTGGTTTGGTGACTTTAACCAGCGGCCTATATGCTGGCATTAGCATAACAGTGGAGTGATCTGAGGCCCCAAGGTGGGGGAGGGGGAGGGCTTTGTAGGCATCTTTATGCATGGTGTAAACATTGTCCAGATTATTGTTTCCACGTGTGGGAAAGTTGATATGTCCATAGAGTTTTGGAAACATGCTCTTGGGGTTTGCATGGTTGAAATCCCCAGCCAGGATGAGGAAAGCATCTGGGTGGGCTGTCTGCTGCTCACTGATGTGCTGATAGAGTTCATTCAGTGCTTCACTCCTGTTGTTATTGGAACTGAGAGGGATGTATAATGCTACCAGCAATATGGCTATAAATTCCCTCAGCAGGTAGCATGGCCGGCACTTAATAATTATAAACTCCACCAGTGGTGAGTAGTGTTTGCAGACCACAACAGCATCGCGACACCAGGCATCACTGATGTAAACACAGAGTCCTCCGCCGCGAGTCTTCCCTCCCTCGACTAGCATTCTGTCTGACCGGTAGCATGTTAGCCGGGCTAGCTGAATGGCACAGTCTGGGACGTTGTCATTAAGCCATGTTTCCACAAACACGAGGACACAACACTCACTCACAGACTTAAAAGATGAGCGGAGTAGGCGGACATAATCCAGCTTGTTGTCCAGTGAGCGTACGTTGGCCAGAGTGATGGTAGGGATAGCCAGCTGGTGAGGGCTAGCTGCTAGCCTAGCCCAGATACCTCCGCGCTTGCCCCTCTTCTGCTTCCGCATGTTCTGCCTGTGGCGCTTCCACTGTGGGCTGGATGCAGGAGTGGGGGTCGGTGGTTGAGCAGGCCTCCGGAGCAAACCGTAGTCACATAGCACTTCCGCGTCCGCTGGATTTATATCCGTGAATATAGTTCTGCGGATGTTGAGCAGAAACTCACGGGAGTATGTGCGCCTTAAGACTGATGGACGCGAAAAAGACGAACAGATACACACTGTTTTAAAACACAAAAAACACGAAAACACCGTTCTGTCAGGACAGAGAGGAGCCGCTGCGTGTGTGCGCACTGCCATCTTGGATGACATCCATCATTACTTCAAGACATGAAGTGGCTTTTTATGAATAAAAATAAAGAAAAAACATTGAATTAGAAGGTGTGTACAGACTTTTGACTGGTACTGTATATACAGGGTGTTTCAAAAAAATTTGATATAATTTCACAATGTAATAACTTTGACAATTCTTGTTCGATTGACCTCAAATTTTAACAGCATGTGTGGAAACAGGTCAAAATTTATGTTTAATGTTTTTTTGCTTTTATCTTTTTAGGTATAGAAATGCCATTCACTGGAAAAGATAAGCTGTTTTGTGTGTTAGAGTACGCTCGAATGCAGTCAAACAAGACCGTGTAGAGTGCATTTATGAGAGAATTCTCTAAAAATGCACCAACTGCAATGCAGATTTGGCCATAGCACAAAAAGTTCAAAGAGGAAGGCTGTCTGTGTCTGTCTGTCTGTCTGTCTGTCTCAGGCGGCGCACATATTGAAAATTTGTGAAATCGTTCATGGAATCTACATACCTTTGAATTTCTCATTCAAATTTTGAGGAATAAATCTTATATTGCTCAACATTAAGCCTGTTCAGTTTCATTTGCCTAGTTTCTGGGATATTTACATATCAAATAATATTATTTTTAAAACACCCTGTACTTTGCTATATTTTTATTTGCTATTTTTGATGATTGACAGTCATGGCTGTGCAAAAATACAGTCATACTGGGTTTTGTCTACAATGCACTGAAAATGAAAAATATTTCAAAATGAGATATAGCATTTGGAATTTTTGGAATGTATTTCATAAATGGGAGGAGATTTTGTTTTTGAGAGTAAAAATATCCCACAATTTTTATGTGGGATTTGCAGGATCCTATATCTAGTGACGGGGGCGGCACGGTGGTGTAGTGGTTAGCGCTGTCGCCTCACAGCAAGAAGGTCCGGGTTCGAGCCCCATGGCCGGCGAGGGCCTTTCTGTGCAGAGTTTGCATGTTCTTCCCGTGTCTGCATGGGTTTCCTCCGGGTGGTCCGGTTTCCCCCCACAGTCCAAAGACATGCAGGTTAGGTTAACTGGTGACTCTAAATTGACTGTAGGTGTGTGTGTGTGAATGGTTGTCTGTGTTTATGTGTCAGCCCTGTGATGACCTGGTGACTTGTCCAGGGTGTACCCCGCCTCTCGCCCATAGTCAGCTGGGATAGGCTCCAGCTTGCCTGCGACCCTGTAGAACAGGATAAAGCGGCTAGAGATAATGAGATTATATAAATATATATGCACACACCCTCCGGTCTCATTGAACTGGTTAAAGTAACTAAATAAAAAAAAGCAGGCCTTTTATCTGGGACAGTCAGGAATAATAATATAATAAAAACTCTCATCATATTAAAACTTTTTAACCATGAGCCCCACTTCCACTATTTTCCCTCCAGATTTTAACAGTGAGCCTTTAATCGAAATGAAACTAGTAACTAGTCAAAACAAACAAGTTGCAAGCATGCCAAACAAATATATATACAGCCTTGTATTTGAATAGTTGGATTATGTTCATAAAATAAGTCAATTCTGAGGGGATCTGTGAAACTTCTTTTATAGTTAAAGGGGCTACAGAAAAGTTATGCATTCCTCTCATCACTGTTGTGAATTCCTGATGATGGTCTGAATTCTAGAAGAAAGCAGTTTCCTCCAAACCTCTGTACTGCGCATGCGCCACCGTGCCGCTTTTGTTTTGCCGAATGCCGACCCGGAGCTGCTTGAGCTGTGTTAGTAGCGCTGCGGCTGAGTATAGCCTGTGTTTCTCTTATAAAAATAAATAAATTAAAATAATAAGTCGAAAGAAAGGAGTATACAGGTTTGTTGAAGTTTTCTCTAACTCCACTATTCCACTGAGATGTCTGCACTCTGTGTGTGTGATGTTTGATAGCCAGTTAGTGTCGAGAGGAAACGAGTGCTGCTTATTAACTGGTTGATGTTTATGCAGGAAGGAGATTCATGCATTGGTTCGAAGCCCTAAAATAATCTTTTATTGGGGTTAATAGATACTGTATTTACGACGTTGAAGTCCCACTGAGATACTATGTTTTCAAATTTAAAAATTTTAAAGTCATTTGCTTTAGCTACACAGAATTAGCTCGATAGCTACAAACAATAACAGCCTGTAGCTTATGTATATAAGGCATTTTCTGTCAATTAATCTCAAGATATATTTCTGGTCAAAGGTGAATTTTAGTTATTGGCATTTTCCAAGCAACTTAAAATGCCACTATTTATTATTATTATTATTATTATTATTATTATTATTATTATTATTATCATTGTTGTTGTTGCCACTGGTTAAGGGAAATTCCACTTAAACATCAGTCTTTATCATCATGAAACCCAAACTATAATAAAACGTGCCTTGTAATTTGTTTATTAGTACATGATAATTGTGGGAATGTTTTCAAATATGAACAAGCTTGGGTCTTGTTCAAGGAAGATAAACGTGACACAACATGCTCCCAGTCCTCTTCGGAAACAGCAGGGTTCTGGTACCACACTGCTGTTGAACTCTAAGTGCTGATTGGTCAGAAGGTGTGGAATCTCCTCTAACAGCAGCTGTTACTCAGATTGTTCTAATATGTTATTGTTTCCATAGTAAGTCATCCACAGGGACTTATATGGTGGATGAGCAACATAATCTAACCCTAATAAGCTGATTTTAAAAAGTCTTGTTGTTTAACAAAGAAAAAAGGGTTTAGACTCCTTTATAGGAGGACTCTTGGGAGTCAGTGGTTTATAACAGTAAGTTTTATGTCACTTGACAGTGTTGTGCTTCCTGTTTTCTCAGTAACATGACAAGCTATGTTTGGGAACAACTGTTTACAGCTGCTATAATGTAAAGCCAGTATCTCACTGGGCTGCGACAGCTTGCGACAAATTGCGAATGTCATTCGCAAGAGAATTTCAAAAGTGTCTTGAAACATTCGCGGGGCTTCTCAATTTCCTTGCATGAGTCGCAAAGTGTCGCTCCTTTGTTGCTGAAATTTTGAACATGTTCAAAAAATTTGCGCGACACAATTTCTCTCAAAATAGCCGCAAATGCGTCGCTGGTGTCGCAAAGCCATCACAAACCCTTCTCAAGTCAGTTTCCGTGAGACAGGAAGTGCGAGAACTGAATTTGCATATTTTATTGCAATTGTTGTCTCAACTAGTTGCAGGCTGTCGCAGCCCAGTGAGATGCTGGCTGAAGTGCGAGAACTGAATTCACATATTTTATTGCAATTGTTGTGTCTCCAACTAGTCGCAGGCTGTCGCAGCCCAGCGAGATACTGGCTTAACTGTTTACAGCTGCTGTAACGTAACTGATAACAGGAACTAACCCGTCTCACAGACATTCCACAACATGAAATACAACTATAAATGGTTAAAGTATGGTACGTTATTGATTATTAATATAAATTAAAAGATGTAAGGCTTAATCTTTCATAAGTTCCTGTGGTATAAGAGGAATAAAACACTTCAGGACGTATTTAACAATTATTTGCAGAAGGTGAAATGAATATTGGTAAATAATAACGGAGACAAAGTTGAGGTTATTATTCACCCATATTTACTGAGCCTGAGGCGGATAATTGTTTTTGTATAAATGCACAGGTGATTATTGGAAAAAATAAAGTATTTTAAACAAAACTTATTTCAAACTTCAAAAGCGGCATGCAAATGTAATAAAGGCATGGCACAGTCTTGTCACTTATCTACGCTGATTCCCATAAAATACTTTGTTTTGAAATCAATAAATCACAATTCCACCTTACCTTTGAATAGTTTTAGACCAAACTTCGTAGCATCTTTAATGCTTTTAGGAACAGCATTTTCTTACATAATTTGTAATTCTTCCTCACTTACAGTGACAAAGCAATTGGTCACCTTTTTGCTGCGTCGCTCGAGGTGATTATCGAGAAACAGTCAGAGTTTCTCAACCAATCAGCACGCACAATTTTCTGTAACCACCTTCTATTTATACTAAAGGAAAATAATCCATTTTGTAGTGGTAATGACGCATTGCTTCCTTAGTTCCTTAGTTAGCTTCCTCGACTGGTTCTACCTGGAAACACTAGGTGCTTTTGGACCACACAGTTTGGCATACTTATTGAGAGGAACTACCATCTGGGGTGCTTGCCTGAGAACTACATACCCTCGAGAATTTTTTTTTTCTTGATTTCATTTGCACCACCAGTAGAAACACTGAAGTGACGCAAGCTGAAAGATGGTTGCTATAGGGGCTTTTCACCAACGTCACAGATTTTTGTTTATCACGCAGCATCCACCATGTTGCGGGGCAACCAAAAAAAACATAGTCACGACAGTTAATAATGAAACTCGAGACAACTGCAGTCAGTACAATCTCTCTGAAATGATTAAAAATTTAGATTATACCAGCAGATCGTGTTGCATCCAAAAGCTGAAACATGCAGGCATCACAGGTCCATATAATTTACCCACAAATGTATTTATTCCACTTGAAAAGCATTCAGCAAACCAGCTACCAGATTTGGGACACTACAACATCCTGAACTCTTTAATTTTGGGACTTCTAAATACACCAGAGATGTTAAAGGCATACAAAAGTACAGATGCCTACCAATATTTCGAGGCAGGTTTCATACCGGAATGTTATGGGAAATTCTCGATAAAGAAAAATACCTTATTATGATAAAGGTAAGCTCAGACACTGACTTCTAATAGTAATAAACAAGCCAGAGCCTAGAGCTTGGGTATTTTATGGTGTTTAGCCTCGTTTACATTATCAGAAACCCAGGATTAAAATAAAGCCCCAACTTTTGGGTGGCTGCAGGCCACCCTGCGCAGCCTGAAATTTTGAAAAAAGGGAGCCCATTTGGTGACATCTCGTGACTTTTAGGAGCATTTTATGGTGGTCATTGCTATCTATTGATGTTCAACAGGCACGGACATTGCTTGCTAACAATGAGAAAAAGTGTAATCGCATTGGGCTTGTTCTAAATGACAAGAAGACCAAGGTGATGTCTTGCAATGTTCCATCTCTTTATAAGCACCTCTCTTTATAAGCAATGGGATGATGCTTGATGAAGTAGACAATTTCAAGTATCTAGGCTTGGGTTAATTCAACTGAGCAGGATATCAAAGTCCGCAAAGCGCTAGCCTGGCAGGCACTAAATTATGAGTTGCCACAGTTGCAGAAGTCGAGGCCGTCCCCCTGCAACCTTCATCGACACCCTGAAAAGGGACGTGGGCGCAGCCAGTACTGCTGAGCTAGCCAACTGCATGGCTGATCGATAGGATTGGGACGTCAGGCTTGCAACTTGGCTGAGGCCACCTTGAGTGAGTTATGGTGGTACTGACGCTGTCAATTTTTACTGTTAACATAGTTGAAAAGGTTGCTACAAGTGGAGGTCTGTGATGCTGTGGTTTGCAGCATGTGGTTCACATGAGCAATAAAGTCATCATCTAAGAATAATGTATTATATAATAATTCTGTTTTATTACCTGAACCACTACCAGAACACCACCAGCCAAATTTAATCTATTGCAGTTAAAATAAATAAATAAATAATACTGCCCCCCTGCAGACTGCATTTACTGCACAAATGCCACAGTCTTGAGTAGCACCTTTTATACTTGGGCCTACTTAATACTTCACAGGGGCGGATCCAGGAAAATGGGAAGGGGGGGCGTCAGCCCAGTAAGGCTGGGGGTCTGGGAAGGCCCCCAGAAGCTCTGCAGTTTTTAAATGCCTGGAGATGCATTTTGAGCTGTCAGAGACATGTTGTAAATTAAATCTTTTAAAGAAAATTACCATGTCAAAAAATGTTTTAAAAGTAGGTACTGTCAAAACCATTTTATTAGTCACTGAAAATGATATTTTCAGAGTCACAGGTATATGCTTAGAACATAATTACAACTGATATATGGTAATATTTTTGAAAGTTGCATTGTCCTGTAATGCATTATCACATGACACACCACAGTGCAGTACACTGACCACAAAACACCTTATATCAATAAATTACTATTTTAGCAGCTACAATCTGAGCTCCTGCTCAGGACATTCAGGCCCTGGCCCTGTCCACACGGCAACGGATTCAGGTAAATCTGATAAAATTGTTTATCATTTCGGCCTGGCGTCCACACGGCACCAGCGTTTTGGGTGCCCCAAAATGAAATCTTTTGAGAATGGGTTCCAGAGTGAAAAAATCTGGCAACGGAGCCGTTGCGAAGTCGTCTGGATGAGTAGGACGGATTTGTTTACGATGACGTCACAACCACATGTGCTTCACGCCGGGTAGAAGTGTAACGAACTCGATGCGAGTTGTCAACAAATCCTATAACTTGGTTCATGAAACGCGCTTACAAAATATTTTCACTGTGAATATTTATTGTGTAATGGTGCAAAGTGACAGAGAGTGAGAGAGAATAGCCCTTAGGGCAGAGTCAATCCCGCCAGCAAAAATAGGGGAAAAAAAGGAGCGATCTCACCTCTTCAGGTGTTTATTCTGGACCATTAAAGAATTCTGGAGGATATCAGAATGTTGGCGTACCGGCTTCCATCTACCCCCGTTCATTCCTCTTTCCGCGTCTCCATTCAAAAAACGAGCACGTGATTTAAAGGGACTATATCCATAGGATGGGGAGTGAGAAAGTGTGTGCGTGTGACAGTGACAGGGATAGTCACTGTGCGCATGCGCAGTTATGCGCATGCGTCTACTTCTATTGTTCTGGTGTCTCCGATGGGACCGTCTTACAGCGCACGTAGTGGTGTGGCATGTGTATTGCATAGTTTTCAGCAAGCGTTGCATTGCCATATGAACCTGATATTTTACTGATCCGTTGCCCATGTGGACGCGATATTTAAAAAAAAAAAAATCTCATTGCCGTTGTCGTGTGGATGTAGCCTCAGTGTCATCAGCTGTCCATCGCTAACGATGATGACCGCTTCATTAGGATGTGCAGAAATTTCCTTTCTTAATGAAGCACCTTGCACAGTAAGTTAAGACAAACGATGTTATGCCCCTATTGTGTTGTCTCTCTGGACCTCCAGACCTGATGCCAAGTGGTGCACAAAAGTGCCACAGACCTGACGGGTATGGAAGTTGCCCAGCAGTGACAACTAACTTGCCGAATGATGCCATCCATTGGCCATTTGAGTGGCTTTTCCGCATGCCATCTGGTGGTGTGCCATTGATCCTGTTGGATTCATCTGCCACATTGCACCGAAAAGTGCCTTGCTGCCAGTGCCTTATTGGTGATGTATTATTTAACCCATAGCTGGAACCCAAGCAGATGCTACCACTCTGGGTCAGAGCGGACCTGGGAGCAATGGTGATTAAGAGGTAACTCCACTTTCCCCCAATACTCAAGTCCTCCTGGACCTGAGACTCACCACTGGTTGCAGTTTAAAGTCATACCCCAGACTAAGAATGACAGCATAATGCACTATGGACAGAAATAGAGAACAGGACAGAGCAGGACAACCTAGGAGAGAACAGAATAGAACATGACAAACCAGCATACACCAAGATAGAATGTAGAGAATAGAATGCATGCGCGCAGAACAGAAGAGAACATGACAAATACAAAATGCAGTACAGAATAGGATGGACACCAGGACAATACAACATAGTATACCACAAGAGAACAGAAGGGAACACGATTGAACAGAAAGTGCCCCAAAGACGCAGAAAAGAACATGACGATGCCACACACACTCCCTTCAGTCCACAGAAAAGAATAGACAGTCATGACAACAGAACAGATCAAAAGAAAGAAGGGAACATGGTAGAACAGAAAGCACCATGAAGACACTGAACAGAACATGACAAAACACCCCACACACCATCCAGAGAACAGACCAATGTCCTACATTCACTGTAAGACAGTGAATATACCCTGGTAAACTGAGGTAATTTAAGTGGCCACTTACAACAGAGCTTAATACCAAGATACCTATAAACAAAGACTGCAAGAATTGCATGTCTCTAATACAACAAAGTCAGTAACTGCAATCTGGGCTCCTGAGTCTAATAAACCTGAGATAACTATACAATGATATTGTAAGTTGCATGTGAACAAATTATATAAGTCGTCTTAGTTCCCAAGACTCAGTGGATTTCAAGCAAATTTTCTTCAGAGCTGCTGCAAAAATCAAGATCTCTCACAGACCTATCCAGCTGCTGTCGTAAAAATCAAAGTGAGGCTCACCCCCAAAATGGCCTGTGTACCGTGTACATACACAGGGTATAGTAAGTACAGGGATACCCTATTAATGAATACGAGTAGTAGCTGGACAGCCAACACATACGTGTGTGCGTGCAGTAAGCCTGCTGCAGCATCTTATCATTTTGGCTTGTGAGCATGCGTGTTAACGATACCGTAAACATAAAAGGATGGCACACACCCTTTACATGTAGTCTACAGTGCAGTCCGGGAATACAGGATGTTATGTAGATGCACGAAGTTCCTGTGCCCTGTTAAAATCCAAGAGGACTCGCCCAGCTTGCTTTTCACTGCATTTGTGTCATGAGTGAGAAAACCTAAGCTAGGACCTATTATTAAATATAAATTTATATCATAAACTCTTCAGCTCAATCCCACAATGATTTATTTTCATTTATTTTATTTTTACCTTATTAATTAAATTAAAAACGGCGGGCATATCTCAGTATCTGCAATACTAAAGCTTTGGGGGGGGAAGGCATGACAGATATGCCCCCCCCCCCAAAAAAAAAAAAAAATCTGCATCAGCTTCAAACACCTTTCAGTACCCTAACAATGTACTGTGTCAACAACGTCTTCAGTGTCACTTCTTTCCTCTTCTCTTTCTGCCTCTTTTTTGTCCTACTCTCATTGAGCTGTCGAAAATACACATCTGTGGGGCACGGAGCGCCATTCGTGCCTCTTTTCAGCATGATTGAAATGTGGAGATGTATACCCACCACACAAAAACCATAAACCACGATCTCACACGGGCACTGAAGCGTCATGGTACCAGTGCAGCAGCAAAGTGATTGAAGGTGTTTGTTGTGATTGGGTATTTCCCAGGTGTATTTCCAGTCTGCCTGAGTGCATCATGGCAGCAAACCAGCCCAAAACACTGATTTTCCTTCAAAATATGCCCCAAACATCACAAGGTAGGAATCTGGCATGATTTTTCAGCAAGTGTTGGGGCAAAAAAATAGCGTGTCGGCATGAAATTAAAGCGTGTTGACCCCGGCATGCAAAAACGCTCTGGGGAGAACAATGAGAACATAATCAACATGCTGCTAGTTGAGTCAAGCATTAGGCCTAATAAAATCTATCATGTCCAAAGCCCACATACAGAAATGCCTTTTAACGTTGCACAGAGCTTTCACACTAACCTTGATATAAAATGTTCTCCACACACACGGGAATGCTTTGTTGACATCTGGTCTTCCTGTTTAATTGCAGCTTGCCATTTTTTTTTTTTTTGTCTTTCTGGGTTCACCGGGAAGCAGTGAAAAGTTAAACCAGGCTTATCTCCACGTCTGTTATGTTACATTACATTACGTTACAGGCATTTAGCAGATACTCCTATCTAGAGCAACATACGTACTCCGAGCAGATGGGGGTTAGGTGCCTTGCTCAAGGGCATTTCAGCTCAAGGGCATTTCAGCCCAATGCTGGTCCAGGAAATCAAACCGGTGACCTTTTGATCCCAAAGTTGCTTCTCTGTTATTACATCCAAAAGCACTACAGGTCTCTGGTTTTGTTCTTTAAGATGTAACGTCTACAAGTTTATCTGCAGATGCACTGAATTGGACTTACAATCACTCACATACACGAGCCAGTTGTTGTCAGACATGAAGCTTGGCTGGCAGTATGACCGCATAAACAAATCTGCAATTACGATGATGTCATGTGAAAGGCCCTTGAAGCGACATGACTCCCCCCACCATGAATGTGCATCTTGTCTGCAAATGTTCTTATTTTGCTGTGGAAACAGCAAACTAGCAACATTTAGGATTTAAACTTGTCCACTTTCATTTCAGTCAAATGTTCCTTGAGAAATGGCTCATTCCACTGTGACCCAGAATGAGGGAGACCAGGAATTGTTACGTGCTGACAGTAAATTCTTTATTTTACATTTTAAAGAGCAAATTTGTGGTTGAAAATAGTTGGTGATTGATGAAAATATGTTTACCTAACATGTTAGTGTGGAATATTACAACCCCGATTCCAAAAAAGTTGGGACAAAGTACAAATTGTAAATAAAAACGGAATGCAATGATGTGGAAGTTTCAAAATTCCATATTTTATTCAGAATAGAACATAGATGACATATCAAATGTTTAAACTGACAAAATGTATCATTTAAAGAGAAAAATTAGGTGATTTTAAATTTCATGACAACACCACATCTCAAAAAAGTTGGGACAAGGCCATGTTTACCACTGTGAGACATCCCCTTTTCTCTTTACAACAGTCTGTAAACGTCTGGGGACTGAGGAGACAAGTTGCTCAAGTTTAGGGATAGGAATGTTAACCCATTCTTGTCTAATGTAGGATTCTAGTTGCTCAACTGTCTTAGGTCTTTTTTGTCGTATCTTCCGTTTTATGATGCGGCAAATGTTTTCTATGGGTGAAAGATCTGGACTGCAGGCTGGCCAGTTCAGTACCCGGACCCTTCTTCTACGCAGCCATGATGCTGTAATTGATGCAGTATGTGGTTTGGCATTGTCATGTTGGAAAATGCAAGGTCTTCCCTGAAAGAGACGTCGTCTGGATGGGAGCATATGTTGCTCTAGAACCTGGATATACCTTTCAGCATTGATGGTGTCTTTCCAGATGTGTAAGCTGCCCATGCCACACACACTAATGCAACCCCATACCATCAGAGATGCAGGCTTCTGAACTGAGCACTGATAACAACTCGGGTCGTCCTTCTCCTCTTTAGTCCGAATGACACGGCGTCCCTGATTTCCATAAAGAACTTCAAATTTTGATTCGTCTGACCACAGAACAGTTTTCCACTTTGCCACAGTCCATTTTAAATGAGCCTTGGCCCAGAGAAGACGTCTGCGCTTCTGGATCATGTTTAGATGCGGCTTCATCTTTGAACTATAGAGTTTTAGCTGGCAACGGCGGATGGCACGGTGAATTGTGTTCTCAGATAATGTTCTCTGGAAATATTCCTGAGCCCATTTTGTGATTTCCAATACAGAAGCATGCCTGTATGTGATGCAGTGCCATCTAAGGCCCCGAAGATCACGGGCACCCAGTATGGTTTTCCGGCCTTGACCCTTACGCACAGAGATTCTTCCAGATTCTCTGAATCTTTTGATGATATTATGCACTGTAGATGATATGTTCAAACTCTTTGCAATTTTACACTGTCGAACTCCTTTCTGATATTGCTCCACTATTTGTCGGCACAGAATTAGGGGGATTGGTGATCCTCTTCCCATCTTCACTTCTGAGAGCCGCTGCCACTCCAAGATGCTCTTTTTATACCCGGTCATGTTAATGACCTATTGCCAATTGACCTAATGAGTTGCAATTTGGTCCTCCAGCTGTTCCTTTTTTGTACCTTTAACTTTTCCAGCCTCTTATTGCCCCTGTCCCAACTTTTTTGAGATGTGTTGCTGTCATGAAATTTCAAATGAGCCAATATTTGGCATGAAATTTCAAAATGTTTCACTTTCGACATTTGATATGTTGTCTATGTTCTGTTGTGAATACAATATCAGTTTTTGAGATTTGTAAATTATTGCATTCTGTTTTTATTTACAATTTGTACTTTGTCCCAACTTTTTTGGAATCGGGGTTGTATTTTACAGGCTATGACTTTTCGTGATTTAGCTTAAAAATGCCCATGGACAAGAACATTTTAGTTTAACATTTTTTATATTTGACTTAGACACATCAAAATCACGCTTAATTTCCTCTGTTGCGTATAGGCTCAATAAAGCCTGGAATTCACTATTGGTCCATATGTTTGTTTACCGGTTGCCAGTGCTACACAGCACAGCCTGCATTGGTGCATTGGCTCATGTGTTCAATCCATCATCTGGACCGATCACCGTATACTTATATCACTCATTGTTCCTCTTGTGCTGGGAGAGTACCTATCCTGAAGTAAGAGCTAAAAAATGTCCCTGCACTCTCAAAACTGTTGGTGGAATTTCCCCCTTTTTTTGCGCGTCAGTATTGCAGAAACTGAGAACGATTATGGGGCGGCACGGTGGTGTAGTGGTTAGCGCTGTCGCCTCACAGCAAGAAGGTCCTGGGTTCGAGCCCCGGGGCCAGCGAGGGCCTTTCTGTGTGGAGTTTGCATGTTCTCCCCGTGTCCGCGTGGGTTTCCTCCGGGTGCTCCGGTTTCCCCCACAGTCCAAAGACATGCAGGTTAGGTTAACTGGTGACTCTAAATTGACCGTAGGTGTGAATGTGAGTGTGAATGGTTGTCTGTGTCTATGTGTCAGCCCTGTGATGACCTGGCGACTTGTCCAGGGTGTACCCCGCCTTTCGCCCGTAGTCAGCTGGGATAGGCTCCAGCTTGCCTGCGACCCTGTAGAAGGATAAAGCGGCTAGAGATAATGAGATGAGATGAGACCGATTATACTTCTAAGAACTTTGAAAAAGTTCCTCCAGTCGGAAAGTGCCTATTGTCACCCAGAGGGTCAACCAAAGGTGCAGTCTCGGGAGGATAAGGAAAGAATATTTCTGTTTACTTTTCCAAACTCCTGTTCCAGTAGTTGATGTCAGATATATTTAGATGCAACAAAAACATCACATTGTCCCTCATGGGAAACGCTTAAAGGTTCAGTGTAGAACCTTACAGTGGAGTGTTTCCCAATTAGAACAGGTTCCAAGTAGAACCCTATTAGGAAATTAACACAAGACACTGAATTATCCAATGAACCCTCAAAGAGCATTTTTGTTATTATAATCCTTTTTCATACATATTTCTTCAAAATCCATGTGATGTCACACCCATAGCACTACAGTTGAGGAATTGAATCTTATTTTTGAATACTGTACTTTTCTGTTTTCTCCCAGACAGAGACTTTTACTTTGCTGTATACTTAACCGTCACACCGATGCTAAGCTCTTACAGGCAGTAAGACACTTTGCAAGTCAGCATGAGTTCAAAAGTCATCCACATGGCTGGAATTACCCTTAACATATCTGATAAACAGGATTTTTTTTTTTTTAAGATCGTGTTTTGTCGCGCGCACATTTTTACTGAATGTGCAACTAAGTGTAATGGTGCTCACCAGTGCGCTAGCTACGTACATGAACTACCAGCTCATCAGTCTGAATCTGCATTGTAACCTTCCTCTGTTCATCAGTATAATTTATACTGCCTCTTTTCCTAGGTACTGAGCGCCAGAAAGTACTGTCCAGTACAGTGAAGGGGAGACATAAGCCTATTTATTACACAATGACCAGGTGAAGATTTAAATGAATTTTATTCTTATCTGTTTAGTTAGACAATATCAACGTTTAGCACTGAACTAATTAAACCTAATTTATGTACCTTTTTCATAATTCTAATTACTTCTCAAAGCACTGAATTTGCTGTTTAATGCTAGGTTGTTGCTGCATTTACACTCATTTATGTATGCTGTTATCAGTCTGATTACCCAACATTTTGATTTAAAAATTCTATCTGACTAAATATAGGCTACTCTTCCTTTAAGTTTTGGGTAATAGCTTGCTTTTGACAGAATTGGCAACACTGGTACTTGATCAGATATGGTCATAAGACGCATTCAAAACACATGAAAGTACCAGATCGGCTGACTGGTTTTCTGTTGCGCGATCATTCAGAAATTGCAAGTTCAACTCCCGATAATTCCACAGCAAGCTGTGGTCCAGAATCTTGGAAACAAAATTTCTTTTGCTCTCTGGGAGGAAGAAATGGCATCTTCTCTCTCTCTCGTCAGTCACAGCGACACTAGCCAGTTTGGGACTTTTGTGAGCAGATACCGTATTCCTTCATGTGTGTAATGCTAGTCTTCACATGTCTCAGAGGAAGCTCATTTTAACCTTCAACCTCTTGAAATTGGTAGCCGTCATATGAGAGAGGAAACTGGGAGAACATGGGAGGAGGTGTGAATGCCTACTTGTGATCAGGCGGGGTAGAGGGAGGTAAAAATTGTCACTAACAACAGATGACTACAGTCAGTAACTGTACAACTGTGCCATATGCTAGGTGTAGGTGCCAAGTAGAAGTGTATAATAAAATGGCAGCTCAGTGAATAACCGTGTATGTCAGAATATATGTGAGAGATAAAATATGGAAATGTAGTTCTATTTACCGTATATGGTGTTCATTCTTGGTGCTACAGTGTCTTGGTGTTTGTCCTGTTTTGTTGCATTACAAGCTAGAATTAAAATGGGGGGCCCACTTTTTTTTGTTGTTTTTGTTTATTTATTGTTTCACACAATATGCCTACCACTTTAAAGGTGCGAATAGTTTTTTGTTTGTTTTTTTAATTGTGACACAACAATTAAGATCAGAAATCTGGAGTGTGCATAGATATTCACTCCCTTTCATATGAAACCCCTAAATAAGAGCTGGTCCAACAAATTCACTTCATAAGTCACATCATTAGTTGATTAAGATTCACCTGTGTGCAATCAAAGTGTCACATGATGTCTGTATAAATCAACCTGTTCTGGAAGGACCCTGACTCTGCAACACTACTAAACAAGCAACATGAAAACCAAGGAGTAATCCAGAAAGGTCAGAGATAAAATTGTGGAGAAGTAAAGATCAGGGTTGGGTTATAAAAAATATATATATATCCATCCCAAGCTTTGAATAGCCCAGGGAGCACCATTAAATCGATTATAGCAGAATGGAAAGAATATGGCACCACTACAAACCTGACAAGAGAAGGCTGCCCACCAAAACTCACAGACCGTGCGAGGAGGGCACCAAAGATTAGCGCTGAAGGAGCTACAAAGATGCACAGCGGAGATGGGAGTATCTGTCCATAGGGCCACTTTAAGCCGTACACTTCACAGAGTGGGGCTTTATGGAAGAGTGGCCAGAAAAAGCCATTGCTGAAGAAAAGATGTTTGGAGTTTGCCCAGCAGCATGTGTCAGACTCCCCAAACACATGGAAGAAGATTATTTGGTCAAATGAGGCTAAAATTGCACTTTTTGGTCATCATGGGAAACTCCACGTGTGGTGCAAACTCAACACACTCAATCACCCTGAGAACACCATCCTTACAGTGAAGCATGGTGGTGGCAGCATCATGCTGTGGGGATGTTTTTCATCTGCAGGGACAGGAAAGCTGGTCAGGACTGAAAGAAAGCTGAATGGCACTAAATACAGGGCAATTCTGGAGGAAAACCTGTTTGAGTCAGCCAGAGGTTTGAGACTGGGATGAAGGTTCACATTCCAGCAGGACAATGACCCTAAACATACTGCTAAAGCTACACTGGAGTGGTTTAAAGGGAAACATTTAAATGTCTTGGAATGGCCTAATCAAAGCCCAGACCTCAATCCAATTGAGAATCTGTGGCATAACTTGAAGATTGCTGTACACCAGTGCAACTCATCTAACTTGAAGGAGTTGGAGCAGTTTTGCCTTGAGGAATGGGCAAAAATCCCAGTGGCTAGATGTGCTAAGCTAATAGAGACATACCCCAAGAGAATTGCAGCTGTAATTGCAGTAAAAGGTGGCTCTACAAAGTATTGACTTTGGGGGTGTGAATACCTATGCACATGCCAGATTTCTGTTTTTTTCCATCTTATTGTTTGTCACTATTAAAAAAACAAAAAACACCTTTAAAGCGGTAGGCATGTTGTGTAAATCAAATGGTGCTAAGCCCCCAAAAATCAATTTTAATTCCAGCTTGTAATGCGACAAAACAGGACAAACACCAAGGGGGATGAATACTATTGCAAGACACTGTCATTAATTATTTGGACGTTCCCCAATGAGTTCATTATAGCGGGCTGTGGTGTATTATTAAATAATATATTTGACACAACTCTTTGTTCTGGGCGGCACGGTGGTGTAGTGGTTAGCGCTGTCGCCTCACAGCAAGAAGGTCCGGGTTCGAGCCCCGTGGCCAGCGAGGGCCTTTCTGTGTGGAGTTTGCATGTTCTCCCCGTGTCCGCGTGGGTTTCCTCCGGGTGCTCCGGTTTCCCCCACAGTCCAAAGACATGCAGGTTAGGTTAACTGGTGACTCTAAATTGACCGTAGGTGTGAATGTGAGTGTGAATGGTTGTCTGTGTCAGCCCTGTGATGACCTGGCGACTTGTCCAGGGCGTACCCCGCCTTTCGCCCGTAGCCAGCTGGGATAGGCTCCAGCTTGCCTGCGACCCTGTAGAACAGGATAAAGCAGCTACAGATAACGAGATGAGATGAAATGAACTCATCTCATTCTCATCTCATTATCTCTAGCTGCTTTATCCTTCTACAGGGTCGCAGGCAAGCTGGAGCCTATCCCAGCTGACTACGGGCGAAAGGCGGGGTACACCCTGGACAAGTCGCCAGGTCATCACAGGGCTGACACATAGACACAGACAACCATTCACACTCACATTCACACCTACGGTCAATTTAGAGTCACCAGTCAACCTAACCTGCATGTCTTTGGACTGTGGGGGAAACCGGAGCACTCGGAGGAAACCCACGCGGACACGGGGAGAACATGCAAACTCCACACAGAAAGGCCCTCGCCGGCCCCGGGGCTCGAACCCAGGACCTTCTTGCTGTGAGGCGACAGCGCTAACCACTACACCACCGTGCCGCCCTGAAATGAACTCTTTGTTCTCAATTTTATGCAGTTTCTATGTGGTTTTGTTTGTTGTCGTGCTGACCAGTGAATACAAAGTTATGAGTACATTTTCTTCCCACACACCCAAGAGCCAATGTTTTGGGGTCCCCCCATTTTGGTTTGGTTAATTATGTGCCACATGAATCCAAAACAAAAGCATCGTTTACAGTTTCAGTAAGGCTGATGTGTGTAAAAATATCATGAAATGAAATCGTGAAATTTGGGTCTTATTGAGCATACTAAAAAGGGACATGATCAGAGAGGACGATATTCAGTGTCTGGTTTGCTAGAAGGGAGAAGGACCATCAATAAACACAGGATACAGGTTTGAGGCATAGCATGTTTTTAAGCTGCTGATCGAATCCTCTTCTGGGTAATTGTCTTGAATAATTTGGGAATATGTATTATTTAATATTTCCTGTGACTTTGTAGTTCACAAAGTTTTAAGGGAATGAAACTGGTCGCTGAGAAAAGGGACTCTAATTCCACCAACTGTTTTTCTTCCAGCTCCTCTACTCCCAGAATGCATACATACAAAAGGACCTCTAGTCCTCGGTCTCCAACTAATACTGGGGAGCTCTACACCCCGGCACATGAAGAAAACGTGCGCTTTATTCATGACAGTAAGTCTGTCTTTCTATGCATGCTCTTAATGTCCAATTATGCTTTTTTCCATTTTCAAGTGCATTTATGTTAGTATTTGTCAATAATCATGTGTAATTGTAAAAACTATTGTGTTTTTTAACATAGCAGTAGTAAGTTAAGGCCATAATGTTGAATGCATTTGTCACTTCAAATGAGTGACAGGGCATCCCAATGTAGTCCAGACTTACTACGAGTAGATGTTCTAAAATGAGCTTCATGATTGAAAAATTTTATAAATGTTGATAATGTTTCTTATGCTCTCCTTTCAGCATGGTTGTGTGTTTTAAGAGATATTAAATCACCGCAGAACAGTGAACGAGGACCACAAGAATATGTAGAGAAAAGCCCAAACCCTAACTTGCTTTGTGAGTTTTCAGAGCTTCATATTTACTTTGGTTATTACTCTGTTGTTGTTGTTGTTATTATTATTATTATTATTATTATTATTATTATTATAGGTTATTGCAGTGTGATTTTGTTTTTTTTAAAAAAACAGTTTTAAAAAGTGTGGACATTTGAATTAAAATTTCTACATGCATTAAATTTCTACATTCATAAATTCTATAAATTTGGAATTTTATTGACACTGCAATAGTCAATACATACTTCAAGAAGAAAGAGCAGCACAGGGTGACGTTTAAGAGTGGAGGAAGATCTACACAGGTGGACTACATACTCTGCAGAAGGGGTAACCTGAAGGAGATTGGAGATTGTAACATGATGGCAGGGGAGAGTGTAACTAGACAACATCGAGTGGTCGTGTGCAGAATGAGCTTGAAAATGAAAAAGAGGAAACATGAAATAGTGGAGCCAAAGATTAAGTGGTGGAAACTAAGAGGTTGAACATCAGAAGCAGTTTAGGGAAGAAATGAGACGAGCATTGAGTGGTAATGGAAGTCTGCTAGAAGATTGGGATACTACTGCTATACTAGTAAGAGAGGCAGCAAGGAAGGTGCTAGGGTGGTCATCGGAAAGGAGGAAGGAAGACAAGGAGACATGGTGGTGGAACAAAGAAGTGCAGGAAATTATAAAAGAGGCTAGCAAAGAAGAATTGGGATGGTCAGAGAGATGAGGAAAGCAGGCGGTTATACAGAGAAACGAGACAGAAGGCAAATAGAGCAGTAGCGAAGGCGAAAGCAGATGCATACCAGGAGTTGTACGAAAGACTGGAGACCAAAGGAGAGAAAGACCTGTACAGACTAGCTAGGCAGAGAAACAGGGAAGCGAGGGATGTACGGCAGGTAAGAGTGATGAAAGATATAAATGGAAATGTGCTGACAAAGAGTGTGTATTAAGAAGGTGGAAAAAGTACTTTGAGGATTTATTAAATGAGGAGAATCCAAGAGAGAAAAGGTGAAATTAGTTGGAGACAGCAAATCAGGAAGCAGAGTTGGTAAGTAAGGATGAGGTGAGGGCAGCCATGAAAAGAATGAAGACTGGGAAAGCAGTCGGACCAGATGGCATCCCGATTTAGGCTTGGAGATGTTTGGGTGAGACGGCTGTGGAGTTCCTAACAAGATTGTTTAATAAGATCCTAGAGAATGAGAAAATGCCAAATGAGTGAAGAAAGAGCGTGCTAGTCCCAATATACAAGAATAAGGGAGATGTACAGAGCTGCAGTAATTACAGAGGGATAAAATTGATGAGCCACACCATGAAATTATGAGAGGGTATTGGAGGTGAGATTGAGAAGAGAGGTAGCAATCTGTGAACAGCAGTACAGGTTTATGCCAAGGAAGAGCACATCGGATGCAATTTTTGCTTTAAGAATGTTAATGGAGAAGTACAGGGAGGGCCAGAGAAAGCTACATTGTGTGTTTGTAGACCTGGAGAAGGCATACGATAGAGTGCCGAGAGATGAGTTATGGTACTGTATGAGAAAGTGTGGAGTGAATGAGAAGTATATTAGAGTGGTGCAAGACATGTATGAGAACAGTGAAATAGCAGTGAGGTGTGCAGTTGGAATGACTAAATGGTTCAAGGTGAAGGTGGGACTTCATCAAGGATCTACTTTGAGTCCTTTATTGTTTGCCATAGTGATGGATAGCTTGACAGACGAAGTGAGTCACCATGGAACATGATGTTTGCGGATGATATTGTGATGTGGTGAAAGTAGAAAGGAGGTTGAACTGGGTTTGGAAAGATGGAGGTATGCATTGGAACGAAGAGGAATGAAGGTGAGCAGTAGCAAAACAGAATACATGTGCATCAATGAGAATGGGGATGAGAGTGTAGTTGAGAGTGTAGTGAAGATGCAAGGAGTAGACGTAAAGAAAGTTGGTGAATTCAAGTACCTGGGGTCAACTGTGCAGGAAAATGGGGACTGCGATAGTGAGGTGAGAGAGTGCAGGCAAGGTGGAGCAGTTGGAGAAGGATTTCGGGAGTCATTTGTGATAGGAAAGTCCCAGCAAAAGTGAAAGGTAAGATGTATAAGACAGTAGTGAGATCAGCTGTGATGTATGGATTGGAGACTGTACCCTTAACGGACAGACAGGAGGCAAAGTTGGAGGTGGCGGAGTTGAGGATGTTAAGGTTTGCTATGGGAGTGACGAGGTTGGACAGGATAAGGAACGAGCACATCAGAGGGACAGCACATGTGGAGAGCTTTGGAATTAAGCTAAGAGAGATGAGACTGAGATGGTATGGGCACATCCTGAGAAGAAATGCAGAGCATGTTGGAAGGAGAATGTTGAGGATGGAGCTGCCAGGCACACGAAAACGAGGAAGTCCAAAGAGGAGATACATGGATGTGATGTGATGAGAGAGGACATGAAAGTGGCAGGTGTGGTAGAAAAGGATGTGGAAGACAGGGAGCAATGGAGACGAAAGATCCAGTGTGGCGACCCCTAATAGGGAGCAGCAAAAAGAAGATTGACACTGTCATCATCTGCAATTTCCAAACTGTGAGTGAAACCTAAAGAAAAACTGAAAAATACTAAATCTCACAGTTATTGCCAGTGGGAGAGAGGAGATGTAGTAGTTATTGCCAGTCACTGAGGAGATGTAGACTCAGCCCTAGCAGAAGTCTTCAGCGAGGAGCGCCGATTGCGAGGTTCTGTGCAATCGAAACTGTCAGGCGAGTGGGGGACGGGATTCCCTGCTGAGGCTGCACGCAGTGTGCTAGCATGAGCATGTAGCCTATGGGAAACGAATAGTGGGTTGGATTAGCACTAATCCCATGTTTTGGAAGATTGAAAATGTTGTCTTGGGCCCCTCTGGGGTGTCACCAATCCACGTGCAAAGTATAGAGTATGTACATCCAGACATGTCGATTTGCATATGTGAACAGACAGAGACCGACAGCTTTCCTTTAGTATTATAGATATTGAGGATGACAATGCTGGATGACTGGCCACTCATCAACAACATTATTATAACTGTATGGATAAATATTTTTATTATAAATCACTTAACATTCTTTAGTTAGACAGCATTAATGTTTGCTAGTTAGAGTTGCTCCTTGGTTGTTAAAAATGGTTGGCAAAGACAAACTAGGATTAATCTTGTCATTCAGCATGCAAGTCAACCAATCACTATAACATACTTTTGTAGGCCCACTGATTTGTTCCACTTGGGAGGATGCAGTCTTATTACTAAATTGCACCCTCTATTGTTGGGTGTCAGAAATGCATTTACTAGTGCATCTCAAAATATAGGAATATCCTGAAAAAGTTCATAGTTTCATAATTTAATTCAAAAAGGTGTGTGTGTGTGTATACACATTCTCCCCCCCCCCCATGTTCATTACATGCAAAGTGAAATATTTCAAGACTGTTGTAATTTTGATGATTATGGCTTATTGTTCAAGAAAATCAGGAATCTGGTATCTCAAATTATTATAATATTTCATTTCAGGTTTGAGTAGAACAGTACAAATGCAAGTGTATCTCTTGGTCTAGTTCAGTATATGCAACCACAATCATTGGGAAGACTGCTGACTTGACAGTTGTCCAGAAGACCATCATCGACACCCTCCACAAGGAAGGAAACATTTTACCTGGGTGAAGGAGAGGAAGAACTGGACTGTTGCTCAGTGATCCAAAGTCCTCTTTTTCAGATGAAAGTAAATTTTGCATTTCATTTGGAAATCAAGGTCCTAGAGCAGGGATGGGCAACTGGCGGGCGGCATGCGGCCCGCCTCCTTACTCAGTGCGGCCCGTAGATCATTTATTAATTATCAGGAAAAAAAAATAACTGCGGCCTTTTTTTTTTTTACAGTTGTAATTACACTGTTGACCGATAGAGGGCGCTTCCTATGCAAACAATATCGGGGCCCTGGGCCTTACCCCCTTCAGCGAGGAAGAGAGACGAGAGAGTGCAAAAAAAAAGACAACTCGATCAAAAAAACCATACCTTTCAGTCAAGATGGGAAGATTATCTCTTCATAGAATTCAAAGGCAAACCCATGTGTCTGGTTTGCTTAGAAACCATAGCAGTCATGAAAGATTTCAACTTAAATCGCCACTACAACACCTTGCACAAAGTTAAATATAAGAAGTACACTGGAGCTGCAAGGGCCGCTGTCGTAGCTGACCTCAAATCAAAAGTAAACCAACAACAGAGCCACAGCTACACAGGAATCAGCACTCAAAGCCTCTTATGCTGTTTCACTTGAGCTTGCCAAAGCAAAGAAGCCATTGTCAGATGGGGAAATTGTCAAGGTGTGCGCCGTGGAAATGGCCAAAGCTTTTGGTGACGATAAGATGGTTAAACACTTTGAAACGGTCTATTTGTCCTGACGCACAGTGACGCGCAGAATTTTTGACATTCACGATCATGTCGAAATTAAGCTGAGAAAAGTCATGCATGACTGCAAGTACTTCTCCTTGGCTTTGGATGAGAGTACAGATGTGATGGATGTTAGCCAGCTACTGATCTTTACGAGAACTATTGACAGTTCATTTGAAGTGCACAAGGAGCTATTAAAATTGGTTTCTCTGCATGATACAACTAAGGGCACCGATATATTCAACGCTGTTGACAGTGTTGCAAGTGGATATGGTGGCTTTGACAAGCTGTCAACTGTTATTACGGATGGCGCACCCGCGATGCAGGGAAGACACAGAGGTTTCACGGGGCTCTTCCGACAGAGCGGGGTAAACTGCCCTATACTGCACTGTATCATACATCAGGTGAGTAGCCTCATATTAACTGTGAGATGTAGGCCTGAGTTTGACATGGCAGGACAAAAATATTTTTTTAACATGCCATGCATTTTATCTCTCCAGGAAGCCCTCTGCGCGAAGACACTGAACTTTAGCCACATTATGGATTTAGTGACCAAAGTAACAAATCTCATCAGAGGGGGGGGAACAGGTCCCTTTATCACAGGAGGTTCATTGCCTTTTTGGATGAAGTGGACGCCACGTATGGGGATTTACAAATGCACGCTGAGATCAGATGGATGAGTCGAGGGAAGTGTCTGGAGCGTTTTTTTGCGCTGCGCTCTGAACTACCAGTGTTCTTGGAGAACAGTGTTGGTGGTGATACAAGCACCTACTGCAGAAAACTCAGACACACAGTTTATTTGCGACATGGCCTTTCTGACAGACATCACCTCGCATCTCAAGCACCTTAACACACACTTGCAGGGGAGAGACCAAACTGTTTGCGATCTGTATGTGCACACAACCGCATTCCAGTGTAAACTCGACCTATTCATAGAAGGATTTTCTTCCCATCGTCCAAATTTGGCACACTTTCCTGCTTGTGAGGAGATGCGAAAAGATAACCCCAGGTGCGAGAAACTACTTCAGAAGTATAGGGCCGACATCGAAAAATTGCAGGAGCAGTTTAATGATCGTTTCCGAGATTTTCATGTGATGAAACAACAAATTACGCTATTCACGGACCCCGTCTCTGCTGCTGTCAGCAAGCAACCATCAGAACTGCAGCTCGAACTCTGCGAGTTGCAGTCAGATCCGTATTTTCAAGCAAAGCGCAATGAGAGGGGAATTTCATTTTGGAGACTGCTACCAGAGGCACGTTTTCCACTCCTCAGAGATTTTGCTCTGTCAGTGGCCAGCATGTTTGGGAGCACTTAGATTTGTGAGAGCAGCTTTTCAACAATGAAGCACATTAAGTCAAAGAGAGGAACAGATTCACGGATGATACTCTTTTTCATTTGATGAGGATTGGATGCACAAAGATTGACATTGATATCCAGTCTATTGTGCGCCTATCTCATTGAGTTGCACTTAATGTTGGGCCGCTGTTCTTTTTTAGTTTTGTGCCTCATTGAATGTGAGCCCTTTGCACTTTGTTTCTTTTAAAACAAACTTGTTTGTCGTTTAACAAGACGAGCATTATGTTAAAAATGCATTTCAGTGTGGAAAATATTAAATAAATGTATGTTGGTTCAATAAACATACAGACATAAGAATATACAAATATTTTGTTCTATTTAAAATTCTTTTGTAACTTCTCTCATATATCTGATTAGTTGAAGTGCGCGGTCATGTGGCCCTCTGATGGTGGTGATGAAAAATTGTGGCCCTCTTTATCATGCAAGTTGCCCATCCCTGTCCTAGAGTCTGGAGGAAGAGCGGAGAGGCACAGAATCCAAGGAGTTTGAAGTCCAGTCTGAAGTTTCTGCAGTTTATGATGATTTGGGGTGCCATGTCATCTGCTGATAGGGCGGCACGGTGGTGTAGTGGTTAGCGCTGTCACCTCACAGCAAGAAGGTCCTGGGTTTGAGCCCCGTGGCCGGCGAGGGCCTTTCTGTGCGGAGTTTGCATGTTCTCCCCGTGTCCGCGTGGGTTTCCTCCGGGTGCTCCGGTTTCCCCCACAGTCCAAAGACATGCAGGTTAGGTTAACTGGTGACTCTAAATTGACCGTAGGTGTGAATGTGAGTGTGAATGGTTGTCTGTGTCTATGTGTCAGCCCTGTGTTGACCTGGTGACTTGTCCAGGGTGTACCCCGCCTTTCGCCCGTAGTCAGCTGGGATAGGCTCCAGCTTGCCTGTGACCCTGTAGAAGGATAAAGCGGCTAGAGATAATGAGATGAGATGTCATCTGCTGATGTTGGTCTACTGTGTTTTATCAAGTCCACTGAGCAACAGTCCAGTTCTTTCTCTCCTTAGCCCAGGTAAAACACTTCTGACATGATCTCTGGTTCAGGAGTGGCTTGATATTAGGATGCGACAATTGTAGCCCCTTTTCTGAAGAAGTCTGTGTGCAGTGGCTCTTGATGCACTGCCATCAACCTCCGTCCACTCCTTGTGAAGCTCTCACAAGTTCTTGAATCAACTTTTCTTGACAATCCTCTCAAGGCTACAGTCATCCCTGTTGCTTGTGTACCTTTTCCAGCCAGCCTTTTCAGCAATGACTTCCTGTGGCTTACCCTCCTTGTGGAGTGTGTCGATGATCATCATCTGGACAATGGTCAAGTCAGCAGTCTTCCCCATGATTGTAGTTGCATCTACTGAACTAGACTGAGAGAGACATATGGCCCTTTTCCACTACCCTTTTTCAGCTCACTTCAGCCCGACACGGCTCGCGTTTCGACTACCAAAAAACAGCACGACTCAGCTCGCTTCAGCCCTGCTTAGCCCCTAAAACTCGCACCGTTTTGGAGTGGGGCTGAAGCGAGCCAAAGCGAGCCGAGTGAGGCTGGGGGCGTGAGCAGACACTCCCCTGTGCACTGATTGGTGAGGAGGAGTGTCCTCACATGCCCACACACGCCCCGCGAGCACGCTGGGATCTGTAAACCCGGAAGAAGAAGAATTACAAATTACGAGAATTTCTGAAGCCTTATGCGCCTCGCCTCATCTATACGCTCTTGCCAGTATCTGTTGGCGTTGCCGGTGACAACAAGCCACAGCACCAAGACCAGCAACACTAACGACTCCATGTCCTCCATGTTTATTGTTTACTATCCGGGTTGTGAGACTACCGCTTAAAAGCTCACTGATGTCACTGTTTGCGCAGCCTAACGACATCACGTGACGTCCACCCACTTTCGCTAACTCCACCCAATGTGTCCACCCACTTCCAGCCAGCACGGTTCAGCGCGGTTGTAGTCGAAATGCAACTCCAATAGCCTCACTCAGCTCGACTCAGCACGGCACGGCTCGGCTCAGCCCGACTCAGCCGCGTTTGTAGTGGAAAAGCGGCAATGGTATTTATGCAGTTTGAGTAAAACTCAAAATGAAATATTCTAATAATTTGAGAGACTGGATTTCTGGTTTTCATGAGCTATAAGCCATAATAATCAAAATTAAAACAAAAAAGCATATTCCCTACTCTACCCCCAACAATTTGTGGCTAATCTTGTTAAACATGAATGCATTTTATTTAGCGGCTCACAGACTTTTCATCTCATCTCATTATCTCTAGCCGCTTTATCCTGTTCTACAGGGTCTCAGGCAAGCTGGAGCCTATCCCAGCTGACTACGGGCGAAAGGCGGGGTACACCCTGGACAAGTCGCCAGGTCATCACAGGGCTGACACATAGACACAGACAACCATTCACACTCCCATTCACACCTACGGTCTATTTAGAGTCACCAGTTAACCTGACCTGCATGTCTTTGGACTGTGGGGGAAACCGGAGCACCCGGAGGAAACCCACGCGGACACGGGGAGAACATGCAAACTCCACACAGAAAGGCCCTTGCCGGCCACGGGGCTCGAACCCGGACCTTCTTGCTGTGAGGCAACAGCGCTAGCCACTACACCACCGTGCTGCCCTCACAGACTTTTATTTTGACCAAAATGTTTTGGGCTGAGCTATAGTCCGCCTTGTGGTGTGTTGCGGCAGTTCATTAAAAGTTTGGAAACGAATGACATGGTTGTCTTGTGTAGTGACTAGCAATGGTAGCAGAGGATGGTTACAAATTATAAAAATCCACTGACCTTCGATGAAGGGAAGCCATACGAAAGTTGGAAGAACGAAGTAGAAATGTGGATTAGAGTGATGGAGCTCGGAAAGAAGAAGAAGCAAGCGCTTGCAGTGGCTCTGGGACTAACAGGGAGAGCCCGGAAAACCGCAATGGAGATACCCGTGGACGACCTTAACAAAGACACTGGCATGACTACGCTAATGGAAAAACTTGACGGTTTCTAGTAGAGGAAAAGGACAGGACATATGAGGCATATTCAAACTTTGACAAGATAGCGAGAGACAGTAGTGTGTCCATGGCGGACTTCATAATTGAATTTGAACAGCGATACACGCGAATGCGCAAGTATAAAATGGAACTGCCCGATGCCGTATTAGCATTTAAACTACTGGATACTGCATGCTTGGACATGAAAGACAAACAATTAGCTTTGATGGCCTGTACAGATTTGAGTTTTGCTGCAATGAAATCGGCACTGAAACGGATTTTCGGCGGGAAAACGTCTGGTCAAACGATTGGAATAAATCATGAAGCTGCATATGTAACAACGGAACAGAAACGACAACATAAAGGCAGACCGTGGCCAAAACAAGATGAGCAACAGAAAGCACCGCTGCCTGGTACTAACCCATTGGACAGATATGGGCGCAGATCCAAATGTGCCGTTTGTCAAAGTACATTTCATTGGGCTAAAGACTGCCCACACGAGTGAACAGGTTAAAGTCACCGACGACTGTGAGACTTAAGACGCTGAGGAGTGCAACATCACTCTTTTTTTTTTACAAAAGAATCACCCACTAATGCTGAAATCCTGTTGACTGAATGTTTTGGCTCTGCAGTAATAGACACAGCATGTACACATACTGTGTGTGGTGAGGAATGGCTAGACAGTTACAGTGGTGCTTGAAAGTTTGTGAACCCTTTCAAATTTTCTATATTTCTGCATAAATATGGCCTAAAACAACATCAGATTGGGGCGGCACGGTGGTGTAGTGGTTAGCGCTGTCACCTCACAGCAAGAAGGTCTGGGTTCGAGCCCTGTGGCCGGCGAGGGCCTTTCTGTGCGGAGTTTGCATGTTCTCCCCGTGTCCGCGTGGGTTTCCTCCGGGTGCTCCGGTTTCCCCCACAGTCCAAAGACATGCAGGTTAGGTTAACTGGTGACTCTAAATTGACCGTAGGTGTGAATGTGAGTGTGAATGGTTGTCTGTGTCTGTGTCAGCCCTGTGATGACCTGGCGACTTGTCCAGGGTGTACCCCGCCTTTCGCCCGTAGTCAGCTGGGATAGGCTCCAGCTTGCCTGCGACCCTGTAGAACAGGATAAAGCGGCTAGAGATAATGAGATGAGATGAGACAACGTCAGATTTTCACATAAGTCCTAAAAGTAGATAAAGAGAACCCAGTTAAACAAATGAGACAAAAATATTATACTTAGTCATTTTTTTATTGAGGAAAATGATCCAGTATTACATATCTGTGAGTGGCAAAATTATGTGAACCTTTGCTTTCAGTATCTAATGTGACACCCCCCCCCTTGTGCAGCAATAACTGCAACTAAACGTTTCCAGTAACTGTTGATCAGTCCTGCACACCGGCTTGGAGGAATTTTAGCCCATTCCTCCATACAGAACACCTTCAACTCTGGGATGTTGGTGGGTTTCCTCACATGAACTGCTCGCTTCAGGTCCTTCCACAACATTTCGATTGGATTAAGGTCAGGACTTTGACTTGGCCATTCCAAAACATTAACTTTTTATTCTTCTTTAACCATTCTTTGGTAGAACGACTTGTGTGCTTAGGGTCGTTGTCTTGCTGCATGACCCACCTTCTCTTGAGATTCAGTTCTTGGACAGATGTCCTGACATTTTCCTTTAGAATTCGCTGGTATAATTCAGAATTCATTGTTCCATCAATGATGTCAAGCCATCCTGGCCCAGATGCAGCAAAACAGGCCCAAACCATGATACTACCACCACCATGTTTCACAGATGGGATAAGGTTCTTATGATGGAATGCAGTGTTTTCCTTTTTCCAAACATAATGCTTCACATTTAACGAAAAAGTTCTACTTTGGTCTTATCCATCCACAAAACATTTTTCTAATAGCCTTCTGGCTTGTTCACATGATCTTTAGCAAACTGCAGATGAGCAGCAATGTTCTTTTTGGAGAGGAGTGGCTTTCTCCTTGCAACCCTGCCATGCACACCATTGTTGTTCAGTGTTCTCCTGATGGTGGACTCATGAACATTAGCCAATGTGAGAGATGCCTTCAGTTGCTTAGAAGTTACCCTGGGGTCCTTTGTGACCTCACCGACTATTACACACCTTGCTCTTGGAGTGATCTTTGTTGGTTGACCACTCCTGGGGAGGGTAACAATGGCCTTGAATTTCCTCCATTTGTACACAATCTGTCTTACTGTGGATTGGTGGAGTCCAAACTCTTTAGAGATGGTTTTGTAACCTTTTCCAGCCTGATGAGCATCAACAACGCTTTTTTTGAGGTCCTCAGAAATCTCCTTTGTTCATGCCATGATGCACTTCCATAAACATGTGTTGTGAAGATCAGACTTTGATAGATCCCTGTTCTTTAAAGAAAACAGGGTGCCCACTCACACCTGATTGTCATCCCATTGATTGAAAACACCTGACTCTACTTTCACCTTCAAATTAACTTCTAATCCTAGAGGTTCACATACTTTTCCCACTCACAGATATGTAATATTGGATCATTTTCCTCAATAAATAAATGACCAAGTATAATATTTTTATCTCATTTGTTTAACTGGGTTCTCTTTATCTACTTTTAGGACTTGTGTGAAAATCTGTTGATGTTTTAGGTCATATTTATGCAGAAATATAGAAAATTCTAAAGGGTTCACAAACTTTCAAGCAGCACTGTATGTCAAAGGACTGGGTAAAAGTGAGAGAGAGAATCTGAAGATGTCTGAACAACAAAGTAATAGGCCGTTTAAGTTTGGGGATGGGAAAGTTGTCCATTCCACCAGAAAACTAAAGATTCCTGCAAAAATTGGCAAGACAAAGTGCAACATTGAGATCGAAGTCGTTCCAGCTAAGATTCCACTTCTTTTGAGTAAAGCATCCATGAAGAGAGCAGGAACTCTACTCGATATGAAAAATGACAGCACAGTGATGTTCCAGCAACCTATAAAGCTGGACTTTACGAGCTCTGGCCATTACTGTGTGAACATTATGGATAAAGAGGGCAGAGCTATTCAAGCTGATGACGGTGTACTCCTATCAATTGAGCATGAGGATGTCACTCCACATGAGAACAGAGATGAAGAAATACTGACAATCTCAGAAAACATGAACACAACAGAGAAGAAAAAGATTCTTTTGAAGCTTCACAGACAATTTGGTCACACTTCTATCGACAGATTGCTGAGGCTCCTGTTAAGCTCTGGAAACAGAGATGCTGAGTGTGCTACCATTCTTCAGAGAATTGTGAATGAGTGTGAAACCTGTCAGAGACACAGCAAGATTAAACCGAGGCCTGCTGTTGGCCTTCGACTAGCATCTCAGCACAATGAAACTGTGGCAGTCGACCTCCATGAACTAGAGCCAGGTCTGTGGTATCTGCACATTATTGACCAGTTTACAAGATTTGGTGCAGGAAGTGTCTTGATTACAAAGAAAGGATCTGAAATCGTTAAACACTTCATACACGACTGGATAAGCGTCCATGGCCCACCTCAGAAGCTGTTCAGTGACAATGGAGGAGAGTTCAACAATGAAGAGGTCAGAGATATGGCAGAAAACTTCAACATTGAAGTAAAAACAACTGCGGGATACAGCCCCTGGAGTAATGGGTTAATAGAGCGACACAAACTCTCACTGAGATCATTATGAAAGTCAAGACAAGTAACAACTGTGACTGGGACACTGCATTGGATTGGGCACTTATGGCAAAGAATACCATGCAAAATGTTCACGGTTATAGTCCTCATCAGCTAGTATTTGGACAGAATCCTAACCTGCCCTCTGTGCTAACTGACAAGCCACCTGCCCTGGAGGGCACCACGAAAAGTGAGTGGGTAGCGAAACACATCTCTGCATTGCACGCAGCTAAAAAGGCATTTACAGAGGCAGTGTTCTGAGAGAATAAGAAGAGCACTATGCAAGCAGGTGCGTAATACAGATGAGAGATACGAAACAGGTGACAAGGTGTACTACAAGAGAGTGGATTGTCCAGAATGGAAGGGACCAGGAGTTGTGATCGATCAGGATGGAGCAGTGGTGTTTGTCAGACATGGAAGCACCTGTGTTAGGGTGCACTACCTCAGACTTATGAAAATGAAAGATGGTGATGAACATGCCATAAATGAAAACGCAGAGAGAATCACAGACTTTGAACAGAGACAGAACTCAACAACTGATGCTGACAGTGTGAATGACTCTGATGACGAGGATCCTGAAAATCACAATGATGTTGATAATGACACTGAGAAAGGAGTATCGACAGGAGGGCAGGCAGAACATCACAACAATGCTGGTACAGAGACAGAAACTGATGTGGAGCACAGAACTGAAGTTAATCTGAAAAGTGGACAAGTTTTGAACTACAGAGATCGTCACAGTGGGACTATACACAGAGCAGAAGTTCTTGGGCGGGCAGGTAAGGCCACAGGCAAATACAAAAGCTGGTACAACCTACAATTCATTGAACCAGCCAATGTTAAGGGCAAAATTGATTCAGTTGATATATCAAAATTGGAGAACCTTCAGGTAGAGCCCATTGTTGATACTACAAACAGTGATGTGTTAATAACAAGAGATGTGTCATTTGACCATGCAAAGCAAGAAGAGTTAAAGAATTGGAGAGATAACATTGTGTTTGAAAATGTGCCAGACAAAGGACAGAACAGCATTAGTACGCGATGGGTATGCACCCTGAAGGAGACACCTACTGGTGTAGTACCAAAAGCAAGGCTAGTGGCAAGAGGTTTTGAAGAGTTTAGAGCATCACAGTTACCGACAGATTCACTGACTTGTGCCACAGAATCTCTTCGACTACTTTTAGCTGTTATCTGTCAAAGGCAATGGACACTCCATTCCATGGACATAAAAGCTGCCTTCCTACAGGGGATGGAACTATCATGTGACATTTACATCAGGCCTCCTCCTGAGGCAGACTGCAAAGGAATATTATGGAAACTTAAAAGGTGTGTGTATGGTTTGGCAGATGCCTCACTGTACTGGTACAACAGAGTGAGGGAAATAGTGCTGGAAGCAGGAGGCAAGATATCCAAGGTCAACCCTGCTGTTTTCTACTGGACTGATCAGGACTGTAATGTGATGGGAATACTTGCCTGCCATGTAGATGACTTCATGTGGGGGAGGCACACAAAGTTTCTCCAAAACAGTGATACCTCACCTCAGGTCAGTCTTTCAAGTTGGTCGTGAGGAGCATGATAACTTCTGCTATGTGGGAATGGATTTTGTAACTGTTAAGAAAACTGTGAAAGTCCACCAGGAAAATTACATTCAGCGCTTGCAACCTACCGGTATACACATGTCACCTTCACGAGCTGTGCAATAGGACTCTTCTCTTTGTGAAGATGAAAGAGACCAACTCCGGTCAAAGATAGGCCAGATTCTCTGGGTAGCACGACAGAGTAGGCCAGATGTCCTGTTTGATGCCAGCAACCTGGCCTCCAAACTTAAAAATGCTACAGTGCAAACAATCCACGAGGCAAACAGAATTGTATGCGAGCTTAAATCAAAGAGAGTTATGCTTACCTTTCAACATTTGGGAAGTGACCAGGCTCTCAAACTCGTAATGTTCAGTGATGCCTCATTTGGAAATCTTTCAGATGGAGGCAGTCAGGGTGGACATATGATTGTTTTGATGGGAGAAAATGGAAAATTTTCCCCTCTGGCATGGCAGTCAAAGAGAGTTAAAAGGGTTGTGCGAAGTACCCTTGCTGGAGAAACATTGGCAATGTCTGATGGGATCGATAATGCCATTTTTCTGGCAATGCTGTTCTCTGAACTGACATCAGGTGACACTGAACACTCACAACCCATCATCTGTGTAACAGACAATCATTCCCTTGTTGATGCACTGAAGTCTACCAAGTCCGTTTCTGAGAAAAGACTCCGCTTGGAAATGAGCAGCATCAAAGAACTTGTTCAAATGCAGAGGATTGAGCGTGTGTTATGGAGCAACACAAAAGAACAGCTTGCGGACTGTCTGACCAAAAAGGGTGCATCAGCTCACTAGCTGCTGAAAGCACTAAGTGATGGACAATGGGAGCTTCAATAAATGGGGCACTTTAAAGATATCTTTTTTGAGATTATTAAATTGGTGTTATCTCTTCAGGGTGCCAGATAATTGTGAAGATTTTAGTTAAATATTTTACTGGTGTGTTTTTTGTTTTTTTGTTTTTTTAAGAAGACAATTAGTTTGTTAAACATGTATGCATTTTATTTAGTGGCTCACAAACTTTTATTTTGACCAAAAATGTTTTGGGCTGAGCTATAGTCCGCCTTGTAGTGTGTTGCGGCAGTTGATTAAAAGTTTGGAAACGAATGACATGGTTGTCTTGTGTAGTGACTAGCAAATCTTACTTAGACACCATGATTTTGATTTGATTTTTTTAAGTCTTGTTGAAGCATGTGTTTAATCTGTTTCAGCCTTCACCCCAGTGGACCTGAGTGAACTCAGGAGGCCAAGCACACAGGACTGCAAGAAGTCTTAATGAATTTCCCCTCTCATCTTGGTCCAGCAGCTTTTTTTTTTCCCCACTTACTCTCTTTGGGGCTTTTTTTATGCCAACAACCTTCTGTCAGCCACATTTAAGCCAGAAACCTTCTTCCTTCTCTGCCTCATCGAACTCTGGTCTCAACAAACTGGCTGATCTATGTTCAAGGCCCGTCATATCTCTGATTCTCATGCTGAATCTGTGCACCTCTTATTCACAGAGTTCAAATTTCAGGGAATTTGTTGTCACTTTATTTTTTTTCATTTTGTATTCTGGATTTTTTTCATACACGTTGTTTATAATAAAGATTATAACCAGACAGAAGGAGATGGCAGGAGGAAGTCAGTATGCAGTGACAGAGAGAAGGACTTGCACTCTGAAAAACATGACGGGCTGTGGCCTTAAACATAGGCTCAACTTTCAAACATGGCACTTTCAAGGAAAGTGCTGAAATGCTGGGGGGGGTTAAGTTAGTTTGATAGAATAAAATATTGTAATAGTAAAGGAAGGCCAAATATTTTTTAACAGAGATACCACATTCTTTTTTTTTATTAAGAAAATAAATACTTGCAAAAGAGTATAATTACATTTTTCTGTGTCTTTTAAGCCTTGAAATTTAAATAAAATGTTATGGTATCTCAACCTATAGTTCACAATTGCATTATTCTCATTTCATCCCCCTGTATGTTTACTCTCACTAATTGGTACAATAATTGGACATGATTGTATATGACTGCAGCATGCTAAAAACTACTGGTGTTCATACATGCTGGTGCAGGACAGCTTGAAGTCCAAACATAAATACATCTGAGAAGGGAATATGACAGTATTGATCACTCGTGGCAAAAAAAGTGAAAATAACTTAATTTTATTTTGCAAAGGGCTTTTCTGCCTCACACCTCCAGGTCCTTGACTTGATCCTGAGTTTGCCCCTCAGGGTGAAGGAGTGTGTGTGTGCATGATCCCCTGTGATGGACTGGCACTCAGGGTGACCTTAACCAGGCTGGAGCGGTTAGTGAAGATGAATAAATATTTTGCGACCACGTATCGAGTGAACGTGAAGGTGCTTGAATGTTTAACAGACTTGCTGCTGTTGATTTTGTCAAGGAAGCAAATAGGATATGCCATATAGAGTTAACATGAAACCCCCACCCAGAATTTAAGTACTCACGCTGTCAAAACGCACATGACTAAAACGAAAGTGCAATTTAGACCAGGGACTGTTTTAACTGTAAATTAATGTCACTGACCCCCTCAGCACAGATTTATTTGATAAATATAATCCAGCTATTCAGATGTGTATAATAAAATTCTCCCTATTTATTGGAGCCCAAGAGTTTTTGATGAGCACTGGATGATCTCTTGAGCATTCCAGAGAACACATTAGGTCCAAGTTTTACATTATCAAGGTTTGAATTAAACCCATTTGATCCATGTGACCAGTCAGATCAGTTAATAATAACTATAAGAATATTGTGATTTCCACCATCATCTACAACAACCACTTCTATAACCATCATAATTAAAGTACTTTTTTAAATGAATCTATGGGCTTTAGACATGTAATAAAACTCTAAAATCCCTTGTGATCCATTAGAAACCAAACCCCAAGCTATACACTTGCAGGCCAAGTGTTGCTTTCCCATCACAAAAGCAGACCTGTGATTGTAGGAGTAGTTTAGATCAAAAAATATTACTGGTGATTTTCCACTGTATGATGTCACTATTTCTGCTGCCAAGTGAGTCATGCCGTACTTAAGTACCTGTGCTAAATTTGGTTGCCCTTCTTACGAAGTAACCTTAAGTGCTAAGCCAAGACATGGAGGAGTAGATAAAAATACTGCAAACCATCGATTGATCAAACTCAGTCACACAGACATTGTGATTAATATCTCTGGCTGAAATTGCTTCTCTACTGGCACAACAGTCTTGAGTAGTAAGCTAGTGTTGTGTCTGCCAAAGGTTCTTGCTTTTCTCTTGGCTTGAAGAGGTCAGGCTAGAAAACTGTACATATTTTTTCAACCTCTGTCTGAGTTGTTGAAGTTAACATTTTTACTCCTACAGTTCATAGCTGAAGGAAGTACAAAATCATATATATGTGACGAACCGTCAGGGCTTTCAAGGTATTCAGAGAAGGTTCAGGAATCCTCAGAGGGGGGAAAAACTGTCTGAGTAATTCTGTAAATAAAATTATGAATTTTAAATCAAAATAAATAAAATAAAAATGGTCTCTGTGTTCCTTGTTTGCAACTTTACACTATTACACCCACTGGTTTCTGTTGTTTTCTGTCTATGTACTGCACATTTGAGTGGTTTTGTGTTGGAAAAACAAAAAATGCAACCAATCAGAAATTTTTCGACAGAGTCTCTGGGGAGAATATCCTCCATCCAGGGTAGTCCAATTCCTTGACAGAATGCCCTGACCATTAAACTAAATGAGAGTGGACATTTGGATTGACAATTTGATCGGACATTTGGATTGACAATTTGATCATCCAATTGTATTTGGATTTGTAGCCAATAGGCGTATTCTTTCAGCTCCAGGTATTCTTTATATATGTATTATTCAAAAAAAGTAGGGGATATTTTATTTTGAGATCCAAATTTTCACATATACAAAGGGATACAAAAGCATGTTGTATAGTTCCTTACTGAGGAAGCATTTCCAAAGAAATTCATCACCCAAACACATCAATGACACTCTCATGATCAGCACGGGATGCTACTGATGATCAAGGGGGTCGTGCCACAAATTTGCATGACTCTGAATTGGAAGGTTAGAGCCACTCCAAAGGAAGATTTTGAAGAGAAAGCATCAGATTATCAGTGGTTGAAGTCGTTAATTAAACAGAGACCATGCGCCGTCTAACACAGGATGAGAGGTTACGTGCCCTTGGCATGCTACAGGTTGGCACAAGACAGGTCGTTGTGGCAAGAGCACTGAATGTTTCCCAGTCTGTCATCAGCAGATTATGGTCCAGACATCGTGCTACAGGGTCTGTTCAGGATAGACCACGATCCGGGCGACCAAGGGCAACAACTCAGGCTCAGGACAGATTCATCCGCACTATTGCCTTGAGAAATCGTATGGTAACAGCAAATCAGATAAGGTCTCAACTTTGAAGGGATACTGGCTTGGTAGTGAGTGGCCAGACCATCAGGAATCGACTGCACAGATTTCACTTACACGCCCGACGTCCTCGTGTCATTCCCTGTTTGAGGGATCATCACATTAGGGCCAGACTCCAATGGTGTCGTCATCATCAACGCTGGGATAATCGCCGATGGAACCACGTAATGTTCTCAGATGAGTCGAGGTTCACTGTGGACTTCCTGGACAGACGCAGGAGGGTTTGGCGCCGACGTAACGAACGTTTCCATGATGTTAACGTCATTAGACATGATCCGTATGGGGGTGGCTCTGTAATGGTGTGGGGAGGCATCACTGCTGCCGGCAGAACAGACTTGCATGTTGTTGCTGGACGTGTCACAGGGCAGTACTACCGGGACAACATCTTGGCACCCCATGTTGTGCCGTTTGCACGTCGTTATGGCCGCCATTTCATTTTCCAAGATGGCAATGCCAGATGTCATAGGGCCAGGATCATTACAGATTACCTCCAGCAGCAGAATATCACCAGATTACCATGGCCAGCACTCAGTCCGGACCTTTCCCCCATCAAGCATGTCTGGGACATGCTTGGACAGCGGCTACGCCAACGTCAACAACCTCCTGCCAATGTCCAAGAACTTGCTGCAGCATTGCAACAGGAATGGAATAACATTCCCCAAAATGACCTGGGACGTCTCGTTAGGAGTATGCCACGCCGAATTCGAGCTTGTCTAGCCAACCGAGGGGGTTTTACCCGCTACTGACTCGGTTTCAAAATGGTGGTAAATTTGCTGTGTGACCCTGTGTTTGTGTTGACCCTTATTCTGGAGAATCTGTCCTTTACTGACTGTACACAGGGTTTCGAATAAATTGACAAATGTTTCCTTAATGTTTTTCTGTCATTTGTTTCCTTCCTGACCTCATGATCTGCATTTCATTCTACTTGTAAATCCAATATCCCCTACTTTTTTTGAATAGTATATATACTAGTGCATCTCAAAAAATTAGAATATTGTGAAAAAGTTCAATATTTTCCATCAGTTATTTAAGAAAGTGAAAATGTTATATATTATAGACTCATTACACATAAACTAAAATGTTTCAAGCATTTTTCTATTTTAATTTTAATCAGTATGGCATACAGTACAAAAACATTAAAAAAAATCTCAAAATATTAGAATATTTCATTTCGAGTTTGAGTAAAACAGTATGAACACAGTGTATCTCTCAGTCTAGTTCAGTACACACAACCACAATCATGGGGAAGACTGCTGACTTGACTGTTGTCCAGAAGATGATCACTGATGCCCTCCACAAGGAGGGTAAGCCACAAAAGGTCATTGCTGAAAAGGATGGCTGGAAAAGGTGCACAAGCAACAGGGATGTCCGCAGTCTTGAGAGGATTATCAAGAAAAGTTGATTCAAGAACTTGGGAGAGCTTCACAAGGAGTGGACTGAGGCTGGTGTCAGTGACTACGTTTACATTCACATCCAAATCGAGCTGCTGTCGGTAATCGAGCTGAAGGTCCCAGCAGGGTGCCAGAGAAATCCAATCCTACATGCACACAATGAAATCGGGCTATTGTGTGAGGTGCATTGTGCACCCGAGCCACAGGTGGCGCAACACGCCCCATCGTGTTGGTACACTTCCAGCTGTCGTCATGAAGAAGAGCTATTCAAGAGTGTAAACAAAGTTATCAGTTCCGTGTTCTCCATTGCGCGTTTTTCTCCCGTCCATGAATTTTAATATATTCAACTCCTTAAGCTGAATGAGCATGAACTCTTTCTCCTCATTGCTCCAGAAGTGCACGTTTCTGCTTGCCTGTGGCAGTGGGCGCGTGGTCAAGCGCCGGTCTGTGACAGGAGGGCGGAGCCAGGGAAGGTGAGTGGCAGAACGATGGTAATTAACCTGTGTTTGTGTGTCTTCCCAGTAACCGCGCCTTATTTAAGGAGGCAGAGGGGAGAGCTCATCCCGGGACTAGAACACAGCGCGCACGCGCACGCGTGCGCGTGTGTGTGTGTGCGCGTGCGCGCTTCGCTCAAGAATAAAAGTAGGCTGTTAAACCGAAAAGTCTGACAATAAAAAGCCTATTAGTACCAGAAGCTTTGTCCTGCCGTCCTCTGTGCTCCACCCACACTTCAGAGAGCTCTACATCGCCATTTTCTCTTCTTCGTTTGTTCCTCCTGACCTCTTCTGCTGCTCGCTACTACTGTTGTCATGCCGACTGAGGCTGTTGTGTTTCCCGCTTGTGGTCTCGTCACTCGTCACTTCCGGAAGTAGCTCGAGAACTAGCTCGATAGGGTATACATGCACAAAGTAGCTCGGCAGAAATCGCATAAACCAGGTCGTGTAGCTTGATTCCGAGAAATCAAGTTAGGTTCAATTTCAGCCGAATTAAGGTGTATACATGGCATTTTGAACTTCGATTTCAGTCGAGCAACGGCAGAAATTCGATTCTCTCTATGTGCATGTAAACGTAGTGAGTGTATCAAGACCCATCACGAACAGACATCTTCAAGAAAGGGGATACAACTTTCGCATTCCTAATATCAAGCTACTCCTGAGCCAGAGACAATGTCAGAAGTGTCTTATCTGGGCTAAGGAGAGAAAGAACTGGACTGTTGCTCAGTGGTCCAAAGTCCTCTTTTCAGATGAAAGTACATTTTGCATTTAATTTGGAAATCACGGTTCTAGAGTCTGGAGGAAGAGTGGAGAAGCACAGAATCCAAGGTGTTTGAAGCCCAGTGTGAAGTTTCCACAGTCTGTGATGATTTGGGGTGCCATATCATCTGCTGGTGTTGGTCCACTGTATTTTATCAAGTCCAAAGTCAACACAGCCATCTACCAGGAGATTTTAGAGCACTTCATGCTTCCATCTGCTGACAAGCTTTTTGGAGATGCTGATTTCCTTTTCCAGCAGGACTTAGCACCTGCCCACAGTGCCAAAATTACTACCAAATGGTTTGCTGACCATGATATTACTGTGTTTGATTGGCCAGCCAACTTGCCTGACCTGAACCCCATAGAGAATCTATGGGGTATTGTCAAGAGGAAGATGAGAAACACCCGACTCAAAAATACAGACACACTGAAGGCCACTATCGAAGCAACCTGGGCTTCAATAACACCTCAGCAGTGCCACAGACTGATCACCTCCATGCCACACTGCATTGATACAGTAATTCATGGTAAAGGAGCCCCAACCAAGTATTGAGTGTATAAATGAATATACTTTTCAGAAGTTGGACATTTCTGTATTGTAAATCCTTTTGATTGATCTTAGGGAATATTCTAATAATTTGAGATACTGGATTTCTGATTTTCATGAGCTATAAGCCGTAATCATCAAAATTAAAACAAAAAAGGCTTTAAATATTTCACTTTACATGTAATGAATATAGAATATATGAAAGTTTACCTTTTTTAATTAAATTATGAAAAAAAGGAACTTTTTCATGGTATTCTAATTTTTTGAGATGCACTATATATACTGTACATATGTTACTCATGAGGAAATCGATGAATTGTTTTGATAAATTTGGGTACTTTTTGTTTGTGAATGTGTTTATATAACAAAAAAACACATTGGCTTGAAGAGATAAAGTTTCTCTTCTTATGTTGAAAAACACATTTTTCATACAAAATACATCGTGGATCTGAGTGACATATTTAAATAATATTGCCTGGTGTTGAGTAGTATATCAGCTATATTCCATTCAGCTAGCATGATATTGAACTCATCTTCGACTCGTTCAGTATCATGCTAGCTGAATGGAATATATCTGTGATATACCATGAAAAAAGCCATTATTATTATTATTATACATACACATTCCTTTCGGGTGTTCAATGTGTCTTTCTCTTTCAAAATTCTCTCCAAATCTTCTGTATTTAACGAAGCAAACCTGGCAGCCATGTTTGTTTACAAATTGTCACAGTCGCTCACTAGCGCAGAAGTTGTCTCTGACGTGTTATGTCATGTTGTCTTGACAACCATGCAATATCGTAAACTGTATTCGAAGCTCATTATCCATTGGGTAGAGTGACGTAATACATGTAGGATAAGCGATATGCTCACAATATTGCATGCTATCAAACCAAATGAATGAAACCCGCTAGAAGGGAATAAAATACATGTTTTTATTCCATCAAAAAAGTGTCCTGTATCTATAATAATTTCTGATATTTCACTCATGAATTTTAATTTTGAACCAGTTCACCAAGTCAGTGGGAAAACACTGGGAATGACATCATTGGTGTAAATTTCGGGAATTATTCTATCCACATTCACTGGATATAAGCAATTGTGCTCTGATTGGCTACTCTACTACTAGGCGATCAGCTCATATACTGTGAGTAGAGAAAAACAAAATGGTGGAGCGTGTTGCTGAACCAACCGGAGACAAAATAAAAACTCTACTCAAAAACAAAACCTCAAAATTGTTATCAAGTATTTAAAAGAAACACAAATAGCAAAAAGAAAATAGTCCCCCCCCCCCATCTCCTGTTCCACACTCTAGCCCAGTCGGTGGCGGTAATGCACCTTTTAAGTTGATTTGCCAACCACCAAAAAAACCCTAAAGAAGAAGAAGAAGAAGCAAACCCCAAAAAATCAAAAAGCAACAAAATATGGAATAAAAAGTATTTGATGGTAAGAACGTCTTTTTTTATTTTTCAAGAATTATTATCGCATTTTTCACAAATTGCTACTGTCATTTAGCCTTTTTTTAACATTCTAAACGGAAATGATTTTGTCGGATGTTTTGTATAAAGTTTTTATTTATTGAATTTGAAAAAAATAAAAATGCTCTTTCTTAAAATCCAGTGAATGTGGATAGAATAAAACAGTTATTCCACTCAATCTCGTCGTACATGGCTTGTAGCTGACTCGGTGCTACACGCCTCGTCGGCTATCAGCTCATGCACGACTCAATTTTGTGGAATAACTTAATACATACAGGACACTTTTTCAATGGAATAAAAACCTGTATTCTATTCCCTTCTAGCGGGTTTCATTAATTTGGTTTGATAGAATGCAATATTGTTAGCATATCGCTTATCCTACGTGTATTATGTCACTCTACCCAATGGAGAATGAGTGTCGAATGTAGTTTACGATACTGCATGGTTGTTAAGACAACATGATGTCACATATTGGAGCTGATGCGAATATTCAATGAGCGTTTTCTGCTGCGCAGAAGCATTTCTTTCTTCGCCAGGAAAGAGAAGACTCGTCTTCGACTTGTTCAATATCGTGCTAGCTGAATGGAATATATCTGATATACCACTCAGTGCCAGCCAATATTATTTAAATACAGTATGTCACTCAGATCTGCGATGTATTTTGTATGAAAAATTAGAGTTTCTCAACACGAGAAGATAAACTTCATATCTTCAAGCCAACGTGTGATGTTCTTTTTATTATATAGACACATTCACAAACAAAAAGTACCCACATTTATTGATTTATGCCACGGTTTTGGTTCTCCATGTCCCGGATGTAGCTCGTATGAAAAATATAAGTGATGTATTTCCCAGTAAAACACTCGTGTCAACATTATTCTTATTCTTGAACAACTACTTCCAAGTTCGAGTTTCATGTAGAATGTCGGTAATCATATGGGGCCGAGTAAAATTAAGGATTAATTTCACGAATGATTTCGAAGTTTTGAAAATTGCCCGAGTCGCTAACTTTGAAATCACAAGTGAAATTGATCCTTAATTTTATGAGAAACCATATGATTACTTGTTTATAATATATAAGGCCAAATTCATACTTCGGAAGCCATTCAAGTTCACAACATTTGTCATTCACGTTTTCTGAACCAATCAGGGCGCAAGACTATCTTGCACGTTTGAATCAGTTTCTAAAGCATTCCTTGTTTTCGCAAATTTCTTGCTTTTCCCTTGAGGACTTTTCGTGATTCTTGAAAAGTAACATCTTTCAGGATTGATCCCGCATATTTCTCTTGTCTCAGATGCCGATCCAATGCTGCCTACATTACTTTAAGAGAGTCTGGTTCGTAGTTTTCCCCATTTTCTTTCCTCACTTCTGCATAAAACTGCGATAGCACCTTGTCTAACTCACAGCATTCATATGCCACTAAAGAGTCGTTTATTTGTCTTTCTGCGGCCCATTTCTTAAACACGGAAAGCCAAAAATTCGTACTTTTTTGGTATTTTCATTTTCGCTTGCAGCTTGAAAAAATTTGCTAATTTTTGTAACCGTAACCAAGCAACGAACTAGCCAATAGCGTTTCAGAAATACGGCCCCGTGTTAAGGAAAAAAAAAGCCCTCCTTGATTGACTAATCAGAATTGAGTAATTTGGCCCTATGTATTATAAGCCCAATAATAACGGAAGTACTGCCCTTGCGTCACCACGTTTATTTACGTCATCGCGTTATAAGAATCGTAAAGGCGCCTTTTCCTGTTCTACAAACATTCAGGCTAGGGGCAGAGTAGCTGTATTCTTGGTGGTTTTTTTTTTTCCTTCCTTTCTTCCGTTTAGTCAGCAGCCGCGTTAGCATTAACCAGGTTAAACAATGGTAGACAAGATGGATATGTCGTTGGACGACATCATCAAACAGAATAAACAGCAGAGAGGAGGCGCGGGCGGCCGTGGTGGGAGAGGCGGCCGAGGCCGAGGTAGCGGTGGCCGCGGTGCAGGAGGCGCCGGGCGGCTGGGAGCTAATGCGGGTGGAGGCTTTGGAGGCCGCGGCGGAGGCTCAGGCCCCATGAGGAATCGTCAGAACCTGAGCCGTGGCAGAAGCAGAACTACGCCGTACAGCAGGGTAGGAGAAAGCTAAAGAAAAATTGGCTGAGAAAGCGGACCAAACCTTGCGTACGTCCAAAAAAATGCCTGGGTGAAGTCCCCCTGTTTCCTTTCTAGGCTTGCTAGCATACGTGATGGCTAGCTTGCTAATGCTAGTCAGCCGTGCTACATGCCCTCCGGAGTTTCTCTGGAAATGTGATGTAGTGTGGAGAAGCTCGTTAAATTTGCCTTTTAAGTTGTGCATAATATTCTCTCTCCTTCCCACATCCCATTTTGTCTCGTCATCGCTTTGAGAAATCAAGAGTATGGAGTAAATGAGCTAACTTGGCTACATCGTGGCTAAAGTGGCTTATCGGCCAACCTTCAGTGAGCGGCGCCATTTTGGATTCAGTTCCTCCTCTGTCGTTGAAATGGTGGCTTTTCAACTTTGTTTTTCTTCTACGTCCGATGCTCAACGCCTAAAAACCTACGAGATGACAGCGAGGCCATTCGAAGATTTCAACCTTTTTTGGGGGATGGGGGGGTCCTTTTAGGCTGAACATGTATGCGGCCTGGTTTTTCTTGGAGTCCTTTGTTTGGGAGGGGCTCGTGTTCACATGCACGCCCTTCAGATTAGTGCTACTTTAGTGTTAACATACAGATGGAAATGGACTTTAGTTTTTTTTCTTCTTTAAATCGAGCAACATTTAAGTGTTAGGAGGCTAGAGCTTTTGCACTTATAACGTTCACAAGCTGTGCCAAAATGTCTATTTCAAAATGGACGCTGGTTGGTTGCAGTGGCTTGCACAACACACACAGCCAGTAATGGACACTTTACATCGTCTCACCTTGCGCTGGATGGACTTCGGATTCATCCTTCACCATTTTCCCCCCAGCGGAGATCTCAAAATCAGCAGTGGGACATCACAACTGGAGGTCTAGGATTCATTGAAAGTGAACGGCAAGAGACTTTTTGGGGATGGTTTTGGTGGCTTGCTATAATCTAGTTTCCTGGTGGGTGGCTGGGCGGGTGGGCAAGATTTATCAATGATCATAACTGTAGATCAGCAAGTGCAGGTGTTCAGAAATGTGCAAAAAAAAAACCTCATTTAGTCACTCTTGTAACCTTCTCTTCATTGAGTTGTACGTGATTTTAGCAGTATCTTCCACCTTGGGACAGATCAGACAGCCCTAATAAATTAGTGTATATGTTCTATGTTAGGTTGGTGCAAAATGTAGACCTGGTGGATCCTAAGAACTGAGAGATGCATTTTAATTTTAGGCGTAATTGTTTACCAGTGCAGTGTTTAATATATTGTTTGTTTTAACCTGCACTAATCTGGATTCCTACACTTGGTGCACTATGCTGTACGTGTTGCAGGCTTTTCTTTGCATTGGCTTACTTGTTTGTAGTGATGGGGTGGGCAGGGATTCCTGGATCGCACTGAACACAGTTAGCTGGGTGCCGCTGGCCATGTTGAGGTGGAGCCCCCCTGCTTGCCCCAGCACCCAGCCGAGTGGACTGTCAGTGAGAGATGGGATCCGAAGTCAGCAGGTGCGTTCTCTCTCGTTTGTTGCAGCCCAAGCAGCTACCTGACAAGTGGCAGCACGATCTGTTTGACAGTGGCTACAGCACCAATTCTGGAGGTGGTGGAGGTGCAGGTGTGGAAACTGGAGGGAAGCTACTTGTATCCAATCTTGACTTTGGGGTCTCTGATGCAGACATTCAGGTATTTGTTTAAAAACGTTAGCTCTGTATTTATATGATCTACAGGTAGTGTCTGAATTGGTTGGTTGTGGTTTTAATTTTTTTTTTTTTTTTTTTCTGTACAGGAACTTTTTGCAGAATTTGGCACTTTGAAGAAGGCTGCGGTGCATTATGACCGGTCTGGGCGCAGTCTTGGCACAGCAGATGTCCACTTTGAGAGGAAGGCAGATGCTTTAAAAGCCATGAAACAATACAATGGTGTTCCTCTTGATGGTGAGTTCTGACTTGGTTTGTCTTTCAGGTGTAATGTATCCTATTTGAGGCTTACTGATGTTTCAATGTTCATTGTTGCTGTTCCAGGTCGTCCAATGAACATTCAGCTCGTCACATCACAGATTGATGCACAGAGACGAGCACCAATGCAGGGGTGAGCAATGTACCTTTTAACTAGAGACACAAATTGTGAGGCGTGTGTGCGCAGTAAAAACCACCTATTCTACTTTTCAGTCTGAATCGTGGAGGTATGAACAGGAACAAGATGGGGGGCTTTGGAGGCATACAGAGAGGACGGGGAGGTCGGGGAGTTGGAGGGCTCAGAGGCCGTGGCAGAGGGGGACGAGGCAATAATAAACAGCAGCTCTCAGCAGAAGAATTGGATGCCCAGCTAGATGCCTACAATGCCAGGGTATGTTCCATTTTGTCATCTTTCTTGGGCAAGGAAACTGCACTTCAGTTTGTATGACTATTCTTGTTCTTCACAGATGGATACCAGCTAAATGGCCTGATCTCTTCAGGCTGCAGCCTTTGGTCTTGGCAGCATCGTGGGATGTTACCGCTTTGAAAAGCTGGACGTTTTACATTTACATGTCTTCAAAAGTGATTTAAATTTGTGTACTGGTTTTCTCCTTTTAAATGCGTTTTTTTATATATATACCTATTTTATTTCCTTTTTGAAAACCTAGTATGACTGTAGGACTTGAGTGGGGAGGTGCTTGTCTTTACCTTCCCTTTATAGTTCACTGTAATAAAACCTGCAGTACATGGTATCCAAGACATGACTCTGATTCCTTTTGTACACAAGCAGTTGGTGTAAGACTTCCAATGGCCAGGTATTGGATGGTTTGTAAAGGCATTAGCAACTATGTAATCTTTGTTCTAGTGTTAATACTGTCTATAACATTTAAGTGAAGTCTCAAGGCAGATTACTTTGCTCTTTAATAGTCCTCCATACTTGTGTTTTAATCACAAATATTTGTACATGGAAGTGATTAATGAAGTCTCATGATTAAAACACTTTCTTGAGTCTTACCTGCTTAACTTTGGGTGGAGGACTGTGAGTTTCTGTAGATGGGTTTGTTTTGTCCCCCCCCACTGTGGAATCTGAAACTGGTCAACAGGATATTGACCCTGTTTAATGGTTGGGAGTGGGACAAACTTGGGGGGGAATATGGTGTGGTTTTGTTTTAAATGAAGGCATGTATTTAAGCCTAAATTTGAAAGAGAAGAAACTTTGCTGTTTATAGCCACTGGTTTATTTGTAAAGGGTCTGGCTTGGGGTTTTTATTTTTTTATAAATACCAAACTCATGTTCCAGGTGTGGAGCAAAGGGTGTGTGTGGGGGGGTAATTGTAACTCAGTACCTGGCATGTTGGCTTACTTGGTCTTCAGAGGTTACGAATTACTGAGGATTTATAAAGGCTTACGGTCGGGAAACCTAAAATTATAGTCCACTGTGCTGGGGGGGGGGGGAATAACATGGTTGTATGTGTGTAGATAAGTGCGTATTTAAAAACTACAACTCTATTACATTTGACTTCACTAGCTGTTAGACTGTTGCAGCAATAATGGTGAAAAGTCTGTGATAAGATTTCTCTAAAAATAACTACTCGACCGTGAATATCTAAAGTTGGCAGGTAAGGATAAATTGATGTAAATATTACATTCAGGTTAGATTTGTAAAAATATGCATCCAGTGATTTAGGGATTCAATAGTGCTACATGCAACAAGTATAAATGGGAGAGAAACTTGTAGACTTGGGCAGCTACTGTGATTTACGGTAAATTTACGAATTGTGCTTTTTTTCACAGTTGTATATTTTCTTCAAAAACTTTATGAAAAGTAAGTCCATAGACATCAGGCTGTTCGTGTTATTTTTGAAAGAGTTTCTATTGAAATCGTGAAATGGCACATTTAGCATGCCGAACGTATTTTGACATCAATTACAATAAATTTAAGCCGCTAGCGGCCTCGACGGGCCCTCGCACGTGTGGTCCTGCAACCCAGGCCATTCCGCCACCCAACAAAACAGTCACATGTCATATTCAAAGGTGACGTGCATGTTGCAAATGCCATGACTGCTTGATGGATGAGAGATAAAGACTGTGTTTCTGTGGTGTGAAAATGTACATTTTATATATGTACAAAACCATACATGTGTCTCCTCATCTCTATCTCACACTGTATTCTTAAGTCATCTTAGCTTTCCTGTGTCTGCAGTGTGTGTGTGTACATGCGGAGTTTTCATATGTCTGCAACAGAATGCACAATTCTTGTACAGATCTAAGGGTTCTGAGTAAGGTTCTAGCCATAAGTTCTGAAGAGTGTTGTTTCAATTTGGGGGCGCTATGAAGTCTCTGGGCCATGCCCAGGGCCAAAGGTCTGTGGCTGAGAAGTGGTTACAATGATGTGTGTATCAAATTTCATGAGTTTTCGTGCATGGGAAATGCCGCAAATAAAGCCAAACGTGACAGAAAAATAATAATTAAAGCCGCTAGCGGCCTTGACGGGCCCTCACACGTGTGGTTCCACAACCCAGGATATCCCGCCACCCAACAAAACAGTCATGTCATATATTCATCAAATGTTCGTCAGACAGACCCATAACGGCTAAAGAGTATCAGAATCAGAGTCATATTACAAGATAGAGTTCAACATTCAGCAATATCCTGCAGATATCAAATTCAACATTCAGTAATATCTTGGCATATTATGTTATTTCAACATATTACAATATATCAAAAATCATTGTGCATTTTGTCTGCAATAAAATGCACAATGATAGAAGGTCACTATTATTGTGTGTGTGTGTCTGTTCGATTATTTGGTCCGCACCAGGCAGCAAAATTGTTACATTGTAGCATACAGACTGCATGTGGTCTGTGTTCACACATGCAAACGAACCAATGCATCAGAATCATATTACAAGATATCAAGTTCAACATTCAGCAATATATTGGCATATATGTTATATTATTTCAACATATTACAACATATCAAAAATCCCTTTGCAATTCAACTTCAGCAATATCTTGGCATCATGTTTGCCAACTTTGACATGAATTTGATGAACCCTCTAGGAGGAGTACGTTAAAAATGACCATGTGTAATTTCACTCCAAATGGCCTTATGACAATCATCATTCCAAAGTTCTACCCATTCATTTCAATGGGAAATGGAAAAAGGGGCACTAAGAAGTCCCTGGGCTATACCCGGGGCCAAAAGTCTGTGGCTGAGTAGTGAGGACAATGACTGATGTGTGTATCAAATTTCATGAGTTTTCGTGCATGGGAAATGCCTCAAATAAGGCCAAACACGGCATAATAAAAATAATCCTTCGAAAAACAATAGGGTCTTCACACCGAACGGTGCTCGGGCCCTAATTAAAGCCGCTAGCGGCCTTGACGGGCCCTCGCACGTGTGTTTCCGCAACCCAGGGCATTCCGCCACCCAACAAAACAGTCACGTCATATATTCAAATGTTCAAAGGTGTGAAAATGTACATTTACTGTGTCTGCAGTGTGTGTGTGTCTGTTTATCAGAGGGAGAGAGTGTGCTCATAGATGTTGCGTGTGCATGTGAGTGTATACTTGTGAGTGTATGTGTGTATGCATAAATATGCATATGACTGTGTGTGTATGAGTGTGCACAGAATTGTATATGTTATATAATCAGACTCACGATATCCAATATTTTGTAAAGTTACAATATGTGATATGTGATTGTAATGCAGTTTAATGAGGTGTAGTGTTTTGTTTTCACCACAGTGGGTTACAAGTCACAAGCCTGAAACTCATGTTGTGACACCACATTTTGTTTAGGACATGCCCAGGTGTTTTATGTTTGTAAAGAGATGAAAAGAGTTCGGAGTTCTCCCCACCGCGACTAGAGAAGGTGTAAGATCATGATTGTTAATAAAGATGCCATAACGGCTAAAGAGTATCAGAATCAGAATCATATTACAAGATATCGAATTCAACATTCAGCAATATCTTGGCGATAATAATTCAACATATTATAACATATAAGAAATCCCTTCACAATTCAACTTCAGCAATATCTTGGCATCATGTTTGCCAAGTTTGAAATGAATCTGATGAACCGTCTAGGAGGAGGAGTACGTTAAAAATGACTATGTGTCATCATCACTCCAAATGGCCTTATGACATCATCACTCCAAAGTTCTACCCATTCATTTCAATGGGAAATGGAAAAAGGGGCGCTATGAAGTCCCTGGGCCATGCCCGGGGCCAAATGTCTGTGGCTGAGAAGCGGTGACAATGACTGATGTGTGTATCAAATTTCATGAGTTTTCGTGCATGGGAAATGCCTCAAATAAGGCCAAACGTGACAGAATAATAATAATAATAATAATAATTAAAGTCACTAGCGGCCTTGATGGACCCTCGCACGTGTGGTTCTCGCATGTGTGGGTCCGCAACCAAGGACATTCCAGTATGTGTAACAAAAGAATTCACTGTACATGTATGTTAAATCTGCTTGACCTTTTATCTCAATAACAGTCATTTTGGGAGATTTTAATGAAGATGCTTTAAAAACTCAGTGCCTTATTGACTTTATGGCAGCTAAAGACTTCACACAGATTGTTTCAGTACCTACCACTGAAGCAGGTACATTAATAGACCATGTATATGTGAAAAGAACATGCATGTACTATGTAAAAGCAAAGGTTATGCCAGTGTACTTTAGTACACATGAAGCTATTGTGTGTACATTTTCCATTTAACAATATATTTAAGGTTCAACTTTCTAACTTTTTTGCTTAGGTTTATATTTGTACTTCTGTATGTATGTATGTATGTATGTATGTATGTATGTACTTGGGTTTGTGTGTGTATTTGATCATGTGTATGTGTAAAATAAGGACTGGACTCAGTATGAGTGTGCACAGAATTGTAACAGTATCAGAATCAGAATCATATTACAAGATATCGAGTTCAACATTCAGCAATATATTGGCATATTATATGTTATAATATTTCAACATATTACAACATATCAAAAATCCCTTTGCAATTCAACTTCAGCAATATCTTGGCATCATGTTTGCCAAGTTTGACATGAATTTGATGAACCATCTAGGAGGAGTACGTTAAAAATGACCATGTGTAATTTCACTCCAAATGGCCTTATGACATTATCACTCCAAAGTTCTACCCATTCATTTCAATGGGAAATAGAAAAAGGGGCGCTATGAAGTCCCTGGGCCATGCCTGGGGCCAAACGTCTGTGGCTGAGTAGCGAGGACAATGACTGATGTGTGTATCAAATTTCATGAGTTTTCGTGCATGGGAAATGCCTCAAATAAGGCCAAACACGGCAGAATAATAATCATAATAATAATAATAATCCTTCGAAAAACAATAGGGTCTTCGCACCGAACGGTGCTTGGGCCCTAATAAACCCGTTATTGTAAGATCACTGCATAGCCTTTAAACCAGCAGCTAGTGAACCAACTCACATTCTTAACTTATTACAAACTTGCGTTAGTTTCGGGGTGGCACAGTGGTTAGCGCTGTCGCCTCACAGCAAGAAGGTCCGGGTTCGAGCCCCGTGGCTGGCGAGGGCCTTTCTGTGCGGAGTTTGCACGTTCTCCCCGTGTCAGCGTGGGTTTCCTCCGGGTGCTCCAGTTTCCCCCACAGTCCAAAGACATGCAGGTTAGGTTAACTGGTGACTCTAAATTGACTGTAGGTGTGAGTGTGAATGGTTGTCTGTGTCAATGTGTCAGCCCTGTGATGACCTGGCGACTTGTCCCCCCCGCCTTTCGCCCGTAGTCAGCTGGGATAGGCTCCAGCTTGCCTGCGACCCTGTAGAACAGGATAAAGCGGCTAGAGATGATGTTAGTTAGATGGTGTTAGTTTCAAAACTCGGTTGGTCTTAACCGCTTAAGAGGAATGTCGATTCATAAGGGGGGCAAAAACCAACACTGGTGATTTCTCATTAACGCAAATACAGAGGAGCTGTTGTCACAACCCTAGTTTATGGCTCACTCGCTCAGTTCTGGTCGGCGGGCGAAATGCTTGTTGTTGCGCATGCGTGTTGAGCGCGAGCTCCTCTGGTATTCCCGGAAGCGGGTGGCTGTCTGACATCGCCGCTCCCTCCTCGCGCCATTGAGAAGTCAGTTGAAGCTCGTGCTAGCCTATTGACTCCCACAGTACGTGCATCTCTACGGTAAGCGCTTTAAACACCGATATTCTGGGGGAAATATATTACTGTTCGTTATTTGGTGAACCACCCCTGACAGGAGTTTAGTTTGGATTTATTTGTGAATTTTGTTTGGTTGTCTAGTGGGCTCTCGAGCTAACTATCGTTAGCGGGTCGGGAATTTGTCACGAATCTGAAGTTGCTGGTGAGATATTTCTTGTTCGCGCAACAGACTATATAAACAGTAATTCAGTAGGATATACATATCTCCGTGCACCTTTTAGGTTCCCAGCGCGAGCCGTTGTGTCTGTAGTTTATTACATGCTGCTCACAACCGGGACTGAATAATGAGGTGATGGATATTGAGCTATCGACTGTGTGAAAGTTGATATGAGTCTTCCCACAGGAGATTGACAAAACCCCAAAGTCAATTCTGTGGCAATACACTACAAGCGAAGCAACCACTCAAATGTAGTAAGTGAAGCCAGTTAAAGGCTTTCTGTCTTGGCTAGAAATTAATATTAGCTTCCTGGCTAACTAGCGGAAATCTAAACGAGCTTCTTTCCAGAATCTTCGAGCTAGATTGACTTATGAGATTTATTTACTCGCTAATGCCACACTATATTATAGGATAGTGTGACCTTTTTTTCATTCCAAGTTTCTGCGTGCACCAAGAGATATTGATGCTGTACAGCTAACTTTTTCCAACTTCCGACTTTTTTTTTTTTAGTATGCTATGGGCGTTTCATGGCCATTCTGCTAGGCTAGCTAGGTCCTTTTTTTTCGTCCCCTACCCGTATTTTGATAAATCCCGCCCCCTGTGCCGAGTTAATCCTCCAATCAGAATGCAAGAATGAACGAGTAACCAATCCTGATTTTTGATGTGGGGGGTTGGCGCGATGCGGGTGGAGAAAGTGTGTAACTTCCTGTATCGTCGAGAAGCCTGTAGAGACAGTTCAAACCAGAGATGGTTAATGTCTCAAATATGGTGACTTTTTTTCTTTTATTTCAACCCGATTGGATCTTGATTCCTTACAGTCTGTATGAGTTATAACGCAAAGACCAGGAAGCGAGCAGCCTGGTTTGGAGTTGACAATCAGTTGTGGAGTACAGACTGCTGGTGTTTTAATGAGTGATTTATTCCTGATCTGATTTAGATTGAGTTTAGTCAGTCTTG